>NC_134831.1:84211420-84829395 GCF_004210375.1 Tachypleus tridentatus
TCAAATATGATGTCATAAGAATTGAATGAGAATAAGTAGACGACAACAGGATCTTAACAGGTCAGTCCTGTGAATTCTCCCAAAAAAATATATAGGACATTCAATATCTTACAAAACAGCTTAAACTGGATTTAAAGATTCAAGGTTATAGCAGTACTATAATTTCACAAATTCCAAAATTTCCAGTTTTCATAAAAAAAGCTATTAAAAGTTACTTCAACATATGTACGTATATGCCCTATAGGGCATTCTAGGCACACTTACTGAATGTTTTACAGAATTCTTAAATGATAATGAAAATAAATTAGCAATGTGTACAGTTTAAGTCACTTCTTGCAGTCACTTCAGAACAATATCTGTTGACTTTCACTTCTGTGATGAAAATTAGCTAGAGAAAGTATAATTAAAAATACAAAAATACAGTGAAAGAAAATAACAATCAGAATTTGTAATATTATAACTAAGACAAAATCAAACTTCTCTTATAAAACAATATCAATCACACATCCTTCTTCTTTATTAGACAAATCAAACATCTGGTGATCAGTCATGTGATATGAAAAAGAAGATGATTGGTCATTCAATATAGGTAATGTACAGTGATTATATTCACTCACGTATTATTCATTACTATGAACTGAATCAGATTTTAAAGTGATTCAACTTGTTCATGAAACACAGTTGGACCTCAAAACAATATTTGAAGGTTTTCACTTATGTGAAACGTCTTTAGATAAGTGAAAGCCAAACAGTCTGCTCCATGTGTCTCAAAGTGTTCTCAAAATAACATAGAACTGTTTTGAAACTGCTATTACAATTGCTCAAACACCTGATAAAGCCAACCATCATCCATAACATGGATAAATATAACATGACATAACAAATATACTTAGTATTTGTTCATTGTGGCTCACTGCATGATTATATTAGATAAATAAAACCACTGAAGCAATTAAAGGATAAACTTATTAAAAAAAGCCTTGACACAAGGCTAATGAAGTAATTAAACACTTAAGAACCAAGACTTACAAAGGTTTACCATTTATTATAATGTGATAGTTATTTCTGAAATTATGCTTTAAATTAACATTTCCTTCAGACTAGAGCCACTCTATTAAATCTCAAGCATGCCTTTAACAAGAAGGAGGAACAATATAACAGAAATACCACCTGATATTCTAAGTCACAAAAAATGTCAATATATGCACATGGTTTGTTAACTTGTACAATGTTGCTATTTTTGGCACCATTCTATGAAACTATTATATCTGAATGTTTATGATATGTATACATTTCATAGCTCCATATCCAGATTTGGAAAAAAGAGTATTATAGTTTTCTAAACACAACTCCTGTAACTTGCATTAAATATTGGTTATCAAAAATATTAAGTCTTCAGTTACAAACAATTATAGCTATATTCAGTAAATACTTCTCACAGTAAGAGAGAATACCAGTGTTAATTAATATTATAATTAATTATAATTTATTATTATTATTAACAGTATTATAATTAATTATAATTTATTATTATTATTAACAGTATTATAATTAATTATAATTTATTATTATTATTAACAGTATTATAATTAATTATAATTTATTATTATTATTAACAGTATTATAATTAATTATAATTTATTATTATTATTAACAGTATTATAATTAATTATAATTTATTATTATTATTAACAGTATTATAATTAATTATAATTTATTATTATTATTATAATTAACAGTATTATAATTAAAGAAAACATAGATTTTTAATTGATTTAAAGTTAGATACATGAGAAATCAAATGTTAGCTTTATAACTTAGAATAAAATGAACTGAAGTAGTCGTATAGAAATATTGTGACATACTTAAATCAGAAGAAATGTAAGACAATACCTGGTTTACTATCAGAGAAAAAGCTGTTGGTCATTTCTTTGCTGATGAATTCATCTCTCCTTTGGGCTCGTTGACTAACTAGTCCTAATAAGTACTCATTGAATTTATTGGGTTCATACATATCTTTTGGATCAAAGAAAGTTTGGCTCATAGGGGTGGAGCCCAGCTTATGATAGTCCTTGGAATAACGGTCAAATTTAGATGGCATCATAGAGTAAAGAAAACTGAGAACAGCAGTGCCCACAGCATTAGATATTCCTGGATTGATATTTATATCATAGCCAGTATAATAGCCACTAGCCTGGGGTTGAAGGTCATATTTATCAATCAGTTCTTGACCCAGAAGAGCAGGTAGAAGCTCATTGTAAGTGATATGCTGAAGCTAAAATGATTAAATAAATTAGGTATTTAGTATGAAGAGCATACATCAACAGTTTAGTTGTGTGATACATGAAAACATACATTAAAACCAGCTAGATTACTTTAAAACATTTAAAATGGTAAAATAATGAGAATTATGCCTTACTTGAAGAAGTTCAGCTCATTTACCATATATATTATAATGAATGGTCTTACAACACGTGTACTATTTTTTTATATTTTGGACTAGTCACATTACAACTTTTCTGTCTATTATTATGGGTATTTTATCATTGTCATTCAAAATAATAAAACTATGGACAATTGTTTAGACTACTTTCCTTTTAAATGTTCTTTGTACATTTTCAGTATTGGAAACAAGAAAAAACATGGATTTTTTTTGTTTTTACATACTATTTCTAAAGAAACAATTAGAGGCTATTATTTATCAGCTTTCAATCTATAAAATAACACATATGTTCAATTTTCAAGACAGTTGAAAGTTAAATTAGTTGTACATTAAAAGATTTTATAAACATAATTTCACTTTGTTACTCATTAAACTTGGACGACATTCTAAAAACAAAAGCCTATAAAACTCTGAATGTCCAAAATAGAAACAAAACACAAAACCTAATTAAAAACTGCTAGTGAGAATTATTTTAGAAAACATTTTGTAATGTTCTGGCTCATGTGAAGCCTCTATTAAAACAAAACCACTCAATTTTACAAGCTTATGAAAACGAGGTACAAGATGACTAAAACACCAACAATATCACAACTATAACATGACAAATACAAATGTTACGCTTGTTCGTTGATGACATGTAACATCTCTACTAAATTATTTTCTTTTTATTACATTTTTATAAATTTTCTGTTTATTTGCAATTAGTTTCTTTTTATCTTCATAAACATTAATTTATTGCTGTACTATCTGTATCTTCCTTTTATTATTCTGTTTAATAATTTAACTCAGGTGTTTTACTGCTTCAAAGTTACACTATTACTTTCAGTTAATGACCTTTCACTGGCCACTAGACATTTTTAGAGAGAATTTTATAGAATTTTGCTCAGAGGCACAACTATAAAAGATGCCCTCATACACATGAAAGTAATTGGGTCCCTTTTATTTATTTCCCTTCTTGGCAATTCTCAAGTTCATCAGGCCCTTCAAGCTCCCTTTTGGCTCACCTCGTCCCCCATACATTTTCCAGGGCATACTATTGCTGCTGATTTTGTCCATGTTGGTGTCATGCTTTTCAAAGGACACGGAATAAATCAGTGTTTGTGCATGAAATAAACATTTAGTTTCACCACATGTTTTGTAAGTAAATAATTTAAAGGACCATCAAGTGAAAACAAAGGAAAATATGATATAAAACATCACCCACTGACACAGCCAGTGCTGGCAAGAACTTCTGCCTAGTAACAGGGCTAACCAGGCTAACCAGGATACAATAAATACAGCAGTGGTTTAGGCTCTACATGTATATATACATCATCAATTTTTCATGAATAACAAATGCCACAGTATAAACCAGATTAATTAAACAAGTGATTTGTAATTATTATCCATGTTTATATAAGTCACTTAAGCAGAATTTTTGGATCACAATTATTTTATTTTTATTTTAACATGTATCACTTGTTTTTATTATTCTATTTGAATTAACTTGACTGCTATTCATAACAGCTGGCAAATCAGGAAGCCAGTTTTCTTGTTCCTGGAGTGGGTCAAGGAAACAAAGCATCTACAAGAGAAACCTACATTATTTATTCTAATACCTCATGAGCTAAATTAAATGGGAATATATTATTATATGACAACCACACTATATCTGTTACAGCCAATGCTGATGCAGCTAAAATATGTGTTCTTCTGTAATGTTAGTTTTATTTATATTATGTTATATTTAATATATATTATTTGTATTATATTAAATATATATTATTTACATTATATCAAACATATATTATCTACATTATATTAAATATGTGTTATTTATATTATATTAAATATATATTATTTAAATTATATTAAATATACATTTAATATTATTATCTATGCTATATTAAATATGTATTATTTACATTATAGTAAGTATATACTTAATATTATTATCTATGTTACATTAAATATATATTATTTACATTATATTAAGTATATATTTAATATTATTATCTATGTTACAATAAATATATATTATTTACAGTATGTTAAATATACGTTTAATATTATTATCTATGTTACATTAAATATATATTATTTACATTATGTTAAATATACATTTAATATAATTATCTGTGTTATATTAAATATATATTTTTTATATTATATTAAATATATATTATTTATATTATATTAAATATATATATAATTTCGCATATATTTTATTTGGAGTGTTAACTCATTATATGGACTTAGGAATAGCTTAAATCTCCAAAACAGGCTAAAACCTAGCAGGACATTAAGAATAGGATTATTATTGGTAATATATCATTACATTAACTGATGGCTCAATGTATTCCAGTGATTAGTTTTTGCTCTATAAATTTTCATAAACGTAATTAAATGGTATATTAAATTAGCTATGTTAATTTCTGGGTTAATTTTAAATTCTAATTTATGTCACTACACATAACAGGTTGTCGGCACTTGTTACAGGTAACTCAAGTACAACAGATGATGATAAAACAAGACAGTCGCTTGTTATCCAGAAAAACACATATAACTGATTCTTATAATATTGTATACAATTAAAACATTGTACATCACAGTCAGATAGTTAGGGTTATGACTGTTAATGTTAAGAAACTTATAAATTGTTACTAAGCACTACCCATGTTGTAAATAACAGCCATTGGAGTAAACCCTTCATCAAAGAACAATGTCTACAAACACAAGATGACTAACAGCACATTACATTTATGCAAATAGCCTTACCTACAATCCATCCTAATTAGCCCAATTCATTATACAATAATCACGAGGATATGGGGTTACAATATAAAAAATTCAATTCATAGCTTGTTTTGTTTTTTTTAAATCTGAAACCTTTCATTAAATAAAATTCCTACAATCAATGTAGACTTACTAAATATGTGCAAACTCTGAGTTTTTCCAATCATTGAACTTGAACTTCACAGTTCAGACAGGCAAAACCAGAATGTGATGGCAATTCTCACAGTCTAAGTGAAGTCCACTAATTGATGACACTATTAATTGATTGATACTTGAATTTCTAGAATCTATTCAACTTGCCAAAGAAAGTAAAAAAAAAACTTACACAAGCTGTCCTAGTCCTTCTGTGATAAATATGAGAAAAATCCAAACAAAAGAAAACTCTTAATTTTTTCAAGCAGATACTTTAGCCAGTGTACCTGAGCTATGACAATCCTTCTGGCCTCTTCATACACTTGGTCATCGTCCCAGTGAAGGTTCAGAGCAGACAGAGAATTTGCTATACGATTGTGTTCTCGAACCCAGATTGTATGCATAACCATGAGTCCTGCATTCTCATTCACACGAACATCCCCTAAAGTTTAAACACAAAAAAACAAAATAAATACATTACAACTCACAAGACAGAACTAACCATATTTTTATTACAATTAGTTTTTGTTATTTTTTTAACAAACAAAGTATCACATTAATCTTAAGTTTCTTCATTAAATCCTGTTGTAATCTTCATTACTTAAATTTACTTTGCAAATGTTTCTATCTGTGAACTGTGGTAACATTTTTTATCTTTCTTGCATTTTGATACTAGAACCAGAATAATGTTGGTATAAAATATCACAACTTATACAAATAAACCAAATAATTAGGTAACACCAAATACTTATATATACTTGAACTTGCACAATTAAGTAATTAAAAATAGATCTTTCATGTGAATTAATTAATATTAAGTAATCGATGATTAACCCTAGAGCTACTGATTGGGTTCATATTTTGTGTGTGTGTGTGAGTGTGTTTGAATCAACAAAACAATTTATTTTTGATTATTTATGTATGAATTTGTGCATGAATCTAAGATTGTATCATTAACACTAGAGTCATACATAAATATTAAACAAAGAAAATCACCAGTGTTTTAGTTAACCTCAATAATTACTGATGGACTCACCTGTCTGTTTTGTAAAGAAAATTAATAATTTTACCCAATTTAATTTTCGTCAGTTCTTTATACTGTGTGTTATAACACGCAAAAACATAAAACTACTTAATATAGTGTACTGTGTGAATCCCATTGATAGTAAAAAGTATCAAAACATATGGATAATTTGTAGTATTTTCTAAATAATGAGCCAAACCACATCCTCAAACATTAGCCAGTTACTCCAAAGAACGTTTGAAACTCAACAAAAACTTTTGATTGGTTTATAACTTGACTACTCAGGATGACAGCACATTGCAAAATGTTTGTGAAACTGATTATACTTGACTCACATTCCATTTTGAGAAATTATTGAACAAACGATCCAGTAAGTTAATGTAATGCAGTTTCAGGTAGAGCTTCCTCCCCTGATTGTATCACAATTCAGAGAAAACTGAATTTTTGTGGTTCTTTGAAGTCAGAATTTTAACATTATAACCATATTTTTACCTTATATTGAAAACCTAATTGAATATAGTACTATATTTTTAGAAGCTTGAGAGTTATTACTGAAGGATCAAAATAGCTGTAGCTTAATCAACTTGCATATATAATTCTGCTTGGATTAAACATTAAAAATACCAAATCATAGTGACAAAATGAGTTTTTTCTTCTCAAGTTCAACAAAATGTACCAAATAATGTTAGTTACTAAAAATCAGTAATTAATATATACGCAAAACGGCTCGTTTGGGTTGAGAAAATATTTTACGTAGAAGAGCGAGCAACGTTTCGACCTTCTTTGGTCATCGTCAGGTTCACAAAGAAAGATAGCCTTAGAACTCTATATCCGAGACCCTAACCCAACTATAGACATTCCCAGCAACCAATTAGCAACCCTCATAGAATTCACCACGATAAAGACAAACTTCATGTTCAACAACCACAACTATATACAAACAAATGGCCTAAGCATGGGCAACCCAGTATCACCAGTTCTAGCCAATATATTTATGACACAAGTTGAAACACAAGCAATTAACACAGCATTACATCCACCACTATACTGGTACAGATATGTAGATGACACGGTTGCGGATTCATCTATCTACAGAACACACACTTAATTTTTTCAATCACATTAACTCTATACATCCCAATATTAACTTCACATGTGAAAAGGAAGAAAGCAATCAATATCATTTCTTAACCTCAATATTACAACAACCGACACACAATTCAAAACAGAAATTCACCAAAAAATAACCCATACTGGACTATACATTCCTTGGGACTCAGCACATGAAACAAAACAAAAAATCAACATACTAAGAAACCAAATAAACACAGCCATAAAACTATGCTCAACAGATAAAATTAACGATGAATTTGACAAAATAAAACAATACTTCAACAACGTCAATAAGTGTTCTCCACAAACTGTAGAAAACATTATACGCACACACCTAGACAGAAAGCAAAATCAACCAACAAATATAAATATATCTCACGAATCAAAAAATCTCGAAACCATATACTGCCGCATACCATATATTCCTGACATCAGCAGACAAATAACTAACATTTAGCAAAAACTAGTAACAAAATATGACATTCCAATTAATACCAAATTTATTCATAAACCAGGCACAAAACTGAGGTCTATGCTATGTAAAAACTACATTGACAAACACCACACCAATATTATTTATAAAATACAATGTGATAATTGCCACGACTTCTATATTGGAGAAACGAGTAGAAAAATGGAAACCAGATTCAAAGAACGTAAAAAGTCACCTTCACACGTTTTCGAACACTGCAAGTTAAATAAACACAACATAGCCATAGAAAACACTCAAATACTAAATAAAGAAACAAACATAAACAAACGTAAAATTAAAGAAGCCTTACTTATACAACAACTTAAACCCAAAATTAACCAATATAAAGGAACGCCTTTATACCTATATTAAATATAATAAAATAAATAATATAAAATTATATATTCAAACATCTAACACCGCCATCTACATTCCGACACTCAGTTACACAACCCCTTCCAAACATGTGGTCAGCTTCCGGTCAGTTACCTCTTACTTTCTTTGTGAGCCTGACGATGACCGAAGAAGGTCGAAACGTTGTTCGCTCTTCTACGTAAAATATTTTCTCAACCCAAACGAGCCGTTTTTACATATATATTTCTCTACAAGTGAGTTTTCTCGACATCACTAAATCAGTATTTAATTAAAAAAAGAAACATGTTTCACAAAAGTAGTCTGATAAAACCTTGATTAACAAACTGATACCAATACAGTTGAAATAGCTGCTGTTTAGGCCTTCTTCCACATTATTATAGTTATTATCCTATTTTATATTATTTTATGCTATTTTAAAGATGGACATATTTGTCATTAGATAGATGCATTGATATCTGCTACATGAAGTTTATCTTTTCATGCTTGTTTGTTTTGTTATTTGTATTGTAGGTCAAGCTACTGTATGGTAAAACATTGCACAATACTAAACTCTATATGAATTTTTTTTTTTTCATGTTCGTTTTCAGCAATTAAATGGCTTACTTTCTTTGGTCAAAGTTAGGATACTGATGGTTTGACAAGAAGGTCAAAAAAATTCAGTGAATTATCCTGATTGGTAAATATAGATAATTTAACAAGAACTGCTTCCTTGTGTTCATTGGTATTTTGTGAATAAAAGAGTAAGTAACACCATTCTGACCTGCAAGAAAACATTGAGTTCCACCTGATGACCTACAGTCTTGTGTTTGTCGTTCTCCTGGCATAAGTTCATGTCCTGACCGTCCCCTCTGTGTTTTTAAAGTCCCTTTTCTAAAGGCTCTCAGTATGTTGGCCTCATATACAGATGCTCCATAGATAGCAGAACCATCAATGTACGAAGTCACTTGGTTGATCTGTTCCCTTGCTCCAAGAGTACATCCAGTTCGAGGTGCAGTACAGGAACGAGTGTATTCAATGCAGTTTTGACCTCGCTTTCCAAAGACAGGGTCTTTCTCTGGGACACGAATTGGATAGCATTCAGGATGAAACTCACTCAAAGCTACTTCACAACATTTTAGTCTGTGGCCCTGATATCCTAAACAAAAAACAATGGATAACACACCTCAAGAATAATTTACAAAAAACAATGGATAACACACCTCAAGAATAATTTATTAGCTCTTATGTAAATATAATACTTTTTTTATTCCTGTTTAATAGATACGAGGGCTGTTCAAAAAATACGCGGACTGTTTGAATTGCGCGGCTCCAGTTAGTTCAAGGGGAATCCGCTTGGTGTCGCTAGGTTTGCACAGATCAGCTGATTACGACGCCATTTCCCGATTGCAGATATCTTCATTTGTGTATTAGCTACACGGTTTTAAGTGAAGTGCGATTTTTTCGTTTGGCGGATTTCAGAATGAATGACCTGAAGGAGCAACGACTTGCTGTGAAATTTTGTGTTAAACTTAAACAATCTGCGACTGAAACTTTTGCTATGCTTAACACGGCTTACGGTGATGTTGCTATGAAGCGTACGGCATGTTTCAAGTGGCATGAACGTTTTAAGGATGGTCGACAGTCCATTGAAGATGATGAGCGTCCTGGACGTCCTTCTACGTCAACTGACGACCCACACGTCGACAAAATCAACACCCTGGTGCGGACAAATCGACGTCTGACTGTCAGGAAGCTTCCTGAAGAGTGTGGTATATCAGTTGGATCTTGTTACGAGATTTTGACCGAAAAATTGAAGATGCATTGCGTTGCTGCGAAATTCAGCCCTCAGAACTAGTGAGTTTTTGGCCAAACACTCGATCACTGTTCTTTCCAACCCCCCTACTCACCTGACCTTGCTCCTTGCGATTTTTTCTTGTTTCTCAAACTCAAAAGACCCTTGAAAGGAAGAAGATTTGAGACGATTCCCGAGATTAAGGCAAATGTGACGAAGGAGCTGGAGGACATTACAAAAGAAGCGTACCAGGACTGTTTCAACAAGTGGAAACACCGTTGGGATAAGTGTTTGCGTTGGAGAGGAGAGTACTTTGAAGGAGTCCCAGACCTGTAACTTCTAAATAAAGTACATTTTGTTTTATGACGTCAGTTCGCGTATTTTTTGAACAGACCTCGTAAAATAACAAAAGTAATACTTTGGTAATTTGCCCTCAGGTAATGAATGTCTATCTTCAGGAAGATTTTTTGAATTCTTCAGTATGCAATTAATCTTAAAAAGAACTCTTTCATATTCATAATATTTGTGTGACAAACAAAATGAGAGAGAGAAAATGCTTCGTCTGTGTACACAATCAGTCCATAGTTAGATAGATAGGAATTTATCAGAGAATCACTGAAACGGCCAGTGACTTATAATGACAAAGAGTTGATCATGCGAAGAAACGGAAATTTCATACCAATAAAACAAAGTGATCAAATAATGATGTAGTCAAAAAAAAAAACTCTGAAAAAAGTTTGTTATTAAAAAACAATAAGCTTATCAAATTGGAAACTATCGTGAAAACGTTCAAGTTAAAAGGATCATTATTTTTGTCTTTTTTTTTTTCAAACTCATGCGCTTTCTTAACATCATGATTAAAAGGATGAATGTTTATTTTTGGAATTTCGCGCAAAGTTACACGAGGGCTATCTGCGCTAGCCGTCTCCAATTTAGCAATGCAAGACTAGAGAGAAAGCAACTAGTCATCACCACCCACTGACAACTCTTGGACTAGTCCTTTACCAACGAATAGTGGGATTCACCGTCACATTATACCGCTCCCACGGCTGAAAGGGCGAGCATGTTTGGTGTGACAGGGATTCGAACCCATGATTCTCAGATTATGAGATTAGCGTCTTTATCACTTGGCCATGCCGGCACCAGGCAGCTTGAATGCAACTTTTATTAAGTGTGAAAATTGTGGAATTTAAAAGTCTAGCCTATTTAGCGTACCAAAGTTAACATATTAATAGCGAAATGCTTCTGTATTCTGTGATCATGACCTAGAGGCCTTCTTATCTCCTCTAATTATTGTGAGTACATTTTGTAAGATTTACTTCATTTTTTAAGTCATGTATCATGGTTAAACAAAAAAAAGAAGTTAGGTTTATTGGTATATATTTACTCATATTAATTACGCTTGTATTACTAGGGCCTCTGGCTATAGTGAGATGGATCTGTCTAAACCGTCTACCCAAGATTTTCGGCCCCGATCATGGGAATATTTGCAAGTTCGTATTCAAACTTTTTTCATATAACCGAAATTTATTTGCAAGGAACAGTGTTTACACCTTCAAATGACTATTTAAAATTGCATATTTTATTATAGAGTATTTAAAAAGTATAAATAATTATTGGTTTCATGAAATGAACTGCTGAACATTATTACAGAATTTAATTTATATTTTCTAGCGTGCTGCTATCCAGACTGTACTTCTTTTCTATCTATCTCTCTTGTTGCCTTTAATAGGTAATGATGTAAGCGCTTATCCCATGTAGAAGTTATTTTGCCTAACCATATCCTGGGTAGTGAAACTGTTATTTATAAGACAAGTCATTAATTTGTGTCGTTGCGTTTAGCCTTAAACCTTGGGTGTGTCGTTGAAAAACAATACATCTGTCGAATATAATTGTATCTTATCTTTCGAGGTTTGTTTATTTCTTATTATCTTTCTCTGGGTGTAGATTTAAATCCTTCATTTCATATTCTTGGTTGGTACCGAAAACATACGATTTGTGTTCTATCGTGGAGAACATCAAGTGAAAGAGAACACACAGTACTTGTAAGACAAAGCAAATTCCCATAGGAAAGTGCTCACGTTACCACTGTCGTTAACTTGTGTTAATACTTAAAACGCACGTGTGAAAAAAGCATTTCCTGCTATGAACTGCTTTCTAGGTAGACGGAACTACGTGAAATAACAAAAATCAATCCTGACCTGGATTTAAACTTCAGCTTGATCAGCCACCTAGAAAACACGGTCTTTCAGTAAGAACTTAACAAACACAGTAGTCGCACTACCAAAGTTTGTGTTTCACGAACATAAAATATGACATAAAGAAAAAAAAAGTGGGTAAAATTATGATGCATTTATTTATTTCTCATAGATATAAATAAGACAAGATAGATATTCACGTGATTTTCGGCATGTGCAAGCGGTCGCCATTGCAATGTGTTGAACAAAACCCGCCAATCGAATTGACAAAGACAAGGCGATCGCATCTCATAACTTATTGACGTTTTCCATCTAAACTAGATGTTTGGATAATTTTGTTATTTTATGTCAAAGAATTTGTCAAACTAAGATTATCTAAACCTGATCTTAAATTAAAAACTAGCGCAAAAATCGTTAACAAAACACATGTCTGACCTGCCATATGTATAGTGCATTTGATTTTATCCAAGAAGAAAATCTTAAAGTTATAACCAATTATTTTTCCACGGTGTTTCTTATGTGTTGCACGAAAATGTGCTTCTCAAATATTGTTAGCAATAGACGAGAGGTAGCGCACCATGTCCTTTTCTGTCATTATGTACCTGCATTTACAAACATTCAACGTTTTTAATTAAAGTGGATGAAACTAAGAACATTTATAGTATAATAAACTTTATTTGGATTTATTTGATAATTTGTGGCAAAAAGTGATGCACTTGCTTAAAAAAAGGTATATATATATTAAAAAAGCTTTTAATATAATTTTATAATATCACTTAGGGGTATTTAAAAAAATCTAACTGGTCTTTTACAATTTACAAAGTTTTATTAATAATGTGTATTATTTTACGTGCAACGCGAGCCGAGAAAATCTGCACTGGGCATCCCTAAGGAAAAAGAAAACTAAAACCTCCATTCGCAACCAACTCGTAGTTACCCTAAATCAATTAGTGAAGTATTGCTTTCACACGCGTAACACTCCTACAGTCCAAAAACGTGAAGCATGTTTTCTTGGGAGAAGGGAGGAGGTAAAATGTAAAAGGAAGCGAACCATGGAACCTCTGACAATCATGTAATTTATGCAGATGACATTGTGAAGTACGCCCCGCCAACAGGTATGTGAGGTAACAGATATTATACCAAAACCAGTGTTAAAAAACAATAAAAAATCGAAGAATAAACGGAAATTTTCAGGAAAAATCTGAAAACTATTTTATTTCGGTTAGGAGGACAGAGGATTATCCTAATGAACATTCTGAATGTTCTGTTTGTCTCAGCCAAATTAGGTTTTATCTCCTTTTCTGATACACGATTCTGTTCAACGCAAAGGAAAAAAAAAAGCTTAGTTCTAGGCTTAAGTTATTAACCTCTAAAAGAAATGATAGGATGATTTTTAATAACATAATTGCAATTAATATGGAAATGTCATATCATATATATATATATACACACACAGAACTTGAAGTCCAAAGAAAGTAACACAAATCATTATACTTAATTAACCAATACGTATACTGTATTAAATCTAAAGACAATATATCTAGCAATGTTATTCTTTTGTAGACTTTTTACCAAGTTATGACCGATCCTTCTTCCACCTAACTACTCTATCTTCTTGGAACTGACCCCTTTCCCTCCAGATAGTCTCTGTAAGGTTTTATAATTAAACACTTGAAGTGTAGGAAAACAATTCGCTGTAACCTCTTTTTTTTTACTTCTTAACTCACGTACAGAACCAGTCTCTCATTGAAAATCAAAAAAATTCTCATGATATTGTAAATTTATCATCTTGTTCAAATCCAGTTTAAAATATTTTACTTATATTATTATTCTGTAATAATAATAATATTATTTCTGGATGAAATATTAACATTCCTCCTCATCATAACAGTGGCTCTTAAGATCAAATATCATCCCCATAGGGTTTGGTTTGAATTTCGCCCGAAGTTATTCGAGGGCTGTCTGTGCTAGCCCTCCCTAATTTAGCAGTGTAAGGCTAGAGGAAAGGTAGCTAGTCATCACCACCCACCGCCAGCTCTTTTACTAACAAATAGTGGGATTGATTGTCACATTTTAACGCTCCCAAGGCTGAAGGGGTGAGCATGTTTGGTGTGACGGAGACTCGAACCCGCGACTCTCGGTTACGAGTCGAGTGTCTTAACCGCCTGGTCATGGAATGTCGACATAACAGTCAGTTTACTTCATTGTGAAAAACATTTTATTTCACACGAAAATTGTAAGTTACCGTTGCAGTATAAGACACGTGCAGAACTTGCAGATAAAAACATAAATTGTGTTTACGTTTGACCTGATATATTTAACTGATGTTGACTTCAGAAAAATATGACAAGTTATTAAATTACAAACTGTATATACGTTTACGTGAAAATAAAGTTGTAAGTTTTAAATAGGTCAACTTTATTGACATATACATAAATAATTAAAAACAAACGAGACGTGTAACTTTTCATTATCATTTGATTAGTCTGGCGTTATCTAATCTGAATACCCTAATACAAGTCCAACATTTGCAGTACGTATTTGTGCTCTTACTCCAAACACCATGTACATATCTAAATTTTCATGACCAGTACACCCATTACGGACATAGTATAGTTCACAATGGTCCTTTTCCAACTTGTATAAATTTACAATTGTGCAGTTGTAGTCTACCAGTATTTATAATTGTAAATCAAAATATTCAAATATAAATCTAATTTTTTATGAAGATTTTTTTTCAGAAAACGGCCATGGATAACGTATGCCACCAAAAAAATTCACAAATATTGCAAACATGATTAAATAAAGAAACACCAAGGACGTAGGCCTAACTTTTCCAACTGAGTACAGTACACTACAGTGGATTAGCTTCGACAACACTACAGGAATATATACTCTTCAAAACAAGAAACGCAAAAGGGATATTTTTGTTATTTTAAAGAGAAATATATGTAATAACGTTACAAGCTCAGAGTATGTGATGTTACACGTGTTAAGGCACTGATTGTCAGACCAAAATGACAATAAAAGTTGTGCACTTTGAAAACGGAGGAAAACATCGGATTTTTCGCCAAAACGCATTCGTGTCCAATAAATTAGTATGAGAGATCTGCATGTTCTGCAAGTGCAACATGTGCAAAATCCCTATAAAAGTGACGGGTTCTCGGTTTCCATAGCTCAGTGTTAAGCCACCGACACGCAATACAGTTACGCCAATACTGACTGAAGCACAACGCAACAACGCCATTGGTCGTTGGAAGCAGACGAATCTCGATCAGATGTTGCCAGAGCTGTGAATGCCCACCAAAGCACCATCACAAGGCTATGGAATCGTCATTAACAACATGGATCAACTCGTGACCGTCCACGATTTGGCAGACCTCGTGTGACCACGCCCGTACAAGATCGCAACATCCGGTTACGTCACCTTCAGGATAGGACCACCACTGCGACGTCTACTGCCTCAACCATACCAGGGCTGCGTAGGATTTCCGATCAAACAGTACGCAACCGTCGACGAGATTTTTAGGCCCCATGTGCAACCATCATGGTGAACGTCAACGACGTTTTTCAACATGACAACGCCCGTCCTCATACAGCCCGACTCCCCACTGTCTTCTTGAGACATCAACATCAACGTTCTTCCCTAGCCCTCCAGATCACCAGATTTAAACTCCATCGAACATCTTTGGCACGAGTTGGACCGACGTCTGCGACGGCGACAACCTCAACCGCAGACTATATCTCAGCTTGCAGCAGCTTTGCAGGCTGAGTGGACAGCCATTCCACAGGATGTGATTCGTCATTTCATCGCTTCCATGGGCAGGAGATGCCAAGCAGTTATTGATGCTCACGGGGGCATACTCGTTACTGACGTTGAGTGACGTTAAATTTCACCTAGTGAGCGTGGACTTCGCCTTTGCAGACTTTGGATGTTCAGCAGTGAATGTGCAAAGTTTCACACATGTCATACAGAACTACCCAGAATAAACTTGTTAACAATTTGTCTCATATTTTGCCTTTTGCGTTTCTTTTTTTGAAGAGTATATTTATCTGCAGTGTAATCAACAATTTCCATCATTCGAAGTATAATTTATAATATAATTTATAGCCAGTTTCTGCTATTTCATGTGAATATACTCTTCTATATATATAACACTCTTCTATATATATACCTGCGCTACAAGCAATATGTGCTCTGTCCATTACGGGCAATCGAGCCATAGAGATTTGGATTTTAGTGTTTTAAGCCCGTAATCATACGGTTGACTCACTGATAGAAGAAAATGATGGGTTATTTTCTATGTTGTTACTGATTGTTGCTTTTCTTTTGAGTTAAGTACAAAGCTACACAATGGGCTATCTTTGCCTTACCTAACACGGGTATCGAAACCTGATTTTTAGTGGTGTGAGTCCGCAGACATACCGCTGTGACACGGGGGGGGGGACTAGTGTTACTAAATAAACATTATTCATTTAATGTCTTTAAATGATTTCTCATATTTCGCTGATAACAATACCGGTATATTGTTTGTTTGTTTTTTTCGCACAAAGTTACACGAGGGCTATCTGCGCTGGACGTCCCTAATTTAGCAGTGTAAGACTAGAGGGAAGGTAACTAGTCATTACCACCCATCGCCATCTCTTGGGCTACTATTTAACCAATGAATAGTGGGATTGACCGTCACATTATAACGCCCCCACAGCTGAAAGAGGGAGCATGTTTTGTGCGACGTGGATTCGAACTCGCGACCCTTAGATTATCCGGCATATTGTCTATGAAATCTTTTGTTTATTTGCTTTTGTTACTATATCAATACTAGTGAGTTTACAATATTTTCTTAGTTTGGGCTACAAACAATATTGGCATGGCGCGTATGAAAGTAGTCATATGTTTTGATACTCTTAGTTCTGGTAAATTTTCCATACACTTTTCATCTTTAGTTCATTTTCTCACCTGCAGATTGCGCTGTATGGGCCAAGTCGTGGAAGATAAACTCTCCAAAGATCGTCATCAGTGTGGTTAGGTGAGGATGTGGATTATCTACATCGCTATGGATCATCAGACTTATCTTACGTGCACTGGGAAGGAATTCGTTGCTTCCCGACTGACGAGGAACATTGACACCTGGTTGATGAAACATTAAGAGAGACGTTAAGTAACCTAGAAATTGCAATTAAAAAAAATGTAAACAAAACGTTCTTTCTAAATGCAACATGTTTTAGTAAACAGTATTTCCAGTTATTGTAAGTTATATGCAACAACATATTATAGGCTACCAGCGCTGTGTCCAACGCGGGAATCGAACCATGATTTCTAATGATCAGTATACTTGTGCAATTGTTCCCTCGCGTCCTATTATCAGATCATCTAAGATCTCAGGACCGATGTATTAAACACCTCACTCAGTAATAGTTAATGGAATATTTGTTTTCATATGTGTCACAGATTTTTTTTTTCCATATGCATGTGTGTGTGCGGTGTATTATGGATTTTCTGAAATTGGGAGCAGCTTTTCTCCCAATAATCCATATTTTTTTTACCGAAAGAGGAACAGGGGTCACATGTTTTAACCTCTCCTTGTCTGTCATTCAATCAGTGGACGCTAACATGACGTCACCTAAGGGACACTTAACGTTCCAATAATCAGTGATGTAGAGAAAACCCACTTGTGGAGAAATATATATGTTAAAACGGCTCGTTTGGTTTGAGAAAATTTTTTACGTAAAGGAGTGAACAACGTTTCGACCTTCTTCGGTCATGACAAAAATTTTCTCAACCCAAACGAGCCGTTTTTACATATATACTTAACGTTCAGTTTGTACTGTTGTGACATCATTAAAATGTGCAGATCCCATGAATCACAAGAAGAATTATGCACACTGTGCGCTACAACACATGATGTCATGACATATGAACTTCAAGAGCAAGAAATAAATATATTTTCCATTCTTAATTTTGGTTTTTCGAATTTACTATACGTTGGCGCTTACGGGATACATTCATTCCCTAACTGCATTATTTTCCATTTATTTTTCAAAGATGTCACATACATTTATAATGTATAAAGTTTTCTGGTAAGCCTGGTACAAAACTAGACACGGATGCTTTTAAAGTAACCTCTAATTCTTTGTTAACTCGATCCACGCAAGCAAGACAATCACAGCTGCAGTTTGTTAGCAACCATCGTTGTTCACGCTTACGTGTTTCTTCTGTCCCATCATTAAAATCCTCGTAACTCAAAAATTTGAAGAAAAAAAAAGGCCTACAGGGACAGAAATCTTGCAGAGTGATTGTCACAGCAAAGTTAAGTGGTTGTTTTGGAGTGAGGCTGCACAATAGGTCATCTGCGTTTCGTTTAACACAGGAAAGCGAACCCTTGATTTTAGAATTCTAAGTTCGTAAAATATCTGCAGACTTCTTGAGGGACCGACGTTTTAATCAACAGAAGTAGAAAGTTTGATATCTGTATACCATTTTACTCCATTGACTCTTCTGACTAATTTTCAAAATTAAAATAAATAAACGCCCTCTTTATCATCAAACATTGTCACGATTTTGAAGACAAACAAACAATCTAACCTACCTGAGGTAACATTTTCAACTTTTCTATCATTAATTGTGTGAAAATGTTTTATGCTGTATTTTCCCATTTTATTATCGAATAAATATTATTACGGACACTGGATTTAAATTGTATTCTGAGCGAATTTTGCCTCAACACCACACAACCACCTGTTCCTATTACCTCAGTACACGTCCCAATGTAACACATAAATCTGCACTGGTTCAGCATGACGTCATCTAATCATGCGTGTAAACTAAAGGCCGCGTTTAGTAGGTGATAGCAGTGACTATCGAGGAAAATATAAAGGTTGGAATTGTTTCTTTATCAGTACAAATATTTGTTTGACAATTATTTAAGCGCCCAGGGCGTTTAAAAATGAGTAATACAGTATATATTATACACATTACGCAGGCAATAACATGTACGCTACACGTAATCAACGAAGTAAAATCTCTATCCTTTTAGCGACAAATTAAGTTCTTGTTTTTTTCAGGCCACAGGTATGGATTTACTTACTTAGTTGGGTCATCTCCAACCAACACTTGACTTCCTGACAACCACATCTGGAGGATGGTAGGTAGGAGAAATGTCTTAGTTTGAAAGGCAAACTACAATATTTATATAGTCATGACATGGCAGAGTGCTTCAACCAACACCATAACATCAGCACGTAATTCTAATCACGACAGGGCTATCTTCAACAAACATAAGACCAAACAGGAATGTATACTTGGCCGATGGGAGAAACTAGGAATGCCACAGTGGGAAGAAGCAGTCCGTCATATGTATATATATGTATTAACAAATCATTGTGGCAGAACCAAAACCTTGTAGCATCTGGAACTATACTTCAGCACAACAGTAGAAGGTGGTATATACCATTAACACCCACATAACGCCACCGCCCAACTGAGAGGTGAACAGACCTCTATGTCCCATCACCCCAGTGGCTAGGAAGTGGTCAGGGCTTCCATTCAGTTATCGTTCACACTAGCCCTAATTTGTGACTTCGGAGAAACATTGGATCAATTACCGTTCACACTAGCTCTAATTTGTAACTTCACAGAAACCTTGGATCAGTTATCGTTTATTCCTACTCTAATTTGTCACTCTAGAGAATCTTTGGGCCAGTAACCGTCCACTCTAGCCCTAACTTGTCAGTCCAGAGAAACTACAAGTCTTTTTTGTTTATTTGTTTTTTGAATTTTGCACAAAGCTACTCGAGGGCTATCTGTGCTAGCCGTCTCTAATTTAGCAGTGTAAGACTAGAGGGAAGGCAGCTAGTCATCACCACCCACTGCCAACTCTTGGGCTACTCTTTTACCAACGAATAGTGGGATTGACCGTAACATTATAACGCCCCCACGGCTGAAAGGGCGAGCATGTTTGGCGCGACCGGGATGCGAACCCGCGACCCTCAGATTACGAGTCGCACGCCTTAACACGCTTGGCCATGCCGGGCCTAACTCCAAGTCAGCCCCTGTCCATTCTACAACCTTGGAACTCTAGAAAAAAATGTGTTGGTTTTCGTCCACTTTATAGTCCTAACTACTTCTCATGACGTCTTTCAAGAATTACAAATTACTGAGTTTGACGTTGTTTACCTATGCAAGTTATCACAATTTTTATTAAATATTTAAGTATTACTTAATTTTTCTTACAAGACGTAGACGTTTGTTCGTCATTGACAGTTGGTTTCAACCGATTCACCTACCTATCCCACATGTTTAACCTTTAATGACAAAAAATTGTGAATGTTAAACGCCTCAATCACACAAAAACGAACTGCCAAGAAACGTTCATGTTTTATGTTGGATTTTATCAAACATATGGACAATTAACGAGTGTCTCTCTGAATTAAGAGTTTTCGGTTTTAAGTTGATAAGCTAGTCGATTACTGCTATTCAAGCAAGAGTTTTACCACTTACCGTCAGCGTAGTTAGGGGCCATAAAACGTACGTAGGGGGTATTGGCGTTGCCCCACGTCGGGTTCTGAACATTGTTACAGTAACCACTAAAAGCCCGATACTTTCTCGGTTGACAGGGGAAGTTAACTTTCAATGTACAGGAGTTTCCTAGCAACGTCCCACGAATGTCAGCAGTTGGTAGTCCATAGGTAATCTGGTCCTTGCTCAGGCGGTATCTAAAAAATACAACGAATCATTTCCTGCTTCGGTTAAAGGGTTGAATCAAGGTACTCCATAATGTTAACAAACATCTACCTAAGGGTTAATAACTGGAATTTTTTATTCTCGTGTAAAACGATGTTGTTACAGTTAAAGGGTTGATTCAAGGTACTCCATAATGTTAACAAACATCTACCTGAGGGTTATTAACTGGAACTTTTTATTCTCGTGTAAAGCGGTGTTGTTACAGTTAAAGGGTTGATTCAAAGTACTCCATAATGTTAACAAACATCTACCTCAGGGTTATTAACTGGAACTTTTTATTCTCGTGTAAAGCGATGTTGTTACAGTTAAAAGGTTGATTCAAGGTACTCCATAATGTTAACAAACATCTACCTAAGGGTTAATAACTGGATTTTTTTATTCTCAAATAAAGCAGTGTTGTTACAGTTAAAGGGTTGAATGAAGGTGCTCCATAATGTTAACAAACATTATCTAAATATCAATAAATAATCTAGATATCCTACCAGTACAAAAACAAAATTTAGGGTTATTACACTGGTATTAACTGAAGCAATTTCTAATATCAAGTTTTGCATCAATATTGTTACGAGCATGTTCATAGGGAAGGTTCAAGGGTCAGTATTATGGGGTTCCTGGGTGAGATGATACTTAAAAGTTTGCATGTCATTAGTGTAATAACTCATCAGACATAAACGTGAATATAGAGCTACATTTTACATCTCTTAATATTTCATAAGGTTATATACATATATATTGATACTTCAAACGTGGACATCAACAGAAATGATATAATATTTTCTCCATACTCTTGTAACAAGACTAACACTGATTTGTAGAGTTGAAGTATCAGCATTGTTGCAGCATACGTCACGACTAAGGGCAGTATGTCATCTTTTGTCTGCATGACGTTAGGAAAGATTCGTGCTAAGAGTGGTTAATGACCACAACCGGTCGAATTCCGAGGTACATATACAGAGGATAAAACAAAAATCCTACACGATGTTTCTTAATCTGCAAAAGAATTGAAATCCCGTCAAAACGTCAAGACTCCTGAACCTCTCAAGTGGCGCCGCTTTGCTGTCCAAAAGGATGCTTACGAGAATATAAGATTATTACTAAACAGTCACTGCTCCAGACGAAAACAAGTTCTCACGACATCAACAACAATTCGGAATTAAATTTAGCTTTAAAATGTTCACATTGTATTTGTGTATTTCGTTGTTGGTGTCAGTAAACAGTTTATTGTAGTTGCTTTAAATATTAGGTTCATTAAGAAGCGAACGAACCCCAGTGCATTTCGTTATTTTAATTTCTAACTATACGAGAAAGAAGAATTTATTGTAGACATGAGTTATCCAATAACTCTGGTATAGGCCCGGCATGGCCAAGCGTGTTAAGGCGTGCGACTCGTAACCTGAGGGTCGCGGGTTCGCATCCCCATCGCGACAAACATGCTCCCCCTTTCAGCCGTGGGGGCGTTATAATGTGACGGTCAATCCCACTATTCGTTGGTAAAAGAGTAGCCCAAGAGTTGGCGGTGGGTGGTGATGACTAGCTGCCTTCCCTCTAGTCTTACACTGCTAAATTAGGGACGGCTAGCACAGATAGCCCTCGAGTAGCTTTGTGCGAAATTCAAAAACAGAAAACAACTCTGGTATAAAATATATAACGTCTCAGTAAGATATTTATTTACAATAGCAGAACATTGGTGAAGATATTCAGTCCATCTTATTAGTAAGAAGGTACTAAAGTGGTAGGAGTCATACACCGTTAGAGATATAAAATCAATCTTTCAGATTAAGAAAATGTGTGTTTCAACAAGTAGAGACACATTACCAATCAGACGAATATTTACAACACTATTACAAACACACCACACATAATTTACAACAGTGTCACAAACACACCACGCATAGTTTACAACAGTGTCACAAACACACCACGCATAGTTTACAACAGTATTAGAAACACACCACACATAGTTTACAACAGTGTCACAAACACACCACACAGTTTACAACAGTGTCACAAACACACCACACATAGTTTACAACAGTGTCACAAACACACCACACATAGTTTACAACAGTGTCACAAACACACCACACATAGTTTACAACAGTGTCACAAACACACCACACATAGTTTACAACAGTGTCACAAACACACCACACATAGTTTACAACAGTGTCACAAACACACCACACATAATTTACAACAGTATTACAAACACACCACACATAGTTTACAACAATATTTACAGCAATGGAGATACATCATGGGTATATTAGATTAGTAGGAGTGGTATTTACAATAGCACCAGTATAACTACACCATCCACCAGAATTTACTTCTATGTGTGTTGAATAAAGTAAATAGTAGAAACGGTAGTGAACCTAACAATACGTTTAAAGCCAACATTCACTGTCAGCAAGAAACTGTGGAAAGATAGTTGCTCCTGATGAAACAGAATTATAAACATAAAGGTAGGGTATAAATTCTCTCTCGGGGGTTGCACTCCAGTTCCTACAATATCCACGTACTTACATGAACAGTATGATAATATATAAGGCCGAGTACATTTTTATTTCTTCATTTTTCATAAACTTTGAAGAGAAAATTCCTTTTCTTAAATCATCTGATATAATAATGTTTAAGTTATATCTCTCGTAATATGTATAGTGGAACCCCTCTAAGCGGCCACCCCTCAGATTCGTTCACCCCTTGAAAGCGGTCATTCAATAACAGTCCCTTTTTTTTTTTACATAATCCCTAATTATGTACAGTGGGATCCCTATAATCAGGCTAGTTTGTCTCAGTCCCGAAGGTGGCTGCTTTAGAGGGGCTCCACTGTATATAGAATGTCTAGCCTTAAGCCAACTGTAGTAAATTTTACCTCAGTGAACACTACTAAACTTGGCAAAGCTACTTTTGTTCATATGCATTGTTAATTCTTTCTCACTACTTCCACAATATCTGTGGTGTGCAGAGCGCAAATAGCCCATTGCGTAGCATTATGCTTGATTACAAAGAAATAATTCCTTAAAAGCCGATATAAAAACCTGAAGTCTGAGTTACACGACAATGAAGTAAAACGTATGTTGTTCTTGTAAAGGTTTAACCGTGGAATAACTGGTGGAATTCCGGTAAACGTTTTCAATACGTCTTTCTAAGTTATTCCAAATAATTATAATATTTTAGATTTTTCGTCGTGTGTAAAGAAATATGTATTGCGATCAAAGGTTATGATCCTGTTGACTACCAATCTACAGGGCACTTATGTGTTAATGCAACATTATATCGGAAGTTCGGCCACGCGTTGAACTAATACATTATGGTCTCAACGGCTTACCAAGAATCAAAGAATTAATAAGATCAGTATCAGTTAGTAAGCTAAAAAGTGAATCAGTCAGAGTATTAAGTAGAGAGTAAATTTTGTAAGTTGAGCTACATACATCAGTTTCGGAATTTCTGTTGAAATGTTGTTTGTGAAGTTAGGCTTACCAGTGAATATAGTCTGTATAAAACATTAGTGAAGAAATAAATATATTCACTTCCGTTTGTGGATTGGACTGCACATTATTTTCACAAAACAAACCAAAAGAACACACCCAACGACGGAACACGATAGAATAATATGAACCACGTTTTTAGTGAATGCTACAAGTATAAAAAAGTAGGCCATATGAGTATTTAAACAGTGTTAAGTTTATGCACGCCCTCTAAGAATAAATATTTACCGTATAATGCTATTTACGTAAATAAAGAGGGACAAGAATAGGACTTCACAATTTTCAAACAAATTTCAGCTAGTGCCACACCTTAGCCCAAATATTGGGTTAAGTTTACTGTTACAAACTTTTAGTTTTTATACTAAACATGATTCTGTAAGGTAAGCCTACTTTCAAAATAAGGCCTATTCCCAAATATAAAATGCTTTTGAAATCGGAAGACCTGAAGCGTCATCTCAGTAAACAATATTTTATGCAGATAATTTGTAAGTGAATCATAAAGAAAGATGATTCCTCTGTCCAGAATTCTATGCATATTTTATTTTTATACGGAAAATGACAAAATAATATTCGCTTCATTTAACCAATGAATCATAATAGAAATCAAAAAGCACCAAGGTGTATACAAGCTCTTAAACAAATAAACAGAGAACCATCTGGGTGGTGCCCATTCAGGCTAGAGTACATAGTTGTTTATTTAATTTGTTTTGTTTATTTATTTTGTATCTACAGCATAAAGCTCTACAATGAAGTGCATACGGTTTGCCAAGTGTAGGGATAGAACACCAAATTTTAGCTTTATAAACCTTCGAACTTACGGCGGTGTTACCAGAAGACCAAATCTCGTAAAATAAAATTAATTAAACGGTTATTCAAATAACGTGTGTGTGTGTGTACATATATTTATATATATATATATATATGTATAGTTCTCATGTATTTTATTTTGGAGAAAATTAATTGTTTATTGATGTTTATTACTTAAATTACTTACTTTTGGGCGACTAATTTTGTTGTTTCTTCGGCCACTATGGCCATACGAGAATAATTTTTAGCTGCAATTTTGGTTTTACCCATTGCAGCATAAAACCATGCTGGTGTTCCTGGGTTCTGAATAGCACCTATAAACAAAAGTATCATAAAGTTACAAGACATATGTTCAAACAGTATTATGTTTTGTGTTTTTTAATTCAGACTGTAGACGTGTGAGAAAACTAAAAAACGCATTCTCAACACTTAGTAGCTTCAGTTAAAACTCGCACCTTTTTTATTGAAAAAAGCCTTATGAATGAATCTAAGAACGTAACAGTTCTTATGGAACACCATAAAAATAATTCACACTTTGAGAACTATGCAGCACTGGCTAATAAAAGTGTAAAACTGGCTAGTAAATGTTTAAGTTTGGTTAATGTATAAACAGTGGTTTAAAATTAATATAATGTAATAATTCATATCTCAGGAGCCAAATCAGCAACACGTATGAACATGTGAAAACATAAAAAAGATTGCTTATTGAAATGTTAATGTTAATAACTTGGAATTAGTGTAGCAACTGCTCTGAGAATATTAAAACACGTCAAAATGTTCACTGCAGCTTACAAGTTAATGTAATAACTAATTTAAACAACCTAAAAGTGCAAAATAATGTTTATTAAGAATAGCTTAAGTTCATAACTACCAAGCTAATGTAGTGACAAATTTGGGCAATGTAAAAGTGTGTAACAATCTTTGTTAAGAGCTAAATAGTTGTATTTTCTAAGTTTGCAATTAGTGTGACAAACATTTTTGTAAAAAAAGTTGGAGAATTTATGATGTTTGGTTAAAAAAATCAGACGCCAATTTATTCATTTGATTTTAATAAGCAAATATTTTGCTCATAGTAACAATGCTACCAGACAGCAAAGACTTCTAATTCACGCTTTAAATTAATTTTACTGTTCTGTGTTCATGAACTTTCTAGTCATACATCACTGGCTTATAAAATATGTTTTTATTTGGTCTACTTCTGATAATATTTATTAAATATAGCTTTCATAACAGTACTCCAGGTCACACCTTTGGATTCAGTGTATGGATGAACTCTGTACGGATACTCTACTTTCTGATTATTGTGTTTTTTTTAATTATTGATATTCATTGTGCAGTATTTTTGTATTTTCCTATTTGTGACATGATTCAGTAAGTACAACTTTTTTTGGTGCACGTGTTTGTTCTTGTAACTGTACACTTCTAACTTACCTTGTTTGAAAATCCTGGGTTCCAGGATATCAAAACGTTCGTTCACGACTTTAACGGCTTCTTCAACAAAATTTACCATCTCTTCAGGGCTAATCCTTGGCATGGGCACACGAGGGCCATCTGGTATAGGGTCAATTTCTTTAGGTGGTTTCAGGTGTTGGGTGACTCGATTGGCCTGTCTCTTATTGAGGCGCAAGTGTGATGTGACCCGTGACACAATGCGACGTTTGGCTGACCCAAGGATTGGAACATCCACAATTTCACTGGCAACAACAAACCCAAAATATAGGGCTAGCAGAATTAGAGTAGTACACGGTCGTAGCCTGCAATAAAGACTCGCATTTAAAAATCAACAATGATATTCAAAGTGTTTAGATAAATATTTAGAGTGTTTTGACAAATAACAACGATTATAAAGAAAACAATACTATAACCTTAAAAAGAAAAATATCAGTGCATTAAGAAAGACACGTTTGTTTATTTTGAATTTCGCGGAAAACTACACAAGGGTTATCTGCGCTAATCGTCCCTAAGTTAGCAGTGTAAGACTAGAGGGAAGGCAGCTAGTCATCATCACCCACCGCTAACTCTAAGACCACTCTTTTACCAACAAATAGTGAGATTGATCATCACATTATAAAGCCACCACGGCTGCAATGGCAAGCATGTTCGTATGAGAGGAAATCGAATTCGCGACCCTCAGATTACAAATAAACTTACTTCTTTCATCTATTAAAGGAAACACTTCATTTTCAGAATTCATGCTGAATGGATCATCACATTCTGAGCAAAAAGAATTCATCGGAAAAAAAAGGCAAGTACAGTAGCAGACGATCTAATATTTAAAATAGAAAAGTTAAAAAACGTGCGACAAATAAAATAGCGATTAATTCAGTGTTTTAAATGAAAATAATGCAAAATGGACAACAAGACGTTTGGCGAATAAAGTGTTTTGAATGGAAAATTACAAAAACGACGACAATAATTGTGTTGTCATTTAGCACAGAACTACACAAAGGGCTATCTGTGCTATGCCCACCACGAGTATCGAAACCCGCCTTCTAGCGGTGTTAGGTGCGTGGACATACCTCTGTGCCACTTGGGAGTGGCGACAATAACCTTAAAGGATAACTCATTATTTTGAATGAAAAGGAATCTGGGGAAAAGTCATTCTTTTGAATATAAAATTTGTAAAATGTTAAAGACTTTAATAGCTAAAGGGCATTGGAAGAAACATTTGGTAAAAGGGCAGACTAGTTTGTAAGGCAACCTTTTTTAAAAAAACAACAACAACAAAGAAAAAGTAACAAAGAATTTTGTGGACAGGACGGGTGACAGGAAAAGCAACTACGTAACAAATGTTTCTCAAACAACCAGTTTACCTGTCATTCATTTTTTATTTCTACTATTAATCTAATTACTTGAAAGCATTATTTGTATACCTTAATCTGTTTGGTAATTCAGCGATAATAAAAAACAAAATAAACATATTATCATATTTCAAAAATATGAAGAAATGGCAAATTATACACTATGTAAAACATTTTTTACTTTTTCTTATTCCGGGGCAGAAAGTGTCATTTCCCAACTGCTTGCGCCTAAAGTAAATAGAAAAGACCTATTTTTCTCTTCAAACTTTGCTTTTGTGATCTGGGTAATGAAATATTCAAATTTACCCATTTTCCAGAACATTCCAGGTAGATTCACTGCAGAGTAGCTGATAAAGAATGTTTTCGAACTTACAAGAATTTTCAAGAACTTTCTAGAATGTTGCAGAAATGCAAGTCACAAGTCAGAGGAAGCGTCACCGACATTTTTCAAGCTTCTTCACTCGTCAAGATGGGCTCTGCTTCTGCCACAATGTATCCGGTCTGTTCGAGGCAATTGGAATTGCCTGTAACCCGAACGAGTGGCACCTCTTCATTGATAGCTCATTCAGAAACCTCAAAGCTGCGCTGCTCCATAATGGGAATAAGTATCCGTCTCTTCCCCTGGCTCATTCGGAGCACCTCAAAGAGGAATACAACAACGTCAAGACCTTGTTAGAAGCCTTGAAATATGATAAGTATGGATGGGAGGTTATCGAAGTCTTCAGAATGGTGGCATTCATGATGGGTCTCCAAGGAGGCTTTACCAAGTTTTCATGTTATTTTTGCCTATGGGATAGCAGGGACACCGCAACGCACTTCAAGAGGAAGCACTGGCCACAACGGACCGAGTTCTCTGTGGGGAGGCACAATGTCAAGTGTGAGCCACTAGTGGACCGCAAGAAGGTGTTGTTCACACCATTGCACATAAAATTAGGTATTATGAAACAATTTGTCACAGCTCTTAATAAGGAGTCTGCAGCCTTCAAGTACCCTCAATACTTCTTCCGAAAGCTGTCTGAGGCAAAGGTCAAAGATGGTGTCTATGCTGGACCACAAATAAAAAAGATCCTAAAGTGCACAGAATTCCCCAAGAAGCTTAGTAGGAATTAAAAAAAAAGCTTGGGGCAGCTTTGTCGCAGTGGTTCGGGGCTTGTTGGGCAATCACAAGGCTGAAAATTATATGGAACTGGTAGAGGCTCTGGTGAAGAACTACGGCAAAATGGGCTGTAGGTTGTCCCTGAAAGTCCATATCCTTGACGCTTATCTTGATAAATTTAAGGAGAACATGAGAGCATACTCAAAGGAGCAAGGCGAGCGCTTCCACTAAGATATACTGGACTTTGAATGCTATTACCAAGGAGCGTATAACTAAAACATGATGGGAGACTGTATTTGGGGGCTAATAAGTGAAAGTGATTTACATTACTGTCGCAACTCTCGAGAAACTACTCATTTCTAAACATTTTTGTTCATTTTGATATAACTTTAGTATAAATACTTGTAAATCTTGACTTATATGTTGTTTTATTCGGACCTCATGTAAATGAAAATGTGCAAATTCGCCCGTTTTTACATGGAAAATAGGTTAATTTATAAATTTCATTATCCAGGTCACAAAAGCAAAGTTTGAAGGAAATAATGGCCATTTTCTGTACTTTTACAACATTAGCAATTAAGAAATAACACTTACTATCCAGGAACAAAATTTGTGTTACATAGTGTCATTAATTCTTTATAGCACTGCCTCCATATGTTGTTTAGATGTTAAGTTCAAACCGATATAATGGGCTACCTGTTTTCTGCCCACCACGGGTATCAAATCCCGGATTATAGCATTGTAAATCCGCAGACATACCGCTGTGCTACTGGCGGCGTTCCCATATGTTAACTAACCCTCCACCTACCATTCTCTAACGAATCATCTTTCAGTGGGCGTGAGTAAATTTTGCTCTCTTTCTTTTTACAAAAATAAATTGTTTGTTTGTTTTGAATTTCGCGCAAAGCTACACGAGGACTATCTGCGCTAGCCGTCGCTAATTTAGCAGTGTAGAGGGAAGGCAGCCAGTCATCACCACCCACGACCAACTCTTAGGCTACTCTTTTACTTACGAATAGTTGGACAAGCTGTCATATAATAACGACCTCACGGCTGAACGAGTAAGCATGTTTGGTGCAACATGAATTCGAACCCGAGACTCTGAGATTACGAGTCTAGCGCCTTCACCACTTGGCCATGTCGGGCGTAAATAAATTGAATGTCATTGATCGACAATAAGAAATGAAATATAACAGTCTTTCAGTTATTTAGTGTTGTCAATGTCAGCGAATTTGCGTCAATACAATTACAATAATTTGTCAATGGTAGAAAAAAGTCAGTTTCTAATGCATATTTTTATATCATGTGGACGAAAAGTAATAAAAATTACATGAAGAATTGCAACAACATCATATATAAGGGAACTAACATAACGATGGCTCTCAAACTATTTACAAAACCATTTATTACTGTTAATTTAAAATAAATAAATACAGCCACACATTTATAGATACTTACACACAGACATGCATAAATATTCTGTATAGAACTGAATTGCTCATCATGAGAAATTTTCGCAATTTGTTGAAAATCCTGGACTTTAATTGTTATAAAAACAGCTTGGAATTTCACCCAAGGTCTTTACATATGTTAGGTTAAATACTTGACTCGTATTGTTTCAACAAAGGTTAGAAATAAAGCTGGAGCTTCAAAACGTATTCGGAGTCAGATACGTAGATACTTGAAAACTTGTTGCTTACTTCGTGTACAAGCACATATAACACTTATTGGAAACCAAATACCCGGCTGCTCATGATTCATTATGACGAAATTCGAGATTTAGTGTCAGTTAGTGTCATAATTACAAAATAAGAAATATCCGGGTAAAAATTAAAAATCGTTTTGAACAACAACGTCTACTTTTCTTAACCTTCACCTAATGAAAATATGGTGATAACCATGTGATAAGGAAAACTGTGTGTGCAGAAGAAATGATGGAGTCGAAGCACCCACATGCAGTCAACGTTTCTAGGAAATTTGGTGTCAGTAACTGTTTAACCTTATAAACAAGATTTTCAAGGATATGGTACAAGAGGTGAACACATTTCGTGTAATTGATAAAGTTTGACTTCTCCTAACGATGTGAGAAGGTATTCAACAAACTATTCAACTAACAGTTGAACAATGTGATTGTAAATACACGATAACAATTGGAATTCAACAAACTATTCAACTAACAGTTGAACAATGTGATTGTAAATACACGATAACAATTGGAATTCAACAAACTATTCAACTAACAGTTGAACAATGTGATTGTAAATACACGATAACAATTGGAATTCAACAAACCATTCAACTAACAGTTGATTGGTTGGTTGGTTTGGTGTTTTATGTTGCAAAGCAACTAGACTATCTGCGCCAAACATGCAGTAAAAAGTTAAAATTATTAAAATTCATAAAAGGAAATTAAGGTAAAGCAAAACAAAGTTTTATTTTGAATTAAAAACATAAATACCATTAAATCAATATTTACATCTAGTCTACAGCGGTAAGAGAAAAGCTACAGTAATACAAGTTGTAAAGGACTTTCTGTACCATAATTGTAATTATCATTACTCACCATAATGACCAACAAGTAGTTCAAACATCAGTATTAGTCACCTGAAGATGGCCTTTCCAGTTCTGGTTTCGTATTATTTGACGCTACGGCTATTTCTAATTTCAACTCAAATTAGTTGTACTTTGATTCTTAAAAGGGAATCACATTAAAAAACGTCTAATGTATAAATCAGAAAAATTTAATTTGCCTTAAAAAGACTAATGGTCTTTAAAAAACTAAAAACATTTCTAAGGTGGACAGTGTCACCATCGCCAACAGTACTGTCTAAAGTTATGGATAAACCTTGGAACAGAACATGTTTAAAATGGTGTCGTCTTCAAGAGTCGTAAAGACGACAAGACAGTAAAATGTGGCTTATTGTGACCTGAGTGTTATACAGACAACACACTCATGCATCAGTCCCAGATAAAAGAAAACGATGAGTTAAAAAACTGAACCAATGCATAGTCTAGTTAGAACAACTTCCTCTTTCCAATCCTTATGGAAGCAAGACAGCCAAAGTCCAACATAGGGTTTTATTTGGAAAAGCTTGTTTTCGCGTTGCTCACTTCAAGTCGACTGCCAGCTGGCACGGAGCCGAGCCTTGAATACAGGACCATAGCCCATGTATGGGACAGGCACAGTGGTGAGAGTGCCAGAGCAGATAACGTGGCCTGGTATACAGAAAAACTGGATAGAAGTAGATGTTAAATAGAAATGGGCCAGTCGGTTTTGAATATCGGCAAGAACAAGGTGTAAACTAACGTGAAGTGATTCCAGGGCCAGTAGAGAACTAATCGAGTCAGTATAAATAGTGCAAGTACTGCTTAGCTTCTATGTGATCCAGGGTAAGAGAAATGGCGTATAGCTCAGCTATGAACACAAAAGCTGTAGAGGGGATTCTGTGCGCAACCACCGAAACACAATAAACCATGGCAGAGCCCACACAATCACCTGATTTTGAACCATTTGTATAAATAGGAATGGAAGGATGGTTCGAAAGATGTTCAGCAAATAACAGACAATATTTCCAATCAGGAGTATCTGCTTTCCTCAGATTACTTAAAGATAGGTCACATTTGGGGATTTGGGGACTGTAATAAGCCCTGGTGAGATGGGCTGACCAGTAGATACAGCAATGTTATCCAAGGACGGACCCAATTCATCCAAGTCTGCCTGGATCCTAAGGCCAAAAGGAGCAATGGCAGATCATCTGTTCTGAAAAAGTATGGCCCACCGAGGAAGGAAAACACAACCCCAGGTGGAATGCTTTGGTGAGGAATGAAGTTTCGAAGCATATAGTAAAGATAGTTGCAAACGGGAGAGATGCAAAGAAGGTTCATGAGACTCTATGTATAAGCTCTGAACTGGAAAAGTGCGGAAAGCCCCAGTGCAGAGCCAAAATCCCTGATGATGAACGGGGTCCAGCATTTTAAGGCCGATGGTCTGGCAGAGCCATAGATCAATGATCCATAGTCGAGTTTCGATCGAATAAGAGCACGATATGTTTTTAGCATGGAACATCAAACCAATCTCCAAGTGGTGGAAGAGAGAACACGGAGGGTGTTCAGTGTTCTTGTACATTTGACCCGTAGCTGCTTGATGTGTGCTACAAAGGTCAGCTTACGGTTAAAGATAAGCCCCAAAAACTTTTGTCTCATATACCACAGGTAGCAAAACTTCAACGCAACGGAGTTCAGGATCAAGGTAAATACCCCGTTGGCGGCAAAAGTGCATACAAACGGTTTTAGAGAGAGAGAGAAGTTAAAACCGTTTGCTGTGGTCCACATCAGTAAACGATTCAGAGCAGCCTGTAGCTGTCGCTCAATATACCTCATGTTCGAAAGTCGTCGACATAGACCGCGTTTGCAATAGTAAGAGGGACTTGTTCAGTGATGACATTAATCTTTATACTGAAAAGAACGGGTAAGTGTCGAACCCAAACGACTTGGAATCATCTGCCCATTAATTTTTTTAAAATAAAAATGGGCATACGGCCACGTAACCCATATAAATGGAGATTTCGCAAAATGTCATACCTCTATGTTGTATCATAAACCTTCTCAATGTCAAAGAATATTGATACAAGATTGTGTCGTTTGAGAAAGACTTTTCTGATCGACGTTTCAAGTCGAATCAAGTGGTCCATGGTAGAGCGCTGTCGTTGAAACCCACACTGGGAGGGCGAGAGAAGGTTTTTTGATTCGAGGAACCAAACGAGACGAACATTAACCATCCTCTTTAAAGTTCTACTGAAACAGCTCATTAAAGCAATTGGACGATAGTTTGAAGGAAATTCGGGATCCTTCCCAAGCTTAGAGAAAGGTAGGACAATAGCCTGGCACCAGGCATCAGGAAAAACATTCTCCTGCCAGTTCCGGTTAAAAACAATCAGAAGAATAGGAAGAGAAGCAGGAGATAGAAGGCGCAGCATTTCGTAATATACATAAGGTCCAGCTGATGTACTGCCAAACTGATGAAGGGCCAGTTTTAGTTCCGCCAATGTAAAGAAACGGTTACAGTCACAGAGATCATAAACTCGAAAGGAAAGAGGTGATCGTTCTACCCGATTATTGATGGTTAAGAAGGTGGAGGATGAAGTAAAAGTGCTAGATACCTGGCAAAAGCTTTCACCAAGAGTATCGGTGATGCTCCAGGTATCAGCTACTTCCTGGCCATCAGAAAGCAAGGTCAAGAGGGGGACAGAATTATATTGCCCACTTACCTTTCAAATCTTGTCCTATATGACTTTGAAACTGGTGGTAGAAGATATACTGGTTGTGAACTTAATCCAAGAGTCCTTCTGGCTTTGACGTCATGTTTGCCGAGCATGTGCAAGGGCCAGCTGGAAAGAAATGCGGTACGAGAGTGTGGGATACCTACGAAAATTATTCCAGGCCGATTTTTGAGCCTTCCGTGCTATGTGGCAGGCAGGATCCCACCACGGACTAGGATATAGTGAAAAACATGTCGAAAGCTTACAGACGATGAGAGGATCAAGTTCTGCGAGAGCAGTGAAAGAGGGCCAGTTTCCCTGATCCAGCTTCCACCAGGGCACACGGGTCGGGTGGCATTGACCACGACCAGTCTCTCTCAAGATTATAGGAAAATGATCACTGCATCGTGGATTATTGTCAACCCTCCTGCACCTGGAACCAAAGAAAAATGGATCTTGGGGTTTGCTGGAATGTATGTTAGGGACAGAAATGGATGTTGACGTTGATTCATCAATTGTTTTAACCATGGAGGTCAAAAGACGTTTCATTTGGTTTGAGAACGATTGTTTTGGAGGCACAGAGAGATCTGTCTGTACTCCCACTGTAGTAGTGGAACAAAGTGCAGCAGCATACATCAGATATGAAATGGTGGACAGCAACTTTCGAGCCTCAGAGTAAGTAATATTTTGAATCGTCTTCAAACGCTGCACTTCTTTTTCTTCCAACCATTTAGGGCAAGAATGAAAGCAGGATGGGTGGGAGCCACTGCAATTAACGCAATGAGGGTCAGTTTTACACTCATACGTATCGTGATCAATAAGCACACGTGAAGGAACCACAACATGACGTCTTTGAGTGACCAAACCGCTGACACTGGAAACATTGGAGAGGGTTTGGAATGTATGGCCGTATTCTGCAATTAAGATAACCTCCCGTGATGGTGGCAGGTTAACGTGGTGAGGTAAATGTTAGAATGAGAACATTGGTCAGCATCATAATTCCATCTTTGTGAGTGGAGATACGCCTCACTGCAGAAACTCCTTTGGTGGAGAAACAAGCGAGAATTTCAGACTCGAGGATGTTCCTCAGATCCCTCTCAACAATAACTCTGTGACGAATTCAAAGTAGCATGAGGTGTAACCTCAAAAGGTATATCTCCAATCGCTTTTGAATGCAAGAGGAATTCACTATGTTGAGGTGTGGATGTTTCTACCAATATGTCACCAAAGCGAAGATTTCTGACTGACTTTGGAGAGCCAGCAAGTCCCTTCTGAATAAAAAAGGGAGAAACTGCCCTAAAGATTTGTCTGAAAGAGAACGTAGTGTAAGAAAATAAGGTACGGGTGTTACAGATGTTGAAGATTGCTGCTCAGAGTCTTCAAGACGTGGTCGTTTACCTATAGACTGTTTTTTCACTATTTTATTTGGAGGATCCATAATAAAAAAAGAATATTTTGATTCCCACTGACCCCACCAACCATGGAGCTCTACGATGGGACGCACTAAAATTCCAAACAAAGACGCTGCAGCAATACCAGAGTTTCGTGAGCACTATACCCAAACACCAGCAACAGATACAATATCCCCAACACCTGCTGAAAACATCAAACACTAGTACTTGGTTGACCCTAGCACAAGTGGACTAGCCGATTGACCCTAGGGGGCACCGCAAGGCCGCCCGTCTACAGGAATTCCAGGCCAAAGTGGTTTATTAGGATTGTACTCCTTAACCACCAGGATCCTCTCCTCCTCTTCACGGGTCACCACACACGGTAAACACGTGGGTGGATATTTAGATCCCAGAGGAGGTAAACTGAAAGAACAGAACCTTCCTTGGGAGGTCCCCTCACTAGAGAAATTCACACCGAGGGGACTAACAATTGAACAATATGTTTGTAAATACACAATAACAATTGGTTTGTTTGTTTGTTTTGGAATTTCGCACAAAGCTACTCGAGGGCTATCTGTGCTAGCCGTCCCTAATTTAGCAGTGTAAGACTAGAGGGAAGGCAGCTAGTCATCACCACCCACCGCCAACTCTTGGGCTACTCTTTTACCAACGAATAGTGGGATTGACCGTCACATTATACACCCCCACGGCTGGGATGGCGAGCATGTTTAGCGCGACGCGGGGGCGAACCCGCGACCCTCGGATTACAAGTCGCACGCCTTACGCGCTTGGCCATGCCAGGCCTAATAACAATTGGAATTCAACATACCATTCAATTAACAGCTGAACAATATGATTGTAAATACATAATAATAACTAACCTTTGTGTGGCTTCGAGATTTTTTTTTCAAATAGTTTACATTATATCACACAAAAAAGTACATCTTACAAGTTTCCCGATGGGTCAGCGATAAGGTTATGTAATTATAACTCTAAAATCCGCGGTGGAAATGACGCATGTAGCCAATTGTTTAGTTTTGGGACAAAAAAATCATACTCCTACAACTGTTTTAGCTCTTATTTACAATAAATATCTATAATATTGTATCATTATTGGACGTTTTTATAAAATAATAAATATTGTTTTACACAGACACCTTGCTTGATTTACACAATAAAAACAACTACCTTTCTTGGTTTTAACAATAGAAAACAACTCTAACTTGTTTTTGAATTTTGCGCAAAACTACACGAGGACTATGTGCGCTAGCAGTCCGTAACTAAGCACTGTAAGGCTAGACTGCTAGAGGAAAGGCAGTTAGTCGCCACCAACAACTCTTGCCAACAACATGTGCGCTAGCAGTCCGTAACTAAGCACCGTTATGCTAGAGGAAAGGCAGTTAGTCGCCACCAACAACTCTTGGACTACTCTTTCACCAACGAAGAGGGGAATTATGCGTAACTTTGTAACGACCCCACAGCTGAAAAGGCGAGCATATTTGATATGACGGCGATTCGAACCCGTAACCCTCAGATTACAAGTCGAGCATCTTAACCACCTCACCATGCCACTCTAATTTGAGACTAATCTACAGTCTCAGATACACGTTACATATATCAATGTTTCAATCCGTCAACTTCACACCTGGTGTATCCCAAGCATCTTACTTTACTTGTATCTCCTGCACAATCATGTGATATCTCAACTACCAGCTATTACGCCATCTACATATATTCTGCTTCGCTAGTCCTCTCTCCTCATTTTAATATGTTATTATTTTTCTTATATTTAATTAACTCCAATGATTCAAGAATATTCCTTATGCTGTCACTTTTAAATTGAGCTAATAATAAAATAACTGTATCCCACTGAATCATACGTTATATTCTACTTAAAGTGAAATATTTGTTTTCTTATTTTAAACATGTCGTTTGTGTTCAGTCTTTTTATTCTGGTCAATGATAACAACATTATTACAAGAAAGTTCTGATGAAACAATTAAGAATTATCCTAATACTGACTTTCATTAGTTAGCAAAAATAGAAATAAAAACGGTTTATCTGTAACATTACAAGAAATAGCTACTAACAACTGAGGTTCACAAAGGTAAAAGTAGCTATGCATATCATGTAACTTGAATAGCTAAATTATACTTTATTTAAATTGTTAAGAGAACAAAAAAGTATACGGTAAACGGATGATTTGTAGAAATAATTAAACAAATAACGTTTATACAAGATGACTTCTTTGTGTCACTTGTTCCTGTTTTCACGTTAGTTCCAGTCAAATATTCCATTGACTGTCGAAAAAAATGCAGAGAAAAAAATATCATATATATTATTGACTTGGTAAAAAATAATACATGGACTACTGAACTATGGATCCTCGTCGTCATGGTAACTGCGTGATTTGTATATGAATAAATATGAAAATGTGGATTAAATTTGTTGACATTTCTGTGAGAGGGAAGCATGATAAGGGGTTTTTCCATTAAATATGCTAATAAAGTAGAATAAACGGAAAGTGTGTTTTTTTTTCAGGCGTATTAATTCAAAACTGGACAAAAGCAACATATTACAACTTACCGTAATCCGTTTGTGTGATCAGCCCAACACATCAACAATTATGTCACACAGAAACTAACACATACCACTTTTCTGGATTTTAGGTATTTAGTGCTATAACATTGTATTCTAAACAAGAATTAGATTATGATATACTTCTGTTGAAACATATAGCAGTTAATGGAAGTTTTATCCAGATATAGTTTATCATTGACAGAACAATTCAGAAGTTTATGAAATAGACACGTGGTGGTGAAAATTTGATGGAAGTATCTTAAGAAACTAAAAATTTAGGTTTAATTCTGTCTTATATATTTGGTTCATCTTATAATGTTTTTAACATGTTTCATCCTGTATATTAACCCCTAGATAAAGTTAATAAAATATTAAATAAAACTCAGGAAAAAGTAAATATGACAGTGCATACAAAGGTAAGAATAATAGGAATTTTTAATGTAATTGAATAAACAACTGAACCTAAAAAGGACAGTACCCGAAATATTCGGTGGATGGAAATAATAAAATATAAAATATATTGTGCATTAAGTAAGGATTAAGAATGTAAAAAATGACATGATATTCTACAATAAACACGTATATTACGGTATCACGTAATTGAACAGAATATTTAAATTGTAACATTCTTCTAAAGAAGTGTTAATTAATTGTTGTTGAGCAAAGCCACGTGGGGCTGGCTATCTATTGTATCCATCCGCGAGAAATCGAAGTGCAGTTTGTTTTGAATTTTGCGCAAAGCTACAAGAGGGCTATCTTCACTAGCCGTCCCTAATTTAGCAGTGTAAGACTAGAGGGAAGGCAGCTAGTCTTCACCACACGCCACCTACTCTTGGGCTACTCTTTTACCAACGAATAGTGGGATCGGCTGTCACTGTGTAACGCCCCGTGCTGAAAAAGCGAGCCTGTTTGGTGTGATAGGGATTCGAACCCGCGACTCTCAAATTAGAGTCAAGCGCCCTGACCACTTAGCCACGTTGTTGTACGTCTGTAAACATATCACTGTCCTACGAGGAAAGTGAAGTGTTAAAATATGTATAACGTATTGTAGATCAGTTTGAAATATAAGTTACATTTCATTGCGTAAACCAAATTTTTTTACAGTATTTGTTTATTTCAAATCCTTGCTTAAAACATGTCGAAAAACACCGAACAAAGAAATAATTACCATAAAGTTGTTTATTGTTCAGCATAAAACTACAAGAGATCATCTGTGCTGTGTCAACCCCGGAAATCGAACCTAAAATTTCAACACTGTAAGCCTTCAAGCTTACCACACTCAATCAGTGGCATTATTGTTTATAAACTCTTAAAGCTACGGAAAATTCCAGTCTTGGGTTTTACAATGATGTATAATTAATAACAAGATAACCTCAGATAAGTATTACACTTTTTCTATTTAATGTAACGTATCTTGCGATGAAAGTAACACCAACAAACAGGTTATATCCTTTTCATCCTTATAAAATTCACGATAATATTAATAATAATGAAATTGCATAAGTCTATCCTTAAGTACCAGATCCATAACATAATAAGAGTCTAAAAATGATGTACGCATAGTTAGTTATATTATATATACTATTCCTATGGACTGTTTTCGTTGGCCTGTCATGGCCAAGTTGTTGAGGCACTTGACTCGTAATCCCGAGAGTCGCGGATTCGAATCCCCATCACACCAAACATGCTCGCCCCTTTCAGGCGTAGAAGCGTTATAATGTGACGCTCAATCCCACTATTCGTTGGTAAAAAAGTAGCCCAAGAGTTGGTGGTGGATGGTGATGACTAGCTGCCTTCCCTGTAGTCTTACACTGCTAAATTATGTACGGCTATCACAGATAGCCCTCGTGTAGCTTTACGCAATATTCAAAACAAAACAAACCAAAACCAAACTGTTTTCGTTAACAATGGTAAGAATATCCTGATGAAGTTTATTCACCATTCTGTGGGTGATGAATAACAAAACAAGTTAACTCACCTCAGATAACCGGATCTCGTAGAACAAAGATAGCAAAGATGTGTGTGACCTTGTTAGTGCGTATTTCCCCTTCAACACACACACACAAATATATTAAAGATAGACTTCGAGGCTTAGTGTAGCTAGACATAATGTAATACATACATAAGTTTCGCTCAGACTTAAGTGTGGTCGAGTTGAGTAGTTTATTTACTGCGCATGCAACAAAATTTGCTTACATTTTAATCGTTTTAACTCCCCCTACATATGTTTTAAACCTTAAAATCATGAATCGATCGTGCATGAGATATTCTGCAAACTCAGTAGATACAACAGTATATACTAATATCGAATAATAAATTAATATTTATGTCACAATATTATCCACATAACTAGATTGACTTAGGTTATGTGGCGACTTATTAAACGACTCAAAAACCCAATAAATTTGATATACAAATCACCATTGCAAGAGGCCAAACTGTATTTCTGTGGTTTACTGACCCAAGCTGTGCTGAAAAGCTTTCGATAGGCGTAACTGCAGTCCAAAGCAAAGAGTGCGGCGAATAAAAAAATGTATTAGGCCTTTTTATCGCATAATCTATTTTTAATTTTAAGTATATTAAAAAGCAAAAAGAATTGTGATATGGACAACACGTATTCTTCAACTATTTTATGAGTTTTTTTGTTGTGGTCTCATTATTATATCTAAACCTTTCAATCACTGAACTATCCAAGATTATAAATATGATTACAGTGCGAGTAATAAGATGTATTGTTTTACTTGACATTCTAATGTTTTAGGACGTTTTCTCTCTATAATCAATTTAACTTTAATATGAACCCAACATAATTATATCCAAAGCGTTTGTATTTCACGGAAACATCACATCTTACAAACTTACATTTGTAACTGAGATTAAGATAATATAACTATCGGACATTCTCCACTATGTGAATCAACTCGTAATCTGATGGTCGCGGGTTTGAATCCCTGTCCCACCAAATATGCTGGCCCCTTTCATCCATATGCACGTTATAAGTTACGATCAATCTCACTATTCGTTGGTAAAAGAGTAGCCCAAGAGCTGGCGGTGGGTGATGATGACTAGCTGCATTCCCTCTAGTCTTACACTGCTAAATTTGGGACAACTGGCGCAGATAGCCTTCGTGTAGCTTTGCACGAAATTCAAAAACAAGCAAACAAATCAATAGCTGCGGCACTTGAAATTCTTTCAGACAGAATTAGAGTAAATTTTGTGTGTTTTCCCCAAGTCCAAAGTTTTAGGTCATTGCTCCTTCATCTCTTGACCGATTTGAGGTCTAATTACAATTTTGGACTTGGGAGGTCAAACCATTTTGACTGATGAATGTTGTCTCAAAGAATTTCAATTTGAGGGTAGGATGGTATAGGTCCTAATGAGTTATAAAATTGTATCGGATATAAGCGCGCCGTACATACTCTTGGTTGCCCGACATGGCCAGGTGAGTTAAGGCAGTCGACTTGTAATCTGAGGGTCGCGGGTTCGAATCCCCGTCGCACCAAATATGCTCGCCCTGTCAGCCGTGGGGGCGTTATAAAGTGACGGTCAATCCCACTATTCGTCGGTAAAAGAGTATCTCAAGCGTTGCGTGGGTGGTGATGACTAGTTGTCTTCCCTCTAGTCTTACACTGCTCAGATAGCCCTCGAATAGCTTTGCGCGAAATTGAAAAAACAAACAAACATACTCTTGGTCTTGCTGGCGCGCAAAAATAACGAAAAAAATGTATTTTAGATTAATTTACTCTAATGCTGCCCAAAAAAATTCAAGTGCCGCGGCTATTGAGGCTTCCCCTTCTTTTACTGAACAGATAGCTTACATTGCTGGTATCTTCACTCAACTTTCAAGTTTTACAAACACACGATAAGGTGTCACTCCCAACCTTCCATCACTTAACATTCAGTTGTTGAGTTTATCCGCTTGGGGATATAATTCCCGTATTTTTCGGTGTATAAGGCGAACTTTTTTTTTCCAATAAAAGGGGTCTCAAAACTCTCCTGCGTCCTATACACCGAAGATCAAAGGTTTTATGCCTCCCTATGGCGAGTAAGTAGTTTTTTTAGTTTCGTTAATGTTTAAGAGTACCAAACATTTTTTTCTTCCCCAAAGTGTGGAAACTGTAATAAATGTATTTAAAAAAATGTGATGTAAGCAATTACCTTAATGGCACCAAAGATGACATTGTTTGAGGACAAGTGAGAGTGAACTTTCAGGATTTGTTTTCAGTGAATTCAGTGACGCATACGACGTTTTTGAAAGTTTTCATAATGAATGAGCAATGTTTGATGTAAATGTATGAAACAACCATATTTTATTTTATTAGGGACACTACTTTTGAAGTATTCTAAAGTAAAATAAATGATTAGGCTGATGTTGAACAAATAAATAAATGGTAACTGTGAAAAATGTTGTTGTTGTTTTTTTTCCTGAAGATAGCCTTAAAAGTAGTGGTGCGTTCTATATACCGGAAAATACGGTAGCTAAATATTTACAGATAAAAATTTTAAAAGTCAACTTAACTAGCAGAGTAAACACAAAAGTAATTACTTTGTTTCAGAAATGAAACGTTCGCATAATAACTTCAGGTTAGTTTGTTTCGAATATTCACGGAAAGCTTCGCAAAGGCCTTTTGGGCTGTCTAAATTTTGGAACAGATGCACTAGAAGAAACGCAGCTAGTCGACAGTGCCCACCATCAACTCTTGGTGTGCTTTAACTGAATAATTGTATTTGACTGTTATTGTTATAATTTATCCGTGAACTCAAACGTAAGGAGCATTTTTTTTTCAGGGAATGCACAGAGAGTCGTGGTTCCGAAATGTTACCACAAGGACACGCTGTTACCACTATGACACGCCCAGCCCTCACATACTGACCATATTAATTGATTATTTTTTTATGCGAATAAACACAATAGGCTACCTACGTTCAGTCCATAGGGAATGGAACTCCGGATATGATAAATATAAGTTGGAAAACGTATCGCTGACCCGCAGTAGAACACATGTTTTAATGGAACAAGAAACGCACTTTTGGTCTCTAGACTACTAACTGTATTATGCTGTAAAAAGTGCGACAGGAAGTAAAGTACTTCGAAATCGGTGGGGTCAGCGAAGTTCTTTCTTACAAAATAATCTGCAAAAACAAAAAAATACTAGTTTTCAAACTAAATGGTCCTTAGTTTGTTCAGATGCTACATACTCTAGGCATTCCTCCTTCAGTTGAAGTTGGTTGGTTTGGTGTTTCATGGCGCAAAGAAACTAGGCTATCTGCGCCCAGTTGAAGTTACTTTGCATGTTAACTTTCAACGCTAAGCACACATAATATGGACTACCTCCCCACCGGGCAATGAAACGTGGCTTTGTTTGTTGTTGTTACGAAATACGTTTAGAAATACAACGTATTTTTCTTTGTACTACATTTCTGTATTCAAGGGTGTGCTTTCTTCCTATTATGTACATATCCCACGTACTAGTAAGCTGTATGTGGTTGTTATTCATCAGTTGTAAAACCAGTTATTACAACAAAATAATATGGGAAAGATATTACGACAATCCTCTAATCAACAGCAGAGTTCTGGCCACTTTCTGCCTTCAAGTTAATCAACAGCAGAGCTCTGGCCATTTTCTACCTTCAAGTTAATCAACAGCAGAGCTCTGGCCATTTTCTACCTTCAAGTTAATCAACAGCAGAGCTCTGGCCACTTTCTGCCTTCAAGTTAATCAACAGCAGAGCTCTGGCCACTTTCTACCTTCAAGTTAATCAACAGCAGATCTCTGGCCATTTTCTACCTTCAAGTTAATCAACAGCAGAGCTCTGGCCATTTTCTACCTTCAAGTTAATCAACAGCAGATCTCTGGCCATTTTCTACCTTCAAGTTCACCCGTATATGAACTCTTGGTGCAACACGTGGAAAGTAATTTCATTCCCAATGACCTTGAAGATTTGGAGATGGGCCCAACAGGAACCTTGCTCAGACAAATAACTGACCCTTAAGCTAATAATATAGAGGAACTTTTAGGCCAAGGTCTTATGTGTACGTCATAGTTCCAAATTGTACATTACGTCGGAAAATTGTGTATGTTTTCTTAGAACATCTTTTTCAATTTTAGCCTGTGTTAATAGTATCAGAATGAAAAGTTCTAGAGGCAGTGATTGAAATATTCCTAAACACTTGGATGTTAAACATTAATTAACCAATTTCCAAATTAAACAATGTTTTCAAATTTTATTTATGCTAAAATGTACAACTTTGTGATCTTAAGAGAAAATTCTTATCACTTAAAACATTTTACCGTTGCTGTACGTGAAATATTGTAAACTAGTGTAGCAATCGCTACGAGATACAAATTTAAAATGTTTGTTTTGTTTTGAATTTCACGCAAAGTTACACGAGGTTTATCTTCACTAGCCGTCCCTAATTTAGCAGTGTAAGGCTAGAGGGAAGGCAGCGGGTCATCATCCCCCACCGCCAACTGTTGGGCTACTCTTTTATCAACGAATGGTGGGATTGACCGTCATGTTATAACGCCTCCACGGCTGAAAGGGGCGAGCATGTTGGTGTGACGGGGGTTAGAACCCGCGCCCCTCAGATTACGAGTCGAGTGTCTTAACCACCTGGCCAAAACCAACTTCATTAAACATGTTACAGTAAAATAGGTGCCTTTTTGTACGTTCAAGCAGAAGAAAAGAAAATACATTACTGCTCAAATCAAATGACATGAAATTTTTGGGGGGAGAGAAGGGAGCTAAATAAATTACCAGTACTTGAACATCGTTAAATATAAAGAAAATATTTGAAAGTTCCATATAATGTGTGAACATATTATTTAAAATATGCTTTATTGAGAAACGGCGGAGCGTGGTCTAGTGGTTATTTTCGTCACCAGAGCCGTGGAACAAGGGGGTCTGGCCCCCTGAAAATCTAGGAATATTAATCACCTATTATTGGGAGCTTCTCATATTGGGAGGTCGTTTGGAGACGTTATAAGAATGTCAAATCCCACCTGACTATATTATAGTAGCCCAAGAGACCACAGATGGGTACTGTCGATTAACTGCTTTTTTTCTTGCCTATGGTTTCAAAATAAAAACACCTAACGGGCGACAACCCTTGTCTAGCTTTGTGTGAATACTTAAATACGCTTGGGCCAAACAAAAGAATCTTTACAAAAACAATAGGTCAAAGACTCGTGGTACGATTACAATCAGCTGATAGTTGGATTCTTTTTTACCAACTTTCTGATTAGAGGAAATAGGGTGCTGTTTATTGAAATAGGATGGGTGTGGCCAAGTAATGTAGGAGTCAGGCTGTTTTGACGTTGGTTACTGCTATTGGCGGATTCCGCTTCCTCTAATCGGCACTTCTAAATTAAGTATGGCTATAGGCGAACCTCAGGGGTCTCTGATCTGGTCATTTAGCCCATATATCGCTTATGGTACCGTTTCGCTGTAAATTTCGATGCTTTTTAACCCTACTTGAAGGCTGGCAGGAGAAGGCATAAAACTGCGTAATGTGTCTTTGTTCCTTCTTAATAGAGGTCGCGATAATATAAACCCAGTTTAGGGATAAAGTTGTATTATGAAATTAAGAGTGAACATTTTTTTTGTTTTGCCTACACTGTTATTACTTTCTTTAACAAAAGATAGCGTGAACAATTCATTACAAGAATTATATTGTAGTTCCATAAATAAAATTGATAAAAAACACACACATTATTAACTTAATCCAGTTCACACTAAAATAGTGACTGTCGTTCAATGAACTTGATAATATAGATAGATTTTGTTTGTTTGTTGTTAAGTGCAAATCTGCACAATGGGCAATCTGTGATGTGCCCACGGGTATCTCAACTTCTGTCCCCCCCCCCCCCGTGGCACAGCGGCATATCTGCGGACTCACACCGCTAAAAATTGTGTTTCGATATTGTGTAGCTTTGTGGTTAATTCTAAACAAACAAATAAATCTCAACTACTACAATGTCTGTCGTATTCTAGCCAGCTCCATGAGAGTTCATAACATTTGAAAGGCCTTTTTGGCTCTGGATATATGAGGTATAATGTGGTGAACATATTATTATACACTGTTCTTTACTCTCACTTTATAACTCCACTAATAATACAATATGTAAGAAGCGTCACGAATTTTTGTAACATGAAAATAATTACTTTGGTTCGTAGTCAAAAGTCGACGTTCGACAATTAAAAATTCCAAATGGCTCTTGCGTCATCATATGTAAATACAACTAATAAAGTAATGACGTCAGTTTATTACATAACCAATCAAATGAACAATCTTAAGGTACATCAATTATTTAATATAATAATTATTATAAAATATATACCTGAACAATAAATTATTATTAATAAAGACTTTATTTTCAGAAAACAATAAATCGTTCACATCAGAAGAAGGGACTGTCTTTCCAAAGCGCTGGAATATTAGTCTGAACCGATAACCCACGCGTTTTCGTAAAATAGGCATACCTTTCTGAGAATGTAAAGGTTTTATTTTCTGCCTTCTCTCGTTTACATTCCACTCGACTTACTGGTATCATAAAAATGTTATTAAATCATTCAAGGATGAGTTCCCACAAACAAAACCTGGCGTCTGAAAATCTGTTTGATCATAAACGCCTGAGTTTTTCTAACTCAGGCTCGGCTCTGAATGTACGTACATGTATCTAGACAGGCCGGTGGCCTCTCTCCTTCGTAGATAGGCGCCATTTTAGAACACGCACGTGCGTCGTTATGTTCGTTTCGAGAGAAAAGTACTACCGAAAGTTGACTATGAAAATACCCACCAGGTGAGAGAGATTGACAGTAGATGCACTGAAGAAATTTTGCTGATCCTGTTTCAACACCAAAGGTTAGGTCAGCATTAAAAGTGTAGTAAGGCGGGAATTGGTGTCCCCTCGAGAAAAAACAACTTTGATTCGTTTTTGCTATTCAAAGAGCTTAAGTCATTTACAAGCAAGATCAGTTGTTGTTTTTAAACTAAAGATACTGGACCTTTTAGGCTTCTTATAATATTGGGCCGGACGTCCCACCACCACCATCTCTTCCGTAGCTACGTCCCCATATGTTATTGTTACATTGGGAAACATATTTAAAATGTACAAGCTTATTAAAGAACAGCCTTATTAAAAGAATTAAACTTGTGGGAAATTAATACTTCTACTGTCCAAATATGGCAGATACACAATAAAAGAGCTTTAACGTTAATATTAAATATCTAAATATTAATAAGGCCTGACACGGCCAGATGGTTAAGGCACTCGACTCGTAATCTGAGGATCGCAGGTTCGAATCCCCGTCACACCAAACATGCTCGCCTTTCAGCCGTGAGGTCGTTATATAGTTACGATCAATCTCACTATTCGTTGGTAAAAGAGTAGCCCAAGAGTTGGTGGCAGGTGGTGATGACTAGCTGCCTTCCCTCTAGTCTTACGCTGCAAAATTAGGGACGAATAGCGCCGATAGCCCTCGCGTAGCTTTGCGCGAAATTTAAAACAAACCAAATATTTACAAATCTTGGAAAAAGCTGGAATGAGTAACGTGGAAAGCTTTGTTAAAAATTTAACATGTACTGATTAGGACAAAACCTTGTGGAAACGTTAAATGTTTATTGGTGTTTTACATTCGTAGTAAAGTTCGTTGTCCATTTAAGCCTACTCCATTTTTTGTTGGTCGTCAAATCAAAATACTACATTAAAATGCTTTAAATTTCCTTTTTAAAATAACTTATTTTGTGCTGTTTTTCGCCATTTCCTCTGGATGATGGCGTCTGTCATAGACCTGTCTCTTCTTAACGTTAACCTTCGATTTTTTTTTCTGCCGTGACCTATTCTCATTCCAGGTTCTTTCTTTTCTTGTATACATTACCATCACTCCGTTTGCATAAACCTACCAACTGATCTTTCATTTTGTCAGACTGTTATTCGTGTCCGTAGAAAACAACAACACACTGTGTGTGTGAGTATATATATATATATATATATACATTATTATATTCATTTTTATTTCTGTAGAACTCGCCGAAGATTGACTATACGAAACCTTTATAACACGATAAGATGTGTTTGTTACGTACAACATAGCATCATTCGTTTGTATTTTTATTTTGGTTGTCGATATCAGCTTTTTGGAGTCAGGTACTTTTGCCCCCGCCATGTTGAAACAATATTTTGAAAGTTGTCCACTTTAATATATCCGAAGGACAGTCTACGTCTAACTGCAACGCCCCCTACAATCCCTACACTTTTACACTTTCTTTTTTAACCTGAAGATGACTTAAGAAAGTCAAAATTTTGTTCTATATTTTATTTTGATTAAAGTTTTAATACCTATACCAACAGTCTTTAGATATATTTTTTACCTCAAGTGGGTTTCTCGTCATCACGAGTTCATATAACTTATATATTTCATCTTTTTTTTTTTTTTAATAGCCTGACTGAAGGGCAGTGTCACTGGTGCAAAATCGGTGTTGATACATAATGATATATTTAATAGACACGTTTGTGTGTACGTGTGTGTGTCCTCACCTGAGGCCAGACGATGTCATTCTTCTTACTAAAACTTTGTTTGGAATAAGGTCAGCGCCCCCTATATAGCTCGCTGTCTTAGTAACGCACTTAATTAGACCTTGAGGAGTGGTTCTCAGAACTAACACACTGCACTCGCACAGATAAGGGTAACACGTGTGTGAACGAAAACTCATTTAATTTGGAATTCTTTAAATCATAAGCAATAATATTTAATGCAGAAACAACATAATTAAACAATGAAGAACAACATACAATATCAGACAAAAACACAATGATGAATAGGGCTACTCGATTTCCCAAGTTAAAATTAGAACTTTTTCTCCCCGTACGAAGTGACACAAACCATGGAAATAAATAGGGTTACCAGATTTCCAGATACTAAAACTAAGACTTTCTTTTTTCCGTACGGAGTGACACAAACCACGATAATGAATAGGGTTACCATATTTCCAGAATGTAAAAACTGGGACTGTTTTTCCCTACGGAGTGACACAGTAACAGTTCTAAAACAGTTTAAATACAGTAACATTCCTTTAATCATTTGCAGAATAATCTGATGTTTATAGCATCGCGTTTTGAAATCATAGGTAAACGTATTAGGTAAAAGCTTATTTAATTAAAATAACAGATAAAACAAATGTGTTCATTTGGTTTACTTTGAATATTACCCAAAGTTACACTAGGGCTATATACGCTAGCCGTCCATAATTTAGCAGTGAAAGACTAGACGGAAGGCAGCTAGTCATCACCATCCACCGCTAACTCTTGGGCTACTCTTTTACCCACGAATAGTGGGATTGACAGTCACATTGTAACGTTCCCACAGCTGAAAGGGTGAGCATGTCTGTTGGGACGGGGATTCGAAACCAAAACTCTCAGATTGCGACTCAAGCGCCATCACCACCTGGCCCTAACCCAAGTGTCTTAAACCTACTATAAAAAAAAAACTATTGTTTGTTCGTATTCTTTGTTCTATTATTATTGTTTTGCGGTCTGAAAACTAAGTCTGTCCAGAAGGATTAGGATATGAAAACTTAGCAGAGAGGGAGACAATCTGTATCACGTGATTTGTTTTTCTAAAGAGGCCCTCTAGGTAAAATTGAAGTCTGTTATAAGGAAAACCACATATACCAAACTGAAACATAAATACTATACAGTTTCTGATACGAACAGAAAATAATCCTGAAACCTCGGATCTAATTCTTATTATGAATGGCTAGGATTTGTTAGTTATTAACACATACATAAACCTGGAATTTCTCATTATCAATAGCTCGGGTTTCTTATACAAACCTTGAACATCTTGTAAGAGAGCAACAACAAATCTCTGATAGTCAATATTGTTCGGGAAGTGAAAATAATACATTGCTTTCTAATATTACTTTACTCAGTAATACATAATTCTCACAAAAAAACGGATAAAAATGGTAAAGCCACTTGTTTCTTTTCTATGGTACTTGTATAAAACAACATGTGGTAGAACACATATATTTTGTTTGTAGAAATTCGTGATCGAAGCCGTGTCATCCCGATATTCCTCGCCCTTACTATCGTATACGGAAGTTGCGCCAAGAATCCTGCGCACAAGATACAGAAAGTTACTTTCAACGGTTAGACGAGGTTAGGGTGTAGTAAATGTGGGTTACCGGGACGATGAGGAAGCGAATTTTTTCCCCTCCCCTTCTCCACTCTAGCCCTCAGTTCAGTTTCATTACTTGTTTAATATTGGATATACAACGTTCTTAGTAACTTCGTTCGCTGCTGAATTCAGTGCAAAACTTTGGTTTTACCATCTGGATCCCAAGAGGCTAGTTATAAATATGAAAGAACCGGTAAAGCCTAAATGTATTGGAATGTTTCGTGGTTTTCTCTCCTCGAGTGACAATAGGATATAGATAATGTTTATGTGGTATCTACCCATTGTACTGAGATAAGAAAATTGAAACCAGTTTCTATAATTACCATGAGGTAACAATAGAGACGAAGAGAAACTGCGAATTACAGAAAACTTTCCAATAAACTCAGCATTCTTGGGAAAAACTGAACAAATAAAGTTGAATGACCTGAAAAACAAATCGTAATGTACCTTGTACATTTTTCTATAAATCAACATAAAACTGGCGGGAATTAATAAGCTAAATATACGAACCGTAGCATCGAGTTTATGAACATAGGCGTTATGCTAATACTTGTGCTATTTTAAGAATGATACTCTAGTCATAAAAATACTTTTATTGGTAGGAAAACTGGTAAGACTAAATGCTATCAGGGGAAAAAGGTTACAGTTTACGTTTTATTTTAGTTTAAAAACTAGATATATTTCTTGGACACACAAACACTATCATGTCTAAGCTTTTTTGTTGTTGTTGTACGAACATAAACTTTCAGACGATATAATAATAATAAAAAAAAATACAAAATTCACTCTTCCTTACCGATACAGACCCGATGTAACCAAGTGGTTAAGTTACTGGACTCGCAATCTGAAGATCGCGGGTTCGAATCCCACTATCCGTTGGTAAAAGTGTAGCCCAAGAATTGGCGGTGGGTGGAGATGACTAGCTGCCTTTCCTCTAGTCTTACACTGCTAAATTAGGGATAGCTAGCGCAGATAACCCTCGAGTAACTTTACGCGAAATTCAGAAACAAACGTACAATCATTCTTTGCAAACAGTATTACGTACAAAACTTTTTTTTTTGTTGTTATTACACCTTGGCCTAACATAGCCTGGTGATTAAGGCGCTCGACTCGTAATCTGCGAGTTGTGGATTCGAATACCCTGTCACCAAACATCTTGTTCTTTCAGATGTGGATGCGTTATAATATGATGGTCAATCTCACTTTTCGTTGGTGAAAGAGTAGCTCAAGAGTTGGCGGAAGGTGGTCTTCTCTCTAATCTTTCACTAGGACCTTCAGGTTACGAGTCAAGCACGCTAACCACCTGGCCATGCCGGGCCACTTCTACGAAGATTTAGTTTTACTACATGAACTGTGCAGCTAGTGCGTTATTTGTTCGGACAGTCTGATTTATAATGGTTGTACGATACTTGAAGTAAACATAACTCTGATAGCACAGGCCCACTAATTTAAGGTTTATCAAAGTGGTTTTAGTTTTAATAACAAATTTTCTATCGTTCAGCTACGCAGATTTCGAAAATAATATTCATTTTTTTTTTATTTTACGTAAAGATTTTTACAGATCGGAAAATAACAACTCTTACTTAGATCAAATTTACCACAAAAATAACAGAATATGTTTGAGTCATTTACACAAACTCTTGGGCCATAGCGACGAATAAGTAATAATGAAAAGAAAAAAATAATAAAGTGCACGCAAAAACAGATACTATCCTGAAATGACACGTCATACGGCCTGTTAACCGTTTATATACTAGTGGTGTGTTTCTCATGGATTCAAAAACGATCAGTAAGACTCTCACGTCACGATTGGTCTAGAAAAATCTACAGCTAGTGGTTGTCAACATTTTTGTCATAAAAAATGTTACCCGATTTTAATGGAAATGATTCACTTATGTAAAACTACATGTGATGTCATTTTCGGATTCAGCGTACAGCGGCATGTAAAAGTTTCAAAACAAAAAAATTACCCTTGGTTTGTGTAATTTCTTCTACACAACATATCTGACAACCCCAACTTTTCTCTGTTATTGAATTTGGGCATACAAGTGAATGACTTGCCTTGCAGGCCTCGCTGTATATAGATACATATATCCCAAGACAATGGAGTCTTGTCATAAAATGAAAATGGGTCATAACCTTTAGCGGCCACTGCTGTGAATTGAGTCACGAGCTTTCTTCCACACTTACAGATGTGTGTGTGCGTGCGTGATATAAACATGTTAACCTTAGTTTAAAATTCAACTTGACATATTATTGACATATTAATCAAACTTATTTCTGAATATCGATTATTTAAGCTCTTATTATCGTCAGCTGACCAATATAATCAATCGGTTAAACATTCATTAGCTGACCAATATCATCCGCATACCTTCCGCTGTAGTCATGCCATAGTTTAGGTGTTATATAGTGAAAACTACTGATAGTTTAACAAGGATAAGTTCGGAAAGTTAACACTGACCCCAATTTCCTGTCTAGAAAAACCAAAAGTTGTTTTACAAACAGTGTTATTTTATTTAAGATGTTTCATTAACATATAATTTCAATGTCGCTATTTCATATATGAGCATTAGTTGTCAAGAAGTCCCCCAGTGGCTGAGCGGTATGTCCGCGGACTTACAACGCTAAAAACCTGGTTTCGATACCCGTGGTGGGAAGAGTACAGATAGCCCATTGTGTAGCTTTGTGCTTAATTCAAAACAACAATAACAGTTATCAAGAAAATATTAAAATTGAAAGTAGACAACATTATATGTAACTCACTAGCATCTCGTCCTTGTGTACATTATATGTAACTCACTAGCATCTCGTCCTTGTGTACATTATATGTAACTCACTAGCATCTCGTCCTTGTGTACATTATATGTAACTCACTAGCATCTCGTCCTTGTGTACATTATATGTAACTCACTAGCATCTCGTCCTTGTGTACATTATATGTAACTCACTAGCATCTCGTCCTTGTGTACATTACATGTAACTCACTAGCATCTCGTCCTTGTATACATTATATGTAACTCACTAGCATCTCGTCCTTGTGTACATTATATGTAACTCACTAGCATCTCGTCCTTGTGTACATTATATGTAACTCACTAGCATCTCGTCCTTGTGTACATTATATGTAACTCACTAGCATCTCGTCCTTGTGTTTGTTTGTTTTATTATAGCAAAGCCACATCAGGCTATCTTCTGAGCCCACCGAGGGGAATCGAACCCCTGATTTTAGCGTTGTAAACCCGTAAACTTACCGCTGCACTACCGAGGGGCCTCTCGTCCTTGTGTACCACATTGTCTGCCCAGTTTTCTTAAAATGAGCTAATTCATTTAATTTACAAATATTTTAGCACACACCTGCAGAAACCTAATTTTTATATCTAGTGTAACGTTGAGTTTGTTTATTCTGAATTTCGAGCAAAGCTACACGAGGGCTATCTGCGCGAGGATAGGCAATAGTCATCACCATCCATCGCCAACTTTCGGACTACTCTTTTAACTACGAATAATGGGATTGGCTGTTACTTTGTAATTCCTCCACCGCTAAAGGAGCGAGCGTAGTTGGTAGGACGGAGATTCGAACCCGCAACCCTCAGATTGCGACTCAAGCGGCTGTAATGTTAGAATACGAAAAGATAGCTAAGGCAACCATTGCGCATGATCTAAATAACTAAATAAGGTATATTTCATTCTAGAAACTGATTACCTGGCTTTCGTAGGATAATGATATTAACACTTGGAAATGCTTGGTAATGTAAGAACAGCCACTTAATATTTTAGTTTCGAGAATAAATAAATTGCTGACAATGAAGATTCATACAACTAAGTTCATTGTATTTATTGTTCACTATAGTTATACTGAAGTGTGACTTTTTCATCAAATCATGCTGTCTACAGTGAAGAAAGAGGGTTGGTTTGTTTCTTTGGTTTTTGAATTTCGCCCAAAGCTACACGAGGGCTATCTGCGCTAGCCGTCACTAATTTAACAGTGTAAGACTAAAGGGAAGCGAGCTAGTCATCACCACCCACCGCCACTCTAGGGTTACTCTTTAACGAATATTGAGATTGACCGTCACTTTATAACGCCCCCATGGCTGAAAGGTCGAACATGTTTGGCGTGACGGGGGTTAGGAAGACGGAAAAAAAAAAAGCGATTTTCATTAACGATTGTTCTCATTATTTCGATCTTACTTGGTTATCTTACCGAGACGGCATCTAGTTTTCTGCGTGACGTTTTAGTACTAACTGCAAGCGCTAATATAAACCTGGAAAACTAATTGTTTGATTAAAAGTTGTAGAAGCAAATCAACCAAAATATGTTTTATATAACAACACATATGGTTTACTTGCAACACGAGCTGAATACTTATTTATCCTATTGGAACTCAAAAATATTAATAAAACTCTCACAGAATAAGATAAAAACGAAAACTGGTAAATGTATTTAATGAAACGATACCTTAACTGTACCTGCATAAAGCAGCAGAGAAAATGACATCAATATTTGTTTATAATTCACTTCGATAGTTTCATTAAATGTCACTTTAATACGCCTGGCATGGTCTTATGATTAATGCTCTTCAATACTTGAACTCCTTCTAGTCTGCCTGGCATGGTTAGTTCTGTTGAATAGTTGAGTTCCTTATAATCTGCCTAGCATGGCCTTGTGGTTAATTCTGTTGAATAGTTGAATTCCCTATAATCTGCCTGGCATGGCCTTGTGGTTAATTCTGTTGAATAGTTGGGTTCCTCTAATCTGCCTACATGGCCTTGTGGCTGTTGAATAGTTGACCCTTAATCTGCCTGCATGGCCTTGTGGTTAGTGCTGTTGAATAGTTGGGTTCCCTCTTATCTGCCTGGCATGGCCTTGTGGTTAGTGCTGTTGAATACTTGAGTTCCCTCTTATCTGCCTGGCATGGCCTTGTGGTTAGTGCTGTTGAATAGTTGAGTTATCTCTAGTCTGCCTAACATGGCTTTGTGGTTAGTGCTGTTGAATAGTTGAGTTCCCTATAATCTGCTTGGCATGGCCTTGTGATTATTTCTGTTGAATAGTTGAATTCCCTATAATCTGCCTAGCATGGCCTTGTGGTTAGTTCTGTTGAATAGTTGAATTCCCTCTAATCTGCCTGGCATGGCCTTGTGGTTAGTGCTGTTGAATAGTTGAGTTCCCTATAATCTGCCTGGCATGGCCTTGTGGTTAGTTCTGTTGAATAGTTGAGTTCTCTCTTATCTGCCTGGCATGGACTTGTGATTACTGCTGTTGAATAGTTGAGTTCCCTCTTATCTGCCTGGCATGGCCTTGTGGTTAGTGCTGTTGAATAGTTGAGTTATCTCTAGTCTGCCTGGCATGGACTTGTGGTTAGTTCTGTTGAATAGTTGAATTCCTATAATCTGCCTAGCATGGCCTTGTGGTTAGTTCTGTTGAATAGTTGGGTTCCCTCTAATCTGCCTGGCATGGCCTTGTGGTTAGTTCTGTTGAATAGTTGGGTTCTCTCTTATCTGCCTGGCATGGACTTGTGATTAATGCTATTGAATACTTGAGTTCCCTCTTATCTGCCTGGCATGGCCTTGTGGTTAGTGCTGTTGAATAGTTGAGTTTTCTCTTATCTGCCTGGCATGGACTTGTGATTAATGCTGTTGAATACTTGAGTTCCCTTTTATCTGCCTGGCATGGCCTTGAGGTTAGTGCTGTTGAATAGTTGAGTTATCTCTAGTCTGCCTAACATGGCTTTGTGGTCAGTGCTGTTGAATAGTTGAGTTCCCTATAATCTGCTTGGCATGGCCTTGTGCAAGGCGCTCGACTCGAAATCTAATATCCGGAAGTTGGAATCCTGTCACCAAACAAGCTCACCATTTCAGCCATGGCGTGTTATAATGTTATGGTCAATACCAAGTTTCGTTGGCAAAGTAGCTGTTTTCCCTTTTCTCTATTACTTCCAAATTAGGGACGCCTGTTTTCGATAGCTATCAATGGCTTGGGGCAAAATGTAACAAATAAACTGTTAACCAGTGGCATATTTAGGTAGGGGTTAGAAGGGCTCAGTGCCAGGGATCATGGACTTAAAGGTGACCCACTGATAAGTTTATTCTATGTAAAATTACATGGGATGTAGGGTGCATAAAAATTATAAGCCCCTGGGCCCACACGACCTTAAACCCGCCACTGCTGTTAACTAACAATTTATTAACGAACTGGTGTTTATCTGAATCACAAGTGCAAGTAAATATGTTTTACAATAAAATTTCTTCTTCTAATACGCATATCTCTCTTTTAGTTGAAACAATCGCTTCCATGCAATGTATTTCATAGCTCGTTCTGCATACCATGTACACGACCTCCTAAGGAACCGGTTTGGAGCGCCAAGTAAACAACGGAAACAGTAGGACATAAAGCCGGGTTTTGTAAACACTTTCAAACTGTGGACAAGGAGACGTAAGATTGAAAATAATAGATACTGCTACACTAGCCCCTATTTTTAACCACGATACAAGAGTATCGTTCAGATTTAATATTTATCAATAAAGGTGTTTGTATACCATAACTAAGCGATTCACTTTTCATGCAGGTACGAATGCGTTATTTTTTTTTAAACAAAGATGCCTCTCCAGTGGCACAGGAGTATGTATATAGACTTATAACGCTAGAAACCGGGTTTCGATACCCGTGATGGGCAGAGCAGAAATAGCCCCTTGTGTAGCATTGTGTTCAATTAAAACGAAAAACAAAGCTTATTATGTATGTTTGTTTGAGCACAAACCCTACAGTGAAAATGTGTGTACTGTGTCTATAGCAGAGATACAACCAAGATTTTGAGGTTTATAAACCGTCAAATTTACATCTGAGCGACCGGTGGAAAAAGAACAAGATAAGAACCAATTGTAACTATTTTGTTTCCTTCAAAAACACACATGTATATATAAAAAAGAAATTAAAGTCAGTAACACATTGTCAGTATTTCAATAATAAGGAACTCTGTTACCCGAGAGATTTTAAAAAGAGCACACTGCGTAGTTTGAATGAGTGTGTGTTTTTCTTATAGCAAAGCCACATCGGGCTATCTGCTGTGTCCACCGAGGGAAATCAAAAAACCTGATTTTAGCGTTGTAAATCCGAAGACTTGGCGCTGTTCCAGCGGGGAACACGTTTTAAAGAATCCTTCAAAAATGTGTAAATTGGTAAAATATAAGAGAAGCAAGAAATATAGAAGAGGTACGAAGACCGTATTGTAATTGAAGGGAAATCTGCAAAAAAACAGTCGGTCATCAACATTTTCCCAGATGATAACCTAGGAAAATGATAGTTACATTAACATTGTGGCGTCCATATTATTACTTCACACGCGCTGTTCGTTGGTGAACTTTACATGTTAAGGCAGAACACTCTTACAGAATCAAAACAAACACAGATATGTTACTTTTAAACATGAATCATTTTTAACTGTGTCTACGGGACGAATTGGTTCAGTTTGTTTTGAATTTCGCGCTAAGCTACACGAGAGTTGTCTGCGCTAGCTATTTCTAATTTAGTGATGATAGATTAGAGGGAAGGCAGCAAGCTAGTCGACAGCACCTCCAATCAACATTTAGCAAGATTGTCCATCATGTTATAACGCCCCCACGGATGAAAGGGTGAACATGTTCGGTGACGGAGATTCGAGCCCCTAAAAATTAAATTGTGAGTCAAAAGCCCTAACTACTGGGCCATGTCAGACAGTCTCCAGGTCACAACAAATAGATTGAATGGTACAATAAACACTTTAAACTACGAATCGATACGTCCAGTGATTAAAATTCCTGTTTGTTTTCCTTTCATCAGTTTCACTTCATCTGTTTCTAAGATGTTCGAAGTGTCACAAAGCACCACTTACAAAGTAAAACTAAAACACAAAAGAAAGTGTCCAACTTACCCCATTTTCATTTTGAAATTGTCGGCGAAGAAAGAAATATCCAGAGTCCTATTCAAAGAAAATTCCTACAGCGCAGAGAGAGAGAGTATTAGTTAATCTAAAAATAATTAAACGGCTTAGTTGGTTAACAATTTCGAACAGTTTATTGGCACGGCTTAGCAAGTTGAACAAACCCAAAGCAAAGCCTAGTGGTACCGACGTCCGGGACCGGTAAGAACGGCGAAACTTGCAGATAGGCCTGCGAGAAAACCGGCACAACCTGTCAAAACAGTTTCGAGCTAACTTGCTGGCTAGGTAACCAAAAAAGGCATAGACGATAAGAATGGTTGGAAGAAGTCAGTGTCGTAATGCTGGGGTTCCAGAACTATTGCTTATAAATGTAATAAACTATAGAGTGTAGAATAAACCATCACACGCGTGTAAGGCTTGCTGTGACGCGGACTCGAGACAACTTGATAGGTTTCTTTGCTGACAGTTACACGTCTCTAGTCTCTCGTACACCTTAGTAAATCTACCTGTATCCTTCCGAAACGTCGACTCCCAACTACGCGTAGCTCTCGCCCTCACATTTTATACTGTCCTGGTTTCTAACCTGTACCTTAGAACTGTAAGCGCAGCGTGGACTGAAATTAGCGAAATTCGAGAGTTGGGAAATACTGGAAAGTGTCTAGGTAGATGTTAAATTTGGCAGTTTTGACTATAATTTGGGCACTTTGTGAATCAAAAATACTTATAAAGTATCTACGTTTGGGACAATGTATTTATTTGTCTTCGCACATTCAAAATGTTGCAAATTCAAATAATAATAATAAGAAGAAAACGAAAACGCTTCCGAAAAATGATGGATGTTTGGTGCATACTATCAAAGGGATCGAAACAAGCATAGCTAATCAAAGTAAAATTCTCAATGAAGTTCAATGAACTCACACTTTTATCTTATGTTCAAGCACACAGACTAAGGCCACAAACAAATGACTAGTAGATATTTGATTGTGGTGGGCGTTTGGAGGGTATTCTTCAGACTGGTAAAATCGGGTTCGAGTTTTTAAAGACAGAACAACATCGATGGAAAATTAGATTTAACAATGTATTTTATATAATAGGTGGGATCATTCACAGATGTAGCCAAGAGGATCTGGCCCCCTCAAAATGTAGGCATATTGATCATGTATTATTTTTCAGCTTTTATATATAATAAACTCGTTCGGTATCATTTAATAAAAACTAAAACTTCTAGAAACACTTACAATTGATTTGGTTTGATTTAATGACTATTTTACTAAAAATGTAGTAAATTGATCTGGTTTGATTTAATGACTATTTTACTAAAAATGTAGTAAATTGATCTGGTTTGATTTAATGACTATTTTACTAAAAATGTAGTAAATTGATCTGGTTTGATTTAATGACTATTTTACTAAAAATGTAGTAAATTGATCTGGTTTGATTTAATGACTATTTTCCTAAAAATTTAAATCAATTTCAAATTTTTAATTTATTGCCCACACTCCACCCCCACGCACCCACTCCCCAAAGGGGAGACCAATGGCGCCACTGTTTTAAAGATACAGCTCACGCATGCAGTCTTTTTCATAAATATTTTCTTAAATCAGTTACACTATTATTACACAGAGTGTCGTGGACGATAGATGACCCTAGACGGGCCATGAACCACCTCCTCAACAGTCATGGTCATCCTGTCAGAGTCTGCTTCATCCATACATATGTCATACATAGTGGAGATTTTATTATTTTTTTCATCACCCCTTATAATTTACTCCAAAAGTTTGTACACCTTCTTCCCGTCTATCCAGATCCACCCAAAACTTTGTACCTGGCTACGCCACCGCACAAATGATTTCAGTTTTTAAATGTCGTTTTGTATTTCCTTAGGTTCTCTGGGAAATGTTTTATGGTCCTGTATTCCATGGGATATCTTATATCCTTCTAATGTTTAAAATGTTCATCTGAAGTGAAAAGACAAACTCTCCTGGTAATTGGCAGACAGTAAGGTGAAATAAAACACACGTAAATAAAATTACAGAAGCCCGTAGGCTTGAACATACATTACTGGATTCTCAAAGATTCGAATGAAAAAGACGCTTAGTTTTTACGTGCACCAGACATACTTGTAAACTATCTATGAACGCATATTTAGACATTGTTAAACAGTGATAAATTTTTATTTGATGCGGTAAGTCAATGGATTTACCACGCTAAAATCAAGTGTTCGATTTCCCTCAGTGGACACTGCAGATAGCCTGATGTGGCTCTATTATAACAAGACACATAAACAATCTAATACGACACAAGTGTTTCGGGTTCTTCTGTGAAACAATCCTTTGTACATTGTATCACTCCGCATTATTGGTTCTCAGTTGAGTGTGTTTGTGTTTTCTTATAGCAAAGTCACTTCGGACTATCTGGTGAGCCCACCGAGGGGAATCGAACCCCTGATTATAGCGTTATAAATCCATAGACTTACCGCTGTACTAGCAGGGGGGGGGCGTTCTTAGTTGAATAAATAATAATTTATATCTTGTCACATGGTGTAAACAATTTAATGTCAAGAATGTCCGTTCTGCCTGTTGTTGTATGATCAAGAAATAATTTCATGCCAAAACTATTTTACCTATTTTTCCGTGATGTAAAAATAATTCAATGTCAAGAAGGTTTTACCTATCGTTGTATGATCTAAAAATAATTGAATGTCAAGAATGTTCTACCTATTAATGTATGATCTAAAAATAATTTAATGCCAAAATTATTTTACATATTGTTCCGTGATATAAAAATAATTTAATGTCAAGACTGTTTTATCTACTGTTGTATGATCTAAAAATAATTGAATGTCAAGTCTATCTATTGTTGTATGATCCAGAAATAATTTATTACCAAAATTATTTTACCTATTGTTCCGTGATGTAAAAATAATTTAATGTCAAGACTGTTTTATCTATTGTTGTATGATCAAAAAATAATTGAATGTCAAGAATGTTCTATCTATTGTTGTATGATCTAGAAATAATTTAATACCAAAATTATTTTACCTATTGTTCTGTGATGCAAAAATAATTTAATGTCAAAACGGTTTTACCAATTGTTGTATGATATAAAAATAATTTCTCGTCAAGAGTTTTGTACGTACATGGTATTAGTACTGAAAATTTATAAACTCTACTATCTAACGTTTTGATTGTCTCTAATTAATATACAACTTGAAACAAAACAAAACTTATAAGGTATAACAAGACGTTATCATCACAAGTAGCAATCACGAGACAACATTACTTTTCACCATAGTAAACTAAGTTTTTCTGTTTAGCATACAAATTATCTATTTTTCGCTCGTTCGTTTTTAAATGCAAAGCAAACAAAGGACTAACTCTGTACCGTGCCTACCACAGGTATTGAAACCCGGGTTTTAGTGTTATAAGTCTTCAGACGGACCGTTGAGCTACTGAGAACATGGAATAGTAAAACTTGCGTAAATTATGCAAGTATTTTTTCAATGTAACAGATCAAATACATATTACATTTAAGGTGAGACTACATAGTTTCCTTTTAAAACGAGTTTTATTAACGTGAACTTAGTTACACGTATGTAGCCAAATATTAAGATAATTAGAATTTTGTTCTAATATAAAACTTTAAGTGTAAAACTAAAGAAATGAATAGAATTCGATATACCTTCTTAGGTTCTGTTTCTAGAATTAAGAATGACAAATATTTTTTATTTCTTGCTTTTGAATTCATTTCTCATTTTATGTTGAAGCAACAGAGTGCATAATTCTTCTCGTGATTCATGGCGTACGCACGTTTTATTGACAAAACAATACAAACTGTAACGTTTGTGTTACATATGTTTAGTGTTTACAACACTCTACTGTATTGTGATGTTAATGGTTAAAACAGGTGATCCCCGACAGGCGGCTTTAGGCCCCCTTCCGGAGTAATTATTCAGACTAAGATGGCATGGATAAAAATTAACATTTGATTCCTCGTTTACTTTCAAAGTTCAAGCTTCTTCAACATTGTTACAATTAATTTTTCATAAGCCAACAGACAGTACTTTTAGATTTACTGAAACTACTGTTAATCCTACACGAGTACTTGTAAAGCTTAACTTGAACATTGACTGAAACATTGCACACTAGACATAAACCACATTGTCAGTTATTTAAACCTTATGAACTTGATATAACACTGGTGTCTGTACTTTAATTCTGAACATTTCCTTCCAAGTAAATAAATCGTACTTAGTATATTTGTTTTTATCTGAAATACCCGAGTGTCGTATCTTCGCCAGGCTTTTATAAGATTGTTGTTTGTTTTTGAATTTCGCGCAAAGTTACACGAGGGCTATCTGCGCTAGCCGTCCCTAATTTAGCAGTGTAAGATTAGAGAGAAGGCAGCTAGTCATCACCACCCACCGCCAACTCTTGGGCTACTCTTTTACCAACGAATAGTGGGATTGACAGTCACATTATAACGCCCCCACAGCTGAAAGGGCGAGCATGTTTGGTGCGACGAGGTTTCGAAACCGTAACCCTCAGATTACGAGTCTAAAGCCTTAACCCACCTGTCTATGCCAGGCTGCTTTTACAATATAAACTTGTGTTTGTAACGGTTATTGTACAGTACCGTAATTCAAGTTTTTTGCATTTCGTTGGTAAGTTAAAAAGAGAAAAGCATATTTTATGTTTGAGACAGTTTTACTTTTAATGGTGCAGAGGAACTCATAACACAGTTAAGTATCCTCAGGTATCTGTGTAGTTTTATATAAACTTTTTCTATACAAAAATTAACGTTATGTTAATTATATAGAAGTAGATCATGAGTCAGGACAATCATTTTAAGCTGTTATTTCCTTTTAATTTTAGAGAATGTATTTTTTATAAAAACGGAAAATTACATCACGCTACTGTTGTTGTTTTAAATTAAGCACACAGCTACATAGTTGGCTAACTCTACTCTGCCCTCCACGGGTATCGAAACCCGGTTTTTAGCGTTGGGAATCCGCAAACATACTGCTGTGCCACTGGAGGGCGTCATATTACTATTTAGTATGTATTTGTAATTCTTATAAGAAACAGGTATCCGTTACCTGCCTTACTCCCTCCTGCAGGCATCATCGAATAACACAGAAATCAACCGAAGCATATAGCTGTATCATGACGATGAATTGTGAAACAAATATAACTTTGTGTTACATAGAGAATCAAAGAGGTCATGAAACAAAAGTAAAGGAAGAGAAAGGATATTATCAAAAATAAGAACCTAAATTACGTGTTTACTTTAAAAAAAACATTAAGCAAAAACTTTTGACAAATTTTGTCTTCAAATACTATTTTTTTTCTTAACTGTAACATTTTTCAAATGGTAAATTGACTGGACAGCGGTTTAGTTTGTGTCACATGTTAAATGTACATCGTAATAGCTTAAAAGTTATATCTTACTATTACTTTCACTGTTTGAAAACATACTTTTTGTTACTTATAGAAACGTAACAAGAGAGCCCGAAGGCTTAACGATCGCACACATTAAACCAGTAACTTATGAAACACTAAAAATAGGCCTGTCCAAACGACTCTGTATATGTTGTGGTAAGAAATCCGAAAAACATTTTTAGAATCTCCAAACACAAACATCAGTTGTGTGTGTTCATTTTAAATAAAACCCACAGTAGGCAATCTGCTGTTTCCACTGCGGGTATTGAACTCTGGACTTTAGCGTTGTAAGTCCGTAACTTACTGCTGTCACACCGAGTAATCACACTACGTCACTGTGAATAACTGTTATTAAACCTGTCTTTATATGTCATAACTGTTACCGATCTATGACCTCGACAATTTGTTTAAGGTGTTGTAAACCTCAGTAAACCGTTTTTGTCAAGATCGTTTGCGGATGTTTGTCTATTTTACTCTCGTATATTACTACGCTTGGATAACGCTGAGAACGAGTCACATAGAATATATCAACAGAACGCCATTCCAATGAACCACTGTCTACGCTATGATTTCGTTAACGTTATCGTATCATTGTTTGTACATAATGTAAAGACTGTGTTAAGATACGAGTGGATAGCTTTAGTATATTGTACGTAATTGGTCCATTATACATATAATTACTGTGTATTTGTCATACACATATATATATACAGATCACTTGTATACATTCGTCTTAACAATTTTAGTATGTCTCATACATATATATATATATAACGTGCATAGACATTCGTTTTGTATGTTCATATAACTGTACGAACATTTATAAAATACACTTTTAGGCTAACATGTCAAGTGCATCTCATATAACATGGAGGTCTTTTTTGATATAAAATAACTGCACGAATGTTTATTATATACTTTTAAGTTAACATGTCAGGTGTGTCTCATGCTGACATGTACATGTAAATTAATTTATCAACATTTTAACTTCATAAATTTGAAATATAGAAGTCATGAACAGTTATGTCCATGTATACGTGATGTCAAACATGTATATACATTGCCTGTAAACAAATATCTGGACAGAACTTGAACATTTAACTTAACCCATCTAGAATCGGTTCAGTAAGCATAAACACACATATGCTACGGATAGAAAAATTACTAGAGTCGAAATGTTAAAAAAAATCCTCAACATACTTTGAACAACGGATATTTAAAATAGAATAAATTATGGGCTAATGGAAGTTTCGGAAATCGATACGTGTAAAAGCTAAAATAATTGTTCATGGCCAATATGCGAATACATAAGCATATTCAAGCTTGTTAAAAGTCTTGATGGAACTTTACAAATGCTACCGGCCCAGCATGACCAGGTGGTTAAGACGCTAGACTCGTAATCCGAGGGTCGCGAGTTCAATCCCCGTCATACCAAACATGCTCGCCTTTTCAGCCGTGGGGGCGTTATAATGCGACGGTCAATCCCACGATTCGTTGGTAAAAGAGTAGCCCAAGAATTGGCGGTGGGTGGTGCCGACTAGCTGTCTTCCCTCTAGTCTTACGCTGCTAAATTAGGGAGGGCTAGCGCAGATAGCCTTCGTGTAGCTTTGCGCAAAATTCCAAACAAATGCTAGGTAAAGAATTTAAATGAAGTGTCTTCGTGAAAAATATTTACATTACATCTATTCAGAGCGTATCACGGCCAGTAATTCTCTTCGCATTGTCTCACTTTTACCCTCTGGGTAATAGCTACCCAACAGTGCCAGAATCTTGACGAGGGGTCGTGGCCCACTTTACGTTTTCTAGTGAAGGTGGAATACGTGACTTTAGGTATGCAGGTTCTTAATTCGATCATCAATGTTTTGAGTCAAAACGTTATAATGGTTGAACTACAATGCAGGTTGCATTATATGCAACAGGTGCGAAACCTTTCGGCAAAATAACTCTTTGCTTAAGTGTCTGTGGATCTAAAGAATTTTTTAATGAACAGCTTCCAGGGTCATGGGTTTTTGTTTTTGTTGTTTTTTTTGTCAGGATGACAATGTAATGTTTCACCAGAATAATACTTCCAGTTATTACAAAGTACTTTTAACCCATAACTTATTTCAGACTAAGTACATTAATGTCTCAGAATATCCTCTCAGAGTCCAACTCTTAAAATTACAGAACGTCTTTGGGACCATATAGAAGTGTAAATTCGTAGAATTAGATTATGTCTTCTAATCGTCATGAAATAATCCAGCTTTTTAAATAAGAATGAGAACAAATTGGAATAGATAGAGCTGTGTTCAGAGGATGTTTAGCAGGACAGCAGCAATTCAGACAAAAGAATGGTGAAATGTACAATGGTGGGTCCCAAGTTGATCGAAAGGGGAGCGTCAAAAAAGAGAAAAGTGACCCACGAGGGAGTACGTACTTATGGGACGACCAGGAGGTTATACTGGCTTCACTAGCTTTCAGTTTAGGTTATATTTGCATACGGCTTAAAGAATTAGAATATCAAATGAATGCAAACCAAAGATGAGCATGACGAATAAGCAAATACATAAAATGGATATTTGTTCGTAAAAAAAAACTTTTTATTGTCGCAATAAAGGAGAGCCCAGAGGGTCTGGGCCCCCTTATGAATCAGCCACTGCTATGTTGGTTAGTTTCATTAAGAACCCTTACTTTATATCGGCAGACAAAATTGCATGTATGCGTGTTGCAGCACAGAGACTTTGAAATGTATGACGTCCATTATGTGCAGTTTATGGTTCCCTCTCTGGTAAGGAGTACCATGTTGCTTAGGGAAAATTTTTTAAATGCCTAAAGACAAAATTCAAACAATTGAGCGTGAAGTACTTTAGGGAATCGTAAAAAACAACAACAACAAGCAATTCTGTAAATCAAAAAATATCTGTTTGTTTGTCTTATTGAATTTCGAGAATAATTACTCGAGGCCTATCTGCACTGATCATTATTAATTTAACAGTGAGAGATTAGAGCTAGTCATCGTTACCCATCGCCAACTCTTCTTAGGCTACTTTTTTACCAACGAATAGTAGGATTGACCGTCACATTATAATGCCACCACGGTTGAAAGAGCGAGTTCGTTTAAGGAGATGGGGATTTGAACCCACGACCCTTATATTGCAAGTCGAGTGCCTAAACCACCTGGCCAAGAAATATCTAACAACATAATTTTAATGGCTACTATATCTTTCTAAGATATTTCTAGGTGTTATTTGTTATAAAGTTATTTTCACACATGAACCCAAACAAATAAAGTGAAAATTAAACCTTGAATAATTTACCCTGATAATTAACATTTTATACCTAAAAGTAAATCAACAAAACACACTGGGATTAGATATTGTTCATATATTTATGCAATGATCCTTGGCTTTTATTCTAAGCTCAATATCTGTACCTGGAAGATCTAAAACTAATATAATGACAAAACCGTTAAAACTGAATCACTTAATCGGTTTAGTCAGTGCATTTTTTCAAGGAAGAGCATACAATCAGCATAACACAAAAGGCCTGCGCTCAGATGATAATGTCCATCTGTGTTTCTTTTACTTATTCTGAAAATAAAATAAAACATGAACAAATTTAATGATTAAAAAAAATACGATATTTCTTCATGTAATGTATTATTTTAATTGCATGTATAGACATCATTTGGAGGTAGGAGATTAACAGGGCCCTCAAGTGGCAGTTTCTGTGAAACATTTATTGTCGGTTGCATTGGGAACCCACACAAGATCAAGTCTTCTTTCCTACCACTCCTTTAATAAAGCAAAGCTTCATGAGTCATCTCCTCAGTTCTAATAAAACACTTTCCGGTGTAACGATACAAATGTTTTGTTCAATTCTTTCTCTACGTTCTGAATTATATTCGTCTTTTTTTACCATTCCCCTAAGACAAACTTTAGTGTAGAATTATAATTATATAAGCTCTGATGTAAAATTCACTTCATTATGGATTGCACTAGTTTTTATTATTAAGCTTTTTCCAGCAGCTTCGTCGTCCAATAAGATGCTTGCATTTCCTGTCTCGTGCATCTTAGAAGTTGTTCACCAGCTCGGGATAATGATTCTTTAATTTTTAACAAAGTCACAGAACACGTTTTCATAAGTGGTGATTGAACGATTTCGTGCAACATACCGATACCGGTTTTCCTTGTCCAGCAAACTAAGTCTCTCGCTCATATAAAAAGAAAAAAAAGACAAACAAACAAACTACATCGTGCGTAAAAAAGTAATGTTCCTATATTGGTTTCTTATCCTCTTAAACCTGAAATAGTTTTCAATAATAATTTTTATAATAGCATTTATTAAAAACTCTCTGAAATTCCACAAAAATATTGATTTTATTATCTGGTAGATAGGTGGTCAAAATATTAATAATAATGGTTTACTACAGTCGTCTTCTTAGCCAAGTTTCGTAATTTGTTGAATCGAACTATGCCCCAAAAATACAAATGCCAAAAGTAACCAATTTTAATAATTTTAACTAACGACTTTAGGTATATGCTTAAAAAAACCTAACCAAGCGACTTAAGGTTTAGACAACTTTCAGCTATCTTTATTATTAACTCCTGGTATGTGATCAAAAGAACTTACACAGGCGACTTACGTTTTAAACATTATAATTTTCAGTTGTTTTTTTTTGTTTTGTTCAACCTTTCGTCTTGAATTTTGGTTATATTCTATTTATGTTACATTCCAAAATAAAATAAAAAGCAAGATTAGGTCACCGAAACTATCGAGATGATGTTCATGTTTTAGCACTCAAATAATTAATTTAATTACATATTTATAATTCTATAAACTTGCATATAATTTATTAAAAATGTTAAGACACCCATTTGGTTATTTAGTATCATCATCCACGTTCCCATTAACAATAAGCCTTCCCACTGATATAACGGTAAATCCTGTGGTTTATAACATTAAAAACAGGTCTTCCAAACCCCTGGTGGGCACAACATACATAACCTATTATGTAGCTTTGTGTTTAAAAGCAAACAAATCCAATGAAATTGAAAATCATCAACTACTTAAGAAAAATAGCCTTAAATAACACTTGCAGAACTTATTTTCACTAGTGAATCAAAGCACAACATCAAGACATCTGTAGGTTTAGTGAAAATGATTGTTTGTTTTGAATTTCACGCAAAGCTACTCAAGGGCTATCTGCGCTAGCCGTCCCTAAATTTGCAGTGTAAGACTACAGAGAAAGACTAATTTAGCAGTGTAAGATTAGAGGGAAGGCAGCTAGTTATCACCACCCATCGCCAACTCTTGGGCTACTCTTTTACCAACGAATAATGGGATTGACCGTCACATTATAACGCCCCCACGGCTGAAAGGGCGAGCATGATTGGTGCGACGGGGATTTGAACCCGCGACCCTCAGATTACGAGTCGAACGCCTTAACCTACCTGGCCATGCCTGACCTAGTGAAAATGAACAGGTAAAGAAAACATTTTGAATAAGTTAACGAATATTAACAAGTTTTTAAAGAGTTTCTTTTAGAAACCATAGAAACGTAAAGCCTTTAAGGCAAAATCCACCAGAAACCTTGAGTAATGCGGTAATAATGTGCTTGTTAAGAAATTCAGTCAAAACGAAGGATGATGTAATATAATATGTCAACAACACAAAGCCTTTTTCCAATACCAAGGCACTTCAGGTTGGTTGATATACAAAAAAAAACAAAAAAAACAATTATATGTGTGTGTGTGTTTTGTCATTTTATTTCAGCTCAAAGACTGGAGGGCCATTTAAGGGTTATACCCTCTCTTGAGCCAAGAGTACTGAGAAAACTGACTGATGTTTATTTGTGTGACGGAAAAAATAAAAGATTTTATAAAATCAATTATTCAGCTAACCGGATAATTGACTGATTTGGGGTTTTGAAATATTTATTCTAAGGAAAAGAATCATTCAGCTAACCGGATAATTGGATGAGTTTGTCATTGAAATATTCTTTTGAAAGAAAATAATTATTCAGCTAACCGGATAATTGGGTGAATTTGGTTTTGAAATATTTATTCTTAAGAAAAGAATCATTAAGCTAACCGGATAATTGAGTGAGTTTGTCATTGAGATATTCATTTGAAAGAAAAGAATCGTCAAACTGACCAGATAATTGGGAGAGTTTAATATTGAACGATTCATTTGAAAGAAAAGAATCATTCAGCTAACTGGATAATTGGGTGAGTATGTCATTGAAAGAATCACATGATCAGGATCATCAACTCAAGTTACAAACTGAAGAGATCATCAGCCGGTGGCAACAGTTTCTTTAGAGGATGAATATTCGAACACACAGTATTTGTAGAGATGTTATTTATATGAGAAAACTGTCTGACAACAACTGTTATGGAGTGAATTGATTTTAATAGATGAAGGGTAAACTTTCGACAATTCTATTTCTGCTAAACCAGAATTAGCCTAAAGACTATTTAACACTGCTTTATATATTCATTATCCCTATATACTATTGTTATTATTATTTATAATTATTTTTAAATTCACCTGTTCATTCCTAAGATTAGCTTGAGAATTAACAAGGAAGTAGAAAGCTGAAATTCGCTGGTCATTGTGGCTAACTATATAGAACCAAGTGAATCTGGGAGCGACGGGTGTGATAAACATGTTAGTTTGATAGTTTATTATCTAAACCTTTCTAAGGGGATGATCTGTGGGATAGGAACTCCCAGCCTCCACCCAGTTCCAGATTTACACTTTAACTACTGAATAAAACAAATTCCTTTTAACAGTCAGACTATATTTTTTCATTGAAGTGTTACTTCCATATCATGAGCTAACATACAAAAATGTAAGGGCTTAAACTAACACGAACACCGTGATTACTAACGTAATTTGTAAGAACTTAAACTAACACTAATACTGTGATTACTAACGTAATTTGTAAGAACTTAAACTAACACTAATACTGTGATTAGTAACGTAAATTGTAACAGTATGAATTGATACGAGTATTGTTATTATTGACACAATTTATAGTTACATATTATTTCAAAAATTGATAGTTTAATTCAACTCTGACAAAAACTACATTATTTTGACGTACAAAAATGTGATTCGACAGCTGCTAATGCAATGGAAATTTTCTAACTAAACTTTTTTTTTCTCTTAGATTCGAATATTAATAAGACTTTTCCATCAGATAGGAATATAGGTCGAAACTCTTATATGGCTAAAACATATTCAAATATTTTATGGTTTAGGCCCAGAGCTTTCTTGGAACAAAGAATAATACAGTTTGTTTATTTTATAGAAAACGAGGCTATTGCCCATTGAAGCTGCTATTGAAACCGTGAAATCTCATGTAGACAATATTGATATGAATGTAATATTTTTTGTCATGTTCCATAAGCTAAGAGAGAAAATATCACGTGAACAATAAATCGAAACAATGAAACTCTTAAAGAATTGGAAGAAGAAGAAAAAAAGATCCTTTACTCTCGTTAGCAGCAATGGACGATACCTGTAAGCGTGACACCGCAAACAGTCATAAGGGAGCCAAACCTCCGTCTGACCCAGTTTCGAATACGGATGGTCCTGTCACAAAATAGGTCATCTTGTTCACAGGGCACGTTTCTCAAACACCGCCTACCAGCGTTTCGTGCTTTCAAACTGGATAAATACCCTCGCCCCCATAGCTTTAGGTGATGTTATAACAATAATTTAAGAAAGCACTCCTTTTTTTTTTTGTCCGGAGAATCCTGTTTTTCTTTGTTTTTTCTGATGTATGTGTAATCTTACCTTTAGCAACAAGCGTCCTTAATCTCAATTCGACTTTCGTTATGTCGTTACAGGTCAGAAGTAATAACCTTTTGAAAAGCGTGTTCAGTAAACGTGCTGAGTCATTTCGATACAGCCACGTTCAGGTGCGCTCGCGTGGTTTTGTGTGAAACTTCAAACACTGCATTTTTGTAAAGTGTTGACAGCCACTTTAAAACAGTTACGTTCAGGTGAGCTTACATGGTTTTATGTGCAAAGTTTCGTGTAAAACGTAATACAGTGCTTTCAAACAGCATGTTTATACGTTCTAAATACAGCTCCTAAATAGTAAGTTCACACTAAGTTTGTTTCTTTATGGAAAAGCCGCCGTCCTAAATTTTAAGTTGCTGACCAAAGGAAAGGCAAAATGGCCACAAACTTTTGGACAGATATTTTTCAACAATGGTGGAACTGGCCACAACATACTAACGCCCCCATGTCTGGAAAGGCGATTATGCACGACACCTGTTTATGGTTGATAAAAGAATAGCCTAAGAGTTTGCGATGGATGGTGATAACTAGCTGCCTTTCCTCTAGTCTTGCACTGCTAAATTAGGAACGGTTGGCGCAGATAGTCCTAAAGTAGCTTTGTGCAAATTAAAAAAAACATAAAACAAATGAACAATTATTTGTTCCTCCACTGCTGTCATATAGTTCCTGCAGTTGTTTCCCGTTTCTAAGATCCGAAACTTCGTAGGCCCGGTATGGCCAAGCGCGTTAAGGCGTGCGACTTGTAATCCGAGGGTCGCGGGTTCGCATCCCCGTCGCGCCAAACATGCTCGCCCTTTCAGCCGTGGGGGCGTTATAATGTGACGGTGAATCCCACTATTCGTTGGTAAAAGAGTAGCCCAAGAGTTGGCGGTGGGTGGTGATGACTAGCTGCCTTCCCTCTAGTTTTACACTGCTAAATTAGGGACGGCTGGCACAGATAGCCCTCGAGTAGCTTTGTGCGAAATTCAAAAACAAACAAACCGAAACTTCGTTACCTGAACTTTCTAGTTATATTTTGAATAATTATCAGTTCTTCAACCATTCTTATAAGAACTGACCCGTCGAATATCGTTATTTATTTATTTCATGTAAAACGTATAAATAGCCTTGATATTAATATCTAATTTATTAAATATGTTTTCAGTGCTTTGAATTACTTAGACTTTTTGTCCGTTCATAAAAGAGAATATAATTTACCTCTTTTGTGAGGTTCATGTTCGTTTCTACGAACAACTTCTGTATCAACTTTCTTTGAGCACTACACCGGAGTTGGCCTGGCATGGCCAAGCGTGTTAAGGCGTGCGACTCGTAATCTGAGGATTGCGGGTTCGAATCCCGATCGCGCCAAACATGCTCGCCCTTTCAGCCGTGGGGGCGTTATAATTCCTTCTAGTATTACACTGCTAAATTAGGGACGGCTAGCACAGATAGTCCTCGAGTAGCTTTGTACGAAATTCAAAAACAAACAAACAAACATACACCAGAGTTTCTCAACTTGTGGGTCGTGACCCAAAAGTGGGTCGTCAAAATGTGTGAAAGAGTTGTGAATAGACTTTAAAAACGTATGATAGCTTACTTACTTAGTAAGCCAAATGTCGTTTGCTTTACATTGAAGTTATTTATCGGGTCTGGCAACGAATCTTGACTAATAGGCCCTGACCCAACAAAGGTTGTGAACCATCAACTTACACCACATGATTTATTACTATTAAACCTGTATCACTTTAAATCATTTATTTTAATGACTAGTGCAACAAACTGCGGTCGATGGCGTTTCTCTGAGTTACATTTCTATTAAATAATCTGAATTGTATTTTACAAAACATTAACCTACACCAACGATAGCAAATAGCGAAATACCTCGTCGGCATCGTCTACTACAAATGTAGTGTGGATGGCATTCTATAACGTTGTCCTTGACTTTCACCGCTAACGTCTTGGGACTCTGATATAAGTTATCGAATTCTACACTGATAGGACAAGACGTTTTCAGTGGGTGAGGGAATTAGACAGGACTAGGAGGACAGTGAGTTATATCTGGTTAAAGTCACGTGCTTCTGTCGTTGTGGACATTCTTGTGGCAAAAAAAAGGGGACTTTTAAGAAAGAAATGTAGAAACGTCCATCTAGCTACTCCCCCTGTGTGCGTCTCATTTTAGGTAGAGGCTAGAGGGGGCTCGGACCCAGGTACATGCTATTAATGGAGGCCCATAGATAACTTTAATCTTTGTAAAATTACGTGAAATGTAGAGCCCACTACCTTAACTCTGTCACGTCTCATTGTCTGATTTCATATGGCCCAGTTTAAAGTAAGAAACCACATATTTCATTTTGTGATAATTTATCAACCCACGTTGTAAGCCTCAAACAGTTATCAGCGCAAGAACTTTGCCTCTTCAATTTTCAATGGCAGCAAAATAATTATGGTTTGTTTTGCATCTCGCGCAAAGCTACAAGAGGACTATCTGCGATAGCCGTCCCTAATTTAGCAGTGTAACACTAGAGGGAAGGCAGCTAGTCATCACCACCCACCGCCAACTCTTGGGCTACTCTTTTACCAACGAATAGTGGGATTGACCGTCACGTTATAATGCCCCCACGGCTCAAAGGGCGAGCATGTTTGGTGCGACAGGGATTTGAACTCGTGATCCCCATATTATGAGTCGAGTGCCTTACCCATCTGGCCATGCCGAGCCAAATAATTACGACCGACTTTAATTATTCAAATTGAACAAAACATGATACATTTACTACAAAATACTGGTTCAACAATTAAATATTTAAAATTACGTATGTATACATAACATACATTCCCTTTCTTAAGACTGCAAGCTACAAGTGTACTAATTTGATTATCTAAGCCGTGTTCTATTATTGAATCAAAATGTTCATTTCCACTAAAGTTCCAATTTTCTGTGTGTGATTTACTTTCTAAGACATAATTTTAAAATAATATGTGCATGTAGTTAAAAAACAAAAAAAATTCGTTCCAAAAAAATCGTTGTGCTGGTCTTGTTGTGATAAAGCCTCTATTGTGTCACCCTCTACAGGTATATACATACACTACACAAAACAAATAATTATAAAATATTGTCAGCCACCCAATTCAATTCGTTTTTATGTAAATAACGTATCTGACGGTTCGTAATGCGATCTCAAATGCAAAAGATTGGTGAATCATTTGTTGTGTTCGTAAATTAACATTTTTATAGTTAATAACGTTAAACTTAATACGGTTATCACGAACAACAAAACCACGATGGCGTGATTATAATCAGTGAGGATAAGGTCTTGAGGTATATCCTCAGAAAAGCCTGTTTCCATTACAAATGTAATAGGACCCGGCATGGCAAGGTAAGTTGAGGGTTGCAGGTTCGTATCACCTTCACACCAAGCATGCTCGCCCTTTCAGCCATAGGAGCGAATCTCACTGTTCATTAGTAAAGAGTAGCCCAGAAGTTGACAGTGGATTGTGATAACTAGCTGTCTTTCCTCTAATCTTACACTGCTGAATTAGAGACGGCTAGATTTTCTTTTAAACCAAACAAACACAACTGTAATGTTAAAAATAGTGTAAAAGATGCGGTGTGCTTGGAAACGCAGTGATTACTATTATTATATATGTGTAAAACATAAAAGGTGTAAGACTACCCTTAGATACTATAAAAATGTACTATCCTTAGTGAAAATTATGACAGAATTCCGAGAGATTTTTCCTACACATGATCCTACATAACGGTTTCGTCACTAACTTCTTTTCCCTACAAAAGCAGCCCGGCATGGCTAGGTGGTTAAGGCACTCGACTTATAATCCGAGAGTCGCGGGTTCGAATCCTCGTCACACCAAATATGCTCTCCCTTTCAGCCGTGGGGAATTATAAAGTGATGGTCAATCCCACTATTCGTTGGAAAAGGAGTAGCCCAAGAATTGGCGGTGGGTGGTGATGACTAGCTGCCTTCCCTCTAGTCTTACACTGCTAAATTAGGAACGGCTAGCGCAAATAGCCCTTGTGTAGTTTCGCACAAAACTCAAACCAAACCAAACCCTACAAAAGCAGAACCCCAACCTACCCATAAGTTTTTGCCACTTATTTTTGAACACACGAGTGTGTCAACCGGATTAGCAAGGCGAGGGATGATGTGGAGAAAGAAGGTGTTTTCATCCATCAGGCTGAAGTCAGAGCCAATTCCAACACAAAAGATCATACGATGTGCTTTCTGTAACACGCTGCAAGATATAAACATAGGTACGTCACCATTGATTTCTCAAACCCACGCATACAGAAAATTACGAATGGAACTGAACCCTGATTTTTCTGACTTAGTGCCAATTATGTGGTTGCCAGATGAACAGAGACTCGTTTGTATAAATAATATCTCCACATATTTTGAGGCCACTGGATGGCACCATTCCATAATAATAATTAATAGTAAATCTTACTGATTCTTTAACATTAACTTGATATTTCCCACTAAAGATTTGCTGCTGTTCTAAAATAAGTGTAAGTTGACAACCACGAAATGCTTTTACGCCCCTTCGTGATGATAGTCACGTAGGCCTTCACCTGCAGGTCACTGTAAACAGTAATCAAAACTATAAGTAAACCTTAACAACTGGATATAAATGCATATACTTTTTTATTTATACTTACGAGTAATTAATATTCTAGTTTTACAATGTGTTACATCATTTCTGAATATAGTTTTTCTTCAATTTTCGTTTCGAATAAGTCCTCTCACAAAAAGTCAAATAATGCTCTTGATTTTTTATGTATTAAAATGTATTTATTTGTCTTTTGAAGAGTGTTCGTTTTACTCCAACACAAAAAAGAACTGGAATTTGTTTTTAAAACATTTTCAGTTAAAAGAAAGACAGATTACAAAACGTGGCATTCGTAAGCTTTATGATGTTTGATATAGTGTTATGTAATATAATTCTATTTATTACATTTTATAGACTAAATAACGATATGTGGTATTAATAAAAAAAGTCGTGAAAAACAATTAAGAGACTGGAAAATCAGATAATTTCCATTATAGTTGTTATATTAAAAGTCGGTTTGATTTGAATTTCACGTTAAGCTACAAGAGGACTATCGCCCTTAGCCATTCCTAATTTAGAAGTGACAGACAAAAGAGACGAAGGCTAATCATCACCACCCATTATCAACTCTCAGGCCACTCTTTTGCCAACAAATAGAGGGATTGACCATCATACTGTAACGCCTCCATGACTGAAAAAACGAATATGTTTGGTTAAAGGGATTCGAAACCGCCAACCTCATATTGCGAGTCGAGCTACCCCTTCATCAGGCGAGAAGGAAATCAATTTTTTTTAACTCCGCAGCTGAGAATTTGATTTGTCCCGCGTCTATTGATACAGAAAATATAGAAGATTGTTTCAGAACATACCAGAACTCAGAAAATATAGAAGATTGTGTTAGAACACACCTTATGCAGAGAAGGAATGCTGCATTCCACACTACGCTAGTTTGAACTTGATCCAGCGTGTAAAGAAAGCAGGCTTAAAATTGAAACCAGGAAAATTTGCACCACCCATGCGCAAAGTTGTGATTTTTTTTGTTGTGTTGTAAACAGAGATGAAATTTCTTTAGACCCTCCTAAGATAGCACTAGTTAGATACTGGCCTAAACATGTGATCAAGTGAAAAGTCTGTACGTTTCTTGGTATTGCATCATGGTTTGTGACCAACTTTTCCAAGATAGCACAACAATCTTCGCTCTTACGAAAATTGAGACACTTTGAATGCAGAGAGAAACATGACCAAAAGTTGAACTTTCACTTAAGGTTGTTTTAGCAGAGGCTTCTGTGCTGGTTTATCTATGACAAGACAACAAATTCCTACTGGATACTGAAGCCAATGGTAATGGTATGGGACAGAAGAGAACATGGCTCTTGAATGCAGATACTTTGTGATGAAGAAAGAGCTACTTGCAGTTGCAGTCTCCGTAAAACACTCTTACCATTTACATGGTAGGAAGTTCACTATCCTGGTGGGTCATCCTTCGCTGAAATGATTAATGAACTTTGAAAAACTCAGAAGGAACGACAAAAATATGACTTTGTCATAGTGCATTGCCCAAGCGCGAAATACAGAAATACAGACGGGCTGTCTTGTCACACAGGGCTTATCTGTCCATTTATAGAATGTCTTTATCCTAGACACTGTTTAGGAGTTTAAAGAATTTCTACCATAGCAACATCAAGCAGAAGATATCATTATTAACACTTTAAGAGTTCTGAGAAGAGCAACTGAAGGAACCAGAGCTAGCATTGACTTTCCTGACATGTAACAAGGTATAGCTCAACCAACACAAGTAGAGGAACGTGGCACACATGCACACAACCTATGACACTTATATGATAGTTACAAGTGCAGAAATGTGTGTTGCACTGTGATTTGAAACTTCTGAGTTGTATTTTTCAAAATGTACTACAATTAGTGGTACTCAGATCTCTAAGACAAGAGATCCTCAATACTTTACATAGTACAAAGATCGGAGGGCACCAACGTATTACCCACACTTGTGCTAACATGCTTTAGATAGTTATTCTGGTTGTGTTTAATTCAAAATGTTTATTGCTGGTGAGAATTTTGTAAAGTGTGTAGTATGCAGAGAAAGAGGTACCCAAGGCAGAACAAGAAATAACAGTAGGATCTCAATCTGCATAGAATATCCCTAAATACTGTTGAGACTGAGGAAGATCATCTACACACATTCTAACTACTCCAGAAAGTTGATCATTACTTGTTCATTAGTCAATGCATCAGCAGAAGCCATAGCTAATGTCAGCAAAACATTGGATAGCACAGTTTCGGCATGAAAAAGACATGCACAGATCAAAGAGCTAATTTTATCAGTTAATTTGTTTAGCTTCTTTTGAATTTTGCGCAATGTTACAGGAGCGCTATCTGTGTTAACCATCCCTAACATAGCAATGATACACTAGAAAGCAGCTGGTCAACACCACCTACTGTCAACTTCTGGACTACTCTTTTACCAGAATAGTGGAATTGACTGTAATATTATAACACTCGTTGGCTTAAAGGGTGAACATATTTGGATTCGAACCCATGTCCCTCAGAATGCAAGTCTGGTGCCCTAACAACTAATTGTTTTCTGAGTAGTGTAAACTGTTAGGTATGTTTAAAACATGATTTGATTTATTATTCTAAATCTGGTGGTTTAATAGAATGAGTAATGCAATTTTTCAAATGCACGTTTACCCAATTTGTTGATTCCAGCCAAACTGATTAAAATAAGCACTTACCTTACATTATGATCACATACATGTTAACTGACCAAAAGACAACAGGCTTTTTACCAAACATTTTTATGTTTGGATGAAAAATGTTGCTACTCATGAAAGTGACGTATGCCTGAATAAGATGTTAAACATCAAATGGCGTGGGCCCGGCATGGCCAAGCATGTTAAGGCGTGCGACTCGTAATCTGACGATCGCGGGTTCGCATCCCCGTCGCGCCAAACATGCTTGCCCTTTCATCCGTGGGGGCGTTATAATGTGATTGTCAATCTCACTATTCGTTGGTAAAAGAGTAGCCCAAGATTTGGCGGTGGGTGGTGATGACTAGCTGCCTTCCCTCTAGTCTTACACTGCTAATTTAGGGACGGCTAGCACATATAGCCCTCGAGTAGCTTTGAGCGAAATTCAAAAACAAACAAAATCAAATGGCGTGAAAGTGTGTGTGTGTGTTTGTCTTTTAGCAAAGCCACAACGGGCTATCTGCTGAGCCCACCGAGGGAAATCGAACCTCTGATTTTAGCGTTGTAAATCCGTAGACTTACCGCTGTACTAGTGGGGTGGCGTGAAAGAGTTGGGAATAAGATCTATTTGAAAGAATTCACCAAAAGCTTATTGATCAGCAAATATAAAGCAGCAAGTGGGGTTGAGAAGGACATACTCTAATGATGTTCAACAGTTTCTAATTTGGAAACCACAAGTTAAACGAAAGAACGGCAGCGATAGAGAAAGTGGTTCAGATCTAGGGAGGAGCAGGAAGAACATCATGTGTTAGCTGAGGAAAAGTTATCAATTGCTAACACTCCACATAGGGCAACAGACTTAAGTAAGTATATAAGTAACTACTTGAAGGTGTTTCTTAATGTCCACAGGAATATGTGGGGTAGTTGAAATCTACATTAGTCAAACTTGTCCATCAATGAATCAGAAAGGCCCCCTATATTAAAAAAAAGTGCTTTGAGCAGATGTTAAAGGAGTGGATGTACTATTCCATTATGGAGATTGGTCTGGTTATGCACATGTCAGTACAATGAAAGTAACAAGAATACAGTTGGACAGGTCCTTATTTTCTACTACAGCACATTAGTCCATTATTACACAAGTTACAGAGAAGCACAAAAGTTGAGAAAGTACATGGAGCATGTCAAAAAAGTACATACATCACCAACAAACCTGCCATGTACTATCTTGACCAGGATCTGAGATTGAAACCAACAAGCCAAAGGAGGCTGAAGATGTCTCATGTGCTGTTGTCTCACCCAGTGAGGAGGAAAGACTTAAGTGTGGTTGTTTGGCAAGCCATGATAAGCCACTTGAGAAAAACTGGAGTTAGAAGCAAAAGACAGCTCCAACAGTAAGACAAGCCACCGACAATGACATTACAATCGATACTGGTGGGACTAGTTAATGATCTAAAAAGTATTGTAGGTTCACTGACTGAAAAAAGTGGTAATTCTTGTTTTTCAAGTTATCACGTGATGTTCACAGTATACTGTATGTATTATATGGTCTGATGTGTACATGTTTTTATACAATTAGGACAGTTTACGAATCATGAGACTGAAAGGAAAGAAAGAACCTAGCCACCTCTATTTCCAGGTTATCAAACAGAATTTTACTAAAGAGATATTTACCAGACATTGGATTATAGCTACTTGCTTTACTTCGTAGGCGTTTCTACTCTTTATTTCCTACACTACTTGTATCATTGTCCAACATTTTTAAAAATATAACTCACCTGATCTAGTTCACTGGTTAAATTTCTATGCAGTCTGATCCTTGCTAGATGTGTCATGATTTGTCAGTGAAGACTAAAAAATGACAAGTTGAGTTTGACAGATCTTAAATTGCAGCACATTGTGAGATTGCACTACTGAAATTTTGGAAAGTAACCTGAGACGTTCCCTGAAGTAAATATTTGTATGGGAGATACAGATAGGAGTTTGTTATACACCAATAGAATATGAGATATCATGTATACATAAACATGTATATGTCTATTTAGATAAATATGTGCGTTTCTTACACAGCTGTATGAACATCACATAAAATTAGTCATGGTTGTTGAATCAATTGCACAAAGAACACACATAACAGTAAACTATTTATGCATGGAAATAAAGGATTTGATGTGGATATTAAAAGTCTATGACACAAATTAACTGTGGTTACTGACCTGGAATGCATTAGTTGAAATTGCTGTGAGCCTGTAATTTTTTACTAGTACTAGTACGATAATGTTGCAGTTTTGAAATTAAAATATTTGGCATGTAGTGAACGTTCATGTAAGAGAATGAATAATAGAGACAAAGAAACTTACACTACCTTTGAAAGAAAACACGTTTTAATTTTTGCTTTTCAGTAAGAGTAGTTTAAGATATTATCGTTTATATGCGGGTGGATAAAATCATCAGCCCTGTCACACCAAACATGATTGCCCTTTCAGCTGTGGTTACGGTCAATCTCAATATTTGTTGGTAAAAAAGTAGTCCAGGGACGGCTAGCACAAATAACCCTCATGTAGCTTTGCGCGAAATTCAAAACAGCCCAAAAACCTAAACCAAAATGATCAACAATAAATGAAATTCAGAGACAGTAGTTTAAATATGATAACATGTGTAAACATGGTGTGCCCCATATTGTATTTAGTTGTGAGAAAGTATTTGCAGACACGCAGACTGAAATATAAAAAAAACAAAGTTTACTAAATATATTCTTAATATTGTACATTGTAATATTGTAAAAGATACAGTTATAATGCAATGAAAATAGAGGCTGTGAGTGTACTAGGGGTAGGGGTGAAAAGGTGTGAAATATTTGTAAGTTACATCAGAACTAGTAATAAATTTTTAACTGTAAGAAGACTTCTAAGTAAAAACAACATGAACTTCAGTGGGTTCTAAAAGCTAAAAAAAGAGTTGATGTTTAACCTGGATCAGCTCATGTATGGTATCAAATTTGCAGCCTTGAACACATTCCTTCTCACTGGAACCAATCTCTATCCGTGTGATAAAACAAATTATAGGGAGAATAATATACACATGCTAGAATGTAAATTGTGATACCTGGTGTCTGTATTTGTTAAGTGTAGACCAAGCCGAGGATTAATAAGTTCACATTGTTATTATATATTTTTTTTAGGGATAACATCGGGTTGAGTGAGGGCAAAACTTGCACAAATGTTTCTTGACCAAGGTAAAGTGTTATAGTCTCATCACTAAAAGAGATTCTCATACAGGTGCCCCCTCAAGTTGAACCAGTAATATCAATGGAGAAGCATGATTAGTTGGTGGATCGAAAAAAGAGATAGCCAGAATGGTAAATAATTCAATCTTGAACATCAAAAATCCAAATTGAAAACTTAAGGTCTGGTAAATTTTCAATTGATCAAAACTTCTGATAGATGTGTAAGTTTGAAATGTCCATAACTGCTTGGCTATAAATGTGCTTTTAACTCTTTTAGTGATGAGAATGTGGCATCGACATGCATCAACATCACTAGATGTTTTCTTACCTTCAAAGATGCACAGTCTTCCTAAAAGAAAGAAAATCTTTCTGAAGATTAAATGTGCTCAAGGGTCAAGCAGACTTTAAGAAAGCTGTCTCTCTCGACGATGCTAGTCGCAGCTAAGGTTCTGAGTTCTGGATCTGATACCAATATCCTGACTTTCATCATCGCAATGATGCAGATGAGCAGATGAACAAACCAATTCATGGACCATCAGCATCGTGGCAATACATGGTTAACAGTGACTGTTGATATTGATGGAAGGCGTAACTATCATTAAGATTATAGAAACGAGGAGAGGAACCACTATCATGGCAGTTATCAATAATTAGGTACTATAGCCAGGCCTAAAAAGATCCAAGATGGCGTTAAAAAAATGTACTTTTCTAGAGCAGATCTAATATCTACAAGTGACACTGCTAGGAAATGATGCTACATGGACCTGAGCTTAGACTTTCTACATTTAAAAGAACTTACTGTGGGAAAGAGCTGTGTTTCTGTGATGGGCTAAGCTAATAGATGTTAAGAGAGCTCTAGTGAAAGCTTGATATAGATAGTATGGGTCACCTAGATGGTCAACCACAAGACCACAGCCCCAGTCGAGAATCTGCTCACAGGGTTAAGGTGAGAGAGGAATGAACTGTTGTACACAAATTCTTCTTTAATTAAAAACAACAACTATTGTAGACACACACATATATATGCATTAGTTTATTCATTTTTATACTTTTTTGAGTAGAATTTACAAATGCTTTTTGGGCAAAGATTATTCTACCGTGTCTTACCATGTTTTAATGTGGTATTTTTAATAAGTCTAGGTTAATGTATATTATATGTTGGTATAATTAAGCTATGACTTTATCAGAGTTGGTTCTCATTCAAGTGCTCAATGGAGTCTAGGACTAAATTATTCAATCCTAAAATCATGTATTATACTGCTTGTTTCTGAATTAAGCCATTCCAAGCAGTTAGCTACCTGAAATGCTTTATGAAATAGTCTACGTCTTATTTTTTATCACAACCCCTAAACGTTAAGAGGTGAACTGCTTAGCCTTGTCAACAAGGGCCTGTAGCTGTGACATAAGCTTTTCTCCTGTAGACTCTCAACCAAAACCAGGCAGAAGAATCCAAAATATAGAAGGTATGGTGAAGTGTGCAAAAGCAGATGCAACCAAAATTCAACAAGCATTAGGTGCCTGTCCTAGGGCAGCTCATCCATGGACTCTTCGTAAGTCTCTCCATGACCACTAGTTGTCTTGTCAACATACATTCCATTATGAAAAAAACCCATGATTAGCCAATGGCTCACCAAGACCATCAATTAATGTTTGTTGTCTTACCTGCTGGCGAAACAGCCTAGGCTGGCATATGTTATCCATCAATGGTGCCTATAGTTTTTCTTGGGTAGCTTCAACAAAAGACGAGATTGCGTTATTATGGTTGATAAAGACCTAGGAGTCTTGTAAAGATCATAACATTCAGTCTTGATTTTTTACACTGCCCAAGTGCTCATGTCATCTATGACCCTTCCTCATTGGTACGTGCACTGAGGTCAGTTATTAGAGAGCGTACTTGATTAGCATCTATGTAAGCATCAGAATTTTGTAGCCCTACTTCTCGAGTATTTAACCACAGTGAAAATGGGACCATGGATCTTAACAACATTGGCAACAGTTTGGCATCATGACAGGACTTCTCAGAGACCTAACTCTCTGAGAACGGCCTTGTTCACGATGACCAACTCTTTCACCTGTTTATAAATTATTTTATGCACGAAAAGGTTGTATTTTCTAAAGTGCAAAGCCTTTTAAAACTTAATAATACTAGAGTAAATAAATGAATATGGAAGTACACTAATCAGAAGAAAAATAGGAGGAACACCCCTAAACATATCCCGTGGTTATGATACCAAAGATTTCTATGTTTTTCCCAACTTATGATATTTTCAGTTCCACTGAGTTCGTCTACAAGTTATTTAGTAGGACCCATAAAATAACAGGAGGTTTGTCAGAAAATGTTAAGCAGAAGTAAATCAACTTCTCGGATTCTGAATAGGTCATGAAAAGAATGAAACTACGCATAATTTATTTAAAATGCAATGAAAACATTTTTTACTTATTTCATCAACAGCATCAAAATTTGTGTATTTATGAAAACAAAACTGTCACCGGAGCTTTCAAAGATCTATGTGAATAAGAAATAAAATCTCTTCCAAACTGTGAAAACGTAGCATTATATACAAAACAAAATAATAATATTCTAATGATACGTGTATTACCCACTTCAATGTTGTCCATTCCTATGGAAAATTAAAGGAGTTTGTACCCTTAAGTTTTTGTATTACCCGCCAGTAGTAAATAACGCTGTCTACTAACATTTAGTACATTCAACTTTACAGAAATATTTTCCACAAGAGGGTGCATTGATACGATAGGCGAATGATCCATAATATCAGGTAATTAGGGTAAAACCTACATCCACTTATATGCACGAAAACGTAAATACTACTTACAATTGTAAGTCTGTTTTGCTACAAAATGAAACTTCAGGTTTTGTGTATATAACATCACAGTTGAAATAATTACCTCATATGAATGATATTCATTCATTCATTCACCATTAGATTCCATCAAGGAACATGGGGCCGCAATCGCTTGCGGATTCTTCAACAGGTATTTAAGTGAGTAGGTTGTTAGCTCACTGCACCGAGCCGTCCCTAATTTAGTAGTGTAAGACTAAAAAAGTAGGCAACTAGTCATCACCACCCACCGCCAACTCTTGGGCTACTCTTTTACCAACGAATAGTGGGATTGACCGTCACATTATAACACCCCCACGGCTGGGAGGGTGAGCATGTTTGGCGCGACGCGGGCACGAACCCGCGACCCTCGAATTACGCGCTTGGCCATGCCGGGCCATGAATGATATTATTATTCACAATTTATTTGTTAATGCTCTTTTGTAATCCTATAAAAAATATATAGCTTTACTTTTTGTTTATCAATACACGTTTTTATTGAAAATTGTCCGAGGGTCGCTGGTTCGAATCTCGGTCGCACCAAACATGCTCACCCTTTTAGCCGTGGGGGCGTTATAATGTTACGGTCAATCCCACTACTCGTTGGTAAAAGAGTAACCCAAGAGTTGGCGGTGGGCGATGTTGACTAGCTGCCTTCCATCTAGTCTTACACTACTAAATTAGGGACCACTAGCGCAGATAGCCCTCGAGTAGCTTTGCGCGAAATTCAAAACAAAGAAACAAACTTATTGAAAATTTGTTGTTATCACAGCTAGGCCTAAAAATGAATGATAGTAATATTTACAGTTTAGCTAACTAACTGTAATATGTATGTTATTCTGTAATTCACATCATTTTTTTATTTACAGTTTAGCTAACTGTAATATGTATGTTATTCTGTAATTCACATCATTTGTTATTTCTCTCATTTTTCATGATAAAAAAGTAGCTACACGTGGCTCATTTTGTTTTATAAAATAATGTGTTTTTGAATTAAAATTCTAATTTTCAGGATTTTTATTCATTATTTTATCTTAATAAGGTATCGCATTACAATATAATAAGTAATGTACCATTGTACCACACCCAGTTCTTGTATTATGATTTGCTATGTGATGGTCATTTCTGTAGCGTATCTTTCTATTATTCGACACAAAACCATCAGATATTTACCACTTGAGAAAGAATTGAGCCTAAATGTTGCAGTCTCATGAACTTTTCTAATTATTTGGTAGCAATATACTTTAGTAATCATTACTAATATTAATTTGTACATCTAAATTCGCATTAAAACCGAAATGAAATAGGAAGAATTCGACTAAACAGTTACGCATAAACCGAGTAAAAAGATCAATCGAACTGTCAATGTTATATAAAATCAAACTTTTATGCACTTTTCCCTAAAGCATAAAATACGTGCCAAGGTTTTGTACCACTTACGTTAATGACAACAGACCAGAAATGCTTTTCAAGGCCCTGTAAGACCTTTAGGCATTGTTTAAACCGGTTATAACCTGATAGGACCTATTAAATGTGAGACCAGTAAGATAAACAATCGAAAGTAGTTGGAAATAGTCTGAAGTGTGTTTGTTTTTTGTATGTGAAGTGTTAGTAACTAAAGTTTGACTTTAACTCACACAGTGCAACGAACGTTTAGATCAAGTTCAGTATAGAGAAACTTTAGTTTCTATTAAAATTATCAAATGCTATTTACACCAGAGTGAAATAAAACCAGTTAGTACTTCGTGTCGATAACTTCAGTATTCATTTGTTGCACAGTAAATTAGGGAACAAATAAATCGATAATAGCATAAGTCGAAGTGACTAACCAGTAGATTTTCTTCAGCTTCGGTATTACAATATATAAAAGTTTCCAGTTAAATTGATATTGTCAGAATATACAAGAGGTTACATCTGTTGACGCTTATAATTAATAACAACAACTTGCAAGCTAAATTACAAATTAAAAACAATTCACATTATTTATTTTTATAACAGCAACTTTTATTGGCCTAATAATGTGTTAATTTTCAATAATATTATGTTCAGGAAATATAACATTTCTCCGGGAATTTTTTTTTAAATTTCTATAAGTTTCCAGCTTTCTTGCTGGAGCCTACAGTGAATATCTGGTATTGAAATGTGTGCCAATGGCACTCAGGAGGCAGATCCTTCCTCTTCACCCTCTCTTCAAAGTAGAGGATGATACACAAAGGTGTCACCTGCTTAGAATCAGTAAAAATCTGCTGATGGCTAGATAAAGATAAAGTCGAAACAGGTAATGATTGTGAAAAAAATAACCAAACGTCAAACAGAGAAGGGGAGAGACTAAAAATATAAAAAAGGAACTAATGAAGGTTGGATATCACGCGCTACGGGCAGTATCAATATGTGACGTTCTCTGATGTCAAACTTCGGAGGTGACAAGTATTCAGGATAGCGCCAGCACGATTGACACCTTCCCAAAGGAAAAAAAAAAAACACTAAACAAACGTGAAACATAAAGAAACCCACGCATACTTTTGTTAAACACTATGTGGAGATGTGTGAAGATAATCGTTTACATAAACAACCCCTGTATCAGGCACTTAACATAACCCCTTTGGTAATGGTGATCACGTACAGACACAGTTCACTAAGTTCGTCACTAAACGAGAAATTCAGAAACGTCACCGTGCCAGATGAGACTGATTAAGGATGGTAGCAGTCGATACTGCTGTCTAGAGCGGGTCTTCAGCCTGGCCTCATGTAGACATGATGTGCAGGTTGTGCTGAGAAGACAAGTAAGAATGAGGTGAAACAGAACAGAATAACTTTTGTTGAGTATCAAAAGTCTATCTTAAACAATAAGCAGTTCGTGTAGGTCGACATGTAATTAAACAGACGAATAACTCTACTCTACAGTTCCTGAATTTTATTAAACCGGTGAGATGACTTGAGTTGAATGGCATGCAGTCCATAAAAGGCTAATATAGTTGTGACAATTTATGTTTTTACCAACCATATCGGCTCTAATAGGTTCATAACCTTTTGGTAAATTTTTAGAGAAATACAAGTAATAGGTATTTTCCAGGTTAGAAGTTCATTGAAAATGAGTCTTTTACTTTAATTGGTTTGGAAATATGTGAGTCACTGTATTGTAATATAATTTTCCCAATATGTTTATTAATTGTCCCCCTGGTGACAGAGTGGTAAATTACAGAAAATAGTCCAAAGTGGATTTGCTCTAAAACAAACACACAAACAAGTTGTTTATTATGTTCTATATTTTACTTTTAAACTAATATTTAGTGTTTTGTTAGGATTTTGAATAACCGAGCACGTGAAATACCGAGAAGTTAGATCATCAAAGTTCTTTTAGATTTCAACAGTATGAAGAGGATTTTGGGGAAGTACTTCACGTGGCAATATGACAACCACACTGTCAATAATGCATTTTATACATATGAGATAAATTATTGTCTTTGATTCATGTAACACACATGAAGGAGGGTAATGACAGTTAGTGTTGTTTAAAAAATATTGTTTCAAATCGTTTGTTTCAATTAGTTTTAAATATCATCTTCCAACAGTGACATCTATGGCTATAAAACATTACTCTAAAACAAACAACTAAAATGTATCAAAAACATTGATAACCGAAATACATCATGTAATAGTTTAAATAATGTATATTGTGTAAGTTAGTTATACGGGAATTAAGGTACTAATTTGATGAAAATGTAATAAAATCATTTCTTGTTGTATCTACGAATAATTTATAACATAATATTACAGTCAACTCCTATAGTCTTTTTGCTTTCTTCGGGCCCGGCATGGCCAAGTGGGTTAAGGCGTTTGACTCTTAATCTGAAAGTCGCGGGTTCGCATTCCTGTCGCGCCAAACATGCTCGCCCTTTCAGTCGTGGGGGCGTTATAATGTTACGGTGAATCCCACTATTCGTTGGTACAAGAGTAGCCCAAGAGTTGGCGCTGAGTGATGATGACTAGCTGCTTTCCCTCTAGTCTTACACTACTAAATTAGGGACGGCTAGCGCAGATAGCCCTCGAGTAGCTTTGCGCGAAATTCAAAAGAAAAAAAAAAAACTTGTTTCCTTCGACAAAAAGCACCAAACTATATTCGTGTTTTCCTGTTCACCCCTCACGATGAAAAGTCCACCTTTCAAAATCTCTCGGGTTATAGGGTTTTTGTCGTTTTATATTAAGACTTCCTTACCGTAGGTTGTTGTTTTTTTGTTGTTTTGACATTATGAATGTTGCGTTCATATACATTATTTTGATTAGTGCCAGAATGAGAATGTTAAGTTATTAGCCTTTATGGCAATGACTTTTATTTATCAACTTTTGTTCTTCACAAGAAATTATCGGACTATTAATACCCTACTTTTATTTCATACTGTACTATGTTCATTTACCCGTGCGTGGGATGCTAAGGCTGATGTTGTTATGGCATTGTCTTTTATGTCTCGTTTGTGTTATCTTATTCAGATAGAGACGGGTCATTGGATTTCTTCAGTGCAATATTCGCCATAGTAAAAGGATATACTAGAAACATAGTTTGTTAATACGTTACGTCACCTCAGCCTGATTAAATGTGAAACTCAGATATGATTTTTAAGTTAAGACTTTTTCTCCGGAACGAGGCATATTACAGAAATAAATGGGTCGTCATGGCCAGGTAGTTAAGGCGCTGGACTCGTAATCTGAGGGTCGCGGGTTCGAATCCCTTCACACCAATCGTGCTCGTCCTTTCAGCTGAGGGCATTATAATGTTATGTTTAATCCCCCTATTCTTTGGTAAAAGAGTAGCCCAAGAGTTGGCGATGGGTGGTGATGACCAGCTACCTTCCCCCTAGTCTTACACTACTAAATTAGGGACGGTTAGCGCAGATAGCCCTCGTGTAACCCATCGCGAAATTTAAAAAAAAATAAAATAACGTTATTTTTATCGCTGCTTTGTGTTGCTTACTAACTAATGGTTTTTTTGTTTGCTGGTTCATGTTTTTCGGAGGAAATCGTTTTATAGGAAAAAACAGTATCTAGATGTTTTATATCAGTTTTCAGGTATTCAGCCCTACACATTTTGTTAGCCTTCAAAGAAAACATTTTCAAAATCCCAATAACCACAGCACTTATATTGCCTGATGACAGTCAGTATAAATGTTCTTTATATACACGAAATGTTTTTACCTCAGATGAAACTGGATTCTTATGAAGTAAAACGTCTACAAAAGGTAGAACTTTACGTGTTGTTGTTTTTTTCCATTTGAAGTGTATGACGCTGTTTTGAAGATTTAAATATGAGTGAGACTTCTCATGCTCATGTGAATCGTGACGTCATGAAACGAAGGTGTCATCAAAATATTTGATTCATAATTTGGTTTGTGTAAAGCATAACTTATGGCTGCACGATCTAACCTTTACATGACCATCGAACACACTGAATCAGTGACTGCTCAAACTGAAATAATTTAATTATAAATAAATTAACTATACTAATATCAGTTCTCATCCAGGCATCTTTGGCGTTGTTTATCAGACACCATTTCATAAGGACAGCTTCCTTTGCAGAAGGCCAGGCATGGGCAGGTGTTTAAGGAACTCGACTCGTAATCTGAGGGTCGCGGGCTCGAATTCCTGTCACACCAAACATGCTTGCCCTTTCAACCTTGGAGGCGTTATAATGTGACGGTTAATCCCACTACTCGTTGGTAAAAGAGTAGCCCAAGAGTTGGCGGTGGATGATGATGACTAGCTGCCCTCCCCTTAGTTTTACGATGCTAAACTAGGGATGGATAGCGCAGATATTTCTCGTGTAGCTTTGCACGAAATTCAAACCACGACAATCAATCCTTTGCGGAAATATTTGTAAATAATGTCTATAAATATAAACTATGTAACAATGTCTATAAATATAAACTATGTAACAATGTCTATAAATATAACCTATGTAACAATGTCTATAAATATAAACTATGTAACAATGTCTATAAATATAAACTATGTAACAATGTCTATAAATATAAACAATGTAATAAAATTTTTACTTTTTCTTGTTCCGGGGCAGAAACCGTTATTTCCCAATTGCTTATGCCTAAAGTAAATTGAAAAGACCTATTTTTCTATTCAAACTTTGCTTTTGTGATCTGGATAATGAAATTTTCAAATTTACCCATTTTCCAGAACATTTCAGATAGATTCGGTGCTGAGTAGCTAATAGCGAATTTTCTCAAAGTTACAAGAATTTTCGAGTAATTTCTAGAATGTTGTAGAAGAGGAGAAAGATCCAGATTACAGTTTGAGAGAAACCCATACTAACCCAACCAAACAGACCTGAATGACTTGATTAGAGATCTTGGTCTAAGAAAGTCGAATGCCGAGCTTTTGACATCAAGGCCCAAGGAGTGAGATTTGGTGAATGAAAGTGTGCAAGTCACAAGTCAGAGGAAGCGTCACCGACATTTTTCAAGCTTCTTCACTCGTCAAGATGGGCTCTGCTTCTGCCACAATGTATCCGGTTTGTCCGAGGCAATTGGAATTGCCTGTAACCCGAACGAGTGGCACCTCTTCATTGATAGCTCATCCAGAAGCCTCAAAGCTGTGTTGCTCCATAACGGGAATAAGTATTTGTCTCTTCCCCTGGCTCATTCGGTGCACCTCAAAGAGGAATACAATAGTGTCAAGACCTTGTTAGAAGCCTTGAAGTATGATGAGTATGGATGGGAGGTTATCGGAGACTTGAAAATGGTGACATTCCTGATGGGTCTCCAAGGAGGCTTTACCAAGTTTTCCTGTTATTTTTGCCTTTTGGACAGCAGGAACACTGCAGTGCACTTCAACAGGAAGCACTGGCCACAATGGACCGAGTTCTCTGTGGGGAAGCACAATGTCAAGTGTGAGCCACTAGTGGACCGCCAGAAGGTGTTGTTCCCACCATTGCACATAAAATTGGGTCTTATGAAACAATTTATCACAGCTCTTGATAAGGAGTTTGCAGCCTTCAATTACCATCTAGACTTCTTCCGAAAGCTGTCTGAGGCAAAGGTCAAAGCTGGTGTCTTCGTTGAACCCCAAATAAAGAAGATCCTGAAGTGCACAGAATTCCCCAAGAAGCTCAGTAGGAAAGAAAAAAGCTTGGGGCAGCTTTGTCGCAGTGGTTCGGGGCTTCTTGGGCAATCACAAGGCCGAAAATTATGTAGAACTGGTTGGGGCTCTGGTCCATATCCTTGACGCTCATCTTGATAAATTCAAGGAGAACATGAAAGCATACTCAGAGGAGCAAGGTGAGCGCTTCCACCAAGATATACTGGACTTTGAACGCCGCTACCAAGGAGCGTATAACTAAAACATGATGGTAGACTATATTTGGGGGCTGATAAGTGAAAAACTACTCACTTCTAAACATTTTTGTTCATTTTTATAGCTTTAGTATAAATACTTGTAAATCTTGATTTATATGTTGTTTTATTCGGACCTCATGTAAATGAAAATGTGCAAATTTGCCCGTTTTTACATAGAAAATAGGTTAATTTATAAATTTCATTATCCAGGTCACAAAAGCAAAGTTTGAAGGGAATAATGACCATTTTCTGTACTTTTACAACATAAGCAATTAAGAAATAACACATGCTATCCAGTAACAAAATTTGTCTTACATAGTGTAATATACTAAAGCTGTTCATGATATTACTCTTTGAGAGTACCCCGCTAGTACAGTGGTAAGTTTATGGATTTACAAGGCTAAAATCAGCGGTTTAATTCCTCTAGGTAAGCTGAGAAGATAACCCAATATGTATTTGCTATAATAAAACCACAATTAGCGTTTGAGACTACTTTTGCCGAAATAATTTTTAAAAATTTTCTAAGTGTGCTGTAAAAGTGTTGAGGATATTTGCCAGAAATTTAGCAATACGTGCACTGCTAATCAGGAGAATTTACGCAACGAACAATAGGGACTAGTGGTTTGTTTATTTATATGGATCTAGGGTAAGCTGCAGGGTTGAGGGACAAAAAACATCTATGTGATGATCCGTTGTTATTTTTTTGAAATTGGATATTTTCCAAAATAATGTATTAAGTTGGTCCTTGGCCTTATTTCTAGAATCACTGTTTAATTTATTGTAAAATAGATCCGTGATTAAATATTTTATCATGTTTTGTTAATCTCTTCTACAACTTTATAAGCAGGAAATATTACAATATGGTGGTCTTCCTTAAGCTGAGGAAGTGTTTTATGTTTCTGCAGTTCACGTGTATGTTGTTGTTGTTCACCACAGCTTAAGAACACTACGTTAACCTTGTGACCAATCTCTGATGCATATAAGAAGGCAAACATCTTGTTTTACTTTAAATACTTTGTCTCGGAGAAAAACTGCGAAGAATTATTTATAAGTGTTACGTATAAGTCGGCTGAGAATAAGAAAACCTATTACTAAACGCCTTGTTTTTAGTATACCTTGTGGCAAAAGTAAACATTACACTTGAGAGATTAAGGAAACATATATAAGACATATAACCAGCAAGAAAACGAAGACAATATAATAAATATAATATAATATAATATAATATAATATAATATAATATAATATAATATAATATGGAATAAATGTAAGGTAATCGGCCAAGAAGAAAAATGAGAGAAACCATTGTCATAAACGCCAGTCTCCCGGTAGGACAGCGATAAGTACAAACTTAAAACTCTAAAGTTCAGAGTTCGATTTCCTAAGATGGACACAGCAAATAGCAAATATCTAAACAAACAAACATAAAGGCAAACAAAAATGATCCTTTATATGGCATAAATCAAAAGAATGGACAAATGGCACTGAGTAGAAAATGATGTTCCTTTTGACCGAAAAAAAAACAACACTAATTGACTTGGTATTAAGATTGTGTTTCGAATAATTTAAGCCAGACATGACCAGGTGGTTAAGGCGCTTGACTTTTAATTCGAGGGTCGCGGGTTCGAATCCCCGTCACACCAAACATGCTCGCCCTTACAGCCGTGGGAGCGTTATAATGTGACGATCAATCCAACTATTAGTTGGTAAAAGAGTAGCCCAAGAGTTGGCGGTCGGTGATGCTGATTAGCTGCCTTCCCTCTAGTCTTACTCTACTAAATTAGGGACAACTAGCCCTGATAACCCTCGAGTAGCTTTGCACGAAATTAAAATTTGTGCAAAATATAACATTAAATAATTTATTAAAATTTCAGCCTTCTACTGATTTAATTTGTACAGAACTGTCTGATATAATATTTTATTACAATATGTCTTTTCTTTTTTATCGATTGTAAATTATTCTTGCCATAAATAATAACCTTTCTATTTGTCCATTAACAGCATTACTGACCGGGGTGAAATGTCTCGAAACCGGTATAACATTGTAACAAATGGTAAATGGAATGATATATTGGATTTCATATTTACTTCTTGTATTTGAAACAGCATGTCTACTGAATAATTCAGAAGAACAAATATTATATATACTTTAAATCCTGTCTAACAATAAGTTCACTGTAATTAATAAATACAAATCAAACACCCTACCTACAAAATTTCTTATAAGTTTTGTTTGTTTTTCTCTTCAACAATAATTTAATTTCCAAACATTATTGTAAATCATTGTTGCTAGGTTATATGTTGACTTTATTTTAACGTTCATTTTAAAACAATATAGTTTTCATCTAACATTAATATATTGTCTATCGAGGATTTTAGTTTGTTCGAAGTTAAACACAAATCTACGTAATGGGCTACCTGTGCTCTGCCCACCATATATTTCAAAACCTAGTTTACAGAGTTATAAGTCCGCAGACATACCGCTGTGCCATTGGGAGGCCCATTAAAAGATGGAGTAAGTGAGCAGACAGCTTGGAAATATAGTAGAAAATTATATGTGATTTTTTTCTTTTCTTCACCAACATATCGCCTTATAGCTTGAACTTAATTAGGGATTATAGATTATTATTATGCAGTTTATTAATGATGCAATAAAGCACAGGATTACAAACCAACAACCCACGTGTATGATCGTTATGCACATGCCGGTTGGTCGATGCTTGTGCCGCCACGCTAACTGGGCCGTAAGGTGATGTTGGCCAGGGATGGCCTGGTGGTTAGGAGGCTCAACTCGCAATCTACTAGACAAGGATTCAAATCACTGTCATCAAACACTTTTTCCCTTTCAGCCATGGGCACGATATAATGTAGTGGTCAGTACCACAATTTGTTGGTAAAAGAATAACCTAAGATTTAGCGATGGGTAGTGTTCACTAGCTGTCTCCCATTCAGTCTATCACAGCTAAGCTGAGATAGCCCTTAAGAAGTTCGAGACAATACAAAACAAACCAGCACGAAGTCAAAGTTTTGAACTGAGCGTCGGATCAACACGTTATGCCAACTGTGGATAGCCAACTGGATCGCAACGTACTTTCTGAACGCTTAATTTTTAAGCATGTTATATACGCTCCTAAGTCATAAATATATCTGTATTTTGTAATATGCTTGAAAATATGTGGCCTACCAAGAATTACAGCAGTTTTATTGATTATTTCGACGAAACTTTAAGCCAATACATTATGAGCCTGTTACATACTGATAAGTAAAGTCGTAACGGCCTGTAGAAATATCATGTGATTGACAACAGTATTGTCATTGGTGTGTTGGGCAACACGTTAGCTAATAAGTTATGTTTCCCATGATTCACATATAAAAAAAGGAAGTCTTGTGATTTGAAAATGGAATACACTGTTTTACTTTTTATATATATAACATTAGCATCACCAATACAGTACCATACACTTGTTATGGAAAATTAAACTTAACTATTTGTAAAAATCAATTAATTTTTACTAACAGGAGCTAGTTAACGTAACGTGAACAATCTAAAATTATTTTGAGAATATTTTATTATTGTTTTATGATGGTATATTTCAATGAAGATTGAAAAACCCAATATTAGAGTTGCATCATATTCGTTTTAAAAAATACAACTCAAAAGACATGTTCTTTATGTTAGTACATTATATACAAAAATACTAAATACAGCAAAACCTGTCTAAGGCGGAATCGCACGGGACTGAGTAAAATTTCCGGCTTAGACAGTGAACATGCATTTCCTTAATTATATATATTTTTGAGCAAAATGTTATACTTGATTGACTCAAGGGAAGTAAGATGTTCGTGAATAAAGTTATTATACTGTTTATGCTATATTTATTATAATAAAAACAAAAATAGACATTCAAAATATACACAAAATCTTAATCAAATTTATTTGAAGAAAATGTCCAATTTCAACTGTTTAGTTTTATAATGGACTTTCTCATGTGGTTAAAAAAGAACGCCAATTCTACGGCCTTTTCATGAAGTTTATTTTCCACTTCATTTTTGCATACAATTTGATTGCGTTAATATAACTTAACACTTGCGATAAAGTAGGAATTTCTATTTCCTCACTCTCTTTTCCATTTTGTTCATCTTCTGAATCTCTCACACTGTTACCATCTTAAGATTCTATTACAGATTTTAAATCAGTTTCTGTTAAAACATTTTTGTCAACGTTCACAAAACTTTCCGCGTTCACAGAATTATCTGCATCAATCTCCTCAATCAGAGTTTGGATTTCACTAAAATCGTCATAACAAACAACTCCTCCACAATCTTCGCCATTATCAAGAATAATTCCGTCCGCGTTACGCAAGTTCCACCATATAGAGGGCGTTTTATAACAGAAATACAGGTAAACATCGATATAAAACGCATCGATAAAGCGCGATAATCAGTTGGGCGCGATGGGGTCTTAGGCCCCAAATTTTTTGGGGTTTCTACAGAGGCCGCCGCTTAATATTACCACTGCTTAATGTAATCAGCCGGGTAATGTGATCAAAAATCAAAAACCAAATCCACTTCAATCTTTTTGTATGGTTTTCACGCCGCATATTGTGATCAAACCCTGGCCTGCTTGTAATAATTCATGGCGCTGTCAACTGCAGTAAAGTACATAATCTGCCAGTCATAGGATAGCTCTCAGTGCGTAGGCAAGAAGTATCAAAACTTTATTTTCATTAAAACCACAAGTCATCCTTGATCGACCGATGGATGACGAAGGATGAGTCATATACACTCATACACCAGTGGCATGAAGTGCTGCAAACGATAGCGTCAATGTTGAAACCATATAAATTTCTAAGAAACAGCTCGCTCCCCAGAAGCTTTCAGACGAAATAGTTTCTTGGAAATCTGTGACGTCAGCTATTCCCTTTTATTCTAATATCGCCGAATAACTGAAAGGTCTTGTAACACCAACTCGTAGGCAGAATTTCGTCGACCGAATCAATTTTGTCGTGAGTGAATGGGATAGTGACCATCCGGTGGCGACAGACTGCGATTTTCATATTTTTTCAACATACAGCGTATTTATACCCATGGAGAAGAGAGGCACCAAAAGGAATGCTTACACAGTACAAGAGAAGATACAGATTGTGCAGCGAATCCGGAACGGGGAAGCAAGGACCAAGATTATGAAAGAAATAGGAGTTCCAGAGTCTACACTTCGAGGTTGGCTGAAGAATGAAAATCAACTGAGAGAATTCTGCAACCAGGAAGACAGAATGACAGGACTACAGAGGAAGAAAGCCAAGACCCAGCCACCCCTCACAGATTAAGAGATCCAGAAAGCAATAGAGAACCCAGCGGCAGCACCCACAGATTTTACCACTCCAGATGAAGAAGAAGAAGATGACCCCATTCCAGAAGAACTCAGGAATTGCATCACCTCAACTCAGGCAGTACAGTACACAGAACAACTTCTATATTGGGCAGAACACCACAATCTAGGAATTTGCAAGATACTACAGATCCAGGACCTAATGAGAACTGCGAAGAGGATGCGGAACCAAGGAGGAAGACAACAGACACTTTTGGAGGCTTTTGAAAGAAAGAAGACTACTGAGTAACTATAAATTTGTGCATTTCAACTTGTTTTATGTGCTTACTATATTTTATTGTTATTAAATTTTTTGAAAAATCCGTTTTTTGTTTCAGTACTGAATTCGTATTTTAAACTTTGCCATGACATTTTTTTATATGGTAATTATTTGACTTCAATTTGTACTTAGATTTTAATAATTAGTAAATAAATTATCAAAATTAATTACTATATGTATTAACTTTTAAAATTGAACTAATTTTAATCAGCGTCTAATCGTAAAAACGATCACATGATTGCTCTGACGGAACTACTTTTAGAATATCAGCCCCCATCAAAGTAATGAATTCGATAAATTTCTTTAGAATTCTGCTTTTTACATTTAATTTCAGTCTTAAAATTGAGTTTAATAAATAAAAAAAAAATGCTATATCATTGGTGTAAGTAGTTTTGTTTGTTTTTCTTTATTTCACTACAAAACGCGTAAATTTTGCATTATCGCTCACCCCGAGGGTCAAAAAAATATATAATTAAATCGGTATAAGGCGCAATCAGATACAACGCGGTCGAATTTTTTGGACCCCAACTAGCGCCTTATATCGATGTTTGACTGTATTAAGATAATGCTGCAAAATGTTGATATTTCCGACTTGTAGAGGTTTCCGCCCTATTGCAATTTCCGGCTTAGACAGGTTTTATATGGTATGGTTTTTAGTGATTTTTAACAAGGTGACACTGCTAGCAACATGATTAGGCCTTCATGTTTTGTAATGTATCAGGTGGTAAAATGGATTTATAACAAACAGCCCTCTGGAAGGATTGTTTGTTGAAAAAATGGTCCAGCTTGAAGAAGATTTACATGGGTTTTTTTTCGAAACGTCGTCTGCACGATTAGGCCTATTCACATGTGCCATTATCATTTGTACTGCTTGTTAATATTTTTATCAACGATTATCGAACTTATTCTCCGAACTAGAAATAAAAACAACTTTATGTTACGATCAAGCTGAAACACGATGTTGTAATTATAAGCCTCAGGCTCTCTGGCGTGACGGGGCTTTGACTTCTCTACAAAAAGTTATTGTAGGCGTTGGTCTGTGTTGAGTGAAAGCCAGGACTTTACCAAAGAAAATAAAATCAGGTGGGCCACGCTTGAGTGCTTGACCGAAATATGCACCATTTTTTGTTTGTTTTTGTTTTGGAATTTCGCACAAAGCTACTCGAGGGCTATCTGTGCTAGCCGTCCCTGATTTAGCAGTGTAAGACAAGAGGGAAGGCAGCTAGTCATCACCACCCACCGCCAACTCTTGGGCTACTACTTTACCAACGATAAGTGGGATTGAGAGTCACATTATAACGCCCCCACGGCTGAAAGGGCGAGCATGTTTGGCGCGACCGAGATGCGAACCCGCGACCCTCAGATTACGAGTTGCACGCCTTAACACGCTTGGCCATGCCGGGCCCTGCACCATTTCTATAAAATTAAATTGAAATGTTTACTTTGTTAATACGTGTATGTGTAATAGAACATGTTGGGTTTTACAAAAGGAAACCTCAAATTATGAGGTAAAGAGTAAATTACGTTTCAATTTCCTTATGTTTCTGTAACCTTTAAATTTTAAGAATAATAATATATGAAAATATTTCAAATATCATTACAATTCTATAAGAAAAATACACGTAGTTCTATTTATAAACTATTGAAATGATTATTTAAGTTTTATTTGTTTAGTCCTTGTCTTAATTTCGCGCAAAGCTACAAGAGGGATATCTGAGTTAGCCGTTCCTAATCTGGTAGTGTAAGACAAGAGAGAAGGCAGCTAGTCATCAACACCAATCGCCAACTCTTGGACTATTCTTGTACCAACGAATAGTGGGATTGACCGTCACATTATAACATCTTCACGGCTGGAAGGGTGAGCATTTTTGGTGTCAGAACCCGCGATTCTCAGATTATGAGCCAAGTGTCCTAACCATCTGGCAGTGCCGCTGGGGCGCCAGTAACTCTATGGATTTACAACGTCAAAATCAGGGGTTCGATTTCCCTCAATGGGTACAACAGATAGCCCGACGTGGCTTTGCTATAAGAAAACACACACACAATTGGGATAAAATGTCTTTGTTATTAAATAAGTACAGTTTGTGATTTCTAAAGCTCCAAACCTTTAACAGAAGTGAAAAATTGTCACTAACGGATCCTATACTTCATTAGAATAAAGTAATTCAAAATGTAAAAAACAAACTTTTCATGTACGCAAAACAGGTGCTAGCGCAGGGGTAGGGGCAGCCCATGAAATGTCATTGGCCCCCTCAAACTCATTCTGTTTGTTCATTTTACTTTAGATATATTTTAGGTTTCACTCCATTATATGCCTCATTACTCTCTCCCAGTTAAGAAAATCTGGATCCTAGACTGATAGATGGAGCTGGATGTTTCTAGGCTTAGCAAAATTGCATAAGTCATGGATCTGAGAGTGAATATTAAATCATTATATTAGAGTTCAAAAGAACCATTATTATTATAAAATTCTTTCATGATGACACATCTAGATAGAAGTTAATTTTAAAGGCTACTGAAAACTGTATGACTAAACCAAAATAATAGACATATACATATATACACACACGAAACTCTGTAGTCATGAGCTTCATTTATAGTTGTCACTTAGGTTAGTAAATAAGGTGATATGTAAATACCTCAGTCTTTTAGTTTTAAAGTTAAATTTAGCTGTACAAATTTTATTTTCGTACATTTTATAGCATCCCAAAAATTAACACAGGTTTCAATTAAGTACGTATATTTATTTATATATTATTCGTTAAAACAAGTAATAACTGAATTCGCAGACACAAAGGTGACCTGTGTCTGGTGAGCAGAGTTTTTATCCGTGCTATATGACAAGATATTATTCGCCTTTTAAATTTTATGTACGTTATATTTGCTGAGTTACGTCAGGAATCTGGTTCCGACACCCGTGGTCGGCAGAGCACCGATAGCTCATTGTGAAGCTTTGAGTTTAGCTTCACACAATCAAACGTCATAAGAGTGACAACTGATTTCCTTGTATGTAAATGGTGAGTGGTGAGTTGCTGTTGACTGATTGAGTGCTTTTCCTTTGGTAAACAGTTCAATATTAGGTACAACAGTAAATAGTCTCAGTTGCCTTGCCGTAAATACAAACAGAAATACAGCTGTATATTGTGGTCGATTTACTTGATTACCCAAAAGTGTTTTTTGTAAATATATTTAATTATGTGGGTTGCACATTAGTTGTCTTAATATCCTTGTCTCTCCACCCCCGAGAAGAGACGAAACTATTACTTTTGGGTCCCTGTCTATGTATGTCCGTGCGCAAATCTCGAAAATAATGAACCGATTTACGTGAAATTTTTACAGAAGATAGAGAGCTGCCGTAAGACGGCCCTCTACCTATAAACGGGATATAGGACTTGTACTTAGTTTATTAATAATAACTGTATGAAAAGTGATCGTATTATGATCAAATTCCAAGCGCACGTTGTAACCAAAAAATACTAAAATTTACGACTGGTATACAATCTCTCTGTTCACTCTTGTTTGTTTGTTTTTAAAAACTGAAGACATTTCTTTGCAAGGTTTTTTTCCTGATCGTCAGCTTTTTATTTTGCTATATTTTTTTTTATAATTGATTGTTACTCAGTATATTACGCTGCACCCATGTTCATATGTCTTTTGGTAAAGGCCCGGCATGGCCAGGTGGGTTAAGGCGTTCGGCTCGTAATCTGAGAGTCACGGGTTCGAATCCACGTCGCACCAAACATGCTTGCTCATTCAGCCGTGGGGGCGTTATAATGTGACGGTCAATCCCACTATTCGTTGATAAAAGAGTAGCACAATAGTTGGCGGTGAGTGGTGATGACTAGTTGCCTTCCCTCTAGTCTTACACTGCTAAATTAGGGACGGCTGGCGCACATAGCCCCCGAGTAGCTTTGCGCGAAATTCAAAAACAAAGAAACAAAACTTTTGGTAAAAAGAATGCGAAATCAGTCAAAAATTACGGTTGTTCTATATAGCACTGTAATATGAATTACTGTAGATCTATATAGCACTGTAATATGAATTACTGTAGTTCTATATAACAGTGTAATATGAATTACTGTAGTTCTATATAGCACTGTAATATGAATTACTGTAGTTCACTCTTTCATTCACTCTAATCCTCTTCCAAGGCGCAACTAAAATCACAGAAATTGGTTCTCTGGTGCTATACATTATTATTTAATATTATATTTAACTATAGCTGTTTTCTACAGGTATTGTGAGATTTCCACCTCTGTTTCTTGAGTGGTTTGTGAAATACGCCTTTTACTCTTCCTTTTTTTTACTTCTAAATATATTCTAGACAAGAATTTAGGTCAAAAATTTAATCGGCTAGGAAGGTGAGATAGGTGAACTCACCTTTTCGTTTTAATGTACTTCGAGCAGTTTCCATGCTATTCTTAACAAATAGTTTAGCTCCCTGTATGCGGACTTATACTGTTAGAAACCGGGTTTCGATACCCGTGATGGGCAGAGCACAGATAGATCTTTCTGTAGCTTTGTGCTTAATAACAAACAACGACAACAATGACCATGCTTTTCGGTTTAAAATCCCTTTCCTTCCATCTTACCGCCATCTAGTTTGTTGAAATCGTAGTTTTGCATAGCGACTTTCACGATTTTTAACAATAAGAACTTATGAAGTTTAGTTATGGTTGAATTTTATAGTAGAAAGCACGTTATTATAAATTTGCATTCAGCTGTTTTAATTTTTTATATATATATATTAGTGTACTGCATATAACCCACTGGCAGCTTTAATGGTTTACGTAAATGTAATGGAATTGTAAGCTATATTTAAAATGTTGTGATTTAGATTTTCTTCGTTGGAGGGAGCTGCTAATTGAAGAAGATGATCATACCATACCAAGAACGTTCGTAAATGTCAAGGATGGAGAAGCTTTGTCAAATATCTATAAACAAGAGGTACGAGTAAATAAATACAAGTAATGATTTACAATAAGTTATTGAATATTCAATAGTTTTCGAGTTCACTGTTAGATAGTAAGAGTTATCATACTTAATCTGTTAGTTAGGAACTTAGTGAGATACGAATATGTTTACTGAATAAAACTAAAAAATGTAGGTACCATTAGTATGAATTTCTGTTGAAACGTTATTGTCGTTTTAGGCTTACAGTCTGTGGCAAAGCGGACATAGCGTGTCTTGGACGTTATAGAACAAATAAATTAATCCGTTATCAGTACATGAACCGGAATTCATATTATTTTCAAGAAATAATTCAAAATAGCCTGACCAACGCTAAAATTTGTTACAACATTGCAATAAGTAGTGGGACTATTTTAGCGAAAATAAAATAAGTCTTTGGTCAGATTTCAATGTGACAACCCGATTACGTAGCGAGATTGAAATTTGACGAGAAATGATAAAACAATTAAGTGATATTTGTTTGTTTGTTTTTTAATTTCGCTCAAAGCTACACGAGAGCTATCTGTGCTAGCCGTCCCTAATTTAGCAGTGTAAGACTAGAGGGAAGGCAGCTAGTCACCACCACCCACCGCCAACTCTTGGGCTACTCTTTTACCAACGAATAATGGAATTGACCGTAACATTATAACGCCCCTACGGCTTAAAGGGCGAGCATATTTGGTGCGACTGGGGTCCGAACCCACGAGTCTCAGATTACGATTCGAGCACCTTAACCACCTGGCTATGCCAGGCCTAGGTTATAAATGGTCAAGAAGAAGTAGACAGAAAATTAAAAGATCAATACGAGAGATGCTAAAAATTAAAAAAAAGAGATTGCAAAATAAAATAGGACCAAAAAAGAAATTTATAGACAATTAAATAAAGGCCAAGAATTAAAAAAGTAGAAACTTAAGGATCAAGACGTAAGAGGTAATAATTCAAGAAAAGGATTAAAACAAACAAACATAATGTTCAAAGAAGAATTACGAACAAGAAGTGAAGACAAGCTTGATAAAGCAGATGTACAGAGGAACTACAAGAAACAAACTGACACAGTACAGAAATGATGTACTGACAATGTAAAGATGAGGCCAACCATGACACTTTCTGCATATGCACAGGAATTCCAACCTAATACATCATTTATGTCTGTTACCCTACCACTATGTAACCTGTTTATACAGAATTTTCTTTTACTATTTAACCATGTCACTACTAAATTTAGTCTTAGAATTTAACTGGTCATTTCAACAAAACTGTCCAAACAAGAAACTAGTGGACCATGATGGAAGGGTACCATGGGAGGCAGCTCTTGCTCACTTTGAAATAATTTCCAAAATGAATAGATGAAAGAGTGGACAACAAATTATTCATTTCTCTGTCTGTTTAAAATAAACTTTAATGACGTCAAATAGCCTTCTAGTGTATAAATGTAACGACTATCAAACATTGGTAGCTATATTATTCAATATGTTTGGAGTAACACACCAGAAGAAAGCATTTAAAGCAAAGTTCTGGAAGAAGGTCCAGATCTTAGTTGAACTTGTGGAATATTTGTAAAAGACATATCCAATATCTTACCCAGATGCTTCATGTGAAAGGGTGGATTCGTTGGCATGTGGTCAATGTGTGTATTTCACAACAGATAAAGATATGTGAATTTATTTGAGTCAAAGTACACGTGTAACGAAAGTTTTTTTTTGTTGTTGTTGATGATGGAACTTGATTATATTTAAACCTAGAATTAACCAACTAAAGACGCCACCTACAAGTTATATAATCATCAGATTGAGCAGTATTGACAAACAGTTACATAAAATAAAGGAAACAAACAAAGTCAATAAAATTTTAAATGTAACTTGGAAGGACACATTGTATGGAACTACATACAAAAGCCTAGCTAGATAAATAACTCATAAAGGATACCAAAGTGACCGTGGAGAGTTAACAGCCCTTAAGATACAAAGGAGATAATGCTATGTTGATAAGTTTTGAGCCCAACTGATACATTGGGAACCAGAGTAAGCTGTATTCATAGAGGAAAAGTACACCTGATAATATCCCATCCACCGCAAATCAGATAAAGAGTTTATAATTTAAAGAAAACTGCCCTCGAGTTTACGTATTTATTGATAGGAAACTTATCGTATGTTGACTGCAGCAACAATAGATCGATCCAGTTTGGTAATGAAAAATGGTAAGTTGCTTACAGAGATTAAATAATAAGTTGGATTGATGCAAGTTCCAGTAAGAGGAAAGTTAAGAGTTGTTCTTACTGTGAGAAGCTTCACGATGTGTGAGTGACTGGTAACGAAGAAAACTGTATATTAAGAACTGGTTTCATCCAGAAACATGGGTGTAGTGTTAGGTTAGCTACACAGTTTAACATAACCAGGAGGTATCTGTGGAAACCATAAGATTAAAGTGAAATCTGGAGAAGGCATTACAAGATGTGGAGCTGTAGTACTTATACATATGAAAATATCAGACCTCATAATTTGTGAGGCGAAATGTAGGAAGTCTGGTGTCAAGTCCTCGTATAATAACAGCTTATCTCTTCACTTAAAAGAGTTATATGATTAGAGCTGTAGAAAGTCTTACAAGTGAAATAAGAACACGTGAAGAATAAATAATCGAAGTTCATAGCAGTATACATGAAATGGAAACATTGTTTTTAATACTATGTAGTGACAGTCTTTCAATGTAGCTTTCAGTGAAAAAAAAAAAACAAGTACAAATTAGTTTGAAAACTCGTGTATGTATAAGCACATTCCATTTATTTGCATGAGTGACAACCCGATGCATAACTAGCTAAGATGTTTATCTTGAGGCGAGACTTTCTAACAAGAGAATACAGAGAAAAGAATGGTATTTGTGGAATGGATCATAATTGTAAAACTATGTATAACAGGCCACTAAGTTGTGGTTAGTAGCAAAACTAAAGGAGTACGTGATGCCAACAAGCACGTTTTCAGTAAATGTTTACACACACGTTCAGAAAAGTGATGTCAATAATCACGTTAGACAAACATTTACACTCATTGTTAATCTTGAATTTCATATCTCAGTAATCTCGAGTTACTGTTCTGACAAAAACATATGGTACAACAATTAAATTAGGATACATCAACAGCTCCATTTGTTCTGTCAAGATAATATGGTTCTACAATTAAATAAGGATAGATCAACAACTCCATTTGTTCTGTCAAGATAATATGGTTCTACAATTAAATAAGGATAGATCAACAGCTCAGTTTGTTCTGGCAAGACAATATGGTTCTACAATTAAATAAGGATAGATCAACAACTCCATTTGTTCTGTCAAGATAATATGGTTCTACAATTAAATAAGGATAGATCAACAGCTCAGTTTGTTCTGGCAAGACAATATGGTTCTACAATTAAATAAGGATAGATCAACAACTCCATTTGTTCTGTCAAGATAATATGGTTCTACAATTAAATAAGGATAGATCAACAGCTCAATTTGTTCTGGAAAGACAATATGGTACTACAATTAGATTGGGATACTTCAACAGTTTCATCTGTTCTGGCACGGCAATAGGGTACTACAATTAGATTAAGATACATCAACAGCTCTATCTGACAGTCACTATTTCCACGCTGATTTCTCCAAGCCCGTTCCCTTGGCTGTGGTTTCGCTATTCTTTTATTTTGTGATAAACTAGAAGACGATGTCGAATATTTTTCAATACAGTTAATGAGGCCACACACATTCCATGCTATACATATTTACAACTAGTAGACACTGTCAGGCTAAGAACATTGTGCGAGACTGAGATTTACTAGGGAATATAACAAATTGAGATTAGCTCTATAGTTTAACCTGTTAAAAGGCAGAATACTAAAGGAATAGTCTCCCACCGGTAAGTCTTTGGATTTACAATGCTAAAAATCATGGGTTCAATTCCCCTCGATGGACACAGCAAATAGTCCGATGTGACTTTGTTATAAAAAAACACACACACACTCAGGGAATACAGGAGACACTGAACACTGTAATAAAATAAGTAACTATCATAATATAACAAAGAGGTGACCCTGTCAGAGTGTTGAAAACTGATTATCAGAAAGACTTAATTAGTAACCTAATGAGATTAAATGTAAACGGAGCAAATACGTAACTAGAACAGATGTAACAAAACCAACTCCAGCTACTGGAACTCATGACTATAATTTAAGGTCACGAAAACCAGAATCCAAACAGCTATGGATACAAAGCTTGCCTGCCAGAATGCCGAGAGAAGTCAAACCCACTGAGAAAGCATTAATTTGATAAATTAAAGTAATTAATAAAATTATTAAAGAATTATGTAAATCACTTAATAATATGTTAAATTAATTAAGAGAGTGTAATAATAGTAATTAATAAAGTAATTTACAAATTTATCAGAAGAACAAATGTAACCATGATATTTATAAAGAGTGTTGTAACAGGACAAAATATAAACATGGTTCCAGTGGAAACAGAACAAGTATAGTATTTGTTAAAGAAATAAATTTCATGTTATGATGAGATAACTGTCGAAGATACACTATCTCTGGATTAAGAGAAATAACTGTATTATTCTGTGAAAACAGGCCGTGTTATTTTTCTACATATATCTAGCTGGAACTTACCACATACTGAATAAGACGTAATATTGTATTTGTTCCTGTAATTCTTCGCAATTCACACTATGAAATTTTAATAATACACTCTGGTTTGGTTTGAATTTTGTGCAAAACTACACGAGTGCTATCTGCTTTAGGCTATCCTAATTCAGCAGTGTAAGATTAGAAGGAAGGCCAACTTTTAGGCTATTCTTTTACCAATGAATAGTGGGATTGGCAGTCACATTATAACGCCTCCACTGTTGAAAGGGTGAGCACGTTTGGTGTGACGGGGATTCAAACCCGCGACCCTAATAGAGTCTCTCTTTTAGTTATACATAGTATTAGTAGAGTAACATATAATAATGAAAATCTTAAATAGTAATGACTACATTGACTAAATGTGACAGCCTGATAGGCATGTAATTAAGTTTTGTATATTACAGTTCTGGTACGATGTTTGAAGCTAAACAGGCCCAAAACCCTCAAGTTTTCTTTGGTTAAGGTCCGAAAAGACTGCTAACAGCGAGGGCACCAAACTTTTGACTTTGAAAAGAGGTTTCATAGAAGACTTATGTAGATTTCCTTTCACAAATAACTTAGAGTATTTATTATTAAACAATTTTAGCAACCTTTCTGGTGGGAGTTACTACACAATGTGTATTTACGACTGAATCATTTGCTAATTAAAAATATAACGTATTTGACTGACTGTTAATTGTAGCCCATGTAGATAGTATTAACTAATAACCATCCATGTAATTTATAACTTCAAAATTTAAGCAGGTGGCGCAGATAACTTTGTATAGCTTTGTACAAAATACAACGAAACAAAGCTGTATTCTGTATAAGTACATATTTAAATATTTGGGCTGCACATACAAAAAACAAAGCGACAATTTTTTGTGTTCTACTAATCGCTTACTTTTCTATGAATAATTTTGATTTCGTTTCAGTTGTTTGCTTTAAATATCAAAATTATAGTTCAACACATCAGAGATAGAAATATTAGAAGATGAACAAGGTCATAGCCGCTTGGATATTTTTTTATCTGATCATATCAACTTTTATTTTCATCTCTTAGATCTTTTATCCGTGTCTAAGTTAACATTCATCGTTTTGCTTTCGGAAATGTCTCGCTTTTGATTTGGTTTGGTTTGGTTCGATTTGAATTTCGCGCAAGCCGTTCCTAGTTTAGCAGAGTAAGACTAGATGGAAGGCAACTAGTCATCATTACTCACAGCCAAAACTTGGGCTACTCTTTTACCAACGAATAGTGGGATTGACCGAAACGTTATAACGCCCCCACGGCTGAAAGGGTGAGCATTTTTGATGTGACAACTTTTGTTTGTTCATTTGTAATTAAACAGAAAACTATACAATGTAAGCCTACATAATTAACCCTGAATCACTGGGAGGTTAGCGTCTTCCAAAAACAAAAATATAACAGTTATTAAATAACATAAATATTATTAAACACTTAATGGAGATAATTCATACATATATTTTTAATCGCCAAGGTGGTAGATGTTATTAATTTTGTAGAAGAAAATATCATAAAGAGATTTCAAAGTGTGCCCGGCATGGCCAAGCGCGTTAAAGCGTGCGATTCGTAATCCGAGGGTCGCGCCCGCGTCGCGCCAAACATGCTCGCCCTCCCAGCCGTGGGGGCGTTATAATGTTACGGTCAATCCCACTATTCTTACACTGCTAAATTAGGACGGCTAGCACAGATAGCCCTCGAGTAGCTTTGTGCGAAATTCAAAAACAAACAAACCGAAACGTCATTACCTGAACTTTCTAGTTATATTTTGAATAATTATCAGTTCTTCAACCATTCTTATAAGAACTGACCCGTCGAATATCGTTATTTATTTATTTCATGTAAAACGTATAAATAGCCTTGATATTAATATCATATCATATATCATATTGGCAGTGGGTGGGGATGACTAGCTGCCTTCCCTCTAGTCTTACACTACTAAATTAGGGACGGCTCGGTGCAGTGGGCTAACATCCTACTCACTTAAAAAACCTGTTGAAGAATCCGCAAGTGATGCGGCCCTAAGTTTCTTGAAGGAATCGAGTGGTGAATGAATGAATGAATTATTTCAAAGTAAATTCTGAATCACCAAAAAAAACCTATTAATGCACAAGTATAAAAGTTGGTTTATTTAATTCAGATACAGTCCAAAGCTTGCCTGTTTAAAAGGGCAAAGTTCTACTGTGGGTCAGAGGTAAGTTTACGGACTTACAATTTTAAAATCGGGGTTGAGATACTCCGCAATAAACACACTAGATAGCACGTTGTGCATTTGCTATAAAACGAAATTAAAACAGCAGTTACCATAACAACACACCTACCCAATGGATGAGCGGAAAGTCAGGAGACTTGCGACAGTGAAATTGGGTTTCGATACCTGCAGTGGACAGAGGACATGTAGCGAAACAATAACACGACGTTTAATTTTCTTTGTAGAGTAATGACTCTCAACACATTTAATAGTGTGTGTTGATTGTCGTTATTTGTTGTTAAGCACAAATTTTCTCAAAGGGCTATCTATGTTCTGCCCACAACGGGTATAGAAACATAGTTTATAGTAGTAAAATTCTACAGACATACCGCTAATTGGGGTAAGTGTGAATTGAGGAGATAAGTTAAAGAGAATCTTTCTTCTTCAGGCTATGTAATACATTGTATCTAGAACCAAACTGTTTAACTAATAATAGCTCCTTCCTATATCTTTGTATCCAATTAGGCAATTATTGTTTCATTCTGGTTTTGTCTTTTCAAGAACGATGTTTCTTCCATCCAACCTGTCTCCAACTGACTCAGCATTAAGGTCTTTAATGCCAAAAACCTGGGACTTGATTCCCGCATTGGGCACAACAGAGATTGACCATTGTATAGCTTTACAGCGCACAACGTGATGGGTTTTTCGCCATTGGTAAAGCAAATTGTCTATATGCTTATTGGCAAGAAAACAGATAAAATTTACAATTACTACCACAAAATACAAATGCTTTAAAACGATCGAACGCTGTTTTATTATTTTGCCTTTCGAGAGAGTAAGAATCAAGTATATTTAATAGTAACTCTCAGAGCCAATAGATAACGCTATATATGGTATATGACGAACTTCTATTGAAAATATTCACATAACATTGTTTTATATAACAGAATTATTACTCTTTAAAAACATGAAACGGTTAAGTAAGTTACATAGTTTATTGCAATTGTATTAACCCCTCTGCAAGATGTGCATATTTTGTTCTCGTCTGAACTTACAATCACAACATTGTTAAATGGAACTTTAGAATTTATGTAGTATACTTCAAACTGAGAAAGGTAAAAAAACAAGTTCTGATATTATTTAACTTATCAAAGAAAATTTGAACATTCTTAATTTAATACTATTTATCCCGCGCCTGCTACAGCGATACAAAATCAGTTCAGATGCACAAAGATAGTTAGAAAGGTCACAAAATTATGGACAGGTGGTTAAAGCGCTCGACTCGTTATCTGAAGATCCCGGGTTCGAATCCGCGTCACTCCAAACATGCTCGCCCTTTCAGCCATGGGGCGTTATAATGTTACGTTCAATCCCACTACTTGTTGATAAAAGAGTAGCCGAAAATTTGGCGGTGGGTGGTTATGACTAGCCGCCTTTGCTCTAGTCTTACACTACTAAATTAGGGACGGCTAGTGCAGATGACCCTCGTGTAGTTTTGCGTGAAATTCAAAAACCAAACTCAAAGTTAATGTAATGATCTCTCTCTGTCTTTTTATGTGAGATTAAGCACAATGGGCTATTTGTGTTGTGCCTACCACGGGTATCTAAACCTGGTTTTAGCGGTGCGAGCCTGCTGGTGTGCCGTTGTGTGTGTGTGTTGGGGTCTCTGTCTCAGTGTAATTAAAGTGGTTTAACTTAACTTCGTAGTAAATGCATGAATTAAAGCCACAATTCACATAGTGATATGACGAACCAAGAAACTTCCTCCGAAACAAGTCAAGGATCGAGTGATAGACGAGTACAGGTCTGCAGAAAGTTACAAGAAAATGTCAAAATCACTGATTATGCCTTTGAGTAGAGTGATGTCCATCATTAAGAAATGAAATACGCTTCACACCACCCATTCACTAGCCAGGTCAGGTCACCTCAAAATAAGCAGCCGAGCTCGTAGGAAACTGGTTCAGGATGTGAAGCCAACAGTGACTTTGAAAGAATTGCTAATTTCCATGTCTGAAATGCGAATCAGAGTTCTTACATCGACAGTATCCGGGTTCCTACACAAAGTTGGCTTGTATGGGTGAGCGACAAGAAAGAAACCGTTACTGAAAAAGAATCATTTTAAACCTTGTATGTATAGCGTGTATATGAAACTGTAGACATGAGACAGAAGATTTTGCTGTCAGACGAGACAAAACTGAGTTTTTCTTTCACCTATCAAAATACAATTGACATAGAACATCTGTCATAAAACAACTAACCTAGTATATGAATCGTAACACATTTAACCTAGGATATCTGTCATAACACATTTAACGTAGTACATCTATCATAAAACATTTAACGTTTTACATTTATCACAACATAACACATTAAAATAATTCATCTGACATAAAACAGTTTAGCTAATAAACGTATCATCGCTATGGCAACACATTTAACCTGAGACTTCTATCATAACTCAGTTGAGCTAGGACATATACCATAACATCTTTAACCTGAGACTTCTATCATAACTCAATCTAGTTAGGGCATATACCATAACACAATTAATCTAGGATTCATATCTTAACACACTTAACCTTGTACTTATTTCCAGTAATGTCATTTTCTTGCATCGCCTGTCTTCGATGGTAATCACAGCGTAATTACTCAGATATAGGATACTCTTTAGAACAGCTGCTCAATGGACGCCACCACGTTTGGCTTTTGTGTTGTGTTTTGTTTGCCATAAAGTTGGTTGAGTTGATAACGCCTCCTATATTGTTCGAAACTGCAGCACGTAATTGATCAAGAACTAAGCTTATTACGTGATCCTCATTCACGTTAAAATTACACCAAATCTCATATTTTTAAACGTATTTACAAACTATACTCCACTTACAAGACTTATAAACAAACAGTAAGAAAATATTGTACAAAACTGTTTTATTTCTGACTACACAAAAAGAAATAAAGTGTGATAATACTGGGGGAAAAAAACATTTAGTTTAGGATTATAGGAGAATTGTGATTGATATAGGAGAATTGTGATTGACAACGATCCAATATTTCACCGAAAAAAAAAAAAAAGTAAAAACCCTTTTGGGTTCGAGAATAACGAGAGGTTGTTGCAGACAAAAAGAGAAGGCGGCACTGATCGCTCGTGACTCGCAGAATGGGAACTTCTTGATCCGTGGAACGTGTGCGTGACTGAAAGCAAGTGTACCTGAGCACTGAGAGTGTCCAAAATTAAGGAAAAAAGATAAGAAAATACAGGATAAAAATAGCTGACGAAGCACTTTCCTGATTCTAATACGTTCGCACGGAAGCAGAAAGACTCTTACTGAAATAAGTACGACTCTTTGTTTTATTTCGTTATAAGGATTTACTCACTTCTTAGTGTAAGGGAGGGAGGAAGCTGTTAAAACCCTATTTAATAGCACCTTTAGATCAATAACCAGGTTACAGTTAAATACCCTTCGTGTTCCTAATGGTCTCGCCTTACCGGTTCCCCTCAACCGGCAGTTCAGGAGTAAGTTTGAGAGATTATGATACATACGCTAAAATTCGGGGTTCGATTCCTTATGCGGCTTTGTGTTTAACAAATAGATAAATGCAATCAATGTCTCTTCTTAGAGGCCCAGCATGGCCTCGATTCGTAATCTGAGGTTCTCGGGTTCGAATCCCCGTTACGCCAAATATGCTTGCTCTTTCAGCCGTGGAGATATTATAATGTAACACTCAATCCCACTATTCGTTGGCAAAAGAGTAGCCCCAAGAGTTGGCGGTAGGTGGTGATGACTAGCTGCCTTCCCTCTAGTCTTACACTGCTAAATTACGGTCAGCTAACAGATAACCCTCGTGTAGCTTTTCGCGAAATAAAAAATAAAAATAAAAAACACCAAACAAACTCTTCCTAGAATCAACTATGTAGCATTACCGATGAAAAATATCCCGGCCTTTATGTAGCACATCGATTTACATTGACTTGTCAGATCCGGGTTTTTTTTGTAATACAGTCTAATTCTTGCACGAATATTAGTAAATCAATAACCGTAAAGTATCTTGTATCAGGTTGTTTGGTCTCGTTCTGATTTGTTTCGGTTAATTTACTTGCTGAAATCGATTATTTCTATCTATCTTCTAAATTTATATGTGTGTGCGCGCGCGCGTGCATGTAGAGTTTTTATATTTAAGCAAACTTTACGAGTTACTTTACACGTTCTTCAAGTTTTAATATATCAATAACACACTATATTTAGAGCGATCCTACATGTTCTTTTACATTAGATAAAAAGTGTCCATCAGAAATTAAAGAACAAACTTAAATATTTCAATGAATCTTAACTCTTGAGACACAATAAACGATTTGGTTGCTTGCGTGTCCCTCTTTCTGCTGTAAAACATGTGTCAAATTGAAGTTTTTGTTTCGTTTCTTCCAATGAGCTGTTATTGGCTGAAAGTCTAAAAAATATAAAAGAGGCGGGTTTGTTTTGAACTTTGCGAAAGTTACCCGAGTTTTGTTTGGTTTGTTCTTGAATTGCGCGCAAAGCTGCTCGAGGGTTATCTGCGCTAGCCGTCCCTAATTTAGCAGTGTAAGGCTAAAGGGAAGGTAGCTAGTCATCACCATCAACTGTCAACTCTTGGGCTACTCTTTTATCAACGAATAGTGGGACTGACCATCACATTATAACGCTTCCACAGCTGAAAGGGCAAGCATGTTTGGTGTAACAGGAATTCGAACCCGCGACCCTCAGATTATAAGTCCAGCGCCTTAACCACTTGGTCCTGCCGGACCTCTTAGCACCAGACGTTATCGATTTCTAATTTTTCCGATTGATTAATTAGAACGTTTTGTTTGTAGCATTGGTAAGCTTAGTGTATAACTAGCAACATAGGCAGGTTTGTAAATAATATTCTAATTTATGTAGAATTTAATATATCCAGCCACAAGAAAACACAAACCTTAAGAATCTGACCATATCGGGCTTGATCAGATAACCGTATAAACAAAAGAGCTATCAATGTGTTTTGTTTACTAGATGGATGTTTTCTTCATATTCAGCAGCTTGATCTAGGGATAGCTATGTACGAGTTCTAAATTGAACAATGTTTTCGTTAAATTAGAGGAAGGTTGCATTACTTGTCACATGCAGGTTTAAGTCGTTTGTATTGATCGATATTCAATTGTTAATACAGAAGAAAGAAACGTTTCTAAGAGAAACAAATAGATTAGTCTATTTATGTGAAATCATGTCGGTAATAATACATTAAACGTTGAACCGAAGTACAAAAGTTTCCATCGACAAATCAGCTCCATAACTATCAAACAACTTTGCTTAAATACGTAGAAGTGGTATTAATAATCTTTGTTTGTTAAGCACAACCTTACGCAATGGGCTATCTACACTGTGCTTAGCATGGGGTTGTTGAAACCCATATTTTAGCATTATAGGCCTTCAGACTTACCATCACACCTCTGGGGAAAAATAACCTTTAAAAGGAGAAAAACAAATTCATCTTAGGATATTTAATTAACACAACACAAAGAGATCAATTTACAACAACATAAGCTCCAGTGAAATAGGTTATTTGTTATGACGTCAGCTACAGTCTATTAAAGTTTGTTTAAGCTCAAAGCTGCAGAAAAAACTATGAACTCCGAAGTTTATCTTATTTGTTTGTTTGTTTTGGAATTTCACACAAAGCCACTCGAGGGCTATCTGTGCTAGCCGTACCTAATTTTGTAGTGTAAGACTAGAGGGAAGGCAACTAGTCATCACCACCCACCGCCAAAATCTTGGGCTACTCTTTTACCAACGAATACTGAGATTGACAATCACATTATAACGCCCCCACGGCTAAAATGGCAAAGATGTTTGGCGCGACCGGGATGCGAACCCGCGACCCTCAGATTGCGAGTCGCACGCCTTAACACGCTTGGCCATGCCGGGCCCCCGAAGTCTACCATTAAAAAACCTGAAACTCACCGCTTAACCAAATTGTATACGTTTTATTGGACTATCCATTCTGTGTCCGTAGCGAGGATCGAACCCTGGATTTAGTGTTATAAGTTCTCAAAACAGGTCCATACATATTTCTTCTAAACATCTTTTTTCACTTACGGCACTGTAAGTACTCGTAAAACTGTTTCTGGCAACTGTAAAATTATAAATATCGAAGTTTACAAAGGACTTCCTTCAGGCATTATTGCAACAATGCGAACATTACGAGTAATGTGTGTGTGTTTTTCTTATAGCAAAGCCACAAAGGGCTATCTGCTCAGCCCACCGAGGGCGAATCGAACCCCTGATTTTAGCGTTGTAAATCCGGAGACATACCGCTGTACGAGCGAAGGGCATTTCGAGTAATAAACTGTGTAGGAAGGTTTTTATTTTTAGAATAGTATGGCAGCTGCGCAGCGTTAATGAACGTGGATTTCCAAGTTTGTAGAAGTGTTTGGACACTGTTCCAATAAAAATAGCTATATCAAGATGGTTAGGGTGAGCTTATTTAAAACACACTACTATCAACATTTCTACTTGATTAAGATAATTTTATCTAGCGCCGCTCAAATGAAGTGACGAAATTGGGAATTATATACATATATATGTATATATATATCATTGCTGGAAACAGCTTTAATAATTTAAAAAAAGGAGTTGATATTACTAGACTTTATGAGAACAATGTTCCATGACCCGTGCGTGCTGCCCTTGGAACTATTTTATCTATCATAACGCAGCGTCAGTTTGATTGTTTTCACTATTGTTCAAACCAAGTTTCTCTCTGGAAAACTTCTGCAAAGAATGATGAGGTCAGTATTTGGCCACATACTAATAAACTTCCAATAGACCCTCATCTATATGTGAATGTTGGCTTCTAAGATCGTGTGCAAGCACAAAATGTCCACTAGAACTCCATGTGGGAGATGATGTGTAGGTGGCCAAATGCGTTTGTTTGTTTATTTTTGAATTTCGCACAAAGCCACAGAAAAAAGGGATATATGCGCTAGCCGTTACTAATTTAGCAGTGTTAAACTACAGGGAAGGCAGCTAGTCGTCGCCACCCACCGCCAACTCTTGGGGTATTCTCATACCAACGAGTAGGGGATTTACTGTACCATTATAACGCCCCAACGGCTGAAAGGGCGAGCACGTTTCGTGTGACGTGGATTCGAACCCGCGACCCTTAGATTAGGAGACGAGCCTATTTTAACAGGTTTAAGTTGTTGCTTTTTTAAAGGTCCTCATTACACGGGCTTGGAAAACGTACATCCTATAGGTACTAACTTACATTTCAACTTTTTTCACGATGAGGAGAAAAAAATAACTGAAGTAAAAAAGTAAGACAAAGTAAGTTTCTCGATAATTCTACCCGTCTTTTGAAATTGCACTGGAATTAAAGAAGAAAAAATCGATTATAACATCAAGGTAGCGTAATGGGTTACTGTCTGCATAGTATGAACGAAAAACTAGAGGGAACTGTTTCATGTTTGGGAGCATAATTGTCTCCATGTTAAGAATCCGCAAGAACAAGAAAGAAAGATCGAAAGAAGTTGGAGGAAAGGAACATGGAGAAGTCTGTAGATAGTTTAACATCACCACGACTTTGTTTGCACTCTTTTATAAAAAAATTCAGAGAGAAAGAAACATAGAGTTTCGCTTCTCCATTAGATCCACCGTTTCAGTTAGCACTGTGTTACCGTACCTCATGTCCTTTTCTATAGCACCCAATCAATACTTAGAAATTCTCTTGGATTAAAAGAAAAACGAAATAAACTAAGATTATTTGTAGAGAAATTTTATTTTTTTCTCTATCTGTCTATCTATGTTTCATTTAATAATACAGCTGCAGTGACATATTTTCTTATAAACCCGCAGTTCGCCATGTTTAATTAATCATTTGTACTAGAACAAATGAACAATAGTGTGTTTTTCTTATATTAAAGCCACATCAGGCTATCTGCTGTCAAATAAACAAACACAAATTTTTGTTTGGTATTTTGACCGTATAGTAAATGCGCGTTTTGAATATGACAGAAATTAATAGAAGTTAGCATATATCCGTTCTCATTGGTAATACAATTATCCTCAGTTTAAGAGTAAGTTGGAACGGACTGTTAATGACTTAATATATAACCTGGGATATATAAAGAGTGTCTAGTCATAATCCAAACGGAAATTTCTAAATATGTTATCCTTTTAACTCAGTTAAATCTCAATGGCGCGTTAAATGTTATTGGTTTGTTTTGAACTTCGCAAAATGCTACACGAAGACTATCTGCGCTAGCCGTTTGTAATTTAGTTATGAAAGGCCAGAAGAATGGCAGATACTCAACACCACCTACCGCCAACTCTTGGGGTATTTTTATACCAACGAGTAGAGGATTGACCGTTACATTATAACGCCCCCACGGCTGAAAGGGCGAGCATGTTTGGCGTGACGGGAATTTGAACCCGCGGCCCTAAGATTACGATCCGAGCGTCTTAACCACCCGGTCATGCCGGGCCTTGATCCTAGGATTAGAGACCTAGTTGTTTAGATGTGAGATCACTTTGCAACTGTGTATATGCACACAAACAGTTTCGTACAAAGTATCACTAATTTTTCTATAATAAATCGGTGTTTTATCAAGTTGTTAGGCTTACTTATTTGTTACTTGTTGTTCACTAAGTAAGTGTAACCGACTTCAGAAAATAACGAACCTTGCATGTATTGTCAGAGTGTTCGTCTGTCTCCCGTTTGAAATATGTGCACATAGACACAACTCAACATTCAATTTTGAAAGTATGCCATTCAGAGTCAGGTGACTAGGGATCTTGACTCGTAATCAGAGGGTCGCGGGTTCGAATCTTCGTCACACCAAAAATACTCACCCTTTCAGCCGTGGGGGCCTTATAACGTTATGATCAATCCCACTATTCGTTGGTAAAAAAACAGCCCAAGACTTGTTCGATGGGTAGTGATGACTAGCTAGCTGCCTTCCCTCTAGTCTTATACTGATAAATTAGGGACGGCAGGCGCAGATAACCCTTTCTTTCATGAAATTTGAAACAAACCATTCTAATATGGTGGGAAAACAGGCATTAATAAAGATGATATCAAATTTTATTTCACAACAAGGATCTTCTACAGTAAATTGTTATCAATTAATAACGCTCTCATTTACATTTCAAAATGTGACGTAACTTAAATAACAATGAAGATTTACTGTATGTTATTGTTGAGCGGCTGTTAGCATAACTGAAATGCTCAACAATTTTTACGGGTAGGAAGTAAAAGTAGCTCAGAGCTTTGAGTTTCAGCATAGCCAAGAGTGCAACACAATTAACCTTTATTTTTAAAGTCCGTGAAATAATTTAAATTGATAAATTACCTTAAACTTTTCCCTCCCTGGTGACGGGAACTTTGCTTGTTTTTTATAAAATGAAGTCGTATAATAAAGCGCAAAGGTCTGTCAGAATTTTTGGTTCACTCCTAAATCATTTCCAGTTTCAAACAGAACTAAATCAAATATAATTTTGTTTTCTTAATTTCTTAGGGTCTTCTGATGGGTCAGTACTAAGTCGAAGAATTTATAAGGTTAAAACCCAGGATTTAATTCTCCGCTGCGGACCCAGCAGATACCCTATTCTCTCCTTTTTTTAACAACTTCTTCGGTTAATGTCTAATTACATTTTAAGTATTTAAAATAGTGTTTTAACGAATGAGCTAGTAATCTGTAGGTTGTACTGCTTTAATTACGTGAAGTGTTGAACAAAAAATCAACCAATATATAAGTGTCGTTGTTGTATATTCAAGTCTTAACTGTCAATGTGGTAAATACACGACAGTACTGTCAGCTTGGTTCTTCATACAGGCTTAATTTTTATTGGGCGTCTTTGTCACGTCAGTGCTCGGTAGTTGTTATTTAATCTGAGAGGGCGCTGGTGAATAATCTCAACCTAATTCTTGATGACTAGAAACCCACTTGAAATACCAGTCGTTCTGAGATACAATCTCAATCTAAGCCTATCCATCCCTGGAAAAGCCATTGAGTTTTACCTCTTTCGCATTATATTTAATACATTTTTCGTTTTATCTTATAATAAAATAAATGAAAAGTAACGGGGATCTTTTAAGACTTTCTTTTTTCATGGTGGGGGTGACCCAGTGTGCAACACGCTGAGCTGCACATCGAAGAGTCCAAGAATCGAGTCGTGACATGTGTCAAGTTAAAATTATCTAATGTAACCATTCGGCCTACGTGTCGGGTTGGAAGTTAACAGTTCTTTGCTCTTATTGGTTACATATTAGAAGAGTTTTGTAACATCGGACTTTATCAGACTTACCTCTACCCTATAATGGAGTTCTGTCACAATATATTTATCAGTGCAAAGTGTAGGTAACGTTATCCAGTCCCTAACTTCGGACCACCAATCACAGCGAAGCATAGATCAAGAGCAACCTAATGCAATTTTAAGTAATTATTTAGTTATTAAACGGTTAATTTATTTTAGCATTCTTTAAGCCCTCTAGTGGATGGATCAGTTGTAAATCTGAGGGCTTATAACACCAAATCGAGTTTCGATAACTGCGATGGACATAGCATAGATAGCCAATTGTGTGGCTTTGTACTTATCTACAGAAATAAAATAAAAATTTTTTTTTTCTGTCGTCTTCCCAGATATTGATGTCATGACACTCAACAAACAAGTCTACAGTTTGTTATCTGTTCGGTACCATAGCAACGAGGCAAACAAATGTAAGGTTAATCTAATATTAATAATTCAATATAAAGTTTGCCCAACTTGAATACTTAATTTCCAAAATAACTCAAAATAATTTAAGTATTTATAATAAATTAAGAGTAGAATTAATTGGACTATCTCTTTTCTCTTCAGTTCCCTCTTCCAGATGTCCGCATTTTTTTCAGTTATCTTATTAAATGGCATCTCGAAAAAAAATCTAAAACCATGTAGGTATTGGAGATATACCGACAACATTTTCAATATGTGGAATCATAGATCCCAACTCTTTGAGAATTCATTGAATTCTGTAATAATCAACACCCTGACATAAAAGCTCACACCCACACATACTGATAATGTTCGGAATTCTATAGTCTTTCTTGAAAATGATGAAAACGACAAACTACCGCATATTGAAAGCCAAGTGTGAAATCTATTGTATTACCTACAATAGGATTAACACCATCACCTAGTTACTAAACGGGGTTTTATTACATGTCGTCTTGAGAAAATAGAGAAAAACAATAACCTTGCGATACCACTGATGGTAAAATACAAGCCAGAAAGAACCACTAGAAACCACTGTTATCTAATGGATATCAGGTAAAATTACATTACTGGAACACTTCAATAATTAGCTCACAAGGTTTTAAGAATATAAAAAAGAAAAACAAATCAAAAGAATCCACCATACCAAAACACTATTCCTTATGTTGATGAATCACTGACTGTAAGGCGCCATCTATCGGTTTAAATATTTCGCTTCCGTATTCTCGCACCTCACATAAAACTAGAAATAAACCGAAAGATTTACATACTCGTTTATCTTTTAATAGAAACAATCGATGCAAATCCCAGAAATAACTTTCCAAGACCAATGGCTTAGAGAAATTCGATACACTTAGTTCACGAGCACTGTCCATGTTCAGCACATACACAGGCGAATCTTTTCATCCGGTTCATGAACGTTTCAATGAAAACTTTCGTACCACTGCTAAACTTGACACTCAAGACGCTATTGCAGATCATTACATCCATTCACGTGGTATAACAGACGTGACATAATATGACCTGACGGACATACAAAACGTCTGACTCTCAGTCCACAAGACAGTGATTCGAATTCTTTCACAGACCATATTTGCCCTTTCTGTCATAGGAGCGTTATAATGTGATTCTCAATCCCATTATTCGACTACAGTATCCCATGTGTTGGCTTAAATTAAGGAAGACTGGCGCAGATAGCCTTCGTAGCTTTTTACAACGTTCACCAAGATGTCCTATAATCATCAAACTATAATCATCAAAAATATGTTTCATGATGCATGTAACACGGTTTCTTGTTTGTTTGTTTTTGAATTTCGCACAAAGCTACTCGAGGGCTATTTGTGCTAGCCGTCCCTAATTTAGCAGTGTAAGACTAGAGAGAAGACACCCAGTCATCACCACCCACCGCCAACTCTTGGGCTACCCTTTTACAAACGAATAGTGGGATTGACCGTCACATTATAACGCCCCCACGGCTGAAAGGGCGAGCATGTTTGGCGCGACGGGGATGCGAACTCGCGACCTTCAGATTACTAGTCGCACGCCTTAACGCGCTTGGCCATGCCGAGCCAACACGGTTTCAACCAGCATCTCCGTGTTATATTGTTTTTAGTCTTGTATTAATTTGGGTCACTGTCGTTAAAATAAACAAAAAACATATTTATGACCAGCGATGCCCAAAGACCCTCGAAACGTTGAGTGAAATAAACACATTTTTATCTAAACTTGGTTTTAATCCTTCAGTCAGCAAACGAAATTTTTTTCTTTATAAAATGGTGGAAAATAATTTAAAATATGAAATCGATTTATTAAAATGGAAACTATTTTACTTTTTAGGATAATTACGTTGGATAATAACTCGCTATTAAAGCATTTATCCATAAGACGTTTCTATGCACTTCGCGGTAACCTTAAATTACATAGTAGATCAATAAATGGCTTGTTTAAATATACAGTTTGTGTCCTCACGTGACCTTCCTATTGTGTTTATGGCACTCTGTTCTTCTTCATCAGGATTTGAGTCCATGTTTCGGACCAGGGAGGTCAGGTCCAACATTGACTCTTTCCTTCCTCTCACAAATGGTTATTCTGTTTATACTCTCATCCACATTTGGTCACTGAACATGCTCCTCCTGCAGCCGTGGGGAGCGTTATAATGTAACGGTCCATCTCACTATCTACTTGTAAAAGGTACCCCAAGAGATAGAGGTGGTGGTGTTGACTAGCTTCCTTTCCTTTAGTCTATTACTTCTAAATGTAAGTCTCGTAAAAACGAACCTACGTAATTCCACGTATAATCTCTACATTGGAGAGTTTTAATGTTGTCGGTGAAGTCTTATTGACGCAGTTATTGGTTCAGGTTTAGATAATATGTATGTAATAAGTGGTGTGATTCATGATTTTAAAACACCAGCCGCCGTTGTAATTACCATTTCATCAGTACAAATTACTTATAGAGGGCCAGGAACTAAATAGGTAACATATTAATTAATATATCTAATTTTAACCGTCATTACTTAGAATGCATTGATTCATTAGTTATGTACTCTTGTTTTTAGCAGAGATTTTCAGCCCTGATTAATTAGATTACTACAACATAAAATATTCGTATGTATGTCTAAAAGAGCCAATATTTTGCTAGACAACTGAAAACTCTTAAAAGTTTTCTCGGTAAATATGTTTAAATGTGGGTATGTAAACACATTTTACAATAAGCAGTCCTATTAACTATATCTAAAGCATTTTAAAGCGACATTTTCTTATTGTTTCAATGTTGTAATTTGTTTGTTAACTAGAGGAATCTCGTATCGTAATGATATAGAGATTTGACCAAATATATGGAATAATACTTAATTATAAATATAAATGATGAATAGTGAATACACGTAGACAGTTTTTCCAATGTAGAAAGTTGAATCATTCATTATGCTTTTAAGAAATATTTGTTTCTTTTTTACTTTGATACTTAAAATAAGTAAGATGATTTTATATTTATTTTAGTCACTTGGACGGTCCGAAAATCACTGTAGCATAGGCCAACGACAATGTGCAAGTTTATATCAGAACGCCTGGTATGGGTATTAACACTTTTATTGATAAGGAGAGAACAACGTTTTGACCTTCCTAGGTCATCTTCAAACTCTCTCTTTCTTAACCTGAAGATGACCTAGGAAGGTCGAAACGTTGTTCTGTCCTTATCAATAAAAGTGTTAATACCCATACCAGCCATTCTGAGATACATTTTTATTTCAAGTGGGTTTTTCATCATCAAGAAGAACAATGTACAAGTGTTCAAGTTTGTAGAAACGTTAATTGAAGAAATAAACTAATTTTTGATTGGTACGTTGAATGGTTGTTAAATTATTTGTAACAGATAATTTAAAAAGAACCCATCAACGAAAGAGCAACAACAAAACTATCAGAGACCCACATGATCTGATGTAACAAGAAACTAATCATGGTTTAGGTTTCTTACCTAATGTACCATAACGTGTATAATTTCACTGAACGAATATTTGAATTGAAAACAAGCGTCCTTTTGAAACTAGATTCGAACATTACGATAACAAAACAAAGAAAACCTGTATAACAAAAACTACACTCTTTTATTGTAAAATAAATTTGGAGCAACACCCCCTAAGGGTTTGAAATGTTAATACTACAGTTGGTATTAATTAACGTTCTTATTATTAATGAAAATAAAACCAAATAATACATTATATATATATATATATATATATATGCATTTCGTATCGCTAAGTTAGGCAAAGCTTCTTTCCAGGAAATGTTAAAGTTAAGAAACAAAAAATTCAATACTATACATAAAATATGTATTTAATAGTTATTAACAACTTCTTTATTGTTATTTTACTCTTAGCGTATGTTTCCAATTACATCACTTTGTTTAGAACTGCATCAAACTAAACAGGGTACTTTCTAACTTAAACTTTCACCATGACATTTTTTTTATTTCTGGTAATTTGAAATAGCTCAGTTTTAACGTCTCTTATTTTCCTTCTTTTTTTTTTTGTCTGCAATTTAAATAAAGACTGCTTGTTTGTTTTTGAATTTCGCGCAAAGCTACTCGAGGGCTATCTATGCTAGCTGTCCCTAATTTTGCAGTGTAAGGCTAGAGGGAAAGCATCCAGCCATCATCACCCACCACAAACTCTCGGGCTAATCTTTTACCAACGAACAGTGGGATTGACCGTCACATTATAACGCTTCCACGGCCGAAATTTTGAACAAGTTTGGTGTGACTAGGATTCGAACCTGCAACTCTCAGGTTACGAGTTGAGCACCTTAACCACCTGGCCATGCCGGCTCTTAAATTAAGACGAGGAATAAAATTTTATTATAGTCGTATGTTTTTACGAGACAGATACACTTAAGGTATTCAAGTTTGTTTGTTTTTTTACCTTTATCATACGTAGGTGCATAATTATTCCTCATTTGTAGTGATCGATATTTTTCATTATAATATTCTGTAAATGTGGGATTGTAGGTTTTACCATACAACTCAGTAAGCAGCCCGTTTTCCCAGTCCAACTTGCTGTCTCCGGAAACTTTATATTCCTGAACCCGGTACAGAGACAATCAATAATTTCTAACAAACTGTATGCTTCAGTTTCTTAGCAGGTTCGACGCAGTTTCTTTATTCTGCAACCTCTCGAAACGCCAGGAGTTCAACCATTTGAAAACAATAACTTGAGAACGTGTTGATGGTACTGCTAGCCATTAATTAAGGCACGTAACCTCACTGGAGACACCTTCCCAAAACGTTCTCTGTCCGTCACGTTTTTTTTTAATTTCTTCAGATTGTCTTATGTTTTACTGCATATTGTTGTCTTTGAATTTTTACAATTCCCGCTGCTACCATTATAAATGTATAAAACAGGCCTGTTGGCATGAGTAGAGGGAAGATGTCGACCATTAAACTCAATTTTATCTACTAAATCTTGACAGTAGTTTTACAGTTTCTTGTCTTGTTTTTATACTTATATATTTATTAACAGACAAAACTGCACAGTGACTTTCCGAACACCCTGTACTTGTTGTTCCAGAGTATTTTTAAGCACATATGTGAAGAGATAATTCATACCGCCCCTTTGTACACAAAATTTAGAGTTTTCCTCTATTTCTTGTCCAAGACTTATATTTTAGATCTCGTGTCAGTGCCATGGAAATAGAGATACAGAAAAGTATTAAGATAATTTATTCATACAATAAAATAGGAATGTGAAATTATGCTGTTTAAATCCCTTTTAGAAGTATCTTACTTTGAAACCAAATTTACCTTTAAACAGCCGATGCACATCTGCAACTATTAGAGTACATGTTTTAAGTTAAATGTTGACAAATAATTATTTATATAAATGAATTTATCAATACGTTGATGAATGAAATTATATTGTTTGAAATAAATGTGAGAAAACCAAATTTATTGTTGTTGTAATATACTCAGGAAATTGTTACAGGAAACATTTGTTGTAATATACTCAGGAAATTGTTACAAGAAACATGGAAAAGAATTAATTGATATGTTTGTTTTGGAATTTCGCACAAAGCTACTCGAGGGCTATCTGTGCTAGCCGTCCCTAATTTAGCAGTGTAAGACTAGAGGGAAGGCAACTAGTCATCACCACCCACCGCCAACTCTTGGGCTACTCTTTTACCAACGAATAGTGGGATTGACCGTCACATTATACGCCCCCACGGCTGGGAGGGCGAGCATGTTTAGCGCGACGCGGGCGCGAACCCGCGACCCTCGGATTACGAGTCACACGCCTTACGCGCTTGGCCATGCCAGGCCCTAATTGATATGTCATACCACATACTTCATGTCTAGAGAACATACTGGGTTCTGATAATTAAAGAAAACATTATTGTTTGAATATAAAGTTTTTGTCGTTATGTAACAGTATGTATCAAGTTATCTTGCAACAGTATATTTCAAGACCATGTCTTGGCCATGTATGTCTGGCCTCATTAAGAGATCGTTATAAGCATGTTACTTAATTTTTGCGTATGAGTTACGCGCAAAGTAATAGTGTCAATCCCACTATTTACCAACGAATAGTGGGATTGACCGTCACATATAACGCCCCCACAGCTGAAAGGGGATGCAAACCCGCGACCGTCGGATTACGAGTCGCACGCCTTAACACGCTTGGCCATGCCGGGCCAATATGAAACTCTAACAACAAATCAGCAGAAGAATACTGACAAAATTTTGTGAATGATGGGGAAAGGTGTCATGAAGATAGTTCCTTCATCTATTTTAACTAATATACCTTAAACGAAAGGTGCAAAAATTCAGGTAATCGAGCAGAGATTGGAAGAACTTCTTAACATGTTTCATTGAATGGGCGTGTTTTCTTATTACGAAAGCCACATCAGGCTACCTGCTGTGTCCAACGAAAGGAATCGAACCCCTAATTTTGAGGGGCCATATTGTGTTGAAGTTCATACATATGGACTGCCATCATGTTAGCCTTCTCACTTTTGTAAATCTATTTTTCTGAAACAATGGCGACAGTATCTCTTGAAATACAACGATGCTTGTTTATGTGTTTTATTTTTCGCGATAAGCCACTCGAGGACTGTCTGCGCTAACCGTTCCTAATTTTGTGTTGACAGACTAAAAGGGAAGGTGACTAGTCAACGTCACTCCACCGTATAATCTGAAGTATTCTTATCAGATCAAGTAGTAGGATATGAACGTCACTTTTATAATATACCCAAAGTGCGAAACGCAATTTAAAAAAAAAAATCATTCAGTTAGAAAAACAGTAAAAATTCACAACTAAATTATGTAAGTAAAGGAAAAGAAAGCGAGGGAAATAGACAGACGGCGCAGTTCCAATCAGAAAGTACACCTAGTTTCCTATATCACATGGTTAAAAATAGTATGTTAACCATATTGGGATTAACTAAACATAACCTTGGTTCTCACATTCCAGATTAGCAAAAACATGAGAAATAGCCATTTTAATAACCGTAAATAAAATTATAACCTAGAGGAACTCATACGATGTCAATAGATCCTGATAAAGCTGTAATGGTGAAGTACTGAGCTAATAAAGTTACAATCTGTAGATATAGGTCGTTATTCTGTTTACGTTTATAGAAATGCCTCATAATTAGCTCCAGTGTACATTAAATAAAGTTACGAATAATAATCGTTTTAATAACGTTTACGAACATGTATATAAGTTTTGTTTAATTTTGAACTTCGCGCACAGCCATCTCTAATTTAGCAGTGTAAGACTAGAGAGAAGGCAGCTAGCCATCACCACATCTTGTAGTACTCTTTTACCATCGAATAGTGGGATTGACCGTAACTTTATAACGCCTCCTCGTCTGAAAGGACGAGCATGTTAAATGTGACGGGGATTCGAACCAGTGACCCTCAGATTACGAGTCCGATATATATATAAGACTGTAAAAAAGCATTCATAAACCAATGTAATTAAATGATCAATACTTACGTTACAATTATTCAACCACATGAAATTAGACTTAGAGATTTGTCGTGACATAGGAATAGCTTATATCGATGTAACGATCGAAATACATGTTCACGTCAAATAGTTTCGAATCGCTTAGTATTAACTTTCTGATGAAATAAACAACACACTGCTAGTGTCTATAAAGTAATAAATTAAATTACATCACTAAGGTTGATCTCTAACTATCAGAGTAGTATTTTTAACAACACCAAACAGATGACATATTCGTTTATAAATAGAGCTAACGAATCGATAATTCAGATATTGGTAAAAGAAAGAAAGATATCTAATAACAAATAATGTGAAATTCCCTTCGTCCTATAAATTACAGCATGATTAAAAACCAACTCTTTTTAATAAATAAAAGAAAATCCCCAGAGATCAAGACACCCACAATTATAAGTGGAAGATAAAAGTAAATTTTGTGCATATAAACTAAAGGAAATTTATTTTCCCCGTCTTGATCAATACAGACGTGCAAGCAATAAGGTTTATTTTTAGAGGCCTTCCTAGACTGTCTTACTCACGTCAACATTACAGTTTTTCGAAGAACTTAACAATTAAGAAGAACTTTATAAGTAAAATATTAAAAAACTGAACAAATCACTGAGGATTTGAAAAGAGACTGAACCAATCACTGATGGTTTGAAAAAATACTAAACCAATCACTAATGGTTTGAAAAACGACTGAACCAATCACTGAGGGTTTGAAAAAAAGATCCGTAAGGTTGCCACGTGACGTAGCATGAAGATTTACATCATTCCAGACTCGCTGTAATGACACTTTCGTTGTCTGAAATGATAAGAAAGGTCATATGCATGTGGCAAAAATACCAATATTGAAGTAATACATTAAACCAACTACTGTTGTTTATTTGTGATTAAACCATATTGAGTAAGGTCTGTTGTTTTTTTAGAACAAAGCCACAAGGAACTATCTGCTGTGTTCATCGAGGAGAATCGAACCCCCGATTTTAGAGTTATTAGTCTGTAAACGTACCATTGAACATGTTTAGTAAGGAAATAAATAATTCAGAAATCGTTAATACCTTACCGCTAATTAATTAATATCTAATAACTAGATATATAATTCCCATATTATTATTCATTTGTCATTACATCGGTGGACTCAGGAAATATCCCGATGTGGCTTTGCTATAAAAAACATACACACACTTGTCACTAAAACGTACCTGCTAATGGTAGCTGTTTATTAGTCAACTACTGCACGTCTCGCCGTCTGGTTATTCTACTGTATACATTGTCCAAACCAGTTTCATTTAAGTATTTGCTCATGTATTTGAATTTAGTAAACCAATTTTTGCATTTGGTGTTACGTGTATTATCCTCATAACGACAAAAGAGAAATTCTTGATTCGTATTTCAATAAATTTATTTAAAAGCAGCATTCTCACACACTTGTCAATGAAACAGTGAATATTAAGCCTATTTCGTTCAATTACATACACAAGGAAAGGGACTTCTAACGTAAGTTAAGAGAAAGGTTTACCACAAAAATAAGTAAATAAGAAATCGTAAGACGATTCCAAAGAGAGCATTTTGAAAACACTTGACTACTAAGTTTTATATCTAATTTTACTTAAATTCATGAAGTATATAATAAGTAATAATTATTCCCTAATGGAAAGACCGCTGTTACTTGTTATTTAGTAACGTAAGCCCTTGAAAATGTGTTGATTCAAATAGAGAATATATATATATATATATATATATATATACAGAAAGCTATGTTTAGTTCTCTACGACAGATTTCACGAGGTGACTTTCAAATACATATTTTTTCTGAAATCCGGGTATCACCGGTTTACAGAACAAGTTAGAACTAGAAAAAGACATCAACTGAAAATAAAAACATAAAGTGGCGATTGCTGCAGTCTAGTGATGCTGGTATCGATCCGTGGGTTTGAGTGTAGTCGCTGCTGTTATGCTGTAGAAACTCTTCAAAATGAGGCTTCTAAGGAGGGATGGCGCGCATGCGCACTCACACCCAGAGTCAGATCTCCCTAAATAGACTCCGTACATCCATATTTGGCAGAATAACCTCCACTAATCGCACACAGATTAGGCTTAGGACTACGTTGTTCTACTTAGGAGCAACTATTTCAGTCTGCTCTTTAAAATGTTGTTTTAACATTTGTAAATTAAGACAATTTTTTTCAATGGTTGCTACTTTTAGAGAGACTTTAAGGAGCATTGTTTCTCTTAGTATTTGAAAATTATTATTGTTTATCTTAGCTAAATAAAACCCAGAATCAATTTTACGTCTTTCAATGTTGTCATTAGCCTGTTTCATTATTTAATACTTTCAAAGGAAACGTACGTGAAGTGTAATTTTAAGCACATGTCTTCTAAAAATTTCAAGAAAAGCCTTTAGTTAACATTAACAGTTTAAAAAAGAAAATAACAGTCGGTTAACCTGTGTTGAATAATTATCGAAGCACAAACTCGATTGTTTTTAACGTTTGTTGTCAGTGAAAGTTCAATAGACTTGATAGTAGTTGAAATTAAAATAAAGGTATATTTAGCTGTTAACTTTTAACACCTTTCACGAGTATAAATAAAACTGTAAATGAAAGTGTAACTTGCGTTACAATATGATAATTCTGAACTGCAGAAACAGCAGTCGATAAAATTTACTTAAGGTTTTGTAATTTGGTTAATTCAAGATTATGTTTAAGATTATTCTGATCTGGTCCACAAATAAAAGCCATAAAAGAATAAACTTTTTTTTTCCGTTTGTTAAGATAAACTACCTTTTGTGTGAATGTTGACTTTGTTTTTTTGATTCGCTAGATCAACTCTGATTGGTAATTTAGCCCGTGTATATCAAGAAACAACAACAACATATTACAATTCTTCCTTTTGATACATTTTAATTAAAGAGTTGACTGTTATCCTTAGAACATCTAGTTTATCTAGTGTTTTTTTTCAGTAAACTCTCTACCTCTGACACTGACAAATCTCCTGATTACTTGGCTAATGTATGTCCATTCATCATCGGAACTTAGGTTTTAAACCTGGTTCAGGTTGGCCTCTTCTTCCATACACTTGTTGTTTGGTGTTAAGTATTTGGGGTTTGATAAGCTGGTTTGGATGTCTATTGACCATTATTACTATTTTATTTTACAGGGCCGTGTCCGTTTTTGTTACGTATTTGTTTATAAGCTATGTTTGCTGTGTAATGTTAGTGGGGTTACACGTATCTGTATGATCTGTGGTACTAGGGATTTGGGGTGTTAAATACCTATTTTGATAATTAGCGTTATGCTGTCATCTTTGTTTTAGAAGTTCTCACATTGTGGTAAGAAATAATAAAATATATTTTTATCTGCTGATTATATCATTTTGTAGGGTTGTAGCGTTATGATGATGTGCGTTCCTCGTCTCTTTGGTTGTGTATGTCTCCAATACTGGTTTCTTTGTGTGTTTTTTCATTCGAACTTCGCGCAAAGCTATACGAGGGCTATCTGGGCTAGTCGTCCCTAATTTAGCAGTGTAAGACTAGAGGGAAGGCAGCTAGTCATCACCACCCATCGCCAACTCTTGGGTTACTCTTTTACCAACGAATAGGGGGATTGACCATCACATTATAATGCCCAAACAGCTGAAAGGGTGAGCGAGGATTCCAACCTGTGACCCTCAGATTACGAGTCGAGTGCCTTAACCACGTGGCCATTCTGGGCTAATATTGTCCGTGATATTTTTTGTTTCAAAAAATTATGCCCAAACCTAGTAGTATTTCTTTCCCATGGTTTGGCCCAGCATGGTTAGGTGGTTAAGGCACTCGACTCGTAATCCACGCGCAGAATCCCTGTCACACCAAACATGCTCGCCCTTTCAGCCGTGGGGGCATAATAATGTGATGGTAAATCCCACTATTTGTTGGTAAAAGAGTAATCCAAGAGTTGGCAGTGGGTGGTGATGACTAGCTGCCTTCCCTCTAGTCTTATACTGCTAAATGAGGGGACGGCTAGCGCAGATGCCACTCGTGTAGCTTTGCGCAAAATTCAAAAACAAACAATTGGACCTATTGTCAACAAACCTATTTCGTACCCGTAAAGGTCCAGAGGGGGGAACATAGAGGGAGCCACTGTTTGAAGTTTTCCTACTTGTTATCACCCACGAAGCCCCTACGTTTTTCTCGTGGGTTAAACAGGGACGTCAGCTGCTGCTACCATAACGAGATATTCAGTTATACCGATTTTTTAATTATATAATGAAATATTCGAAATAAAAGTGTCTTAATATTTTAATGGAAAATATAGTTCATTTTTAAAAAGCTATAATTCGAGTGACCATTGTGTCAGTTGAAGTAGAAACTAATAAGATGTCTAAGCAGTACAGTATAATGATAAGTGTCAACGTGTTGTGCATTAAGTGTATTAAGGGTAAAATGTGGCATGCTTAACCCTAGAACTGTCTTAGGTCCAATGTTCTTCGTTGATACGTACAGCAACATAAACAACAAAACAAAACAAATTTAAAATAAGCAGAATTATAAATTAATTTATTAGTGTATTTGTAAACGTATTTATTTCACCCTTTTGTCTGGACTGGGTCTATTAGACCCAACCGATAGATTCAAGGTTAACGCTGTCAATCTCCTGCTTTGAGTCTGGACCTCTGTCATTATCATGTAACTTCGGGCAAAACACTTTACCCCATTTGTTCCAGTCCACTTAGACGAGTACCGAATGTTAGCTGGGGGTCAACATGCTAGGGACAGGGTGACCATTCTCATTCGCTTGTATCACTTGAACCGGAGTGAATGCATCTTGTGACAAGGACTTCAACTATCTTTTGACATTAGAAGAACACATAGTGTGGTGTGTGTTTATGTGTTCTCTTATAGCAAAGCCACATCTGGCTATCTGGTGAGCTCACCGAGGGAATCAAACCCCTAATTTTAGAGTTGCAAATCCGTAGCCTAATCGTGGTACTCGCTGGGGTCACACGTAATGGAAGGTATAGTGTATACAGAATATTCCAGAAAGTACAATACTGCTCAGGAATTCAAAGAAAATTAATATTAAACATGTGTGTTTTCCGTAGGTTCTATTAGTTTTGTATACGGTTTTCTTCTATAACATACAATTTCTTTTTCTGGACGCTCTTTATCAAACACATTAGTTGTTTCATGAAAATAAATAAAACACTGTCACAATCCCTATAAATCTTTCTATACTTGAAAAAAACAACACATAAATTATTATAGTTACACGGACATTCGGGCCCTCTTTCCGGAACTTTCTTAAAAAGTGTAACACTGTCACCTGCTACGTCATCGATCAAGGCTTTCCTTCCTTTCCCCGGAGATAGCAAGCAAAAACGTTAACACACACGTAACATATTTCACACAAAAATGACGTTGTCAGGCGCTAATATCCCCCTGTAGGCTTATTATTTTCATTGGAGTGACAGAACTAAATGTGTTCACACATTATGTTACCAGGTCTTCATTTTTTTTATTTATACCATACAACAACTGTTATGTCCTCCTACCATTACCACCTCTTACTCATTGTGTTCCATAAATACACGCATAACAATTTTATTAATGCTCTAAATGAAGAAGCCACAGTGTGATTCAAAGGTAAGTCCACTTGTTAATTAATTTCAATAAAAATTCCATGTTCCAACGATCACTGATCACAATCAAGGAATATAATGCCGCTGAAGCCTATAGAGGTCGCTGCTTCTACTTTTTTTTTTTTTTTTTTACAAATTACTATGCTCCTTTAAATGATGTAGTGTTTGTTTTAATTTATTCAGTTCTCACACAAGTATTTTATTCTTTTATCCTAGTTATTATTATACCTTGAAACATTCAGTCCCATACTACACTGGTCTGTCTAATTAATATCTTGCTATAAGTCAAAGGTTTAATTAATAAGCACTGAATATCAGCTTTTATTTTCCATTATTTAAAGGTTAGCATTGTAAACTTAGGTTATTTCTGAGTACTGTCCGCCATATACTAAAGATTCTACTATTAAATGTTCTTGATTTTTTAATCTTAATATACGAGGTCTGATCACAAAGTTCTAACATTTCACTTTTATTCTAAAAAATAATGTACATACATCAGTATTATACGCTATCCCCTTCAAAGTAATCTATCCCAGTTGGTACACAGTTATTACAACATTCCTGCCATTTTTGGAAGCAATGCTGGAAGTCTTCAACTGTTATGCGACGAAGTTCTGCTTTCACATTATTATGGATGGTTGGAATGTCATCAAATCTCTTTCATTTCAACTTAATTTTGATTTTTGGGAACAGGAAAAGAATTACACAGGGATCGGGAGAATACGGGGTGTGGTATCACATGAATGTATTTTTTCTGCCAACAATTCTTGAACAAACAACAGCAGTGTGTGAAGGTGCGTTGTCATGATGAAGAAACCAGTGACCATTCTCACACAGCTCGTGGCCTTCTAGTGAATTAAGACATCTTTATAAAAGACCTGGTTAACTGTCTCTCACCTTAGTGACCATTTCATCAGTGGACGATGTCGCCCAGAACGTGGATCATCTTTGACAGATTCCAGGCCATCTTGGAAACGTTTTATCCACTGATAAATGACTGCAAAGGTAATAACTGTCTTTCATCTGAGTGACTATTTCATCAGTGGACGATGTCGCCCAGAACGTGGGTCATCTTTAACTGATTCCAGGCCATCTTGGAAACGTTTTATCCACTGATAAACGACTTTAAAGGTAATTCTTAACATTTCGAGGATTTCTGTTCCTCTTTCACCATTTTTCACACAAAACTTGATGCAAACACGTTTCTCTTCTTTTCTATCCATTTTTATTACAACTTTGAACACTTTTTTTCGCAACACGGATATAAGGTTTAGAGAAATGGTTTGTTCGTGGGGTAGATAACTATTTGTACTTTGTATACAGTGCCTCTGTACTGGCACCTGTAACAGAAAAAGTCTTATACTGTTCTGCTACAGCCTTCATAACATAAATTAACATGAATTCTCATAAGCAGCCATCCCGTAAGTAAGCGGTTAGTTCATGGACTTACAACGCTAAAATCCAAAAAATAGAGGGAAGGAAGCTAGCAAACACCACCCAATGAACTATTTTTTTAGTAAAAATAGTGAGATTACCATCACTTTCTAATACTCCAACATGTTTGATGATCGAGATCCAAACCATGCCAAACCTTTTACTTATAGAACATACGGCTCTGTCTATTAGAGCCTGATAGCCCGGCGTGGCCAAGTGGGTAGGGCGCTCGACTCGCAATCTGAAGGTGGGGGACTCTAATCCCCTTCCCACCAAAAATGCTCTCCCTTTCATCTGTGTGTGTGGGGGATGCTATCATGTGGCAGTCGATCTTTCTATTCATTGGTAAAAGAAAAGCCCAAGAGTTGGCGGTGGGTGATGATGACTAGCTTCCTTCTCTCTAGTCTTACACTGCTAAATTAGGGACGGCTAGAGCAAATAGCCCTTCTTTACGTTTGCGCGAAATTCAAAAAACAAACAGAAATTTCTTAATACAACGAATTCCTTTTACTATTATTATTTTGGAAAGTACTCTTTTCAGCTTGTGACGACTCGAAGCGTTCACACCGAAACGGAATCGTATCGGTCTTTTTTATAGACGTACATAAATATTTCAGTTATCAAGTTTTTAGTTTTAAAAATAGTCTAGGGGTCAAACATGTGGTACTCACCTGTATCACACTAGTGTATCTTTATTTAACCTAATATATGCATTAAAATACATGTCTTATTCATTTATTTGGTATTTAAAAACAACAACAAAAAATAACATAATATTCAGACAAAAGTGTTTATCTTTTCTGAATTGACAAAGCTTATACACAATATTTTACAAGATTAAAAATCAAATCTCATACGTCTACTGAACTCGGAATCACTCGTCCAAATAAGAAAAACCCTAACAAACATAAACCGGAAAATATCATTAACGAACTCTTTTGTCGAAAGTCCTGCTGACAAAATACATTCAATCTATAACTTGAGGCAACACACAAAACGCTTGAGGCCGTCTCGATCGATACGTGGCGTCAGTAGAAGACTTTCCAATATAATAGAAGTTGTTTATCTCGGATCTAATACTTTTATTTTCTTCGCGTAGTTAAGCTGTCTAATGTGCCTCTCATTTAATATCTAACAATGGTATTATGAGTATGATATCGGTGTTGTTTTAGGGTCTTGCAGTGAAAGCCTTTTGGCTGTGTTATTTTCCTTTTTTTATTTTCATTTGGTATTTAAAAAAAAGTTAACTTTAGAAAACACTAATTTATGTTTGGCAAATTCTTGCCTTTCAAATATGGCCAGTTGATTAGGGAACTGGACTCTTAATCAGAGGGTCGGAGATTCGAATCCCCGTCACACCAAACGTGCTCTCCCTTTCAGCCGTAGGGGTGTTATAATGTTACGGTCAATCCCACTATTCGTTGGTAAAGGAGTAGCTCAAGAGTTGGCGGTGGGTGGTGATGACTAGTTGCTTTCCCTCTAGTCTTACACTGTTAAATTAGGGACGGCTAGCGCAGATAGCCCTCCTGTAGTTTTGCGTAAAATTTCGAAGATAAACAATGTTTTAAATATGACTGTTTTTACGTATAGAAAGCGTTGGAATGGGTACACCAGTACCTCTTCTCTTTAGTCCATCGCCTGGTGGATAGGGAACTCAACTCTCACCGTGCGTCTCGTGGGTTCAAATCACCGAGCATGATCGTTATTTTAGCCATGGAGGCGTTATAATGTTTCAGTTAATCCAACTATTTGTTGGAAAAGAGTATCCCAAGAGTTGGTGGTGAGTGCTGTTTACTAACCGTCTTCCCTCTAGTCTATCACAACTAAGTTACGTAGGGATGGATAGCACAGACACCCCTCGTGTAGCGTTTCGAAATATTAAAGAACAAACAAACAAAAACACAAAAACATCTTTTTCAACTATAAAAAAATGGGTATTGTGGAAACTAGACTTTTTAAATATAATTTCAAACCCGCCAAACTTTTAATATGTTCCATTAATGGTGTTTTTCAACCATAAAAAAACAAACAAACACGTATTGTGTTAACTGGACTTTTGTAATCTGACTTAAAACTCGGCAAATTTTTCATATCTTCCAAAGGCGCCAGAAGGTTTAGGAAAGTGATGAGTAATAAACGGGAGACAAAACTGTTATATTTAGTGTATTGTTTGACTTTAACTTAGTTACTTGTTTTATTGCACTCTATCCGACTAGGCCGGCATGGCCTAGCGCGTTAGGCGTGCGACTCGTAATCCGAGGGTCGCGTGTTCGCGCCCGCGTCGCACTAAACATACTCGCCCTCCCAGCCGTGGGGGCGTTATAATGTGACGGTCAATCCCACTATTCGTTGGTAAAAGAGTAGCCCAAGAGTTGGCGGTGGGTGGTGATGACTAGCTGCCTTCTATCTAGTCTTACACTGCTAAATTAGGGACGGCTAGCACAGATAGCCCTCGAGTAGCTTTGTGCGAAATTCCAAAACAAACAAACAAAAACTATCCGACTAGATTAAGACTGTAATGCTCAAAATATAATAGGCCTAACATAATGTCTCATGATAAGTAAAATCGATACAGATATTATAGCCAGAAGTTTGTTTTGAAATGCTATGTAGCTCGAAAATGAATAATTAATGACATATCATATGGAATTCAAAAGCGCATGTAAATTTGCGATATTATATTCTTACACATAGGGTCTGTTTTCTTTATTTTTGTTTGCGTTATTCAAGCACACAGCTCTACACAATAAACTATTTGCGTTGTGCATGCGTGGTTATTGAGCCCAGATGTTTAGCTTTATAAACAGTTAAGATTCCTTCGTAGCCATCATGTTATCTGTCTGATTGTTGCTTAGTTTAATATTTGTTTCAAGTAGTTAAAACAGTAATAACTTTTACAAACAAAACAGTGGATAAAACTCAAGCTCACACGACAATGTTGTAATTATTTTAAAAGAAAGTTTTAAGGTGTTTAAAAAATCCCAAGAAAATAATAAACACGTAGCAGCGTTTCGTAATGTTGTAACTTCTTTTTTTAACGCCAGGATTCGCAAATAAAGTGCACACTGGTTCAGAGAGGGCGAAGAACGAGTTACAAACGTAAAAAAAATTGAACATCGTAATTATAAAAAAAATTCATTAATTATACTCACACTTACACATATGTATGTTTCTTTATAATTACCTTTTATTAGTATACTGTGTTTAGAACGTACAATTTATATTTCTTTCTGTCATATTTGTCGTAAGTTATTGCCTCATAAACGACTTCGTTTCGGTGCACACGTATGTAAAATAGGAAGTATTGAATTCGTAGATAAAAGAAGTCAAGATTTGGTAGCTTATTTCGTAGTTGCATCAGTTCGATTTAGTACAACGTCGTAAACGAATTGTAGCAAGCTCAGTGAGTTTGGTCGGTTTCGCCACCTTTAATCAATTCTGAGTGATGGTGACGCCACTATGATTGGGTTACGAAGCGCAGGCTGATTAAGTACCATTAATATACTCTTTATAAACAGTAATTAGAAAATGTTGTTGTTTTGTATTTAAGCACATAGCTACACAGTTTGCTATCTGTGCTCTTCCCATCACGGATATCGAAACCGGTTTCTGGCGTTTTAAGAGCGTAGACATACCGCTGAGCCAGTAGGGGGCGTAATTAAAAGAACGCAAAGTAATAGCTAAGACTAAAGTAGTTAGAAATTAGAGATGTAAAATATATGTCTGTGTTTGTGTGTGTGGAGAGACATATGAAAACAAGAATTGCACTGGCATATGCATACTTCACTAACAGGTTTCATGTTTCTAGTTATGAAGTAATTAAAACGTATTAACTAAAACTAATCATGACGAAAAGAAATAAATTATTATGAAACATTATGAACTCGAAAGTGTAGTTTAGTGAGATGTTTTACACATATTACACAAGTTTTTATTCCAAAGGCTTTTATTCACCTAGAGTGCATATTAAGTATGTAAACCTTCAACACATAACAATGGATTAATTTCAGTATGTGAAAAAAAAAACATGTACAGATGGTAACAATAGAAATAGTTTCACCATGAAAAATTTAATTTTTGTCGAATTTCGCGCAAAGCTACTCGAGAGCTATCTGCATTAGCCGTCCCTAATTTAGTAGTGTAAGACTAGAGAGAAGACACCCAGTCATCACCACCCACCACCAATTCCTGGGCTACTCTTTTACCAACGAATAGTGAGATTGACCGTAACATTATAATGCCCCCACGGCTGAAAGGGCGAGCATGTTTGGTGTGACTGGGATTCGAACCCGCGGATTACGAGTCGAGTGCCTTAACCATCTAGCCATGCTGGGCCTAACCATGAGAAAGAAACATTACTATAAGTGATAATAATAGAGCCAGGTTCGGCACGAGATTAAAAAAAAATGAAAATTATAACAACAGAACTACCTATACTATGAGAGAACGAAACAGTGAAAACATTTTATCCATAAATGATAAAATAAAACTAGGATATTAATGGGAAAAAGTATGAGAAAAACAGGAGTTATTCGCTTTCGCAGAGAAGAAATGCTAAAAATGGTAACAATAAAACTAGATTCGCCACGAGAAAAAACAACAACAAACACTAAAAATTAAAACAGTAGAACTGAGTTCGGCATGAAAAAGATATAATGCAAATAATAACAATAAAAGTTAGTTCTCTACAAGATAAAACAATAGAACTAGTTTCGCTGTTTAAAAAGACAACACAAACAATGACTATTAAAACAAAAACTAATTTCCCTATTTAAAAAAACAATGATTGTTAAAACAAAAACTAGTTTTGCTGTTTAAAAAAGACACAACACAAACAATGACTAATAAAACAAAAACTAGTTTTGCTGTTTAAAAAAGACACAACACAAACAATGACTAATAAAACAAAAACTAGTTTCGCTGTTTAAAAAACACAGCAAAAACAATGACTGTTGAAACAAAAATTGAGCTTCTAAGTTTGCTGTTTAAAAAACACAGCAAAAACAATGACTGTTGAAACAACACAATTGAGATCACCATGATAAAAACAACAACAATGACGATTGTGATTCTAAAACTAGGTCCGCCATAATGAAATACTATTGAATATGATAATAATAATAATTAGGATGGGCAGAATATAAATCAATGACTTTGATAATTTTAAAACTGGATTACCACGAGGAAGATGTACTGAACGTTATAACAATAGAAATAGGTACAGCTCTAGGTAAAAACAATGAAGAAAACTGAAGTGGAAGTAACTTCGTATAAGTGTTTGCTTGTTTTGAATTTCGCGTAAAGCTAAATGAGGAATATCTGCGTTAACTGTCCCTAATTTATCGGTGTAAGACTAGATGGAAGTCATTACCTCCCACCGCCAACTCTTGGACTATTCTTTTACCAACAAATAGTGGGATTGACAGTTTTATTACAACGCTCATACATGTTTGGTATGACGAGATTCGAACTAGCGACCGTCAGATTTCGAGTCGAGCTCCCTAACCACCTGGTTATACTGGGCCCGTAAAAAAAAAAAAAAAAAGAACGTTGCAGACGAAAACGATAGATTTACAACAGAATAGACTAAAAGAAAAGCTTATGTCATCAGTCAGAATTTATTGAGGACTTGTGGCGAGTTTATAAAACCTTGTGCTTTTCGTGCTTTTTAATGGTTTTGTCATAGTTTGAACAAGATATTAAATATACATCTCAAATATCCTATAATTCTTAAACCTACAGATCAGTATTTCCTTAATCGTTGAATGAAATTTGAAGACGCGAAGTTTCAATTCTCGATTTTAATTTTAAGATATTTTTTGCTGGTGTTACATGATTGTTTTTCTATCTGCTGTTGAAATAATTATAACATATGAATTATTTGTATGTAAAACCAGCATTATTGTGTATTAAGTGGCGTTTGTTTGTTTGTTTGTTTTGGAATTTCTCACAAAGCTACTCGAGGGCTATCTGTGCTAGCCGTCCCTAATTTAGCAGTGTAAGACTAGAGGGAAGGCAGCTAGTCATCACCACCCACCGCCAACTCTTGGGCTACTCTTTTACCAACGAAAAGTGGGATTGACCGTCACATTATAACGCCCCCACGGCTGAAAGGGCGAGCATGTTTGGCGCGACTCGGGCGCGAACCCGCGACCCTCAGATTACGAAGCACACGCCTTAACGCGCTAGGCCATGCCAGGCCATTTAAGTGGCGTTAGAACGTGTTCTGGGTAAATTTCAAAAACTTTGAGAGATTAATGTCTTGCGGCATTCGAAATGTTTGACCAAAAATGAATATTTTTTTTAGAATCCACTTTATGCTTCTTTAGTGTTGTAAAGAAAACTTAGACTTTTAATTTTAGTAATGATAGAAGTATTTGTAAACAGAAAAGAAAATATACATGATGAATGACTCAGGTGAAGGTTGCAGAAGTACATAAGCAGTAATTTGTTCCTCGCACTAGCATACGATTCGTTTTGCTAGAAAGTATTTTTCAAAATCAGCAATGTAAAAAAGATCATTGTTTGAGACCTACAAATAGCTATCTTTGTAGCAAATCCCATATAAATTGGTTGACACACAGATGAGCAGTTCACGAAATTCCAAATTGTAGTTTACTCGCTGAAGAATTGAGCAAAAATCAAACATTCCAAAATTGTCTATATATCTGTTCAGGACTTCTCACAAGTATCTTTGTACCAACCCCATATAAAATGGCCAAAATACGTCGATGTAATACGTCAATAAAAATTTAAAGTTATACCTTTTGTGACATCTTGATCTCTCTATAATTACTAACATTGTTATTTACCAATATATAAGATCTATAGAAAAGTATCTTTGTACCAAATACAATATAAATTGGTCAAAATACGGCTGAATAATTCAGCAAAAAAACACAAAATTATGCCTTTTGTGAGCTATGACTCCTCTAAGAACACTCTAAATAGGCAAATACAACTTTAATTGTAAGTCAGTGTATTGGAAGCTTAGAAACTTATATTTGTACTGACTATCATCTTGATTGCTATAAATATGAATGAATAGAGGCCCAAAATATGCCATTTGGGGTTGTTTGGTCTTTGACGACATAAAATCCTTATAAACGCCTAAATACGGAAAAAAAAGAGAAATGTAGCTGAGTGTATCGCACCGCAGTATATATAACGTTAGAAACTTTCAAGTTAATCCACCAATAAAGAAGAAATAGTGGTCGATTAAAGACAGTATAGTAGAAGATAAAAAACAATGCAAAAACAGTATGACTCATTGGAGACATAAATATAAAAACACTACAAGAACAGTATGACTCTCTTTGGAGACATAAATATAAAAACACTACAAGAACAGTATGACTCTCTTTGGACACATAAATATAAAAAAACAATACAAGAACAGTATGACTCTCTTTGCAGACATAAATATAAAAAACAATACAAGAACAGTGTGACTCTCTTTGGAGACATAATATAAAAAACAATATAAGAACATTATGACTCTCTTTGGAGACATAATATAAAAAACAATATAAGAACATTATGACTCTTTGGAGACATAAATATAAAAACAATACAAGAACACTATGACTCTCTTTGGAGACACAAATATAAAAACACTACAAGAACAGTATGACTCTCTATGGAGACGAAAATATAAAAACACTACAAGAACAGTATGACTCTCTTTGGACACATAAATATAAAAAAAAGTACAAGAACAGTATGACTCTCTTTGTTCACATAAATATAAAAACAATACAAGAACAGTATGACTCTCTTTGGAGACATAAATATAAAAAACAATACAAGAACAGTATGACTCTCTTTGGAGACATAAATATAAAATCAATACAAGAACAGTATGACTCTCTTTGGAGATATGAATATAAAATCAATACAAGAACAGTATGACTTTTTTTGGTGACATAGATATAAAAAACAATACAAGAACAGTATGTCTCTCCTTGGAGACATAAATATAAAAACAATACAAGAACAGTATGACTCTCTTTGGAAACATATTTATAAAAAACAATACAAGAATAGTATGACTCTCTTTGGAGACATAAATATAAAAACAATACAAGGACAGTATGACTCTCTTTGGAGATATGAATATAAAATCAATACAAGAACAGTATGACTTTTTTGGTGACATAGATATAAAAAAACAATACAAGAACAATATGGCTCTCTTTGGAGACATAAATATAAAAATAATACAAGAACAGTATGTCTCTCCTTGGAGACATAAATATAAAAACACTACAAGAACTGTATGACTCTCTTTGGAGACATAAATATAAAAAACAATACAAGAACAGTATGACTCTCTTTGGAGACATATTTATAAAAAACAATACAAGAACAGTATGACTCTCTTTGTTCACATAAATATAAAAACAATACAAGAACAGTATGACTCTCTTTGGAGACATAAATATAAAAAACAATACAAGAACAGTATGAGTCTCTTTGGAGACATAAATATAAAAACAATACAAGAACAGTATGACTCTCTTTGCAGACATAAATATAAAAAACAATACAAGAACACTATGACTCTCTTTGGAGACATAATATAAAAAACAATATAAGAACAGTATGACTCTTTGGAGACATAAATATAAAAAACAATACAAGAACACTATGACTCTCTTTGGAGACACAAATATAAAAACACTACAAGAACAGTATGACTCTCTATGGAGACACAAATATAAAAACACTAGAAGAACAGTATGACTCTCTTTGGAGACATAAATATAAAAACAATACAAGAACATAATGACTATTTTTGGTGACACAAATATAAAAAACAATACAAGGACAGTATGACTCTCTTTGGAGACATAAATATAAAAACACTACAAAAACAGTATGACTCTCTTTGGACACATAAATATAAAAAAAGTACAAGAACAGTATGACTCTCTTTGTTCACATAAATATAAAAACAATACAAGAACAGTATGACTCTCTTTGGAGACATAAATATAAAAAACAATACAAGAACAGTATGACTCTCTTTGGAGACATAAATATAAAAAACAATACAAGAACAGTATGACTCTCTTTGGAGACATAAATATAAAAAACAATACAAGAACAGTATGACTCTCTTTGGAGACATAAATATAAAAACAATACAAGAACAGTATGACTCTCTTTGGAAACATAAATATAAAAAACAATACAAGAATAGTATGACTCTCTTTGGAGACATAAATATAAAAACAATACAAGAACAGTATGACTCTATTTTGAGGCATAAATATAAAAAACAATACAAGAACAGTATGCTCTCTTTGTTCACATAAGTATAAAAACAATACAAGAACAGTATGACTCTCTTTGGAGACATAAATATAAAAAACTATATAAGAACAGTATGACTCTCTTTGGAGACATAAATATAAAAACAATACAAGAACAGTATGACTCTCTTTGGAGACATAAATATAAAAAACAATACAAGAACAGTATGACTCTCTTTGGAGACATAAATATAAAAACAATACAAGAACAGCATGACTCTCTTTGGAGAAATAAATATAAAATCAATACAAGAACAGTATGACTCTCTTTGGAGATATAAATATAAAATCAATACAAGAACAGTATGACTTTTTTTGGTGACATAGATATAAAAAACAATACAAGAACAGTATGTCTCTCCTTGGAGACATAAATATAAAAACAATACAAGAACAGTATGACTCTCTTTGGAGACATATTTATAAAAAACAATACAAGAATAGTATGACTCTCTTTGGAGACATAAATATAAAAACAATACAAGAACAGTATGACTCTCTTTGTTCACATAAATATAAAATCAATACAAGAACAGTATGACTCTCTTTGGAGATATAAATATAAAATCAATACAAGAACAGTATGACTTTTTTGGTGACATAGATATAAAAAACAATACAAGAACAATATGGCTCTCTTTGGAGACATAAATATAAAAATAATACAAGAACAGTATGTCTCTCCTTGGAGACATAAATATAAAAACACTACAAGAACTGTATGACTCTCTTTGGAGACATAAATATAAAAACAATACAAGAACAGTATGACTCTCTTTGGAGACATATTTATAAAAAACAATACAAGAACAGTATGACTCTCTTTGTTCACATAAATATAAAAACAATACAAGAACAGTATGACTCTCTTTGGAGACATAAATATAAAAAACAATACAAGAACAGTATGAGTCTCTTTGGAGACATAAATATAAAAACAATACAAGAACAGTATGACTCTCTTTGGAGACATAAATATAAAAAACAATACAAGAACAGTATGACTCTCTTTGGAGACATAAATATAAAAACAATACAAGAACAGCATGACTCTCTTTGGAGAAATAAATATAAAATCAATACAAGAACAGTATGACTCTCTTTGGAGATATAAATATAAAATCAATACAAGAACAGTATGACTTTTTTTGGTGACATAGATATAAAAAACAATACAAGAACAGTATGTCTCTCCTTGGAGACATAAATATAAAAACAATACAAGAACAGTATGACTCTCTTTGGAGACATATTTATAAAAAACAATACAAGAATAGTATGACTCTCTTTGGAGACATAAATATAAAAACAATACAAGAACAGTATGACTCTCTTTGTTCACATAAATATAAAATCAATACAAGAACAGTATGACTCTCTTTGGAGATATAAATATAAAATCAATACAAGAACAGTATGACTTTTTTGGTGACATAGATATAAAAAACAATACAAGAACAATATGGCTCTCTTTGGAGACATAAATATAAAAATAATACAAGAACAGTATGTCTCTCCTTGGAGACATAAATATAAAAACACTACAAGAACTGTATGACTCTCTTTGGAGACATAAATATAAAAACAATACAAGAACAGCATGACTCTCTTTGGAGACATATTTATAAAAAACAATACAAGAACAGTATGACTCTCTTTGTTCACATAAATATAAAAACAATACAAGAACAGTATGACTCTCTTTGGAGACATAAATATAAAAAACAATACAAGAACAGTATGAGTCTCTTTGGAGACATAAATATAAAAACAATACAAGAACAGTATGACTCTCTTTGGAGACATATTTATAAAAAATAATACAAGAATAGTATGACTCTCTTTGAAGATATAAATATAAAAAAACTGTACAAGAACAGTATAGCTCTCTTTGGAGACGTAAATATCTAGGATATCCGTTAAATATGCCAAGAAAACGCAAGACGTAACCTTTCGGTTTATTATTGTAAAATTAACTAGAAAACAGTCTCTCACATAAGATTAAAATGAAATAAAACACAAGAGAATAAACTAATCAATGGTTCTGGTTCTGGTTCTGGTTATCTAATTTACTGAGCTGGTAACTGTATTTTGATGTCCCCACTGGTAAAGAAAATTGAGTGGTCGTTATAAGCAAACATTACTTCCAGTAAGTCTGTCTAAATGAAATTAAATGTGGATAATGTGATTATAATGATCTTGTTGAATTCATTTTATTGCATGGACGAAATGCCCTCTGTACAATAAATCCAAAAGTACTGTAAATTTCTTGGTATTTCTTAATAATTCATAAAAATTACAATAATGTTTTGGGTTTTTTTTCACGAGAAAAAGTAGATAAATTATTGTTTTTTTACCTCATTATAATTTGTAAATGATCAGTTTAAATAAAGTTAATGTGGGAATAATAAAAGTCCTTTATGGAACCTACAACATCTTGCAACTGTATGTACATATATTTCCTAATATTTGATTAAATGTGTTTTGTTAATTCTAAGTATGAAGTTTATAAACAGTTATATAAGTAAGTTGAACTAATTAAAATTACTAAAAATTCACGTGTCACGAGTTAAATTCTTAACCCTCGTGACTGTGAATTACTGTAACATTTTGTTAAGTGGGAGATAATTAGTCCTTAAAAAACTGGATTTTGCCTTATCTCCATTTTTAATATAAATTTCTCATTTACAGTGGCACAGGATTACACATTTGTTAAGTAATTTTTACCAAGCTGAAATTCATTCCAGACAAACAATATCATTGACAAACACTGGTAAACCTAGCAGTATTTTAAATTCATACATTTTGATCTCCTGTGCCGTTTTCTAGTTTAGATTAAAATAATTTATCATTATTTCAAAGTAATCACATGTCCCAAATTCTTAAACTGAGCTCAAACAGCCTCTATGATTCAAAACTAAAACATCTAAGCATTTGGAGATGGCCCTGGATGGCCAGGTGGTTAAGACGCTTGACTTGTAAACTGAGGGTCGCGGGTTTGAATCCTCGTCAAACCAAACATGCTCGCCCTTTTAGTCATGGGGACGTTATAATGTAACGGTCAATCCCACTGTTCGTGGGTAAAAGAGTAGACCAAGCGTTGGCGATGGGTGGTGATGACTAGCTGCCTTCCCTCTAGTCTTACACTGCAAAATTAGGGACGGCTAGCACAGATAACCCTCGAGAAGCTTTGTGCGAAATTCAAAAACAAAAAAACATTTGGAGCTAATAATGTACGTCTTGACGATCTGGATTGTAATGAAAATATGTATTTAGATAATCCATATTTCCACGTGAAAATCAAATTAATTTTACAGTTGTCAAATAAGAATTAGATTTTCATTTTGAACACTTTTTTGTCTATTTATAATAGTTTGTTTTTAAATATGTCAATCTTAGTTCATAAGACTCAGTAACCATGAAGGATGGTCTAATTTGTGACAGAAGAATTTCTTAAATTGTGGTTTATATGTTTTTTGAATGCAAATAGTCCACGTATAGCTTTGCGAGAAATTAAAAAAAAAAGTATTGTTTAATCCTATATGTTTTGTAACTATCGTGAATACGTCTTGCATATTTCTGGTGAAAGTCCCTAATTTGAAAACAAACGCTGTTGGTTGAATGCTTTTCATTTTATTTTTCCAGTTTCAGTTTCTCTTATCTTCAAAAACCAGATACCAACTCTAAATGTGAATATTCTTCCAAATAACCTCCCTCTGGCCCGGCATGGCTAAGCGTGTTAAGACGTGCGACTCTTAATCTGAGGGTCGTGGGTTCGCATCCCCGTCGCGCCGAACAGCCGTGGGAGCGTTATAATGTGACGGTCAAACCCACTATTCGTTGGTAAAAGAGTAGCCCAAGAGTTGGCGGTGGGTGGTGATGACTAGCTGCCTTCCATGTAGTCTTACACTGCTAAATTAGGGACGGCTAGCACAGATAGCCCTCGAGTAGCTTTGTACGAAATTCAAAAAACAAACAAGCAACCTCCCTTTATAACAAAGTAGAAAATATAATCTTTTTGATCGGCAGCATTATCTAGATTTGAAAACTACGTTATATTAAATTCGATCTGAAAGACTTATTGGTTTTAGAACGTTCCGAGCTCCTTACAAATGTTCGAATTTAATTAGAAATTATGATAATTGAGATACGTGTAGAAACAGCATTTCAGATCTATATTTTCTTTCAAACAAACGTCTCCCTCGTGGCACAGTGATGTATAACTGCAGACTCAAGCCGCTAGAAACCGAATTTCGATACCCGTAGTGAACAAAACACAGATAACCTATTGCGTAGCTTTGTCTTTAATTCCAAACAAGCAAGTTCAAACAAGTCCCCGTAGACCTATCGTTAAACTGGAACTCTTCAGTTTGATGTAACGATTTTTGTTTCTTTGTTATGAAAGATGACAGAGTAATATAAACCACTAGACCTCAAATATTTAGCAATATCGCTATAACAGCGCGTGTTGCTGGTTTTTGTTTTGTTTTTATATGTCTAAACATTATTAATGCTTCGCTAGTTTCTGGAGTTTAAACATTAACTTTTATCAGTTTTTATTCTTCAAAATAGTTTTGTTGCTCTTGTTTTTTTCCTGTTGCGTCTTTTTTTGGGCAAAACTGTATTATAAAATCACTGTTACGCAATAATGCTTTTTCCAACAGGCCCCAGTTACAACAGCATTGTAATTAGATTGTTTCTATTGGCTTAGTTAACTTAGAGATAAATACTAAGGTGTCTCTAGTAAAGAGATTTACACCGGGACTATCAAAGATAAATCGTATTATCATCATCAGTGCAGTTTTTATCTACTGTTTTCTAACATAATACCGTTTATTGCATTTGTATAATTATATTATAATTACTAGTTGGAGCATCCGTCCAGTAATCGGAAATTACATAGATTCATGATTAATGAAAAGTTATATTCGGACATTAAAGGGTTACTTCCCTTATTGTAAAAAACGTTCATACAAACTGCAAAACACAAAATGTGAAACCGCAAATTTGTATATATCTATGCATAGACCAAAAACAAATATCCACACCAAAGTTAATGAAGAGTCACCAGCTAGGGGGCAGTACTGGTAAAAGACGCCCATAAAAAAAAAACCGCTAAATGCAAAACTGAACATTTGTTTTTTACCTTCCCAAGGAGCAAATGAATCTTCTCACCAAATTTGGTGAATATCCATCCTTTGGAGGGGAGGTAAAAACGACGCCCGTAAAACAACAAAACACAAAATATAAAACTGAAAATTTTATGTACTCCCGTCTAGACCTAATGAGCTTCCATACTGAGTTTGGTGAAGATTCATCCATACCCTGTAAAGTCGTTACATGGATATACTACAAACACTAATATTACATTTACATTGATAAGTAATTACATATACATACAACAAACACTAATATTACGTTTACATTGATAAGTAATTACATATACATACAACAAACACTAATATTACGTTTACATTGATAAGTAATTACATATACATATAATAAACACTACTGTTATATTTATATAGATAAGTATTTAAATGAAAATACAACAGACACTACTACTATATTTATATAGATAAGTAATTACATGAACATACAACAAACAGTACTATTATATTTATACAGATAAGTATTTAAATGGACATACAACAGACAGTACTATTATATTTATACAGATAAGTATTTAAATGGACATACAACAGACAGAACTATTATATTTATACAGATAAGTAATTACATGGGCATACAACAGTTAATACTGTTATATTTATAGAGATAAGTAATTAGATGGATATAAAACAGACAACACTATTATATTTATATAGACAAGTATTTAAATGGACATACAACAGACACTAGTGTTATATTTACATAGATAAGCAGTTACACAGACATACAACATACAGTATTATTATATTTATATAAATGCACTCGTCATTGTTTCAGACCAGCCCCAATTCACAACATGACAGTAAATTATTTTTATCATATTAATCAATGAGTGAACTAACAAGTTCTTATGTAGGCAACATCAAAGATCGTGATAAAATTATTTTATTGTCTGATAAACTACAAGATAGTTCTTCATTTGTTTATTTATTTTTGACCTAAATCCCCGTACGAATGGAAGCAAAATACCTGCAGAAAATTTAACACCAATTTTACTTTTAATTGGACTAGCTCTTCATCACACGGTCTGTTTGTTTGGTATGACTTTCTCGCAAAGCTACACGAGGACTATCTGCGCTAACCGCCTCTAATTTAGCAGCGTAAGACTAGATGGAAGGCAGCTAGCCATCACCACCCGCCGCCAATTCTTGGGCTACTCTTTTACCAACGAATAGTGGGATTGACCATCACATTATAACGCCCCCACGGTTGAAAGGGCGAATATGTTTGTTGTGAAAGGGATTCGAACTCGCGACACTCAGATTACGAGTGAACTGCTTTAATCATCTAGTCATGCCAGGCCACAGAAGTTGTTATTGTCTAAGACTTCGTTGAGGTATTAATATAGCATCGTTTTTGTTTGTTTTTTCTCTTTGCTACTTATATTTTAAAAAATGCCCAAGAGCAAGTTGCTGCCCTCCCAAGTGTTGGCAGTTCAAAATTAAGGTCAATGACAGAGAATTCTAGTGCCATAAACAATCAAACATACAGTACAACAACTATATGTCATAAATATAATATTTTCAACCTGTCCCTATTCCGGTGATCTGTATGACAAGAAAAAAATCCAATCAAAACAACTTTTCTTACCACACGCTAAAACCACACGACGTCACGAGTACTATAACTTAAAATGCTAAAACACTGTAGTCGTTTCTTATCTAAGAGCCCTTGTGTAGCTTTACTTGACGTTCAAAAACAAACAAATTCTTATCTAAAACCAACAATTCGTGTAACGTCGAGAGTACAATCGCTTAAAGTGCTAAAACACTGAGGGTGTTTCTTACAACATTGTTTTTATTCTCTCGGATTATGTTTATGGAGATCTTTTTCAAATCTTTATTTGTTTTCTATGGTGACGTCATCATGTTTAGGTTTAGAAATACCTGAAGGTTACCTCTTTCTACTTCCCACATGCAAAATCTAACGAAATGGGTAGCACCAGTGGTAACGTTGTTGTTTTTGTGTTGTTTTTGAATTCGCACAAAGCTACACGGGGCTATCTGTGCTAGCCGTCCCTAATTTAGCAGTGTTTAGTGATCACCATTCACCGCCAACTCTTGGGCTACTCTTTACCAACGAAAGTGGGATTGACCGTCACAATAACGTCCCCACGGCTGGAAGGGCAAATGTTTGGCGCGACTCGGGCGCGAACCCGCGACCCTCAGATTACGAATTGCACGCCTTAACGCGCTCGGCCATGCCAGTTTTTTGTGTGTATAATGCCACAAACTCAAATTACAACCATATGTTTCGAAAATATTTTCATAAAATATGTGTAAAACGTCATTAAAACACTGTCAGAATTGAAAGAATTTGGAAATGACATCCGATGTCCTGCGCACTCGTCTTTAGTTGTTGTTTGGCGTTTTATGGCGCAAAGCAACTAGGCTATTTGCGCCAAACAACCAGTAACATAAAATAATATGAAGTCTAAAGGGAAATTAAGTTAAAATAAAACAGTGGCCCAACATTGGATAAAAACTTAAATAGAATTTTAAAATTAAAAACATTTGTAAGGTAGACCTTGTCTTTTGCTTTACTGTTTTCTATTAAATAAAGACTGATTTTACTTAATTCAATATTGAAATCAGTTTCTTTTCTTTATCTCAGTCGAATAAATATTCCCAGTTTTAAATCCATTATGCATATCTCACCCATTCCTCCTGTTATTTGTTCTATCAACCGAAAGTTTGTTTGTTAAATGTTGTAAGTCTAAAGCTTAAAGAAAGCATAATCATAACCTAATAAATGAGCAACTGCAATGGTTGTGGCACACACACACGAGTAATTAGTGATATAGTTTGTAAATGTTTTTTTTTATATATTTATATTGTATTATTAGTATGAACTTGTCGTCAGAGCGAGCCACGTGTTCAAAGAGAAACTAAAAATCAACTTGGCAATCGGTATAGATGAATGAATATATTTTTATCACGTTTATAATTACAAATATCAGAATACATAATTTCAACAGTGGAGTGCCCTCCATGTTAACAATACTTGCGGAGGTAGTAATTAGGTATCCAAGTGTTTAGAAACTGTTAATCTTCTAAACACGTAATATGCTTCTAATTATATTGTTGGTAACCCGCAACAATATAAAACAATGCACAGAGCGCTACCCAATCAGTTGTGGTATTTGCGGCTTTAACTGTGAAAGATTCTATGGTGTAATTTTCAGGTCAACACGTTTATACTTCTGCATACAGAAATATATTACCTTTACTGTTATTAATTTTGTTGTTGTTGTTAAGTCAGCACAAAACCACACAATGGGCTATCGGTGCTCTGCCTACCACGAGTATCGAAACCAGGATTATAGCATTGTAAGTCCGCAGACACACGGCTGTACCACTAGGACGAGCAATGATTTTATAGATAATTTATCCTTGTTCTGTTACAATAAAGAAATCTTAAACTGTCTGTGGGCTGGACATGGCATCGAGATTTAAGACCAGTAGAAATAAAGACGCGCTTCGAGTTTCGGAGCCGTGAATGTGCTGTCACAGTGATGATCAAATTCCACTATTTTATCGGAAGCCCAATAGTCGACGGCGTACGCTATTGACTTTCTGCCTTCCTTCTAGTCTATCAATTCAAAATAATGAGCAGTTCTACGCATGTAACCGTTGTATATCTTCGTACGAAATTCTGAAACAAACTGTCTCACCGTTACATTGGCCAGGGCGTATAACTCTGGATCGTCTTGCTTTATCGTAGGTACATTTCTTTTGAATTTCTCGCAGAGCTATACGAGGGCTATCTGCGCTAGTCGTCTCTAATTTATCAGTGGAAGACAGCTAATCATCACCACCAACCACCAACGTTTGGGCTACTCATTTACCAACGAATAATGCGATTGATCTTCACCTTATAAGGGATTCGAACGTGCGACCCTCAGATTACGAATCGAACGTCCTAACCACCTGACTATGTCTTTCTTGTTAGGTACATCAGTATCGTTAAGCTAATACTAAACCTGTTGGGAAAATGCAAATAACGAGGGAAAGTAAAATTGGTTGAAGTTAAGGTAAAGTAGCATTCTTCGATATTCATCTGTAAACAACAACTCTAAATCAAACCATCTGCTGTGATTAAAGGTGTCGGAAGTTTGTGAGTATGTGGATGTACATGAAAAGCAGGGTAATTGTTGTATATGTTCTTAGAAAATATGATTTCAGCGTCGCCAATCACAAAACTGTTATAATCTTCAGACACTTACTGTTCTCTGATAAGTCCTTAAGCTTGTAATACCAAACTCCAGGTTCGATCCCCTGCTGTAGACAAAGTCCAGGTAGCCTATTGTGTTTTTGTTTGTTTGTTTATAGTTAAACACAAAAATACACAGTGGGCTATCTGTACTCTGCCCACCACAGGTATCAAAAACAGGTTTCCAGCGTTGTAAGTTCTCATATATACTGCTGTGCCACTGGGGACCAGCCTATTGTGTAGCTTTACATTAAGGAAATAACAACTATTACTTACTTTCTAGTGATTTAAATAAGAATGTTTGTCGTATATTTATACGATGGTAAAGAAATTTGTACTAGTGTGCGTGTTTGTGTGTGTGTATGTGTACATATATGTAAAGAGAGAAAGAAGGTTCTTTTCCATTAAAGTTCTCAGCGGATTGAATTTGAACTTTACATACTTGAATTTCGCTCCTTTGCCGATAGTGAAACGATTTGTTTGGTTGTCTCGTTTAATTTAATTTGTAAACACGGCATAAAAAAAAAATCAGGTCTTTAATTAGGCTTAGTGCCAATACCAATCATTAAAAAAAAAGACTCTTTACCACTTGTCAACTTTAATGTTTCTTTACGTCGAACTCTCCAGTAGCTCAGTGGCAAGTCTTACAGCTCATAGTGCTAATAACAGGGTTCTATACTCATGGTGAGCATAGACAAAATTGCACATTGTTTTTCTTTGCATTTAATAACAAATCAAACTTCAGGTTGGCGTGCTGTTTCCGAATATGTTATTGTTGTTTTGAATTAAGCACAAAGCTACACAATGGACTATCTGTGCTCTGCCCACCACGGGTATCGAAACCCGGTTTTTAGCGTTGTAAGTCCGCAGACATATCGCGGAGCTACTGGAGGGGGCGTGTTATTGTTAAATAAGCAACTTTAAAACAAATTAGTTGCAGTTGATAATGGAAGAAAACCATACTTAATACATAGAAATAAGAAACGAATGCAGCTTTATTTTAAACTGTAAGGAGTGGAAGGCATGATGTTGGTTTCCTAAAATATTCTGGTAATAAGGAAACAATGAAATCATCACAATTCACAAGTTAATTTGAAAATAATATCAACTACTGTTCTTGAAACACACATACATTCATTTCCAGTCCCCAAAGACTCATCCGTTGCTGAAATATTTATCAGTAAGAGCATGAAACAACCTTAACCAGAATTAATGGAGACATACCAGCAGGCAATGACTAGAATTTATCGATTACATCACGTGCAAATGTATCGAAACTGTTTGGTTTTTTTTCTAAACGTCAAAACGTATGACGAACTGTGTTTCTCGTATTATGTAATTATCTCTTTTTACATAATGATGCCCTTAGAGAATTCTCTCATAGGACATCACATTTCCAGTCTAAAATTAAACGTATTCGTGACAGAATACTCGCTATGAATTATTTTGTAATTACGAAGAATTACACACTTTGGCCAATAGAGAGAAGAAAAATTCTTATCAACTCAATTGTAAAGACTTGCCACACGCCATGAAAATTATAATGCAGCTTTCAACCTTATTAAAAAAACTATTAACATAGTGCTTTATCCCGATGATTACCTCAAACTCTGCCCTTTACAACACCAAAGTCCCTCAGTGGCTCGGTTGTATGTTTGAAGGCTTATAATACAAAACTTCAGAACCCGATCCCCACTGTGAGTGCAATGGGGATCACCTGTTGTGCAGCTTCGCTCTAAAACAAACTAACGAAAGAAACGAACAGCGTTCTTACACTTCATCTTTTTAATATTCCAACAGTTCTCTTATGAGCATTCATTACAAAATCGTTTTGTCAGTTTCTCTTTCCGTTGTATTTACGTATGGAAAAAAAAACACTAGCAGATGCCTCTTTTTTTTTAACCAATTATCAGAAACAAGCATATGTTATAATTTTATAATAACTGTTTGATTGTAAATGAATTTATATATCTACGATTTGGCATGAAACGTACAGTACACTGTTTGAAAACACAATCAGTATCAAACATGGCGTATCAATAGTTTGGATCTCTGACACTAACGTTCGCCATTTTGAGATTAAATGAAAAGTTCTAAACGAATAACTTCACAAAATAATCCATCTGTGTTTCTTTCTCTTTTAATTTTTAACAGCCAACATGTTAGACTACAGCAGTTTAGTTTAAGTACGTTTTGAGCCGTTCTACTAAACTACTTAAACCAGACTTAGTTCCAATACTGTCTGCGTCACAAAACTCAAGCTGGCATAAAAATTCTGCATAATTAGTGTTTATTTTCAACAAATTACCAATTTTTGTTACTTGAGAAGAAAGATCTCTTCAGTTCTCCGCAACGTTGAATCTGAGAACTGCATGCGATTAAAATAATATATTGTAACTAAAAGGTATCTCTGACAAATCATAACCTTTTATTTGTTATGTCAGTTCATAAAACAAGTCAAAAAGGTCTCCTGCTGCGCACATCTTTTATTTTTAAGTGAAATATAGCAAAAATTTAGTTTCAGATATTGTGACTGCCAACACTGGCATGTTAACCACGTACGTTAAAGTTGAACTGAAAGTATAGTGGCACAGCGAAATGTATCCGGATTTACAACGTTAGAGAAGGGAATTTCGGTCCCCGTGGTGGGCAGAGCACAAACAGTCCATTGTATAGGTTTGTGCTTAACTACAAAGAAACAATTTTCTAAATAAATAAAATTTTCAGTATTATCTTAGTAACAAAAATATGTAGCGTATACCTTCAGCAGCCTGGAATAGCCATGTGGTTGAGGCACTTAACTCGTAATTTGAAGGTCGCGGGTTCGAATCCCTGTCACACCAAACATGCTCACCCTTTCAGTCGGGGGGGCGTTATAATATTATGGTCAATACCACTATTCGTTGCGAAAAGAGTAGCCCAGGAATTGGCGGTGGGTGGTGATGACTAGCTCCCTTCTCTCTAGTCTTTTTCCTGCTAAATTCGGGACGGCTAGCATAGATAACCCTCGAATACCTTTGCGCGAAATTAAAAAAAAAACACAACACAACAGATCAAACAAAAAGAAACATTTCTCTTTCGGGCACCCCACTGGTACAGCGGTAAGTTTACGGACTTACAACGCTAAAATCAGCAGTGCGATTCCCCTCGGTGGGCTCAGCAGATAGCCCAATGTGGGTTTGCTATAAGAAAACACACATACTTCTGTTTCGGATTAAAATAAATTCTAAAACTAGGCAATGAAGATTATGACACATAATTCACAAATGAAAGCACGGGTAGTCGAATGGATTTATCATGATATTTGTGGTTCTTCGAGATTTGATATAGATATTTGAAGAATATATAATGACCATCGCACCAAAAATTGCAATAAAACCTGAGAAAAAACTACACAAGAGTTTACGCAAATTTTGAGACAAAAGATAACCTCCTTGACAGTACAAAAACCGCTTTCACGATTCACTAGTCTCTTTATAACTGACCAATCACAAGTTACATTTTAGGGAATTTCACGGATCTTTATAACGTAAAACAATCTGAATAACCAACCTCACAGAAAGAGTGTCCGCTACAAATACAATCATTCCATGAAGCAGTAGATAACAGTCTTCATCGATTCGTGTTAAGTTATGACGTAACTTAGACCAGAACTTAACCAAGCAAAATTTAAATAGTTTATATCTAATATGTATACAATCTATAGAAAATCGAATCCCCGTCACTCCAGACAAGCTCGCCCTTTCAGCCATGGGGACGTTATAATGTTACAGTCAATCCCCCTATTCGTTGGTAAAAGGGTAGCCGAAGAGTTGGCGGTGGGTGGTGTTGACTAGCTGCCTTCGATCTAGTCCTACACTGTTAAATTAGGGACGGCTAGCGCAGATAGCTCTCGTGTAGGTTTGCGCGAAATTCAAAGCAAAGCAAACCAAAAATACTGAATATATTTAAATAATAACCAATTTCTGTTTTCGTGTCACGCTGTTATCAGCACCTTTTTTGGCGAGCTTAAGAACTAATAAGCACAGTTAACCGGTCTAAGATAGCAAGAGTAATAATTTATTAAAATTCACGGTAAATTTTAATTTCGAAATCTATTCAAAACTATTAACTGTTGAAACTTTATTAAATAAGGTTACTTAGGTTTTATATTCACGTCATTCTCCATTCGTTTTAGTTAAATCACGAAATTCATTCATCTTTCCTCACCAAGACTAACCTGTTATTATTATGTTCTGAATTACAGTGTACGATTCCTTATGCCTACAATTGTCGTTAAACATTCAATAATGTAATCAATAAGTTAGTTTAGAATTAAGTTACTTTGTTGAAATTAGTTTTTAGATTACAAAATAAGTTTACTATTGTAAAACCATTAAATTTTATGCATGTTTGGAACATATCTTACAAATAAGTTAAATTAAATTTTAAACGCATACTTGAAAACAGCTGATTATATTACTGAAAATACCATTAATTGCAGCTGGTAAACCAAATCGACAGTTCGTCATTTCTACGCATACATAATGTTAAACCATATACCCCTATGAAAGTTTTGAGTTGTGAATACATGTTAATTAAAAAATATTTAAGTGGAAGAAACACGAAAATAAATAAGATAGCATTTAGTAAACTTTATGTGACCTTTTTTAGATGCATGTGTAACGTTTGTTTGTGTGTTTGAAGCTGCACAATGGGCTATCTGTGCTATTCCCATCACAACTATCGAAATCCGGTTTCTAGCATTATAGGTCCGTAGAAAAATTGCTGTGTTATGGAGGGGCTTGCGTCTAAAGAAAAAAATGAAAGTAAAAATTATTTATTCACAATGCCAAGAGAAACTGGCAAATTCTGATGACATTTTCACTGTCCGTGATGTGTATAAAGAAATATTACCAAACAAATATGTAATTTATAATGTGAATAAAATTGTTGTCGGGTCATTTATACTCATTTGTACAGAGTTTTCTTTAGACCCAGCGGGCTGTACATTAGTTTTGACATACTGTCCGTTTGGTTTGAATTTCGCGCAAAGCCACACGAGGGCTATGTGCGCTAGCCGTCCATAATTTAACAGTGTAGGACTAGATCGAAGGCAGCTAGTCATCACCACCCATCGCCAACCTTTGGGCTACTCTTTTACCAAAGAATAGTGAAATTGACTATCACTTTATAATGTCCCCACGGCTGAAAAGGGAAGCATGTTTGGTGGGACGGGGATTCCAGCCTGTGACCCTCAGATTACGAGTCGAGTACCTTATCCACCTGGCCATGCCAGAACCATATTGTCCATAATATTTTTTTGTTTCAGAAAATTATGTCCAAACCTAACACAGTCTAAAATTGTTAGTTAAGTTACTTGAAGAGAATAGTTGTTTCATGCACTCACCAGTATTATTGTTGTTTACTTGAAAATATATGTTAATTTGTTAGTTAAAAAGTACGAAAAATTTGTTTAAGAAAAATAAAGTAATATCACAAGTAGACAGTCTTCACCTTCAAACAACAACAACTGAATTTATATCACATTTTAACCCTAGGCCTGTTTCAAGCAGTTAGCAATTAATTTGAAAAAGGACTATGAGGTTTCAGTGAAAACATTTATTTTACTTCAAGTTTCTCTGTGTAGCTTTTTCAAAAATGTTCTGTACAAATATTCAAGTTTAATTGACAAGCAATTAAATATCCAAGGACATTATAAATGTAGTAATACATATTTTAAAGCAAATTTAAACTCAACGTCTAATTAATATTATCTTTTACAATGGCAGGCTTCTCGACAGTCACAACGTTTAAGTTAGCGCTATATTTACATATGTATAATTGTCTGCTGATTTTTCGTTATAGTCTCCCTTTAAACTTACAAAATTCTTTTAAATTGAAAACTCTCTGAAAAAACAGTTTTGTAGGCTTAATTATCTTCTAGTTTTATTTATTTTCACTTTCTTATACACACACACACACATATCTCTAACTGATGTAAAAGCTAGTGTCTTTCACATCACGCATAGTTTCTCTTGAACGCGCTGGCTTTTTATATATGTTAGACTTTAACAATTTTATAACTGAAATGAAATGTAAGGTTAGGGTATACTATGGGGTGAAGCTGGTAGTACTTGCCTCGTCATTTTTAATAAAAATGCGAAATATAACGTATCTGCAGTTCGTGTCTTTTTATTACAAAAAATAACTGACGTATGCTGCTCTTTACAACAGTACATTGCTGTCTAACAAATAAGCCTCAGAAAAGGCGTTCACCTGAAACATAACAAAAAGCAGTAAATATTTTTTTTAATATTTGTTTACAATAATTTATTGTTATTTAATTTTTTGTTTCACAGTGATATTGTTTTTCAAAATTTATTATTATATTGTCCACGTTTAGATGGCGTTATACGTTACTGCTACAGCTTGGTAAAGCCATGCGCAAAGAATGTTTTCAAAACCGGTTATTTCTGGCGTTTGGCGATCGGTGTTGTTAGTCTTAAGCTGTTATTGTGAACCAGTGCACGTTTTCGAAGCTATCGTAAGAGCTAACGTAGACCTATGTCTGGCCAGAGTTTGATATTGAGCTTGTAATCAAACGTTTATGAACAAGTTATCTAAATGTCCTCTAAATTTACAGTCACTAAACCTGAGGGAAATCCTCTTCCTTCTGATAGTGGAGAATTTAATTATGGAGCGACGTCACCAGCTACTTCCTTGGCTGGCGTCGATCTTGAATCTAACGTGCGTACTCATACTTCCGAAGATGCTATTCTTGAAGATGGAAAAATTTCTGGGTACGAAAAGAATATGTACCTTTACCACGAAGAAATTACAGAAAATCAACGAGTGGCCAGCCTGCTTAGTACCCTTGTTAATTACAACGTTACGATGCCACCAGTTACTGAAGGAAATGGAACCGCTGCCAAAGCTCCCAAAAAAGCCAACTTAGGAACCATTTCTGGTGTCTACTTCCCGTGTATTCAAAACATTTTTGGGGTATTATTCTTCATCCGACTAGTGTGGATTATTGGAACTGCAGGCGTAATAGAAAGTTTTTTTCTCGTGTTCTTGAGCTGCTGTGTAACTTTTACTACTTGTATATCACTGAGTGCTATTGCTACCAATGGTATTGTGCCAGCAGGAGGGTCGTACTTTATGATATCACGAGCATTAGGCCCAGAATTTGGAGGTGCGGTTGGAGTTTTATTTTATCTTGCAACTTCTATTGCTGGAGCAATGTATATTACTGGAGCTGTAGAAATTTTTTTGTTGTATCTTTTTCCTCAATTTTCACTTTTTGGAGACTTGGGTAAAGATCCAAATGTTATGTACAATAACTTCAGAGTCTATGGAACACTACTATTGGTAATTTTGGGCATTTTTGTTTTAATTGGTGTAAAATTTGTCAGTTTTTTTGCACCGCTTGCTCTTGTTTGTGTATTAGTGTCAATTTTTTTGGTTTATGTCGGTATTTTTGTCAATTTCAATGGAAGACAGGATTTGAAGTTTTGTCTTTTAGGAAGCAGAATATTAAATAATGAGGATTTTTCTGTATGCTCGAAGAACTCTAGTATCAGTGGATCATTATACCACATTTATTGTAAGCGTAATCATGAGAATGGCACTATTCACTGTGACCCTTATTTCCTAGAAAATGATGTGAAAGAAAAATTGGGAATTCCTGGTTTAGGTTCAGGTATATTTCACACCAATATACTGTCAAGGTATAGATATAAAGGAGATGTTATTTCAGAATCTTTGAGTAGAGAGTCAGCTACTTCATATGGTACAGAAACATATAATCAGATTTTGGTTGATATTACATCATCATTCACAGTTTTGCTTGCTATCTTTTTTCCATCCTGTACAGGCATTATGGCTGGTTCAAACAGATCTGGAGATCTTAAAGATGCCCAAAAATCCATTCCTGCTGGCACTTTAGCAGCACAAATCACAACTTCATTTGTTTATATTTCAGGCGTTCTCCTATTTGCTGGGTCGTTTGACAATTTATTTATACGAGACAAGTTTGGTGAAAGTGTGAGTGGACAACTAGCTGTTGCTAATCTGGCCTGGCCTCACCCAATGGTAATTGTAATTGGCTCACTATTTTCAACAATTGGAGCAGGTTTGCAGTCATTGACAGGTGCTCCACGTCTGATGCAGGCCATCGCCAAAGATGAAATTATACCATTCCTTAACTGTTTTTCATATAGCTCTTCCAGAAATGAACCAGTCTATGCTATATTTTTAACTGTAGCTATTTGTGAACTTGGGATATTAATTGGAAACCTGGACTTCATAGCACCTGTTTTGACCATGTTTTTCCTCATGTGTTACATGTTTGTTAATCTGGCTTGTACTCTGCAGTCTTTACTTCACTCTCCAAACTGGCGACCACGGTTTAGGTATTATCATTGGACCCTGTCTTTGCTGGGTGTAATTTTGTGTTTAGTTGTCATGTTTTTATCAAGTTGGTATTATGCACTAGCAGCCATGATTATTGCTGGATGCATATATAAATATATAGAATTTCGAGGAGCAGAGAAAGAATGGGGTGATGGCATTCGTGGACTTGCACTGTCAGCAGCTCGCTTCAGCTTATTACGTCTTGAAGAAGGTCAACCTCACACTAAAAACTGGAGGCCACAGATCTTGCTACTGTGCGAGTTGAATGAAGATTTGACCCCTCGTTATCCAAAACTTATTTCGTTTGCTGCTCAGTTGAAAGCAGGGAAAGGCTTGATTCTTGTTTGTTCTGTGATAAAAGGCAACTATGCAGACATGTATGGTGAAGCTCAAGCAGCTAAACAGTCTCTCAGAAAGATCATGACTAATGAAAGAATCAAGGGTTTTGCTGAAGTAGTTGTGAGCAAGAATACTGCAGATGGCATTAGTCACTTCATTCAGACAGCTGGCCTAGGTGGACTGAAACATAACACTGTTATTCTTGGTTGGCCAAATGGATGGAAGCAATCTCCCAGTGAACGATCATGGAAAGATTTTGTTGATACCATTCGTCTTGTTTCTGTCAGTAGAAATGCTATTCTTATACCCAAAGGAGTGAATGTGTTTCCTGAAAGTAATGAAAAGAAATTGGGATATATTGATGTATGGTGGATTGTCCATGATGGTGGTCTCTTGATGCTTTTACCATTTTTACTTCAACAGCACAAGACATGGAGAAACTGCAAATTGAGAATTTTTACTGTTGCTCAGCTGGAAGACAATAGCATCCAAATGAAGAAAGATCTTGCCACTTTCTTGTACCATCTTCGTATCGATGCTGATGTTGAGGTTGTTGAGATGGTGGATAGTGATATATCATCATACACTTATGAAAGAACTCTAATGATGGAACAACGCAGTGAAATGGTTAAACGACTACAGCTTACTAGACGTGAAACTTTGCAAAGTGTGCAGTCAGCAATGGAAAATCGACAACTTTCACGGCGTCTCTCAAAGAACAGGGTTAAATTTGGTGTTAGTGAAGTCCCATATGAAGAAAATGAACTTCAGCCCATTTCAAGTTTTGGCAACAGTACAGATGGACAAGTTTCTGTACCACATATAAGTGAACAACATGAAAATGATACTGTCGCAACAGAGGGACACGTACCAGTACCAATCATCTCTACATATAGTCCTGATCATGTGTCACAGGGCTGTCTTAACAACACCAAAGATACTTCTGGAACTTCCTCACCCCAGAAGGAACCTGAGCAATCATGTGAAGAGGAACCAACTGCACATCGTAAAACCGACAACTCCTTTAGTAAGTTAATGTCAGTTAAACCAGACGACACCAACGTTCGACGAATGCACACAGCAGTAAAGCTCAATGAAGTAATCGTTAGCAAGTCTCACGAGGCACAGCTTGTCATCATCAATTTACCAGGACCTCCAAAAATGCAGAGAGGCGAAGAAAACTACATGGAATTTCTAGAAGTTTTAACAGAAGGATTAGACAGGGTTTTAATGGTGCGAGGTGGAGGTAGAGAAGTTATCACCATATATTCTTAAAGTGTAAAGATACTTATAATCTGCTAGTCTTATTTACTTATTTTAGGATTAACCTTTAAACATGCATGTTCATGTCTGGAAGCTTGTTTACTTTTCTTTGGATCTGCTAAAATCATATTTGTTTGCACTTGCTGGTCAATATTTCATACTTAAGAGAGGATATATGTTAATTTAATAACACCTTTCACTTTTTATTTTCTTCACTGATAAAATTAAATACCTTTTTAAACAAACAGAGAAATTGAGTATTAGCATAAGTTGTATTGCATTTTGTAAAGCGTGATATGTTACTGAACGTTAGGTCCAGCAATAATCTGATGACGTGGTAAAAACAAGAATATTGGAATTGCTAGATAGTGTGTATTCCTAAGTGTTTGGTTTAAAAAATCTGTAAATATCGTACACATTTATAAATATATCCATAATTTTGTGGTATAACTGAATATTACTTTTTTGTCAGTACTGATTGAAAACTTACGGGTAAATGGCATTATTTTGTTTTGTGAGTTGCATCTTTAATTTATTAAGTTTCAGATTAAAGGATGTCAACAAGAGAAGGTTACAATTTTATAGTCTACATAATAAGTTTTGCATTGTTTTTAAATTTTATTTTTGCCAGTCATGCGATCAATTTATTTTGAAACTTCTAGGTCATATGTTTAAAATACTACATAGTATAGTATATACATGTTAATTCTTTTAAAATTTAGGCAGTGTTACATCTTCTATTTCAGTACTTGATGTGATATATGTATTTTAACATAAATATTAGAATTTAAAGTTCTTAGATATATTTGGCACAATCAGCAGTTTCTGTGTTCCAGTGTATTAAAATACACACACAAAAAAAATTTATTGAATATTACTCCAGAGATATATTTTATTTATTACCGCCTATTATGTTGCCTGGGCACAATCCACAAACACACGTGCAGAAGTGTCGAAATGAAACAGCTAGGAGAAAATTGGACAGTAATAAACAAAACATTTACTCTGGAATAGTTAGATTTTTGTAATTCTTGCTTTCTTTAAAAAATGATTTTGCAGTTCTAGTCAGCAGTGTATATATATTTATATATTATCTGAGAAACTTCAGTGTTTTTTGATGTATGTATTAAATTATTTTTTTTGCCAGCCAAGCTGGCTTATTTTACTCACACAATGTAGAGACAACTACATGTATGTTTTAGATTTTGGTTTTTAAAGAGCCTTCATGTCCTTGTCGCCAACATTTCAGATTTCATAAATCCTTTCAGAAATTTTAATTTCAAAGATGTAATTTAATTTACTGTTAATCTAACATGCTCAGACAACTTGTAGCTTGTGATTAACGTGGTAAAGTTTAGATGTACAACAAAAGTAGATGCTGTGATGTGCAGCTTTTTTTTAAAATATAGGATAAAGTAACAGATGAAGGGTCACCAAAACTGGCTTGTGTATTTATATATAAGATTGGCAGCTCTTTATGCAAGTTTTTTTTTTTCACAAAATAAAAGGAATATTTAAAAAAAACAGTAGCAAACCACCATCTTGTCAAATTCACTTGTAGAAGACCAAATGTATTAAAGTTTTATTCTTTGTTCTTCCATTATGAAATGAAACATTTACATTTTACTACACACCACAACCTTCTTTCATTGACACTAAAAGTATTCTAAGCCTAAGGTTCTCATTTTATGATGAAATTACCATATAGTCAGTAACGTACTCCTGGATGGTTGATACAAAGTGAGGCAATTTGATCCCAAGTTTGTTTGTTTTTTCTCTATCAGTTATGTAAGAAGATACAAACTCTAAGTGTCATTTATCAACTACAGTGCCAAAGAAATCATGTAGATTTATTTAACTATTGAAACTTCATATTTTCATAATATCATTAGCTTTAAACACATGAACAGCTGTGCACTGTATATTGTGGTTAAGTGTTCCGTTAATGATTTGTATTTGTAATTTTGATTAACATCTTCAATGTATGGATAAATCTGTGCTTCATTTACTTTTACCACATTTGTTTTATTTATTTGTTTAAATATAACACTTAAGAGTAAACCAATATTTAATGATTAAGGTGTTACTTTATTTTGCTTCATTATCAAATATAGTTATTCATCCCAGGTCATCACCAATTTCATAACCATTTATACCTCAACTTTCATACTAAACAGTATTCATTTTTTATAGTTCCTTAAATCTGTTTACTACACTGTGAGCAGAATTTACTAGCTTTAGGATAAGTTGTCAGCTCCCCTGCAAAAAGAAAAAAATTATATATTTAACATCATTACACAAATTGGGATGTGTAATTAATTTGAATACATGTTTTGTGGAGATGGATAATCGAATATGGTGTAGGGTGTCTTATTGTTGTAACATTTAATCAAGGAAACATAAATCATTGTTGGTTTTGTTTCTCAATCGTTGGTATCGTTGCTTTTTTTAATATTTTATATAATTCTTGGTGGTTTTGCTTTCTAATTTGTGTGGGTTTTTTTTAATCTCCATATCTTTGTTTTTTAATACTTCATATTATTGAATTACGCTGTGTTTGGAACTGTTATTTTAACTAAAACCTGCTTGGTCAACAACACATTCTACTCTTAAGCAATCAATTCACCAAAGTTGTTCCCTAGCATGTGGACATTAAAGCAGTTGTACCTTACCACACTTACTTCTGTTTGATCAACACAGACGGTCGTGCTTAAGTTGTAGATGTTTTACCACCAATGATAAGGCTGGAATACACGAGCTTGGACGTGGTGGACAAGTTTATCTTGACTTTGTGAGTAGTAAGAAACGGTTACTCCATCACCACGCGCTCTGTTAAACGACACACGAGATTAAACATCTACATAGAAAGGTTTTTTCTTCGTTAAAGAAAGATTTAAATCCCATCACTTACAGTATTCGTCCTTCGAACACATCTTGTGTGAGGTGGCAAATGTGAACATTTAATGACCGTATGATAATCACTTACATGTGACTTGAAATTTTTGCGATAAAAAAAAAGATTTATAAAAATAAATGTAATAAAATCTGATTTTTATATAGTAATTGGAAAGTTTTGTATGGACTGACAACGTTTTAGTGCTTGTGCAAATTGAGCCTGGGGTATAAACTGAAACGTTGTTTACTAACCAGACAAAAGTCGCGAGCAGTTAAGTTGGTTCATAGGAAGCCATTCGGCATTTATGTGCGCAACCTGAGTAACGTTTAGTTTTATATTAACAAAATTTCACTCTTAACAATCAGTTGTCGACATGGCCGTGCCTTACCTAACATTGCATGACAGTGTAATCTCATATTCACAAGTACAATTTAGAAAGATAATCTATTGTTTCAGGCTAAGCTTGCTTTGTATTACGTAACGGTGTTATGTAGTTGCTGATATATTAAATCAACAAATGCTTGGTTACATGAAAATTTCGTCAGATGGCGTACACATCACATTTGTCGAATATTTTATTTTTTCTTCCTCAACATTATCTGTGAACATAATTAATAAAATAGCATTGACTAACTTCACAGGACGTTATTCTAGGTGGTTACATAAGACCAACAACTCATATTTAATCTCGAATAATTAAATATCACTCGTTCACTGTCACAGGCAGGGATTTCGTAGAAACGTTTTATCTCGACAAAAAACGATCACAAGAAATAAGTGGTATATTAAAATTGAGCGTGGCACTGAATATTTCTTGCACAACATTTTTTTTTTTCTGGATTTCATAATAATGGAAAAGGCTTTCCTTACAATTCTCGCTTTGATGTATATTTGTTAGTGAGTAAAATATCCTGGAGACTCTACTGCATTTTAACGTAAAGGCTTTACGTAATGGTTCATGTTCTATCTCGAGCATAATTTGTCGGTAGTTTAGGTCTGGTCCTGCTAGTTGCGTATTTTGGTTAATCGTTGTCAATTAGAAATTTGCCAATTGCATGCATTTTCGCATTTAAATTTTCATGTAAGTATCGATTACTGCATATCTTTTCAGAATGCAAAAACCTCGCCATCACGTTTCTTCCTCGATCAGTAAATAGCACGAGGCAATATGTAAGGTCACGTTTCTTCCTCGACCAGTAAATAGCACGAGGCAATATGTAAGGGAAGCTTAGCTTGGAAATGTGTGGCTAAAAACAACCACCAACATCACACTAACGGTTGAAGATCCTTCGAGCTATAGAGAAAAGTGTCATTTGTTGGAATTATTCATTCTCTACTGACTACGTTTGACCAGTTAGTTCTCTATTATTCCTTTTTTTTATCGTCATTAATTCAGAGAAGAATTTAAAGAAATGCAGCTGATTAAATCCATGTACAGACTTTCTAACGTCCCCCTTGCGTTTTCTTTCTAATTCGTACAAGACTCACAAATTCGTAGCTCGAGCATGATGTTTCCGTCTTCTTGAAAGAAATGTATTTCAATATTAGAAATGTTTTCGGGTAATGCCACACTATTTACACTTATGGAGGAAGAGGAGGGACTTTTTGTTTCATAAGAAGAAATGGATCAGTTTGCATTATGTTTTAACTTCAAATAAGATGATAACAAGGGGGGGGATTCGTCATTAAGTGTGCTTTATCTCGCTACGTTTTGTCGTCCATACAGTTTCTGTTGGAACTAAAAAGAGTATCTCTATTGAACCCACTTCTGTTATTTGAGATATGTTATTTATAATCTTGGACTTTCTGGTTGTGTCATACATTCAGTAACAGTTTATTATTATATATGTTTGTTTCCACTGCTGCTCTATTTTTTATGAAAAGGAAATGTTTTTTGGATTGATTTGTTTTAAATTATCCACCTTGTGCTCTATTTGTTACCTATTTATTGTGAAAAATAACTTAAACTAACGAAGTTTCCTCCTATAAATTCTGACACAAAGGGAATACGAAGGACGGTCTATCGTTCTAGATGTTACAGAAATAGACTGGTATGAGGTAATTTCATTCCTTGTTAGGGGGCCTTGGACAAAGGCAAGTCGACAGACAAAACCAAATATCTTGTAGTAGCAGTCTGTAATGTTCGATTTGTCATTTAGCAGCATGCTGGCTGGGTAATTACAAGAATTAAACTAGTGGATTTAAAGATCGGGTAAACTGAATTTATGTGTCTTTACACTTACCTATTAACATTCTGTAGGCACTAATATTAACTTACAGTCAACGTTTCTGCTCATAACTAAAATCAAGCTGGCAATGAGTACAACTACATAAATATGCTGCCCTTATAAACGGTAGAATGCGTTATTTTTATTACATGTTCCAGATTTTACACTAAGAAATATTTGTAATAAAGTAATACTTAGTCAGTAAGTAAACTCAAAATGAAACGTAATTAGAGTGCGTTATTCCATGAGTTGAGCACAATCCTTCTCAGCGATGTTTTCGGTTGTAATCCTAATACTAGTTTTTGAGCTTTAGAGTAAATCTATGTAGTAGTTGAACAATACTAAGTAAACTTTATAATAAAAACAACAAGAATATAATAATAATAAAATTAAACATAAAAAAGTACGTTAATTATGTTAACTAATTAACATTATTACGAGTTAATGAAAGTATATTTGTAAGCTTGGATATATTCAGTTTTGTGCTTTATCATTTTATCTTGAAGCTGACACCAGGGATAATACACACACCATGTTTGTCGTAATGTTAATAGGCATGCTACATATAGACGTTTACATATAGGCCAATTACATGAAACATTCTATTAATTATGCGAGAATTCTTGGAATAGAATTCGCTAAGAGAAAACTTTAAAAATTTAATGCTAATGTTTATAGAGTGTTGTACGTTGTTTTCCTGGTAGTTTATTATTATTATTATTATTGTATCAATCTAATATTAATATTACAATCAAAACAAGTTGGAGAGAAATCGATGTTTATATGTTAAGGACTTGTTAGCAGTACTGAATAATGATGGTCTAAAACTAATTAGAAACAAAACACGTGCAGCATTACTTTGAAGTTCAACAATGCAGATAAAATAGAACACAACGGTTCATTACCGTTCAATATTAGTAAATTTGTTTTTAACTTCGAAGACATCCAAAGAATTTGTATTTTGTACTTTTTCATTTAAATTTTTTCCTGATTTAAATACTGAGTTAAACATTTTAACCATTTTAGAATGTTATATGTAAACACATTATTTAATAAAATAAATTATTGTCAATGTAATGTGAAATAGTACAGTGACATTAGAGAACTATCTATTTGATGGAATTGATAAACATTCAATTCTCTAAAACTCGTGAATGAAAATGATTATATTACAGTCATTTAGAGTAGTGGCGTACTCTAACCTGAAATGTTGCCAAAGCACCATCAGGGCATGTTTACATTGTAGACATCAGCTTTGTATGATAAACTTTCTACGTATGTAGAAAGTGGCTGACTTTATGTAATTGCATCAAAACAACAAGTGGCGCATCCAACGCTTTAGAAAGGGGCGACATTATAATGTTTATAATATTTGTTGGAAGAACTAATCCCCTGAACGCCTTCCACGTAACAGACCTCACAACGTGTATTTTCGACACGGCTAGGAAAGTTTAAGTCAAAGTATTCCTTTTTCCAAATGTTATTCGGTTTCCCTTTTCCCAGCCTTCGAGGTATAAAGATTCGAGATCAACAGCTGGCAACTAGAAACTTTAAAGCCGATTAACCCGTAACTAGAGGCTCAAAGAAATTTGAGTAGAATAGCGAAAACTAGAGCAACATTGAGTACTCTTCACGTATACATCAACCATAAAGAAATAGTTTCATCTTTGTTTACTTTCCCTCGTAATAAATGTTTGATAGGAGCCCTCCCCTATCTCTCGCAATCTTTAATCCATGCCAAAAAAAAAAGTTTATAAACAACTGACCATGTTGCTGGTTGTACGCACGGAAAGTAATTTTACACTTTAAGAGATATACTTAATTCAAGTGTAATTCCGCCAATTCGTTAATTATTTCTTCCCGCACTACTTTTGTTATCACGTGCTAGTTTTTGGCATTCCAGTTTCTTTGTCGGTCAAGAATTTATGATCGCTCACTGGACATACCTAGTCGTTTACTATGCTGCTGCGCTCTGGTGATGGCATGTTTGTAAGTCTGGTGAGAAAGACACTACTGTTTGTGTGTTACTGGATATTACATCCCTGAACTTATATCAACGTTCCTCGAATCGCCTGTCTTCCAAAGGTGGCTTGTTTTCCCATGCTTCCATAAGACCAGTTTCTTAAATAACATGGCTTCATAAAAGAAACTTTCGAGGTTAAGAAAGTGGTAAATAAGGAATATTTTTACACTATCACGACATAGATAAAAAGTTGTGGTATGTACTATGGTCAGTAATATGGAGTAACTTGAAATTGCATATATAATTTCTGAACTTGGACAAGGTGTATCGTATTGTTTTTCGCTCGGTACGAAAAGCCTTTTAAATTTGTTTTTTTTTTTTATATGGTTTGAAGCTTCGTTCTATCACAAATAAGTTTAGGTGAATCACCTAATTTTAAACTACGCTTCTGTTTGATGGAAAATTTACGTACAAGTTTGAAAAGTAGGAATCATTTGGATCAGGTGATACAATTATTAGAATGTTGCTCTAATATACAATAATAATAATTCTAAATGAAGCTGAACTTAGGACTATAATTAAGATGTCACAAATATTAAAATATTTGGGAGCCAGGGTACTTTATGTTTAGGCGAAAAGGAACTGTAAGGTTTAAGGTTCATATTTTTTTGCGTATTCGGGTACGGTACTCTTAAATGTTGGGTTTAACTTAGCTTATATAATTGAGTTTAACGCTTCCAACACGGGTAGAATGGTGTGACAAACGGTATGTCTGCAGACTCACATCTCTAAAAACCGGGTTTCGATGCTCGTGGTGAGCATAGCACAAATATTCCATTTGTGCTTAGTTCTAAACAAACAAGAATAGTGTGCGTTTATTTAACCACAGTTCGGTGAAAGGAGCACTGAAGCAGACAGGGTAATAATATGACGTGCACAGCTGTTAATTTAATTGGATAAAAATCGAATCCGCAAGAATTCTGTCATAAAATCCGTCTTAGAATAGTTGCTCGCTACCAAGTCTTGGGTGTTCCAGTTACGTGACAAACTTTGTAAGTTGCATATTGTTGTTTATATGTTGTCCTTTTGAGGTTACGACCCTGGCAATTAAGACAGCTTTTTGTATCTTGTGTGAAGGTTTTTGGAAAGAAACCGAAAAAAAATACAAAAAAAGTGTTTACAGTATCTCTAGTCACAAAAGAAATTTAACATGTACGGTAAGTGCTCGAATTAATACGTCACTGGTATAAAAGTTTTCGTGCACGAACACGTTCTGTTTAATATCAACAGGACTAGCTAGAATGGTATTAAGATAATATATGTTCAAGTTTTATTACTTGACCACCATGATTGTTTTAACCAGGACTGTATCATTTTTCTTTTAACGCAATAAACTCTTGTCTGATTATTTTACTTTATTGAGAAACTGGCTGTCTATAAGTGTTTATCCTGACAACCCACATAGTTTACATTTTTGCTTGTGAAGTACTGATTTTAAATTCCACCTGCGCTATCTCGGTGTTAGTCCAACACCCACTGCTCAAGTTTAAGCCATCACTGCTCAAACTGGCCAAGAATAATTAATAAAAAAATGAACTTTGATATAATATTGTTAACGTGTTTATATGTTGTAAGACAATTAGTATACTGAGAAGAAAGGCGATACACACACACACACACACACACAAGTCAACAACAACAGAAGCTAGTTTATAGAAACTACCCAACTTCTGTGATTATAGTTCAAATAAAGATGTCGATGTTATTACTAAACTTTCTTACGTAGGAGAAGATTCTTTACTCATAGTCACATTTTAAATCTTAGTAAAAAATAAAATTTTAATAAAGTTGCATCGTAAAGAGGCTTGGTTAGATAGCAAGCAAACACCGAAACCTAGGTGGTGTTATATAATTGTAATCGTAATAAACTAACACCCAGTTCATCTTGTCATGGTTATTATATCTTCACAAACCAGCATTGAAACTTTCCAACCCAGTTCGAGATGACATGCTGGTTTGTTTGTTGTTTTGTTTTTTTCACTCGTTTCCTTTGAACTTTTATGTTTAACTGGGAGTTTAATAAATTTGACAAAGTTAAAGCTGTTCGACAAAATGCTCAGTATATTTGTAGGTGAAAGGAAAATCCGTCTCCGGAAGTGTCTACCTGTTCTCAAAAGTATTTATTGTGCTCACTTTCGAAGTAGATTCCCTACTGATCTTGTATACTTGAATATAAAAAAACTGAAATCAAAATCTTTTAAATATTTTTTAAATACAACTAAACGTTCTTTAAAAATTAACTATTATTGTTTTGCTAAAAGCTAATTATATTGTGCTCATTAGTAGCTGTATACCTTGACTAAAGTAAAACCAGTGTGTGCTTTTTTTCGTGTTACTATCGTATGTGTATAAATGTATATTGAATTAGTTTTAAGATTGTATGTATATATATATGTATAAATGAAATAAAGTATATAATACAAGCATGTTTGTAACTGTTCATAGTGATGTATTTTATCACTTTATCATTTTAGTATAATTATCCACTCTTCTCTACATCAGTTATTCATTTTTGATCTAGACTAAAAAAAATATTTCTGTGTTTTTTTAGTTGAATGTTAGATATCTAAAGTAATAACTTTAAGATGACGCCATATTTTGTGTAGTACGTATAACTAATGGGATACATTAGACTTTCAATTTTGATGTAATAGGATAGAAAATTTGAATGTTTGTATACGTGATGTGTACTTCGTTTGTACTCAGTATATGTAATATGTTAATAAATCACTATAGTAACGTCAGTCCAAGAAAATCTTAGTTATGTTCGGTTTTCACACAACAGACACCAGTAATAAGACACGTAAAAGTATGGGTGATAAGTTGTGTTCATAGAGTCCCCCCGCTGATACAGCGGTAAGTCTACAGATTTACAATGCTAAAATCAGAGGTTCCCCTCGGTGGACTCCTCAGATAACCGGATATGGCTTTGCTGTAAGAAAACACGCACGTGTTGGAAGAATATGTAGCGAGTGCAAACTCGGTACTGTACACACTAGTTATAAATATATATATAGGAAATTTTCTTAGGCTGTATAATATAGCAGTTCAATAAACATTCATGCAGTGTAAAGGACATACAAATTCAAAGATCTGAACAACGTGAACTTATTACATCACAAAAGATTTGATTGGCCAGGAGAGATAAAGTAGAAAAATAAGATCCCAGAAATTAAACTGAAGCTGTACTGTAATATCTCGAACGATAAAGTACTGGTTATTTACAAAAGATAACGTTTCTACATCTTGAAGTCTGAAGAATTTTCTGTTTGCGAATAAAAAACAAACTACGTTTTCTTGAAGGGTAAAGAACTGGTTATTTTCAAAGGACAGTTTCTTTATATCTTTTTGAAATGCAAAAACTTGCTGTTTGCAGAAGAGAACTTTCTTTACATCTTCTCGAAGAATAATTAAAAGGTTATTTGCAAGTGACATTTTCCATCTATCTTTCAAATGATTTTTCAAGCCTTAAAATTTTCATATCTTCCATTCCCTTGTATCGCCAAATCGTTCTGTATTATTTACACCCTAGTGGAACAAACCTGTGTCTGTGGACTTGCAACGCTAAAAACCGGATTTCGATATCCATGGTGGGCAGAGTACAGATAGCCCATTGTGTAGCTTTTTCCTTAATTGAAAACAATAACTTCCTATATTAAGCAACAATACACACAGAAAATGCGCTATTTATTTTATTTTTACAATTACACGTTTTATTTCAAACCAATTTTAATAATTATTGAGGTTGACGTGTTTAAATTTTCTAATACTTATTGAACTCTGAGTATGGGGACTGTTCAGGTTTACTTCAATTTATGGAAGAAATTGTTTTTTAATACGGTTGGGAGAAAAATTCACAAACTTAATTTAAGGTTCATATTTCTAAAACAGAAAATATAGAATAAGGACAACGAGTCCTTTTCATCACTGTTTAAACGCAAAAGGCCACCTACACTGTGCCCTACAACAGTGTGAAACTGGATTTACGGGCCAAATTTTTTAATTTGATGTTGCCAGTAGTTTGGGACAAATTTGTCTGAGCACGTATGTTACATTAACGTGTAAAAATTTCTAAATGATACACAATGAACATAACTTTCCAAACATGATTAACATGTTGAATTTGTGTTAAGTTTTTTTTCCGGCAAGCCAAGGAAATAAAAAGGTGGTGCAATGTTAAAAATAGTATGTCATCAGCAGAAAACAATAATTTCAAACCAATATCACGAACATAAAAATTGAAATTATGACACAAGCCTTTATTGTGATTAACCGGTAAACATCTATGTTTTGAAATTTTGTTATTAGCTGATTCTGTGTATGTTTGTTTGTTTTCTTATAGCAAAGCCACATCAGGTTATCTGCTGAGTAACTGATTGTTCTCTTATTTTTGTGTACATATAAAAGTATCCAAAATAACATGTCGCGGTCATCACGTGTTCTCCTTCACGGTTGTTTATTCTCAAAACAATAATTAAATGTTTATGAGTAAATGCAAAATCAGAGTCTAAAATCAATTTGAAAAGTATGTAACTTAGCTTGATCATACCTTAAACATGTGTATGTGTTTTGTTATAGCAAAGCCAGATAGGGCTATCTGCTGAGTCCACCGATGGGAATCAAACCCCTGATTTTAGCGTTGTAAATCCGTAGACTACCCTAAACATAGGGTATCAAAATATATTTCATGTATGTTCATACAGAGCTTGTAATAAAATTACTTTTTTAAGCACGTAATCACCTATACCAATATATCTGCTGTAGATATACAAATTATGTTGTTTTGTTATACATAACATCCAAGATATTTGTTGTTATCAACAATTTAAAACGTAACAGCAAATTACATTATTCAATAAACATCACTGAACATGAAATTGTGTAAACAATTCCTTTACATGTTCTCCTATATTTCAGTTTTACTTCAGATGTAAATATACAGAATATATAATACTTTCCCCACCATATTTAGTTTCCACAATGTGTAGTTAATTAGAGTTGGCTGAATTTGAAATATATTACTCACAAATTAACTCATATTCCTGCAAGGAAAGTCCTCAAAAAGTGGGATTACATAACAGGTGTGTATCTCTTTAAATGTATAACAAGCATTGAAATGGTGGTAGTTTTAACCTTTTGAACTCTACAGGCTGGAAAACCAGCCTAATAGAGAGGCGTGTATACCCGGCTGGCCGGCAAAGCGTCTAGTGCTAAAATATTTATTGCTCACTGGACACACACGCCTATGAGTTTGCTGGATTTTCCGTTCTGAAAATAGATTGACTCTTAGTTGTTGCGTGTACAGTATGAAAGTGAAAATATTTTACGTACAGGAGCGAACAACTTCTTCGATCATCGTCAGGTTCACAAAGAAAGAAAGAGGTAACTGACCGGAAGCTGACCACATGTTTGAAAGGTGTTGTGTAAATGAGTGTCGGAATCTAGAGGGCGCTGTTAGATGTTTGAATATATAATTTTGTATTATTTATTTTATTATTTTTAATATAGGTATAAAGGTGTTCCTGAATTTGATGCTGAAAGGGAAGGAAGTCCGGAGTTCAAATGTTAAGTTTAAATGACTGATAAGTTATGAAGATAAATCTGTGGGAAATAATTAAGGATCTGGTTTATAAAAACAGGTAATTAGGAACATGGTAAAATGTATGTAAGGGAGTTCGCAGAATGGGTAAAAAAGACCATTTTAACTCAACTCCTTATATTATGTCTTGCACTTGTTATTATAATGTCACATTATAATAAAAGTTAACGTTTATGACCGGTGAAAGCAGTTTAATACAAAATAACTACTTTTATTAGCCTGCTGTATCTGGATTTACTGTAGAAACGTAAAGGAGATTACATTAATTTCTACAACTGTCTTTACTAATGTACAGAGATGGTATGCATTTCGGTGATGGATTTCATGTTTTTAGAATGGATGGTAAACAAAGTTGGTGACTGAACTATCGTCACAGAAAAAATGGCAACAGAAGGGAAAACTTTCTTACAATTTGTTTGATTTTTGCTTTTTTATTCTAGGTACAGTCTGGTAAAGTAGAACACGTGTGAAAAACAGTGGCTATTTTCGTCAAGGTGGTAAAATATAACAGAATATAGCCCGAGAGCTAGTCGTTTGATACAAGGTTTTTTTAAGTAGTTATATTCTAAACAACTGTATAAATCATATTTACAGGAAACTATTTTTCAAAATACTTTTCAGTTACAAAATAGAGACACTTAAGAAAGCCTAGTCCTTTATAAGCTCTCAGTTTTACCGCTAAGCCACAGAGGAATGTTTTGGTAAAAACAATATTTTAAAATGATACCAAATAAAAACAATATTTTTATCACTTTAATCAAATAAAAAAAATTGTAATTGTTCATGGATTGTTTTTATCGCGCTTATTGGTTGAACAAATGAACTTGCTTTATTGTGTTTCGAAAGTTTGTTTTATTATTTGAAGTTTATTTATTTATTCACTTAATAACGGAAACCAAATTAATAAGTTCAAAATATTTTGACCAGAAATAATGCTCAACTGCTTTCCAAAAATAAAACTCGAACTTTATTTATTATAAAGTAACCAAACGGTGGCCTAGTTGTTAACTTGCCGGACTACTGGAGGAAAGGTCCACGATTCGTTCCGCAATGTGCCAGTAAACACGTTCTGTTCATCTAGCTGTTTTAGGGAAGTTACAGTTGTGACACAGCGTTCAGTTGTTTGTTTGAAATTCAGCACAATGCTACACAGTGGACTATCTGTGCTCTGCCTACCACGAATATCGAAACCCGGTTTCTAGCGTTGTAAGCCCCATTGGGAAACTTGTGACTATGATTTACCCACATTCTACTCGATTACGAATAACTGTTTAAGTGGCAAGAACTGCTTATCGGACACCTTCTGCCTAATTATTAGTTCTAGATTAGAGGCGATTAGGCTGGCTGGACTTTGGGTTATCTAAACTGGCCATTTCGCCCATCTATCGTGTAGAAATCGTTTAAGCTGAAAATATCCAAAAAAATTAAACACAGAGAAATGTCTTTTTATTTAATTAGATAGAAATTGGTGTTTTAGTCCTGATGAAATTAGTAATTAATTAAGAAAAGTTTAACTGGAACGTTTTGTTTGTTTGTTTTTTAATTTTGCGCATAGCTACTCGAGGGCTATCCCACGATAGCCGTCCCTAATTTAGCAGTCTAAGACCAGATGGAAGGCAGCTAGTCATCATCACCCACCACCAACTCTTGGGCTGCTCTTTTACCAAGGAATAGTGAGATTTGACCGTAAAAATTATAACGCCCCCACGGCTGAAAGGGCAAGCATGTTTGGTGCGACGGGGATTCGAACCCGCGGCCCTCAAATTACAAGTCGAATGCTTTAACCAACCTGACCATGCCAGGTCTAAACTGGAACAAAAATAATAATTAAAGAGAGGAATTATATTGGATTGGCTCAAACTTTCAGTACGTTTATAATCAGCTTAATTACAGATTCCCTGGAGTAGGTCCGACACAACCAGGTGGTTAGAGTGCTTGACTCGTAATCTGAGGATCGCAGGTTTGAATCCCCGTCACACCAAACATACTCTCTCTTCCAGCCGAAGAAGCGTTATAATGTGACGGTCAATTCCATTATTCGTTGGTGAAAGCGTAACCTAAGAGTTGGCGGTGGGTGGTGACGACTGACTTCCCTTTAGTCTTACACTGCTAAATTAGGGACAGCTAGTGCAAATATCCCTCGTGTAGTTTTGCGTGAAATTAAAACAAACAAACAAAATCCACTGGGGTGTTAAGGTTATTGTTTTATATTTTAAGTTGTTTGTATAAAAATAAAAAAATATTACTGTTGCTTTTACTTAACTTTCAAACGTAACCTGAACGTGTATCATATCAGATAATATGTCAAAATAAGAATAACTTGTCATTTTAAACAAAACATAATAGTTATGATAACAGTTATGCAAAACATATTAGATTTTGATATAACTGAACAGGCAATTCTTTTGTAAACTGATGTATTTAGCTCAACAAAATGAATGTTTTAGTTTGTATCAAACATATATAGATACCACACTTAAATTTACAAAGTAAACATGTAACACAATTACGTCATTACCGTTTGACTCTAAAGTTTAGTTTTAATTTATATATAAGCACAATGAAAGATTAGCTTCTTATTATTCTAATATCCGAGGACTGATTAAGGCAGATTCACTGAAATCCATCAATACAGCATTGTTCAGAATGTTCTAATACAACAATAGACCAATACGAACTAGCTTTAATATAGAACTCCATAATTCTTTACTGCTAGCACGTTACCAAACTATTATCTAATTGGCTGTCAAGCACAAAACAGTATAATTAGTATTTTTATTCATCATTCCACAGGATAAATTATTTTTTAGTATTCCAATTTCACGCTCAGGAAGCCATAAGATTAGATGCCTTTCTAAGATGGCGGTACTTTCGAAGTAACTAATTAAAAGTAAAGTAGAACACAATGAAACGAGTTTGAACGGTTCTTAGACATTAATGTTACATACTTTATCACTTCAGATAAATTGGTTTCACCAAAGAGTTTACAGGTGCGTGCTTTCCTTTAATGGTCGAATTGTTGGTTTAAAAAAAATCGTGTTAAACGGGTCTAACTGGTTGCTTTAATAGTAGCTTATTACTGCTCTTCTTATCTTAACTCTAGGTTACTAGATATATCTCTCACTACATGTGATGTAGCACATAGAACAGACTCAGTTATAAACTATATCTAATGTAGAATATAGAACAAATCAAGCTCTAAACTATATCTGATGTGACATGTTTAACATACTCAAAATAAATTGCATTTAATGTGGTATGTTGAACACGTTCAATATGGAATATATCTAATATAGTGCATCGAACATGTTCCGTACAGACTATATCTAATATAGTGTATCGAACATGTTCCGTATAGACTATATCTAATATAGTGTATCGAACATGTTCCGTACAGACTATACCTAATATAGTGCATCGAACATGTTCCGTATAGACTATATCTAATACTGCTATTGTTGATGTCTAAATATTTCACAAAGCCACTGTAGAAGATCTAATTGTTTAAAAGTCTAGATAGAGTGTTGTAATACTGCAGACCGTCGTATTGGTGTCTAAATATTTCACAAAGCCACTGTAGAAGATCTAATTGTTTAAAAGTCTAGAGAGAGTGTTGTAATACTGCAGACCGTCTTATTGGTGTCTAAATATTTCACAAAGCCACTGTAGAAGATCTAATTGTTTAAAAGTCTAGAGAGAGTGTTGTAATACTGCAGACCGTCGTATTGGTGTCTAAATATTTCACAAAGCCACTGTAGAAGATCTAATTGTTTAAAAGTCTAGAGAGAGTGTTGTAATACTGCAGACCGTCTTATTGGTGTCTAAATATTTCACAAAGCCACTGTAGAAGATCTAATTGTTTAAAAGTCTAGAGAGAGTGTTGTAATACTGCAGACCATCTTATTGGTGTCTAAATATTTCACAGAGCCACTGTAGAAGATCTAATTGTTTAAAAGTCTAGAGAGAGTGTTGTAATACTGCAGACCGTCTTATTGGTGTCTAAATATTTCACAAAGCCACTGTAGAAGATCTAATTGTTTAAAAGTATAGAGAGAGTATTGTAACACCGAATGATAAGATCTAATTGTTTTAAAGTCTGGAATGAGTGTTGTAACACCGAATGATCTAAGCTATATCCAGGTGTTCATTCCTCTTGTTGCTACATGATTTTTAGATCATAAAATACAGTTAGAATTCGTTCATAACTTCCTGTTGATAAATTACTGGTCCCCTGTGGCACAGCGGCAAGTGTTGGACTTACAACGACAAATGCAGTGAGCTCAGCATGTAGCCCAATGTGGTGGCTTTGCTTTAAAATAAATTAACAAAATTCACTGTCACAGGTATCGTATCAGCTAAGGGAGTTTAAATACGCCACCAGTTGAGAGGATATAAATACAGTGGAGCGCCATTAAACCGCGGACCAGTAAACCGCGAAATAGCTTAAGCCGCTGTAGCAAGTTTTGTGAGCGATGTGAGCGAGGATTATCGCGACTCACCGCTAATTTAAGAACGTGTAAAAACGCGGCTTATGAATTTAATCCTGGCTTTATAACTTCAAGGGGATATTTAAAAAGGATTTGCTTTAATTTGGGAAATAAATAAAATATATTACAATAGAAATCGACCGTTAATCTACCTTATCCGCTCTCTATGTCAGCTTTATGGAGACCGCCATTGTTACCGAATCACACCTCTCCATACATTAAAGTTAATCCGCGGTAAATCCGTGAAAAAAGTGATCAATAATTAAAGTATTATTTTTAATTCGATAATCCGATATAATGATCACGCAATGGCCCGGATGAGGCTCCTCGGCGGAGCTGTTGGCGACTTCGGCTTTTCAGTCACAAAGGTTTAAGCCGCGGTTAAGCAGGTTGACCCCCAAATACCGCGGCTTAATGGCCGTACTGTACTCTGCCAACTAAGGGGGTGTCCACCAGCTGAAGGGGTGTAAATATTCCATCAGCTTAGGAGGTTGGTGTAGATACTCCACTAGTAAAATAGGTGTAAACAGGCCTTACAATAATAGTCTCTACTGAAAGCACGCAGATCAAAACAACGGTAACACAACAACACCGTTACCAGTTTTATGTTTTGTTCTAGTTATGCCGTGAAGTAAACGTAATACAGTTCATGATACTAACAGTGGTAACCATAGTGTCGTACGACAGATATATCTGGAGTGTTGGTGTAAATGTTTGAGGTATCCGTGCCAGAGGGATGAAACGACTGTTGTCCAACTTGTGTGATGATATAAATATTTGGAATGGGGTTGTAGCTGTGCCAGAGTGATGAAATGACAAATGTTCAACTCTGGTGAGGGTTAAACTAAACTAATGAGTTCGTGTTAATTGTATGTTGAATAACAGATGAAATCAAACCAAATAATAAATAATATATGTACCATGTTTATCGTACCATAGTGTTTGTTTGTTGGATCTCCTACAGAGAAGCTATCTCCACCAACAGTCCCTAACTTTAAAAAGATAGACTCGTTTCTACAAGGAAAATGGATGGTGAACACTTCTCAGTGGCAACTCTTTGACTGTTCTTTTGAGGTCGCAGAGATGCATTTGACTATTATTCTTATAAAACACGAACGGCCCCAAAGCGCTCAGCGAAACTTAGTGTTTTGTACGACGATAATAAAATGTCAACCAGGGAACTTCAACTCTACAATACAGCCATCTTGTATATTGTTTCTCTACAATATCATTATGAAAAGTAGGGGCACACCACATCTAGAGAAACATAACACTGTCGTTATCGTGTTGTGAACTGTATGAGAAAAATAACAATAACAAATATGTTGTTAAGTGGGGCTTAGGATCGAAACAATTATTAAACAAAAGTATTATCACCATATGATGAGTTCACATTATCAAATAGAATCCTTCTCATAATTAGCATAGAATATATATTTGTGTTTTACCCCACATTTCCATGCAGCTTACCGCCATTTTGTTGGCCGGAAGTTAACTAACTAGCAGGTAACCTGTACTTAGTTAGATAATTCTTTATTTAATAGTTACTTACTGACTACCAGTTAACAATACTCGTGTTTCTTTACCTGATAGTTACTAATATTATTGTTGTTTACTGACTACTAGTTAATGAGAGTCGTGTTTCTTTACCTGATAGTTACTAATATTATTCTTGTTTACTGACTACTAGTTAACGAGAGTCGTGTTTCTTTACCTGATAGTTACTAATATTATTGTTGTTTACTGACTACTAGTTAACGAGAGTCGTGTTTCTTTACCTGATAGTTACTAATATTATTCTTGTTTACTGACTACTAGTTAACGAGAGTCGTGTTTCTTTATCTAGTATTTTCTAACACTATTGTTGTTTACTGACTACTAGGTAACGAGAGTCGTGTTTCTTTATCTAGTATTTACTAACACTATTGTTGTTTACTGACTACTAGTTAACGAGAGTCGTGTTTTTTTATCTAGTATTTACTAACACTATTGTTTTTTACTGACTACTAGTTAACGAGAGTCGTGTTTCTTTATCTGATAGTTACAAACACTATTTTGTTTACGAATTAAACACAGTAATAATACATACACATATGAGTCTAATTAGACTCCTATAACTTTGTTGGGTGTTAGTAAATCAACTCAGTAATTGTCTGGCACCACAATAACATAACTTAGTATTAAGTTTCATACTCGTGGTTAATAAGCCTCATAAGTGAAGGAATAGAGAGATAACTCAGTTCGATAATACATCTGTCACTATTTAAATATGTGATGCCTAATACCAAGCTCAGAACTATGAATCTGATTGATAAAGACATCTGTTGTTTTCGTGGAAAAGTTAGTGAAGTAATTAAACATGTACGTTTTGAATGTGAAGATAGAACATTTGGAAATTACGTAAATCATTTGTTTGAATTTCTTACAGAGAGTTTTGTTTGTATTACACAGTTTAAGTTAATCTCTGTTTCTGGGTATTTTAATGTAGAAACATCTATACAACCGATTACGTTTCATGCCACTTTATTTGTCAAATATGGTGTGTTCACATCCAGAAAATTAGCCAGAAATGGTAAATCTAAACTGACTCTGCTGGTCTGTTATATAGGAGAATAAAATTTATTTTTATTGGCGGCCCGGCATGGCCAGGTGGGTTAAGGCGTCCGACTCGTAATCTGAGGTTCGCGGGTTCGAATCCCCGTCATACCAAACATGCTCGCCCTTTCAGCCGTAGGGGCGTTATAACGTGACGGTTAATCCCACTATTCGTTGGTAAAAGAGTAACCCAAGATTTGACGGTGGTTGGTGATGACAAGCTGCCTTCCTTCTAGTCTTAGACTTCTAAATTAGGGATGGCTAGCGCAGATAGCCCTCGTGTAGCTTTGCGCGAATTTCAAAAAACAAACAAATTTTTATTGGTTAGGATTTAAGTATAAGGACCAATTACAGACATTTACTCAATAGTATGTTGATGTTAGTGTGGCTGAACAGTAAGAAGTTGAGCCACACATTGAATTATCTTAATTCAAGATGCATGATTTATATATTGTACTGTATATTTTTCTGTAATATGTGTTTTGTATACATTTCTGTGCTTTAATTATCTCTCATCTTAGATTAGTGCATATAAAAAAGAAAAAACAATTGGTCCTGTTAACCAAAGGTCTTGATTTCAAGTCTCTAAACTTATTTTATTATCATCTTTTTCACTGATTGTTAGAAAGTTTACTCCATTTGGTTTGTAGCATGAAGTAAGTGTTAAGCCTTCGACTAAATTCCCTGGAGGATACGATTTCATAGCTCTGCCATAAAATCGGTTTCGTGAGGTTCTACCTTGTCTCGCAGCAGTAAGGTCCTGTTCGTGTAACTTCATATTAAATGAATCCTTCGCTGACTTTGTCAAGGACTCCTCATACGTCTATACAAAAGGATTTAGTAGTTTTAGTATGACAGGACTAACAAGTCCTAATCAGATATTTTAGCACCAGAGTTTAGTTATTAACGTCTTATTTATGTTCCTCTGTAAAGATCTGCCAGCAGAGTGTTGAACCAACTGGGAAAGCGTGCAGTGATTGGAGGAAGCCAAAAACATCCACTGGTTACTTACATACTGAACACTGTGGTTGTTGACAAGATTTAGAGAAAAATAAATAGTATAATTTTCTGAAACTTTAATCTCTCTAATACGTGTCTGAAGCCTGGCATGTTTTCCTGACATACTAGCAGCACTGTCATAGAGCTTACCATGACAATCCAATACATTGTCATAGAGATAACCACGACAATGAAATACACTGTCCTAGATCTTACCATGAGAATCCAAATACATTGTCACAGACCTAATCATGACACTCAAATACATTGTCATAAAGCTGATCATGATAATCAAATACATTGTCATAGACCTAATCATGACAATTAAATACATTGTCATAGAGTTGATCATGATAATCAAATACATTGTCATAAAGCTGATCATGATAATCAAATACATTGTCATAGACCTAATCATGACAATCAAATACATTGTCATAAAAAATGATCATGATAATCAAATACATTATTACAAAGTTGATCATGACAATCACATACATTGTCATAGACCTAATCATGACAATTAACTACATTGTCATAGAGCTGATCATGACAATTCAAAACACTGTCATAGAGTTGACCATGACAATCCAAAATATTGTCATTGAGCTGACCATGACAATCAAATACACTGTCATACATCTTACCATGACAATCCAAAGCATTGTCATAGAACTGACCATGACAATCAAATACACTGTCACAGAGTTGGCCAAGGCAATCCAAAACATTGGTAAAAGGCTCATTTAAAGACGGAAATCACATTGTCCACAAGGCTTCAGCCAGCATCAATGGAAACAGGAAGGAAGACTTTCAGTGAGATATGGAGCCGAGTAACTAAAACTTGAAACATCCCAAGTTCTGTCAACTAGAAGAAAACACTACTGGACGGTGTATGAAATAAAACACTAATAGACAGTGTGTGAAAGAAAACACTACTGGACAAAGTATGAAATAAAACACTACTGGACAGTGTGTGAAAGAAAACATTACTGGACAGAGTATGAAATAAAACACTACTGGACAAAGTATGAAATAAAACACTACTGGACAGTGTGTGAAAGAAAACATTACTGGACAGAGTATGAAATAAAACACTACTGGACAGTGTGTGAAAGAAAACACTACTGGACAGTTTGTGAAAGAAAACACTACTGGACAGAGTATGAAATAAAACACTACTGGACAGTGTGTGAAAGAAAACACTACTGGACAGTTTGTGAAAGAAAACACTACTGGACAGAGTTTGAAATAAAACACTACTGGACAGTGTGTGAAAGAAAACACTACTGGACAGTGTGTGAAAGAAAACACTACTGGACAGAGTATGAAATAAAACACTACTGGACAGTGTGTGAAAGAAAACACTACTGGGCAGTTTATGAAGTAAAACACTACTGGACAGAGTATGAAATAAAACACTACTGGACAGTGTGTGAAATAAAACACTACTGAACAGTGTGTGAAAGAACACATTACTGAACAGAATATGAAAGAAAACACTACTGGACAGTTTGTGAAATAAAACACTACTGGACAGTTTGTGAAAGAAAACACTACTGGACAGTGTGTGAAAGAAAACATTACTGGACAGAGTATGAAATAAAACACTACTGGACAGTGTGTGAAAGAAAACACTACTGGACAGTGTGTGAAAGAAAACACTACTGGGCAGTTTGTGAAGTAAAACACTACTGGACAGAGTATGAAATAAAACACTACTGGACAGTATGTGAAAGAAAACACTACTGGACAAAGTATGAAATAAAACACTACTGGACAGTGTGTGAAAGAAAACATTACTGGACAGAGTATGAAATAAAACACTACTGGACAGAGTATGAAATAAAACACTACTGGACAGTTTATGAGAGAAAACACTACTGGACAGAGTATGAAATAAAACACTACTGGACAGTGTGTGAAAGAAAACACTACTGGACAGTTTGTGAAGTAAAACACTACTGGACAGAGTATGAAATAAAACACTACTGGACAGTTTGTGAAGTAAAACACTACTGGACAGAGTATGAAATAAAACACTACTGGACAGTATGTGAAAGAAAACACTACTGGACAAAGTATGAAATAAAACACTACTGGACAGTGTGTGAAAGAAAACATTACTGGACAGAGTATGAAATAAAACACTACTGGACAGAGTATGAAATAAAACACTACTGGACAGTTTATGAAAGAAAACACTACTGGACAGAGTATGAAATAAAACACTACTGGACAGTGTGTGAAAGAAAACACTACTGGACAGTTTGTGAAGTAAAACACTACTGGACAGAGTATGAAATAAAACACTACTGGACAGTGTGTGAAATAAAACACTACTGGACAGTGTGTGAAAGAACACATTACTGAACAGAATATGAAAGAAAACACCACTGGACAGTTTGTGAAATAAAACACTACTGGACAGAGTATGAAATAAAACACTACTGGACAGTATGTGAAAGAACACATTACTGAACAGAATATGAAAAAAAAACACTACTGGACAGTTTGTGAAATAAAACACTACTGGACAGTATGTGAAAGAACACATTACTGAACAGAATATGAAAAAAAAACACTACTGGACAGTTTGTGAAATAAAACACTACTGGACAGAGTATGAAATAAAACACTACTGGACTGTGTGTGAAAGAAAACATTACTAAACAGAATATGAAAGAAAACACTACTGGACAGTTTGTGAAGTAAAACACTACTGGACAGAGTATGAAATAAAACACTACTGGACAGTGTGTGAAATAAAACACTAATGGACAGTGTGTGAAAGAACACATTACTGAACAGAATATGAAAGAAAACACTACTGGACAGTTTGTGAAATAAAACACTACTGGACAGAGTATGAAATAAAACACTACTGGACAGTGTGTGAAAGAAAACATTACTGAACAGAATATGAAAAAAAAACACTACTGGACAGTTTGTGAAATAAAACACTACTGGACAGAGTATGAAATAAAACAATACTGGACATTGTGTGAAATAAAACACTACTGGACAGTGTGTGAAAGAACACATTACTGAACAGAATATGAAATAAAACACTACTGGACAGTTTGTGAAATAAAACACTACTGGACAGAGTATGAAATAAAACACTACTGGACAGTGTGTGAAAGAAAACATTACTGGACAGTGTGTGAAAGAACACATTACTGAACAGAATATGAAAGAAAACACTACTGGACAGTTTGTGAAATAAAACATTACTGAACAGAATATGAAAGAAAACACTACTGAATAGTGAGTTCCTTCTTGGAAGCTGATTAAACTAATAATAATAACAGTGGCTTCTTTCGACTGGAAATTTGATCACTTCGATAACATGCTTTATGATCTTTAGATCGCCCCCCATCACCTCAATGAGAATGAGCCCCGGCAATCCTCACTTACACACAGCGATCGTTGTTTATACTAAATATTGTTTCCTCGTGAAGCTATTCTCAAACTGTCTTTTATAATGTGCAGGGTGAAGAAAAACATATTTTCGAACGCTCGCGGTTGCACCTGATTCGAAACTTTTAAGTTCCGAACAAAATATTTAGCCACGAGCTGGAAAGTATGTATGTGAAAGGCATTCCTGACTTCTGAAACGAACTACAATTACTACAAGGTCCTTGTCATATTCTCTTATTCAGAATTCAGATCCGTTGTCAGAATTATCTGTCCCTGATTCTAGGATGATCCAGTCTGCTTAATGTACTCTGAAAACAATGAGAAATTATATTTCTTTAAAAAAAAAAACCATCAACAGTTTTAAGTAACGATGTTCAAACATGGACATCTTTTACTGTTGGAATACCTCGTGTGTTATCCATTCGACTGAGATATCTCCTGCTAGGGTATTAATTCACTCATTTCTATTAATTTTTATACCAAGATATCAGGTTCGGTGGGCTTTTAAGCTAGGTTATCAGGTGAACATAGAAGGTTTATTTTTACGCACAAATACAGATACAATAATAATAATAATCGTTACCATTAATAGATGGTCACGTGTGTGGTGACTTCTTGTTATCAGGTTACCCATGTCAACAATTCCCTAACCATCGATGTCGTACACAAATATGCCTTCTCTGTCTTCAGGCCCACCTTGTTGACGCTGCGGTCTATGTTTAAGAATGTTGTGTTGACAAGTTAAGTCTTACTTATCGTATTTGCTATCTCTCACAGTTCAAGTGAAACTCTTGTTATGACTTCCTACATCTCGTCGTTCGTTATACGAATGACAGAATGGACAGATGTAAGAATACTTGTCTTTCTGTAGCTTCCAAATAACAAATAAACACAGTTTATAGATGTACCTTGTCTAACAGTGTACTATCTCTTCATGAAAGATAACAGATTTCTTCAACAAATTAGTGTCGTCCGTTGTGAGGAGAGAAAATATGTTATACACTTTTATATAAAAGTTCAGAAATACAGTTTTTGAGAATCTAGGCATAATAGTCACATTTATTTTTCTGCTTTTATATATGATAAACTTCCATAAACACTATTATATTCGATTCGAATTACATATTTTAATGATTATTTTGTTAAACATTTTGGTTAATTTCAGTTTTTTAATTTACTGCCTCTTACAATTCCCCCCCCCCCCGGTGTGGAAACCTGGATACGTCTCTGCTTTTCAGTTTATTTTTGTTTAATTTAATAACAATGTTGCTGGCATGGCCAGGTGGGTTAAGGCACTCGACTCGTAATTCGAGGGTCATGGGCTCGAATCTCCATCGCACCAAACATGCTTGCCCTTTCAGCCGTGGGGACGTTATAATATTACGGTCAATCCCACTATTCGTTGATAAAAGAGTAGCCCAACAGTTGGTGGTGGGTGGTGATGACCAGTTGCCTTCCCTCTAGCCTTACACTGCTAAATTATGGACGGCTAGTGCAGATAGCCCTAGTGTAGCTTTGTGCAAAATTCAAAACAAACAAACAAACAAACAAACAACGTTTCGACCGCCACCAGGCAACTGTTGTTTATTGTGTGAAGTAAAAAGGTACTAATTATTCGTGAAATAAACCTAATCTAAATCAAAAATACAGGTGTCACTCTTCCTATATGTTTTCTAAATTGCTACAAAATTCTTACGCCGAGTAGTTGTTGACAGTCACGGTCACACGAGCGGTCGAAAAGCTGTAATAAAGCTGAATAAAAATAAACAACCCATTCAAGAACTGTATCTCTGGACTTTTATTTAAGTTATGTGACCACAAGTGTAACAATTTGTCCCAAATATGTGAGGATTATTATAATTTCGTCCACACGACACGCTAAATTCACGAAACCAATCGGCACGCAACAGTTCTTAATATGTTCTACCTATGTACAAATCTATCCGACTTTGTTTTTATCCAAAGTGTCAAATTTTAATATTTCATCTGAGTATATTCAAGTGATGAAAACATTAAATCTAACATAAAGAACGAAATTATGATACTAGAGAGGGGGAGGGGGGCGAAAGGAAAAAGAAACACCTGGCAAAATGCCAAGTTGTTGTTTTTTTTCGTTCTTTTCAGATTAGGCAGTTTTCTCTCTTCATCATTTTCGGACACTCCTTTCGTCTGGTCAATAGACTATCTACTTTCTTTCAGAATTACAACTCGTTTTCTTTGCAGATTAATAGAAAATGCATTAAGGCGTAAAACATGTTGATACTGGCTCAGCTCTCAAAGAAAGAATTTTTCGTCTCTCTCTCTTTCTTTCTTTATTTTAAAGAGCTGTGAAGCACGGTCTCGTTTCCAGGCGCCAATGATAGATGCTGTTATGTATTTTATGGATTAACACTGTCACCTAAGCTACATTTATAACAGGAAAAACGCTGTTCTGGGATATTACATCGTCCACTGATGCGAAAACTGATTAGTTTAACTCTTAAGTAATGAAATATCTTACTTGACTGCAATGGTGCATTAGGAAAAATTAGAAAATTTTTGACCGGCTCGCATGTTGATAACTGTCTGTTTTACACAGCGTAAGAAAGTCATCATTATGCATTATTTATAAAGGGTGTTCCAAAATATGTATACACACTTTGAATGATTACAAATACAATGTTTATTTAGATATATCTAGGTTTTATAATCCAAGTTTAAGAAGACAAGTGTAGAATATTTTGAGTTATCGTAGGTGTTCGAACTGATGACCGTTCTGATCCAGGTACTGCTGATAACGCGGGCAGATGGAATTGCAAACTTCACGAATCATTTCACTTGGTATTTGGGTGCATTCTCTTTCAGCTGCTGCTCTCAGCTCATTGACTGTTGCAGGTTTTATGCTATAAACCTTATCTTTGACGTATCCTCATAAAAAAAAGTCTAGAGGCGTGAGGTCTGGTGAACGTGGGGTAAACGTCCGGTCACGATCATCTTCATTGAGGGCGTGGACTAATGCCGGAATAAAACTTTTCCAATGAACGCGCTTCAACATGCGATGGACGCTCGATTTTGGGATATCTGTCTCACGGGCTGTTTGCCGAACACATTTTCTTGGAGATCGATGGAGACTTTCCAACAGCTCTGCTTCTCGTGTGGGACTGGTGGACGACCGCGGTCTTCCAGAACGCTCTTTATGAACGTCTTGAACAGTTCCATTTGTTTCAAACTTATCTCTGATTCGAGTAATAGTGAGTCACATTGGTGGATCTGTTTGAAACTCCCTACTAGATCGTCTTTGCACTTCGGCTACGTTCTCACATTTCCAGTAACACTTTAAGATAAATTTCCTTTTCTCAAAGTTTAGTCTTGCTTCTGCCATTACTTCAAATCAGCTGCACCTGTAAAAAAGGAAAGTTTGAGTGAGTTATAATCATTCAAAGTGTGTATACATATTTGGGACACCTGTACATCAACGTATAGTACCATTAAACCAAATATATATTTGTATAGAATTTGTAGAATAGAGTTATATTTTTAATATCGTGTGAATCTAATCTTTACACAAGTAACTGATTTTTACTACTGAAATTGTATATTCTCCTTCAAAATAAAAGGAACAAAATCTGAAAAAAAATTGAACGAGAATATTGGTTTCAAATTACCTGTATGTGTTAAAGAAACGTGGTACTGGGAGACATATTTATTGTCTTAAAGGCTTCAGTTTGAATTTCGCGCAAAGCTATACAAGGATTATCTACACTAACCATCCCTAATTTAGCATTGATGTAAAACTAAAGGGAAGGCAGCTAGTCATCAGCACCCACCACCAACTCTTGGGCTACTCTTTTACTAACAACTATTGAGATTGACTGTCACATATAACGCTCCCATGGCTTAAGGGCAAGCATGTTTGGTGGGGCATGGATTCATATCCGCGACCCTCAGATTGCAAATAGAGTGCCCTAACCACCTGGCCATGTCGGGCATCTTAAACGCTACGTCACATTACGAAAAAACAAAAAATCCACTTCGCATCATACAAATTTAATGCCATTTTCTTCATCGGTGGGAACAATATGCACTCATACGCAATGTTTAAAATTTTTAATTAGTACAAAGAAATTTTATTTGGTTGCTCTATCGTGTAGAGTACTGGATAGTTGCTTTTTGAATGCTGTTTTTAGAAAGATCAGATGCGGTAATTTTCCGTACTGTGACAGATAGACGACACTTCTTCGGCAAAACCTCAATTAGAATGAATATTTATCAGCTTGAACCTGGCACAGTAATTCATATTTCAAGAAATGCACGACTTGATCCGTTCCTAAACTGCTTTTTATTTGCTTTGATGTAAAACATTTATCAATAACTTCAGTGTCACAAGAGCTAGACGGTCTGTATTTATGAGGGTTTAGTTGGAAAGATATAAGACGGCAACTCCAATAATATCCCTTATATTGATCGATGACGTCAGTATACGAAATAAAAAAAAATAGATATTGAAAGATAAAGAGCAGGTATTCTTGCGTCTAAAGTACAGTTTTCAAAACATCCTAACACAGATCGTGACAACTTCTGAATAAGTTACATCTAACTATTTGATTTCATCCAACAGCTGCCCGACGGACGCAGAAGGCAATATTATTTGTTGGAGCCCAGATCCAGTGAAGTAACTGGCAAAGTGCCAATGCGTGAACAGTGATCCAGTTCGTGATTAAGGAAATTTCCTACAGACCGATTCAACTACGACGCTTTTGTAGGTTGTGCGAAATGGAAAGTCTTCTGGTTTGTAGCGTTCAACATATCACGAACAAGATCGTGGAACGGCGTTCTTTTAGTTGGAAATGAACATTGCAATAATAAACAAAAACTTTTCTTACATAGACTTCTTGTTTTGTTTGTTCTCATTCAAAATAATTAGAACTCAGCAAATACAGTGACTAAAATGAGGCTAAACATAACAATTTTCTACGTTGATGTAAAAATGTCTTCTGCTCAAGACAAGCCAACACAGTCGATATACTGGGGGCACTTTAATTATAAACAAGCATTATTTATGGAGAAAAATCATTTCTTGAAGAATGGTCAGTAAATTACTTTGAAACAAAAACTTCAAGCTTTCGACAAATGTCTTCGTGAGGACTATTGATATAGAAGTATTGATTTTTTTTTATCCTATTCAAAACCAATCCTTTAACGTTAATCTCAGCAAAACTACTAAGTTTTACTAAGTTTCAGGCTTGCTGTCTTGTGTATAACACCGTCACAGATGTATGTAAAAGTTGTGTCAAATTCTTGAAAAATCTAAATTATAAAGAAATGACCAATGTTACTTTAACTTGGATAATTAATGCTAAAATAAACCAGCACGAAAATCTTAAATGCTTCTCATGTTTAAGAGTAAAATTAAGGTTTCACACTATTTTGATATGAAATAAACATAAGTTACACTAATTTCAACACTAAAAGGTTCATATATATATATGTTAAAAGTATTCGCCCCAACTTAAAAAAAAAATTCCTTAATGTTATTACATTTAAACGCTAAATATAGGATATTATTCAAATTTAATAGCACACTAATTAACAATTATTCGTTTAGCAAAACTGTTAAAATAAAACCATGAAGCTTGTTTGTTTGTTTGTTGAGTTTCGCGCAAAGCTACTTGAAGGCTATCTGCGCTAACCTTCTCTAATTTAGCAGTGATAGACTAGAAGAAAGGTGGCATCACCCACCGCTAACTCTTGTTAGCCAGGTGGTTAAAACACTCAACTCGTAAAACCAAGGTCGTGGGTTTGAGTCCTCGTCACACCAAACATGCTCGCCCTTCCAGGCGTGAGGGCGTTACAATGTTTCAGTCAATCTCACTATTCGTTGGTAAAAGAGTAGCCCAAGAGTTGGCGGTGGGTGGTGATGATTAGTTACCCTCCCTTTAATCTTTACACTGGTAAATTAGGAACGGCTATCGCAGATAGCTCTCGTGTAGCTTTGCGCGAAATTCAAAACAAACGAAACCAATAAATCAGACAAAGATTAGATTATTGTACGCTGTCTTTGTATTTGTGCTGAATCACTCGTTGTGAAACTGAGATAGTTGTTGAAATGTATAATGTTTTACTCCTGTGGCAGCATTCATTCTTTATATTACAGTTAGATGAAGAAATCGTCTGATAAAGCTAGAGATAGGTAGTTTTGTTCTGTATGCTGGCACTCAAAGAGAGGACGTTTCGGGAGGACGTTTCGGTAAGTTTATTGTTATGCTCGCACAACAGCGTTATACCAATATCCGGAGACTCTCCATGAAAATCAATTAAGTTTATAACGTCGTGCCTAATGCGGGTAACTCAAGCTGGATCAGAAATCTGACCTCTCCAGACGAATAGCAAACAGCTTAAATGGGTGTACAGTGTCCGAAAAGTCTGCAAACATAGACATTTCAACGCCTTTTACACAATGTGATTCACGTGCTGTCCTAGTGGATCAACAGCAGAATTAACTAAATCTTCTCGTGCTTAGAAAGCACCATAATCAGTCACGTGCCTGAAATTAATAAAAGCTGCAAATAACCCATGGTTCGAGACTTTTCGAACACACTGTATATTACTTTAAAAGATCGTATACACGTTTCTGTATAGTTTCATTTATGATTGTCAATTATGTTTTAAAAGAGAATATTTTGTACGGTATAACACCTTAGCAAGGTATAATTTATATACACTGTTGACCAAAATCTTAAGGCCAATGAACATAAAGAAAAAATATGCATTTTGCGTTGTTAGATTCAACCACTTATTTGAGTAGAGCTTCAAAAGATGGAAATAAGAAAAGGGAAAATAAAAATTAAAAAAAAATTAGCGTTTAATAGGAAAAATGTGAACACTATGAAATTAGCCTAAATACTGGCTGATCAAAAGTTTAAAACTATACCAAAAAAAAGTCGTAAACAGGGTAGAAAATGCACAACAAGAAGTCTTAGTAGTGAGTTGCACGGCCGTTATTGCGAATAACTTCAAACATTCGCTTTGGCATGGTCGATATAAGCGTTTGCAGAAGGCTGGTTGGAATGTTATTTCAAGTGGTGAAGATGGCTTCACGAAGATCATGCACTGTTTGGAATTGACGTCTATTTCTATAGACTTCCCTTGCCATCCACCCCCAAACATTTTCAATGGGGTTCAGTTCGGGTGAACACGCTGGATGATCCAAAAGAATCACGTTATTCGCCATGAAAAAGTCCTTTGTCCTGCGGGCATTGTGGATTGCAGCATTGTCCTGCTGAAAGATCCAGTCATTTCCACGCAAGCGAGGGCCTTCAGTCAATAAGGATGCTCTCTCCAACATGCCAATGTAGCCAGCTGCTGTTTGACGCCCCTGTATAACCTGAAGCTCCATTGTTCCATGGAAGGAGAAAGCACCCCAGATCATGATGGAACCTCCTCCACTCGTCGTGTAGAAAATGTCTCCGGTGGGATATCCTTATCGTGCCAGTAACGTTGGAAGTCATCTAGACCATCCAGGTTAAATTTTTTCTCATCAGAGTACAAAACCTTCTTCCACTTTTCTACGTCCCATGTTTGGTGCTTCTCAGCAAAGTTTAACCGAGCTGTTTCGTGGTGCGGAAGGAGGCGTGGCCTTTGAAGACGTTTACAGTTTTTAAAGCCTTTCTCTCATATATGTAGTCTTATTGTTCTTGAGCTGCATTCTGCGTTCGTAAGGGCCTTAATCTGGTTCGACGATCGGCTGGTGTCTTGCCGGACAACCCGTCTAATCCTCCTGCTCAACGCCGGCGAAATTTTCTTGGGCCGACCACTTAAAATTCTCGTTCCGTACTTCTCAGGGTCTTTTAAGAAATTTGCAACAGCAGTTTTACAACACCCAATCTCACCAGCGATGGCACGTTGTGAGAGACCTTGATTTTGCAGCTCGACAATTCTGCCACGTTCAAACTCTGTCAACTTTTTACCCTTTGCCATGTTTGCACCCAATGTAACACAGGAGATGTCAGTGGAAGATGTTGATAACGCTAATGCTTGAACACAAATGACTAAATTTTGTTACGTGTTTACCGATTGACACTTCGTTTCAATATGGTCTTGTTGGGCATTTCCTACCCAACTTAGGGTAGGACCTACTTACTTCTTTTTGGTATGGTCTTAAACTTTTAACCAGCTAGTATTTAGGCTCATTTCATAGTGTTCACATTTTCCCTATTAAATGCTAAAAAGTCTTTTATTTATATTTTCCCTTTCCTTATTTTCATCTTGTGAAGCTCTAATCAAATAACTGGTTGAGTCAAACAACGCAAAATGCATATTTTTTCTGTTCATTGGCCTTAAGAATTCGGCCAGCAGTGTATGTAGCTTCTACCTTGAATTCTCCTTGGCACAAGTGGGAGACGAGATTCAGACTTTGCGACGTTTTCTCATTACCTCACTTATTATGCGAACGGTAAACATTTTGATGCAAATTTATTGTTAGTGAAGCAAGCGTGTAACTCTATAATTATAAAGCTACTTGGTACTATTAGTTACCTCTTTTCTGGCTCGACACGGCCAGATGAATAGGGCACTCTTCATGTAATCTGAAGGTTGAGGGTTCGAATCCCCACCACACCAAACATGTTCGCCCTTTCAGTCATGAGGGCGTTACAATGTTTCAGTCAATCCCACTATTCGTTAGTAAAAGAGTAGCCCAACAGTTGGCAGTGGGTGGTAATAACTAGTTGCCTTCTCTCTAGTCTTACACTGCTAAATTAGGGGTGTATAGCCCTCGTGTAGTTTTGCGCGAAATTAAACAAACAAAGAAAAATTTCTTTTGCCTCCAAAACAAAAAGTCGTAGCCTGATGGTTATCGTATCAGGCTGTATATCGAAACACCCACGGTTCTAGCTGAAATATATTGAACAAACTTACCACTTTCAGCCGTAGGAGCGTTATAAATTTGGTATTTAGTCCGCTGATTCAGTCAAAGAAGCCACATGTGCGACAGCTGCTGCTAACTGATTGCCTTCCATCTTATTTCATTCACCTTAAAACCATTTCAAGAAAAGCAATGACTGAACCAAACACGCTACATCATTAAGGTGATCCACCTAGCCTGAAAATGTAATCGGGCTAACCACAGTGCCACAAGCGGCAGACCTCGTAGAAACTCAAGTACGTTGAGTTATAAAAAGCTGCTGTTTATATAAGTAACACGTTCACTATTTATACAAACGTAAACTAATTCAGGAAGGACACCACTCCCAGGTCAGTATTATATGCTTACAAGCACACTAATTATCTATTGTAATACACGTTAAATAATAAAAACATTGGTTTATTTCTTCCAAATATTTACTGCATTTCTCAAACTATTTCTTGTATGCTACTTTCTCAGCAACTTAAGCCATCAACGAAAACTGTTACTGGGAGAGAAAATCCACTATGCATTTTAAATAACAATCTAAAGATGCAGTTTTTTTGAGCGGATTATTTTTATTTAACTATTTTTTTACCAATGGGTGTCTTACCATATCATAGTTATGTAACAAAAAGTGCCAAAAACGTTTGGAAATAAGCATATAAAAAAAAAGTAAGGCACTTTCATTCAAAAAATCGAATGCTCAAATCAGAGGTCGCCTAAGAAAAGTTGATCTGACAACTTTAATGATGGTACCATCAACAAGTATCAATGCGATAGTGCTTACGTAGACCAAACGGGATGCAACATAAACGTTAGGGTTAAAGAACATATCAGTCCCCCCATCACATATTTATGAACACAGCACGATGAATCAACGTTGATTCAACTAACATGAACAAGTTTATACAATGAGTTTTTTTTTTGTGTTTTTTTTTAATTTCGCACAAAGCTACTCGAGGGCTATCTGTGCTAGCCGTCCCTAATTTTGCAGTGTGAGACTAGAGGGATGACAGCTAGTCATCACCACCCACCGCCAACTCTTGGGCTACTCTTTTACGTGATTCATCACCGGACATTGAATACAAACGAACATCAGGAACAAACACTTTTAATTATGTTCAACTTAATAGCGTATTAGAAACATAAACGTAATTAAATATAGGTTACAAATGGCTGACTAGTATGCCACGTAGATTTTGTGCTCAATGTAAAGTTTATATTAAAGTTGGTGATAAAGCCCTTCATTGCTCTGGTGAGTGTCAAAAATGGTATCATTTAAGATGTAAGAACTTAACTGAACAGGATTTGGAATATTTAAATGAAATTGGGAAAAGTTATGAATGTGATTTTTGTATGAGAAAAAGAAAGTTAAGCCTAAATAGTGAAACTCCATTAAGAAGGACTGTGTCCATTTCGTTAGAGGGGGAGACAGTGAATCTTGTTGAGAATAGTGAGCTTGATTTAAATATGGGGGGAGGCAGATATGAAGTGGCTTAAGACAAAAGTTACTGAAATTTTGTCAAGACTTGATGACTTTCACTTAATTAAAGTAAAGGTCGAAGAATTAGTGACTTCCTTTCAATATTATTCAGAGAAGGTAGAAACTATGAGTGAGGATATCACAACTTTGAGAGCTGAAGTTAAGGAGTGTAAACAGGAAAATAAAACATTAAAGCATGAAAATGAAGAATTGTGGAAGGAGATGGCAAGTTTTCGGAGGAAGATGTGTGAAGCGGAACAATATTCTTATAACTATAATGTTTTGATTGGAGGTATTCCAGAGAAGCCTAATGAGAATTTGCAAGAAGTTGTTGAGAAGATTACAACTACTTTTGGGGTTGACTGTGCTCCTACAGATATTGACACTGTTCATCGTATAGGAAAGAAAACAACTGAAAATAAGAGTCCGAGACAGATTGTTGTTAAGTTTTGTCGTAAGCAAATTAAATTTGATCTGCTTAAACTTAAGAAAACTAAATTTCGCTCTCTTAATACTAATGATATTAAGGTCTGTAATGAATCTTATCCAGTTTATGTTAACGAACATCTCTCCCCATATTATCGTGATATTTTCATGCAAGCAAAACGAAAACAGAAAGATCTTGGCTATAAATTTCTTTGGGTATCGAATGGTAATATTCTTATTAGAAATCAGAAACTACTCAGCCCATTGTTTTACGTTGCTTGATTGATCTTAATAATTTATAAATACTGCAATGGCTGATGATTTTGATGATATTGTTGGTGTTACACCAACTTTGTCTTCTCTTTCTGATTTACCAAATGTTTTTTCTGTTGGTCATTTAAATTTAATACATGTTAATATTCGAAGTCTTACTCAAAATTTTGACCAATTTCTTGTTTTTTTACAATCAAGCGTTGTTAAATTTCATATAATAGCTTTTTCTGAAACTTGGTTTGTTGAGGATGGATTTGTTTCCTTTTCGATTCCAGGTTACTCCTTTTATTCTTCATCTTCTAGTCTAAATAAGGCTAGTGGAGTGGCAGTTTTTGTTAAATTTGAGATACTGACTATGATAAAAGAAGTACAGTACATTAAGTCTGATGCTTTAATTTTATTTTGTATGATTCAAAATAAGAAATTTAATCTCTTTGTTGTTTATCGATCTCCTAGATTGCCTGTATTGAAATTTATTGATGAGCTTTCATTAGAATTGAATTTATACAAATATGATATTAATATACTTGTTGGTGATTTTAATATAGATGTTTTGGCATTTGATGATGTTTGTTATAAGAATGCATATTTTAAGTTTTTGTCTGAGAACAATCTTCGTATTATTATTTCTTCTCCTACACGGATAACCAATGTTACTAATTCTTGTATTGATCATTTTTAATTAGTGGAAATACTGTTAAAAATTGTTATTCTTATATTGTTGAGAGTTTTTTGACCGATCATTTTCCAATTGTTTTATGTATAGACATTTTATCGGATCTAAAACATGTCTCAAATGTTCAAAAGATTAAGTTTAATGAATTGAGTTCTTGTTTGAATTTTTCAGATTGGTCCTGTGTTATGAATTGTTCTGATGTTAATGTTGCTTATGATAATTTTGCTGAAGTGTTAACTGATTGTATTCAAAGTTGTACTACTACTGTTTCTGTGTCACGAAAGTTTAGAAAAATTAAGCCATGGATTACCAGTGAATTGGTTTTGTTAATGATTAAAAGAGATAAGTTAAAAAAGAAAGTACATCAATTTCCTGATGATATTTATCTAAAGATTAGATTTAAGTGTTTAAGGAATTATATTGTTAGCTTGACCCGTAAGACTAAATGGACTTATTATCATAACCTGTTTAAGAATGCTAAAACTATTAAACAGAATTGGAATATTGTTAACTCTATTATTGATGTTAAAAAAAAAATAAGAAATTTTGTAATTTTGGTACTACTGATTTATCTGATTTGAATTATTTTTTTGTTAATGTTGCTAAATCTACTTGCTCCAATCCTAAATTTTGTTCTCAGGGCATGCCTCCTGCTCCTTCTTCTTCTTGTTATCTATATCCTGTTACTGTATCTGAAACTATGAATAATATTTTCTCCTTATCAAATTCAGCTTCTAATGGTGTAGATGGTGTTTCGGTTAAGATTTTGAAAGCTAATGCTAATCTTTTTGCACCAATTTTGACTTTTTTAATTAATTTATCTTTTACTCAAGGGAAGTTTCCTAATGCTTTAAAGTTATCATTGGTCATTCCTATTTATAAATCTGGTAATATTTCTGATTTTACGAATTATAGACCTATTTCCTTATTAATACATTTCTCTAAACTATTTGAAAAATCTATGAAGATTAGAATTTTATCATTTCTTGATAGACATTCAGTTTTGTCTCCTTCTCAATTTGGCTTTCGGCCTGGGCTTGGAACGGAGGTTGCTGTTGCTAAACTTGTGGGAAGTATTACAGAAGCTTTGGATTCTGATCTTCATCCAATTGCTGTTTTTCTTGACTTAGCCAAAGCTTTTGATTCTGTTAATCATAAAATATTGTTAAATAAATTATCTTATTATGGTTTTAGAGGCATTGTTTTTGATTGGTTTTTTCTTACTTTCACAATAGAAAGCAATCGGTTTGTATCCATAATAATTATAGTGATTGGCTTACAATTAATGTTGGAGTACCACAAGGTTCTGTTCTGGGCCCTTTATTATTTCTCATTTATATAAATGATATTCTTTACCAACAGTTTTTTGGAGATATCCAAGCCTATGCCGATGATATTGCTGTTGTTTATAGTAAGCCAAATCTAATTAATGAAGCCATTATTTCTAGTGATCTTAATAAAATTAAAATTGGCTTTTCTGTAATGACTTATCCTTAAATATATCTAAATCTTTTCTTCTTCAGTTTAACCTTTATGGTGTCATTCCAGCTTTTCCTTCTATTTTTATCATTCTAGTGATTGTTATACTTACTCTAATTGTAAGTGTCCCAAATTGACTCAAGTTTCCTCTGTTAAATATTTAGGAATTATTTTAGATCGAAAATTAAATTGGCAATTTCATATTAATTCTTTAGTTAATAAATTAAAATATAGTTCTATGCTAATTTTGAACTTAGTCATTGTGCTCCTTATCATATTTTGTTAAGTGTATATTATGCTCTCTTTCAATCTTTCTTACAATATTGTATTTCAATTTGGGGTGGCACATATAAGACTTTTTTAATTCCTATTCACAAGTTGCAAAAAGTGTTTTCTCTCTTATTTTTACTCATAGGCTTGATACCGATTTCAGTAAATTTAACTCCCTCTTTCATATGATAAACTTTATTTATATTTTTTAGCTTTATCTACATTGCATGTTTCTTTTAATAGGCCTTTTAAAGTCACTTCATATTTTACACGACTTCAATCTTTTTTTCCAATTAATGTACCCACACCACGTAAAACAGTTACACTTCATCAATATCTTTATTTGGCACCTCGTATTCATAATTTTATTCCTTATAGTATAAGATCTTCTATTAATCGTGTTAATCAAAAGAAATACTTAAAACAATGGATCTTAAATACTGATGATAATATTCTGGGAACTTTATATTGATTTTGTAAGTTTTGATTTTACTTTATTATGTGTTTAACCATCACAGGACGAGTTAACTCTTTGTTGATGGTTTTATATTGATATTTGATTTTTTGTGTCTAATTTATTGCTTAATAAATTTATTATTATTATTATTATTATTGCCGGTAAACAGTTAACTGTCTATTTCTCAGAGTACCTACGTGATGAAGCAAAACCAAAACTATATTTGTGCATACCCACCAGGTACCTGTCACAATCAGCAAAAACTCTTCAGGAAGCAAAACTTTTCAAAAAATTGTTGTGCAGTGTAACCTATGTGCAGTTTTGTACGTAACTACTAATTAACAAACAAACAGAGCGAAAAACACAAAACACCATGTGTAAAAGGTACACAAACAGTGTTTACTAAACTTATGTTAACTTTTTTTTTTTTACTGTTTAGGCATTTTCTTACGAAGTTAGCCATAAAAGGGTTAGCTGCTCGTAAATAGCTAACAGACCAAAGCAACTACCGCCAACGTAAAGGTTATTCCTTTTTCACTATCACTCTTATAGCGTACCAACAACAGGCTAGGAATTTAAGTAAAACACCATACACACATGCACTGAAAGCACAATAATCTCGTGGCCAAGCCCGGCCACTAATATAGAAAACAGAAAATTTAGTTTGTGTTTTTAGTTAAACCTTACATTCATTAGGCGTTACGCTTTAATAAAAGCATATTTAAAGCAGTTTCTTAATTTTTGAGGGGTCACGGACCCCTTTCAGAATCTAATTCGAAAGCCATGGATTTCCTCCTCAAGAAAATGCACACAAAAACATATACACAAAATAGTGGTGGAAAAAAATCACTTTCTTGCCTCCGGTTCGAGGGTTAGAAACCACGTTTTAAAGTTTGTTTTTTACGTGTTACAATATGAAACAAACTTCGAATATTAACGAACTCTTGTGACTTGATTCCAATCCTCCATTGGTAGTAATTCAATTCACTGTAATATTAAGAGTAAAGCAACATGAATTAAAGGACCCGAAATGACCTAGTGGTTAAGACACTCGGCTCAAAATGTGGAGGCCCAACATGGCCAGATGGTTAAGGCGCTTGACTCACAATCTGAGGGCCGCGGGTTTGAATCCCCGTCGCACCAAACACATTGACCCTTTCAACCGTGGGGACTTTATAATGTAACGGTCAATCCCACTATTCGTTGGTAAAAGAATAGCCCAAGAATTGGCAGTGGGTGGTGATGACTAGCTGCCTTCTCTCTAGTCTTACACTACTAAATTAGTGACGGTTAGCGCAGATAGCCCTCGTGTAGCTTTGCGCGAAATTAAAAAAACAAACAAACACAATATCTAAATTTCGAGTTCAAATCCCATCACTGAACATGCTGGTAAATAGCGTTGCATTGAGCCGTGTGGGACGTTATAATGTGATGGTCAACACAACAAATAATACATGAAAATTCATAATACTTATGTTGCTTGTCATCTGACTAAGCAAAATCGTTTTGTTTAATTCATCATGTCCACACTGTCAGATAGCTATGTATCCGTTTTTACAATGCAAAGAGAGGGTATGGGGAGCCATAGATTAAAGTGAGAAGTACAAAACCGAGTTTAATAGGGAATGCGTTATGCATTTGTAGTTTAGTTATGACGTATAGTCTGTGTTCTATTTTTTTAAAATAAAGCGAGCATTGTCAGCGCTGTGTTTGTTAATGTAAAATGAAAAATACGGTAATTAAACGTTCATATATCAGCAACACTCAAAAACATTGAATTTCAGAGAGAAAGGATAAACATCTGAAGGGTTAAGTCTCAAATTTATCACGTTAATTATATCGCAAGAAGTACAAAATGTCAAATATTCTGTCTGTTTGTTTTTTAATTTCACGTAAAGTTACACGAGAGCTATCTGCGCTAGCCGTCCCTAAATTAGCAGCGTAAGACTAGAAGGAGCGCAGCTAGTTATCACCACACACCGCCAACGCTTAGGCTACTCTTTTACCAACGAATAGTGGGATTGACCGTAACATTATAACGCCCTCATGGCGAATCCCCGTCGCGACCCTCAGATTATGAGTCGAGTGCCTACCTCTGCTAATTAAATTAGGTTGTTTAACAGCTGAGGTATCAACTTCGACTTGACTGGCTTTTAATCTTCGAAAAACGCCAACCATAGAAAACCTAAAGTCGAATTAAACAAAACTGGATTACACAGCAAGATCACAGAGGCAGGTAGGCCTAATTCAGATATCTGATAACTCAGCACTATAACCAGAAAAGCTAATTACCAGCAAAGATATGAAATTGTTAAAAAAAAAGGGCCCGTACAAGTGACGAATATTGAATTTCTACAAAATAATGATAAAATTCCCGGATATTTTACGATGAGGAACCATTATATTTTCCTTAAAGTTGTGACAAAATTATCCAGTCATGATTTGTGTATTTTAAAACTTCAGATAAAGTGTTTTGCTCTTCTTGTTTCTCGAGGGGCCGTCTCTATGAGTCGATGAACCTTTCTTATATCTCAAAGGGCGTAAACATTCATCAGCACATGTGTACAACATGGAGTCATGGCAAAATTTGAGTGTATGGATCAGAGACAATGAAATGATGTATGTATTGTCAACGTGACTTCATGGCAGAATCTGAGAGTAAGAATTAGTAAAAATTAGAGGCAATAAAACTATAGAAACTGTCAATAGGGAGTCATGGCAAAATCTGAGAGTAGGGATTATAGGCAATAAAACTGTAGAAATTATCAACAGGGAGTCATGGCAGAATCTGAGAGTAGGGATTATAGGCAATAAAACTATAGAAATTGTCAACAGGGAGTCATGGTAGAATCTGAGAGTAGGGATTATAGGCAATAAAACTATATATATTATCAACAGGGAGTCATGGTAGAATCTGAGAGTAGGGATTATAGGCAATAAAACTATATATATTATCAACAGGGAGTCATGGTAGAATCTAAGAATAGAGATTTTAGGCAATAAAACTATAGAGATTGTCAAAATGGAGTTACTGTCAATTAAATAATAACTACTGGAAAACTGTTCTTATGAGATGAATCTGCTTAGTGTTCTGTTTGATAGAACACAAACTGGCTTTCAGAAAGACTTCTAATAATAACTACTGGAAAACTGTTCTTATGAGATGAATCTGCTTAGTGTTCTGTTTGATAGAACACAAGCTGGCTTTCAGAAAGACTTCTAATAATAACTACTGGAAAACTGTTCTTATGTGATGAATCTGCTTAGTGTTCTGTTTGATAGAACACAAGCTGGCTTTCAGAAAGACTTCTAATAATAACTACTGGAAAACTGTTCTTATGAGATGAATCTGCTTAGTGTTCTGTTTGATAGAACACTAACTGGCTTTCAGAAAGACTTCTAATAATAACTACTGGAAAACTGTTCTTATGAGATGAATCTGCTTAGTGTTCTGTTTGATAGAACACAAACTGGCTTTCAGAAAGACTTCTAATAATAACTACTGGAAAACTGTTCTTATGTGATGAATCTGCTTAGTGTTCTGTTTGATAGAACACTAACTGGCTTTCAGAAAGACTTCTAATAATAACTACTGGAAAACTGTTCTTATGTGATGAATCTGCTTAGTGTTCTGTTTGATAGAACACTAACTGGCTTTCAGAAAGACTTCTAATAATAACTACTGGAAAACTGTTCTTATGTGATGAATCTGCTTAGTGTTCTGTTTGATAGAACACTAACTGGCTTTCAGAAAGACTTCTAATAATAACTACTGGAAAACTGTTCTTATGTGATGAATCTGCTTAGTGTTCTGTTTGATAGAACACAAACTGGCTTTCAGAAAGACTTCTAATAATAACTACTGGAAAACTGTTCTTATGAGATGAATCTGCTTAGTGTTCTGTTTGATAGAACACAAGCTGGCTTTCAGAAAGACTTCTAATAATAACTACTGGAAAACTGTTCTTATGAGATGAATCTGCTTAGTGTTCTGTTTGATAGAACACTAACTGGCTTTCAGAAAGACTTCTAATAATAACTACTGGAAAACTGTTCTTATGAGATGAATCTGCTTAGTGTTCTGTTTGATAGAACACAAGCTGGCTTTCAGAAAGACTTCTAATAATAACTACTGGAAAACTGTTCTTATGAGATGAATCTGCTTAGTGTTCTGTTTGATAGAACACAAGCTGGCTTTCAGAAAGACTTCTAATAATAACTACTGGAAAACTGTTCTTATGAGATGAATCTGCTTAGTGTTCTGTTTGATAGAACACAAACTGGCTTTCAGAAAGACTTCTAATAATAACTACTGGAAAACTGTTCTTATGTGATGAATCTGCTTAGTGTTCTGTTTGATAGAACACTAACTGGCTTTCAGAAAGACTTCTAATAATAACTACTGGAAAACTGTTCTTATGTGATGAATCTGCTTAGTGTTCTGTTTGATAGAACACTAACTGGCTTTCAGAAAGACTTCTAATAATAACTACTGGAAAACTGTTCTTATGTGATGAATCTGCTTAGTGTTCTGTTTGATAGAACACTAACTGGCTTTCAGAAAGACTTCTAATAATAACTACTGGAAAACTGTTCTTATGTGATGAATCTGCTTAGTGTTCTGTTTGATAGAACACAAACTGGCTTTCAGAAAGACTTCTAATAATAACTACTGGAAAACTGTTCTTATGAGATGAATCTGCTTAGTGTTCTGTTTGATAGAACACAAGCTGGCTTTCAGAAAGACTTCTAATAATAACTACTGGAAAACTGTTCTTATGAGATGAATCTGCTTAGTGTTCTGTTTGATAGAACACTAACTGGCTTTCAGAAAGACTTCTAATAATAACTACTGGAAAACTGTTCTTATGTGATGAATCTGCTTAGTGTTCTGTTTGATAGAACACAAGCTGGCTTTCAGAAAGACTTCATGATCCTAGCAATGGAAATTTTATCGATGAAATTGGACTGCTGACGAAGTTTGACTCCATAATGAACAAACACCTGAAGGAAACTGCAGATCATTCCCCACTAAAGATAATGAGAACGAAGAACCAGAATGGGAAAGCACATCCAGTTACCATATTGTGTAAACACGACATCAAGCGTTTGATCGTAGACACACACCAAATGTCAGCCATACTAAACAATTGTCAGCTACACTGCGTATTTTTAACTGAGAATTACTGTTTGATACATTAAATTCGCACAGAGATGCCAGATACTGCTTTTAAAACAAACACTAGTGGTGACCCAATTTCCCTCTAATTTCAAATCTCTTCGCCCCCACAGAATTGCACAACACTTTAGACCTAACTTCAAAAATAACTTATATAAATTGTTTTGGCACAGTATTCATGATGAAACCTTTCGTCTGAAGACGAAAGGCGGAAGACTTCCGAAACATCTCCACAACAGGCAGTTGCTGTCCATTCTACAAAGTTTCATTCACAAATAACATTTCCACATGCAAGAGAGATTTAATACTGTTAATCACTTGTATAATTTCATGGCTAATCAATCAAATAGCTGAACTATGTTATGACTGACACTGATCGAAATATATTTTTAAAGACTGACACTCCAGCAAGATAGTTAGGGCGCTAAATTCATCATCTGACAGTCGCGGGCTCAAATTCCCGACACACCAAACATGCTAGCCCTTATAGCCATGGGGGGTTATAATGGTACTAACAATCCCATTATTGGTAAAAGAGTAACCCCAGAGTTGGTGGTTAGTAGTGATGACTAATTGCTTTTCCTCTAGTCTGTGACTGCTAACTTAGGGACAACTAGCGCAGATAACCAACGTGTAGCTTTGTACAATATTAACAAAACAAATACACAAACTAAAACTCTGCCAATTGAACACTTGCTTTAAAGATTTTCGTATTCATAGTTTAGTTTTTTCGAAACACTTCGCAAAGTGTCTCGTTCGCTGATATTCACGTATATTCTAAGTATTCCAAAGTTACTGTTACAAACTCGCTTGATTTTGACGTAATACGCCGTCCAGATAAAGTCCAAAGTAAAACTAAAAATGTAGCTTGCAACAACACTTAGTTCAAAGTTCGGTGCTTAAAAATGAAAACGTTAGGATTACGCGAAATAATCTTATGACAAAGTAATAAAAATGTTTATTTTATTAAAACTTAATATTATTACTTTTATTTTTAATATTTACAAATGGTAAGAGGGCTGATGAGTAGTGTATGAATATTCTAAAGCTCTGTGACAGAAGGGTTAACTTACGCTGTTACAGACATTTTTAATTGTAAATTGTAACCTTTTTCTGATATTATAAATATCATTTATGTTGTATTTGAAGTTAATAGCATGTAATTTATTGTAATTTATTCAGATTTGTTTGTAGTGAAATTTAAACACTTTTTAAATCTTATTACTGTTGGAAACTAAGCTTAAAATTGCAACATGAAGCTTAGTAATGTATTAAGATTGTTACGTCCAAGTTTACTGGTTTGTGTTATATGGTTATAAATATCTATAGTAAATAAAGTGAAACTAAAAATTAAAGCGTATGCTAGCTAAATTTCAGTTAACAACTAAAATCATTTTTCACTATTTGTTAGTTGCTAAGTCTTCAGTAATTTGTTTTATAATTAATAATTAATTAAGTGTAAATGAACCATAGACGTGTACATTCGTAGTTACAGTGCTAACATAGTAATCGTTGGTATTAATGATAACTAATAGGGGATTTTTAATGTTACATTTACATAAACTTTAATATGAAATGGTAACTTAGCAAGACAATTTTTAGTGATAAACCCAGATCCAAAAAAATGGTTTTATTACACCTATATTAGATACATAATGTAATTCATCGCTGTTAAATGTATGTTTGTTTGTTTTTAATTAAGTACAAAGCTACACAATGAGCTATCTGTGTTCTGCTCACCACGAGTATCGAAACCCGGTTTCTAGCGGTGTGAGTCCGCTGACATGCCGGTAGGGACATATTTTTATGTATGTGTGGGAGTACCCGTAGAAAACCCGATTGATCGGCTGACAAATATTTTAGTCTATTTATATAAATATATATATACGCATGCGCTCGTCTAAACACAATCATTATTTGAGCATAATCATTTGGTTTGGTTTATTTTGAATTTCGCGCAAAGTTACACGAGGGCTATCCGCGCTAGCCGTCCCTAATTTAATAGTGTAAGACTAGAAAAAAAGGCAGCTCGTCATCACCACCCACCACCAACTCTTGGGCTACTCTTTTACCAACGAACAGTGGGATTGACCGTCACATTATAACGCCCCCCCACGGCTGAAAGGATGAGTATGTTTGGTGTAACGGGGGTCCGAACATAATCATTGCCTTTTTTATAAGTATATTTTTGTGGCGGATGTTTCATAACGACTAAAATTTCTGTTAGAGTTTATTTCAATACAACAAATACTACTAAAGAATAAAAGCCATAGCTAGAGAACGTCTTATATTCGCCACCAGGCCCGGCATGGCCAGGTGAGTTAAAGCATTCGACTCATAATCTGAGGATCGCGGGTTCGAATCCCCGTCACAACAAACATGCTCGTCCTTTCAGCCGTGGGAGCGTTATAATGTGACGGTTAATCCCACTGTTCGTTGGTAAAAGAGTAACCCAAGAGTTGGCGGTGGGTGGTGACGAGTAGCTGCCTTCCCTCTAGTCTTGCACTGCTAAATGCGGGACGGCTAGCGCATATAGTCCTCTTGTAGCTTTGTATGAAATTCAAAACAAACAAATAAACAATATTCACCACCAAATTAATACATGTGAACTGTGTGATATGATGAATTTGTACAGTGTAGTGTTAGGTGGAATGTAGCATGGAAAATACTTGACGTTTTGTGTAAAAATAAATTTTATACTGTCAAAAAAATGTGTGCGTAATTTCTGTGTAACTCAACATGTCTACACAGTTTAAAATATAAGTTTACGCAGAATGAGATGTTACACATTTGTGTCTGTGTATCGTTACACAGATTTATTGCAGTATACCGTCGATATTCAACAAACAAGTGGCATAAGATATCTTTTCTTTCTGCGATAATACACACCTAGTTTGTTTCTTTTTAATTTTCGTTCATTTGGTGTAAATGCAGTTTCAGCGTAAACACATAATGCAGAAAGTCGTTAAGAGCACTGTGTTCTATATGGTAGATAATGTCTATTCTGTTCAAAACTATATTTTAGGGAATATAGCATCTGGGTTGAAAGGGTCAGCGATTGTAATATTCCGTGCCGGTCCAGTTGACGTTCGCTAAATAATGAGACTAACCAACGTTGGGAGATATTAGACATTGTCAACCAAACAAAGAAACCGAGTTTACCTGTTGAATTGAGGCACGTTTTCTTGGTTTACTCCTACCAGGAGATCGTCGCGTGGAGACGAACTTCAAGAGATGAATCCCGAACGTAAAGGATCTGACTAAACTCGTCGCCCTTTCAGCCGTGGGGGCGTTATTATGTGACGGTCAGTCCCACTATTCGTTGGTAAAAGAGTAGCCCATGAGTTGGCGGTGGATAGTGATGACTAGCTGCCTTCCCTCTAGTCTTACACTGTTAAATTAGGGACGACTAGCGCAGATAGCCCTCAAGTAGCATTGCGCGAAATTTGAAACAAACAAACAAAACTCGCATACTAGTAGGAGCGGCTTCCTTTCCGTGTGTACAGATACGCGTGCTTCGTTTTCTCTTTGAAGAAAAAAGATTGCTTTCTTTTTACCAACTTCCCCAGTCTTATTATTTCACACACTAGGAAAACTCAGTTAAATTATCCAATCATAATCATTCTCTTTATTTCTTGAACCAGCCTACAATTATTAATGATCCGCCTATTTTATACTTTTTTGGAAATCAGCAGTTTCTGACTGAAAAATTCCACACGAGAAAAAATAAAAGCAAAAGTTACTAGAACCAAATAATTAGCCCAAGATCAACTCGTATTCTCATAGGACGGATATTTCGTCCAGGTAATTCGATCGCAACAAAGTAAGCATTTGTCTCTCAGCTGTCTGGCTGTTCTCGATTAGGTCTGGTAAACTATCATTATCTGTTACTTTCTGGCACGTAACCTTATTGTAAGAGAGAGATTGTGTTTGATGAAGATTGAATCTCTTTCCTGTTAGTGGATTTTGGAAGATTTCTGTGACACTTTTATTTCTAAAAGTTAAATATCGCAAAAGCAAATTATGAATTTACGCGAAATAAATTTTGAATGACAGTAATATGACAATCCGAAATTATTACGGTAATAAATAAAAAATCACATTGTGGTTCTATGGTCCCTCTATTTGATTAGTTTTTAAGATATCTACTAAGCTTGGTCAAATACAGAATGAAAGTTTAAGCCAAGAAACAAAAATTACGTGTTCTTTGACTCGGAAATATTTCCACTCGCTAAAACTCAGTGTTCCATGTCAGATGATTTATGTTCATACTTGTTGGACAGATCTGTGTGTGGAGATAAGTAAGAGGATGTAGTGTGTTTGTTCTTTTGTACTCAAACACAAAGTTATCTCCATTATCTATCTATACCGTGCCCATTTCAGGTGTCGAAACTCTGTTTTTAGCGTTATAAGTCCACATAATTACCGTTGTGTTACTGGGGGTAGAGAGGGATACGGATATAAAAAAAAATAACTCTCGCAAATTGTCAACAATTTTGGCTTAGAACATTAGCCCCATAACCTCAAACATTCTAATGTTCTAAGTGGTACGTCATCAGACTTACAATACTAAAAATCGGATTTCAATAACCATGGTTAGCAGAGTACAGATAGCTTATTGCGTAACTTTACACTTAAAAACAACCAAATTAAACCTTAACTACAAATACGTCCTGTTTTACAGAGATCGTTTCGTAAACGAATAGGGTGTATGTAATAAATTACTCTCAAACGTAGTGAACGTTGTACACAATGACTGACGTATCCCTTTTCCACTGAAACAAAAGTCCGTTTAAGGTAAGTTTAGTACCATAAATACATGAACAAAATCTGAAGGGAGCTATACCCCTAAAGATTTCTCCTTCTGATGCTCAAAAATTAGTTTTTCTTCACTTAAGGCGCTCGACTCGAAATCCGAGAGTCACGGGTTCGTTCCAATACTTATCACTCCAAACATGCTCACCATTTCAGCCGTGAGGACATTATTATGGAATGATCAATCTCATACTAAATGAGTAGTCCAATAATTGGTGGTGGGTAGTGACGATTAATTAAATTGTCTTCCTTCTAGTCTTACACTGCTAAATTAGGGACGGCTAGCACAGATAGCCCTCGAGTAGCTTTGTGCGAAATTCCAAAACAAACAAACAAAATCATGAAATTCAAAACAAATCAAACCAATTTTCTTCATTTAAATTACAATAATTGAAACAAAAATGTATTTTTCTTTTTATTTATTTAACCTTTGATTCTATATATACCAATAGAAGCCAAAATTTCCGCCACCCTTGAAGAGTTTTTAACATAAGTGGACACGTAACTAGAACACGCTCAATAAACCAATGGGTTTGTTTTTTTTTGTTTGAAATTAAACACAAAGCTAGTTTCTAGTGTTGTAATTCCTCAGACTACCCGCTGTACCACTAGATGACAAACCAATATGACGTATTCATTCTACTTGTCTATTTTAGGACTGATTGTTGGACACATTACTCCTTGGTAAATAATCCACATATTTACAAAACTAATTGATGGTTATTACTGCGGAATAAAAACGAAACTGTGACCTGAGGGTGGGTCATGGCCGGATTAAAGGTATTATTAACCCCAGGCTTTTCAACTTATAAAGGACCCAAGCCATCATAAAATAAGTAACATGACAACAAATGTACAATACATTTTCAGTCATAGCTTCAGACCTTGGACTTCAGCTCAGTAAGTCCATGCCTTAATCTGGGATTGGGTGAGGTAGATGACATGAACAAACAACGTTTGGATTGGTTGGTTTGAATTTCGCTCAATGCTACGCAAAAGCTATTTGCACTGACCGTCCCTAATTTAGCAGTGAAAAACTAGACGGAAAACAGCTAGTCATTACCACCCACCGCCAATTCTATGGCTATTATTTTATCAACGAATGGTTGGAGTCACCATTACGTTAACTGACCCGAGACTGAAAGAGCGAGTATGTTTGGTGGAATGGGGATTCGAATCCACATTCTACATGTTACGAGTAAGCACCCTTACTACCTGACCATGTCAGACGTCTCAAAGGCAAGATGCCACGTTACGAAAGCTAGGAAGCAGTTATATTAATAAATATGAGTTGGAATGTAGTAGAGTTTGAGTAAGAGATGCCATTGAAAAAAATGTTTAAATTTTATTTCACGAAGAGACAAGGACAGAAAAAAACAGCAACAAATGATTAGTCGTCAGAAACGTAACAGTTAAATTGAGTTTGTATCTGCTATTAAAATTAAAACTAGAGAGCACAGGTTACATCATCACTGAAAGTTTTAAAGCAAACATTATTGTGGCATACGCTGGCTCTCTAGTTGTTGTTGTTTTGAATTAAGCACAAAGCTACACAGTGGGCTATCTGTGCTCTGCCCACCACGGGTATCGAAACCCGGATTTTAGCGTTGTAAGTCCGCAGAACCACTGAGGGGCGGCCCTATAGTAGGTGGGGTTTTCGATTTCGGAGCTGACAAACTGGATCAATATGCTAAAGCATAAGCGATAAAGGAAACAAGGTTTTAGGTTTTATCTTCAGAAATATTAAATAAAAGTCTAAAGAAGATATCGTTTCATTGTGAAGGTTATGGGCTTATGCCACATTAGGAGTTTCGTGTTCAGTTGTGGACTTTTTACCTTAGGAATAACTTTGAACTGTTGGAAAAACTTTGTAGGAAGACTACTAGAATTCTACCTCAAATGGAAAGGTTTCCATATGACAACAAACTGTTTTCTCTCGAAAATAAGAAGAGTTAAAAGAGGTGTGATTAGAGGTGTTTAAGATGTTTGTTTATTTGTTTTGATTTCGTGCAAAGCTATTCGAAAGCTACGTGCACTACCGTCCCTAATTTAGCAGTGAAAGACTAGAGTGAAGGCAGCTAGTCATAACCACTTAGCGCCAACTCTTTGGCTACTCTTTTACCAACAAATAGTTGGATTAACCGTCACATTAGAACACCTCTACGGCTGAAAGGGCGACCATGTTTGGTGTAACGGGAATTCGAACTCGCGACCCTCAAATTATGAGTCGAACGTCCTAACCGCCTGTTCATGCCGGACTTAGGTGTTTAAGATTGTTAAGGGAATTTATAGCGGAGATGTGTCATCGTTTTCAGTTGCTGTTGTTTGTTGTTGGTTGTTGTTGTTTTTTTTTTGGGGGGGGGCCTTACATTGAAAATAGTAAAACTAGGGGACAAAAATACACATTTTGGCATGGTAGGAATCATTTTCAGCTAAACAGCTTTATTTTTCAAAGCAGGGTGGTGAGCCTTTGAAATGTATTGCCTTCACATGTGAGAGTTACAGTTAAGTGTTTGTTTTTTAATTTCGCGCAAAACTACACGAGGGCTATCTGCGCTCGCCATCCCTAATTTTGCAGTGTAAGACCAGAGAGAAGGCAACTTGTAATCACCACCCACCGCCAACTCTTGGGTTATTCTTTTACCAACGTATAGTGGGATTGACCGTCACATTATAACGCCCCACGGTTGAAAGAGCGAGTATGTTTGGTGTGAGGGGGATTTGAACCCGCGACCATGAGATTATAAGTCTAGCATCTTAATGACCTGGCCATGTCTAACCACAGTTAAGTGAGTTTAAGGGAAGGTGTGATATATATCTGAATCAGTTTTTATTTTCGAATTTAGTATGGTGGATAGGACGGGCTGAGGGATCCTCAGTGTCTTTAATTTATATACTTATGTTTGCATGAACTTTATAAGCTGTTTTACTTAACCTTCCAATAAGTTTGCTTGTTACATAAAGATTCGCGAAATGCTCCAAATAATATGCATATCTAACTGTTTAATTAATAAAACATTTAAAAAAGGAAAGCTAAAAAAATCGTCACGTTTGTGTCTGTACTGACATCGTTAGATTAATAATAATATAATAATTGTAAATAGTTTTATAGTATTTTATCCATCTGAACGTTTAATTAAAAAATATGGAAAAAAATCTGCAAACAAGTAAATATATTTTGTAAGCCAACCTCTGCCACAACTTTATGTTGTTGTTGTTTATTTGTTTTTAACAAGCCAACATAGTGCACAAAACAAGAAAAGGCACGAAAGAACTACAACGCCACCTATATTCGTTTCTTCGTTTGAAGTTAAGCACAAAGTCATACAATGAGCTATCTGTGCTCTGCCCACCACTGGTGTTGAAACCCAATTTCTTGAGTTGTAAGTCCGTAGACATGTGCCGCTGTGTCACTGGAAGGGGGGGGCATCCCTCCGGAGCTTTAGCAGAGTTCTTCAATTCGGTAAATATAAATTAACAATATACATATATTTTTTATTAATACATAGCTTCAGATGTACAGCTAGTATCTGCAAAATAGAGCATTATTTATTTGTATTTTATTTTGAGCGGCATTTAACTAAAAAAAAAACTTCTAAGTTTAGATTAATGAATTTGTTTTTAATTAATTTGTATCATTAATTTTAGGTTATCACAGAATTAATACATTATACTTGCCCAAAATAAAATTAAAACTGTAATAACGCATCCAGTGTGGTTCCAAATGTCGTAATTCTTATTTTAATAAGTACTGCAGGGTGTTCGGAAAGTCACTGTGCACTTATATGTTTATTAACAGACAAAACTGCACAGTGACTTTCCGAATACCCTGTAGAAGCTACATACTACAGACACTTCTATCAGTAATAAGAAAGTAAAACTGAAAATGTGCTCATTATCTGGTATGTTTTTATATTTAAATGAAGCTACAAATAAGTTTTGATTAGGTGATTTGGTCGAAGCAGAACACACTTTGCACTGTATAGCAAGGTCACCTTGTAAAGCATCAACTGCTTCTCGTTTGTCCTCAGCACCCTGTTTTATTTCTTCCTCATGCAGACAGACATGTCGATTTCTCTGTGGTGAGCCTAAGCGCGTGTTCTTGACTTGTCTTAAGAAGCTTAGTTTGATAATAATTCATCTTTCACGTGCTACACCGAACGGATAATTACTTTTTATATGTTGGTTTTTGCTGTACGATAAAGCTCATTAATGTAAGCCCCCCCCTAAAAAAAGAAAATAAGTATCTTATTCCCATTATGAAAACTGACATATATTAAATATTTCAATTTTAATATACCTTCCTGTGGATCAGAAGTAAGTGTACGAACTTAAAGCGCTGAAATATAGGGCTCTGTGTACCGAGATGGACAGAGCACAAATAGATTATTATGTAATTTTACGTTAAAACCACACAAACAATATTATTAATACAAAACTATTTAAAAATTAATTTAGAACTGATAGTTTTAGTTTGATTTTGTTTAATACCATGGTTGACAATTCACATCTAATTTCCATCGCCATCAGTCTCAGTGGCATATTTAGGTGGGATTTAGAGGGGGTACATGGTCTTAACGGGAGCCCATTGATACTTTTACTCTATGTAAAATTAGATAGGATGTAGGATTCACAAAAATTATTGACCCCTGGAACCTCACAACTTTAAATCCGCCACTGTTCAGACTACAGAGAGGACAGTCTTAAAAATTCTTGAAAATAAAACAATTATTAATAAGTTGTTTCATTATATATTGTATTTGATATATTCGCCAAAAAATGGGATCATGTTTTATGAGTTTGTAATTCGAAAACACAATATTGTAGTGTAAACTATGTGTGAAATATGCGAGTATTAACAATACTATTTTTAGATATCGCTAAGCCTAACTAATAAGGATTTACGAAGGAACGAAAGTAAGGAGCCTCATTTTCATTTTCTTTATTTTTTTAATTTTATCTATAATTAGATATTTAAAAGTGTGGAGAGTACAAGTAAAAATAACATAGCCCAGTTATAAGTTGCCAAATGTTTCCACTGAAAGACGTGTTCCATGGATTAATTTCTTGGTAATTAAATAATTCCGTTTACTTGAATTGCATTTGCAAACAAGTGTGTGGTTAAATTATCCAAAGTAGTCTTAACGAAATGACGCATGAAAATGTTTCGAAAGTAAGTTAATGCTGAACTCCCATGAAGAAGTTCTATGATTAGCTCTAGCACATCACTTCCATCAAAATTGTACTTACAGTATTTCAAATACCACTTCTCAGCACGTGCGTCTTACTGTCGTATTTTTAACTTAAGGAAGTGCTGTATTAACGGTTCGACGTGAGAACTGATTGCTGTAATGAGAGTGAATCATTAGCTTGATATTTTGACCTACTTAGGAGGTGTGTTCATTTCTATGGCACACTTGTTTATTATCGTAAATCTTGGTCAGTGGATTTAACATTTAGGTTTAGTTAAGCAGTATTGAAAGTAACTTTGTTTAAAGCTAGCCACCGTCTAACTACATTATAATAACCATCCCTAATTTTGAATCGATTGCTTCGAAACGTATGTTATATCTGATTCAGCTTCTTCCAAACTGTGGGGAGCATTCACCAGGGGTGAGGGACGAACGATTAGGGGGGAGTCAATGGTGAATTTGAAAAAGGAGTGTGTCTAGTGAGAAACCATGATTTATTCAAGGGGCTTAGATAACAAAAGTATGGGGAACTTTTACAGGGCACACAATTTTAGCAACAACGGGCCGCGAACCATGAATCCTTAAAATCAGAGTCTAGGCACGCTAGCGAATAGCAAGAATTGAGAGCTGAAACGTCCTGACAAGGTAATTATAAAACATCTACTGACTATTACTTGTGATTAAACTGATGAAGCTGGTTCAAGACTTATTTGTTTGTAGTTAAGCACAAAGCTATGCAATTGGGTGTCTGTGCTCTGCCCACCACGGCTATCGAAACCCGGTTTCTTGCGTTGAAAGCCCACAGACATACTGCTGTGCCACTGGGGGACAGCTGGTTCACACTGAACAGGTGAATTCTGTCATGAACTGTTGACATAAAAATATTTTAACCTGTTTGTTATTTCTGCTATCACGCATCGCCGTTATAGAATATTTCTCACTCAAGAACACTCTCTTGAATGATCTGTGTGGGTCGTATCCTAGTGGTAAGTGAGGATTCACAGCTCGAGTCCCGTTGTCCCAAAAAATGTGTTCTTCGCAGTTTGAGGCCGTAAGAGCACAATAATAGTGACAATCAAATCCCACCATTCTGTCAGACAAGAGTTCTCAGTGGCTGCATTTGGTTATAACACAAGTATTCTAGTTACAAATTACGGTTGACTGTATGAAATGCCCAGACAGCTCTTTACATAATTTTGCGCGAAAATCTTGAAGCAAACAAATAATTAAATTATTTACCGACACTAAAATTGTTTGTTTCTTTGAATTTAAGCACAAAGCTATACAATGACCTAACTGTGCTCTGCCCTCACCAATGGTATCGAAACCCGGTTTCTAACGTTGTAAGTCCGCTATGCCACTGGAAGCTTTACAGAAACAAAAAAGCTTTTATATAAAGATATGAGTACTGTAAGTACCATATAAACGTCTGAGAACTCAAAACATCACAGCCATAACGACGTATCGATCAATAAGCTAATAATAGCTCCGAGTTAACAATTTATTCAAAGAGAGGACCGGGTTCAGAACTATCTGCCATTTATTGCTAATCGCATTGTTGAAATACATTACGAAATCTTCAAACAGTTAATGAAATATAAGTTAATACTTTAACCCAGTGCTAACGACGTGCGACGTGGAATAGCGAGGTAATCAGATTATACGAGCACGCTGAGGTAGAATATTGGGGGTAGGGGAACCTCCTCTCCTTCCCTGTCTCCCCACTAAGAGATGTTGTAAAATTAAGCTTCAAATTAGGCATTTAATTATTTTTTAATTAACTCGTTCGTCATACAAAACTGTTTTTTTTGTACTCGCCCTTTCAGCCGTGGGTGCGTTATAATGTAACAGTCAATCCCACTATTCGTTGGTAAGAGAATAGCCCTAGAGTTGGCGGTTGGTGGTGATGGCTAGCTGCTTTCCCTCTAGCCATACACTGCTAAATTAGGAAAAGCTAGCGCAGAAAGCCATCGTGTAGCCTTTCCGCGAAATTCAAAAAAAAAAGATCTTTTTTTTTGTACATCCAGCACTGCTCTGACACGAAGTTTGTACTGTGTTTAACATATATATTATATATAAGAATAATGGGGCAAATTCTTCTACCCCTCACTCTATATTATACCCCCAATCTCACATTCTATAACTAACTGAAGTAAATAAATATTATTGCAAAATCAAGTTTTATCAACAAAACGGCAGAAAAGTGCAGTTGAGACGTCGCATAATGGTGTAAAACAACTGTGTAACAGTTTTAAACATAGCTTTATAACGTTCCTTAACAATTAGACATTACTGTATAACATCCCATAATAGTTAAACACTCTATAATAGCACATTATAGTTTTATTGCTAAACGACAATATATATTGTTGAGGATTACCAGTAAAAGAAGCGTCGAAGTATTGATAGCAACAAACAGAAGACGTTTTTGCTGCATAATTTGTGGTAAAAATCAGTTAGAATAACAACTGGTGTAAAAAACAGGTTAATTTAAAAAACAATTTAAGTTTAAAATCAAATCAATATTTTTTACTGTCGTGATCAGATCACTTGGCCCTAGGCTAGTGATCCCACAATACGTCTTAAAGGGTTTCATGGCACCTCCCCTCATTACGGCCCCCTTGCACCACCGTCGTAATGGGCAGGCAGTAATTGAACTATTCTATCTGGATAAACGCATTTTGGCTTTTATGATTCCTTCCATCTTGGAAAATCAACTGTGACGTGACACACACTGGCTTTTATACAGGTCGGATATTGTATTCCAACAATACAAAAATATATAAATTTATATTATAGATACAAGATACAATGTTCAAAACAAAGTAACAAAAAACTGTATTTCACTAGATTAACGAAAAAAGCGAAATTAATGTTCCAGTCAAAGAAAGTCACGTGCTCCATGACAATCCTTTTGATAGAAACCCGAACAACAAACGTTTCAGAATTTTTCCACAAAGCTACACAAGGACTTCTGCGCATAGCTGATCCTACTACTGAACTGATAGATAAGAGATAAGACAAATAATCAACAGCAACTACCACTTACAAGTGGGTTGGTTGCCTAACGAATTGTGAGAATTGACTGTCACAATTTTTAGATTAATTATCCGAGCACGCTAATTAATGGTCCACGCATGGCCCACCGATAAAGGATAATCCATTGTTCTATCTCTTAGTGTTGTTACATTGTTTTTAAACACTATAGTCTCTTTTTCTCGGTCTTAGAAAGTGCCCATTTAACAGTCCTAAATACGATTTATTCTTTGTGCATCTTGTATCCAGGAAATTTCCAGAAAATTTGTACAATGTCTAGAAATCTATACGAAAAGTACAAGCTTCAATTATTAGCTTTTCAATAACTAAAAAAAAATATTGTGAATACGTAATATGATGTAATTCGCTGTCATTTGGCTGTTCTAAAATTCACTTATATTTTGTGTCCAAATGTCCACATCTTCCAGTGATCGTTCACTAAGCAACTGAACACGTCATCAAGTGTACTGTATCTGTGTCTTGAACTGTCCAGTATTGTTATAAACTGAATATATATATATAATGTTATAATATGTTTAATTTGATTGTTAGCTAGAGAATGTATGATATTGAGATCAAGCAAGTACTAGAAATATCTGGAATAAGAGTAGATAATAAATACGACGTTCCATGAAGCAGCCTCCCAGTGGCTCAGGAGTATGTCTGCGGACTTGCAACGCTAAAAACCGGGTTTCGATACCCGTGATGGGCAGAACACAGATAGCCCATGCTTAATTCAGAAACAACAATCCATGAAACATCCAAAGATTACTTAGAAAAGGAAAGACAGTCAATGATATAACAATATATGAATAAAAGTTTTCAGAAAACAGAGTTGTCAGTGTTTGAATTTGTGTTTGTTATTTCACAAGTTTCATGAAACAAACTGGTGGGCGGCCCGGCATCGCCAAGTGGATTAAGGCGTGCGACTCGTAATCTGAGGGTCGCGGGTTTGCATCCCCGTTACACCAAACATGACCGTCCTTTCAGCCGTGGGGTAGTTATAATGTGACGATCAACACCACTATTCGTTGGTAAAAGAGTATCCCAAGAGTTGGCGGTGGGTGGTGACGAGTAGTTGCCTTCCCTCTAGTCTTACACTGTAAAATTAGGGACGGCTAGCGCAAATAGCCCTCGAGTAGCTTTGCGCGAAATTCAAAAACAAAACAACTGGTGTATGTATTGTACGCTAGACAATGCCAGTGGAAAGCTCACAGTGTGAGTCTGCGGGTCTGTCGTTCACGATTTATTACAAAATTATCATTTGTTTGTTTGTTTAGAATTAACTACAAAGCTACACAATAGGCTATCTGTGCTCTGCCAACCACGGATATCGAAACACGATTTGTAACGGTGTGAATTCATGGACATGCTGCTGTGCTGCTGTGACATTGAGCTGAGGGGGAGAGGGTAATCATGCTCTACACTCTGGGGCTGTGGGGCCGTTAATATGGTAAAAGTTAAATCTCTTTATTTTATCAAATAAGTTCTGGTGGTGGGTGTTGTTGAAGCTACAGTCTCATCTCACTAGTAAGAAAAACTTGGTTGCCTTAATGCATTCTGTATTAAAAGATCAACTGCTATTAGTATTTATTTTTAACCTTATACGACAGCTGAGCCAGACAGGGAGATCCCACATTTTAGACATATTCGTCGCTGGCTTTAATGTGCTAACCAGAGATAAGGCCGCCTGTCACCAGCATCAGACGCCTACGCTGTTTCTCTTAGCCAAATGGTTAGCGACCTCAGAGTTGTCGTTGTTCAGCAACTTGTCGAGGTTCGAAACTCTAATATATTCGAGCTACAGCATGACACACTAACTGCTAGGCTACGCCCAGTCTCAGTTATCATTGTTCGTCGATTAAAGTATCATTATACTATTTTTAACAGGTCTCCCGCTGGAACAGCGCAAAGTTTTCGGATTTACAACGCTAAAACCAGAGGTTCAATTCTTCTCGACGGACACGACAGACAGGCCATTGTGGCTTTGCTATAAGAAAATACACTAAACACACACACACACACACACACTATATTACAGGTCTTCACAAATTGTGAGAACTTTGCACACGTAGTCAGACACGAGAGAACATCGAGGGAGGGGGTATTACTTCTGTGTGTACTTGAGCTTGGAGCTTAGTCCAAAAACTAAAAATACACGTTAAAAAATATTAAATTTACACCTGAAATTAAGTGTCTTTCATATCCAAACACTTAACCAGAGGTCGCCTTTTCTTAGGTATTTGTCGTAGTAGGATGAGAAATGTGCAAGGTGTTATAAAAGTCAAGTTATTAATATCATTGTATAGTTAGAAAGATATTTAAACTTTTTTCAGTGTTAGTGATTTTTATCCGGTACACAATTGCTTTTTAGTCATTCTGGTCAAGTTGCATGTCTTTTCTTACTACTTTATTTATATCCAATGTGGCTTTAATGTAAATTGTCTCAAATAATTAGTGTTGAATATATTTTATTTATTTACAATGAATTCAAAACCTTTGAGATCTTTACCCTTATGGTGACATCACACGTGTGAGAAATTTTGGCAAGGTTCCAGCACTATAAAGTTTAATACTATGGCACTGGAGAACAAAACCTATCAGATGTTTTCTCATCGTGGAGTTCCGATAAAAGAAACTGGAAATAATAACAAATATATTTCTCTTGAATTTGATTACGAGGAGCCTACTTTGAGACTAATATAGTTTATTTACAATTAAAAACAATACAATGTTGAAATCTTATACAATAAATAATTATTAAAAACAGGAATTTGCCCTAAGATACACCGAAATACATGCAATATTTTATGGCATGTCTGTCTTCATTAGTAATTACAGAGGCCTGCGATGGTTTTATTGTCTTGAAATTTTTACATGTTCTACAGTAATTCCTGTTCTCTGAGGATATTCATTATTCTCCATTACGTACCGTCGCACCAAACATGTTCGCCCTTTCAGCCTTGGGGGCGTTATAATGTGACGGTAAATTCCACTAATCGTTGGTAAAAGAGTAGCCCAAGAGTTGGTAGTGGGTGGTAATGACTAACTGCCTTCCAACTATTCTTACACTGTAAATTTAGGGACGGCTAGAGCAGATAGCTCTCGTGTAGCTTTGCGCGAAATTCGAAAACAAACAAACAAGCCATTACGTACAGCTTTTCATAAGCCTTAATAATAACGTAATACATAAAAGAAAGACCACAACACGTAACACATAAAAGAAAGACCACAACACGTAAATACATAAAAGAAAGACCACAACATATAACACATAAAAGAAAGATCACGACACGTAGTTACTGGTCTACGACTTAAATTTTAAAAAATCAGGATGAATGAGTACACATATTTATTTAACATCAATGTGCTTCCCTTCTCTTCAGTTTGTTTATATTTTTGCTAACAAACATAATGATAAAAATGTTCATTGTGGTAAACGAAATAATAACTAAGTAATATTTTTTTATTTCCGATTTGTAAAAAATTCTTTACATGATAGGAAAAAAAATGAATATTATTTGCGAAATCTGCGTAGCTGAATCATGCAAAGTCCGTTATTAACACCAAAACAACTTTTTAATTTCAAAGTTCTATTGCTTTGAACTATAAATAGATCTTTTACGCAAGTGTAAATTATTATTTAATAAAATTTAGTTTTTATTCGAAACTCTTAAATTTTTAATATGCGTAGAGCATACTTACGTCATGATAGTTATTTGTTATTTTTGAATTTCGCACAAAGCTACTCGAAGGCTATTTGTGCTAGCCGTCCCTAATTTAGTAGTGTAAGACTAGAGGGAAGGCAGCTAGTCATCACCACCCACCGCCAACTCTTGGGCTACTCTTTTACCAACGAATAGTGGGATTGACCGTCACATTATAACGTCCCCACGGCTGAAAGGGCGAGCATGTTTGGCGCGACGGGGATGCGAACCCGCGACCCTCAGATTGCGAGTCGCACGCCTTAACACGCTTGGCCACGTCATGATAGAAAACTGAAGTAATATCAAAAGGAACCCCTCTTCCAATCAGAGTAAGAGTACTGAAACACCCCCTCCACCCAATGACGCAGCGGCATGTCTGTGTAATCACACCGCTAGAAAACGGGTTTCGATACCTGTGATGAGCAGAGCACAGACAGCCCTTTGTTTAGCTTTTTGCTTAATTTCGAAAAATAAAACTGTTGGAATAAAACTGTAACTCGTAACAAGAAGCACATGATTTCTTGAACTATATGGTTAACACACGAACATTTGCTTAGTAATGCTATAACAAATTATATGTGGCGTGGCTATTAGGTTTTAAAATACAATTTCCTGTTCACACTCACGTTAAGCATGTAACCATACGTACACGTAATGATATCTTCTGTTTTCCATAGACACCTGAATTTGTTTGGTTGGAGGGACACCCTAATTTTCGCTCGATAGCAAGGTATGTCTTTGAATGTGGATTAGATTTGTGTATAACACTTTCATCGAATGTTTCTGTTTCTGTCTTGAATTCAGCGGTCATAATCACAACAGATAAGCTGTTCTCAGTTGTCGGTGTCCTTAACCCACATTAAAATATGGTCTACTACCTATACAGTTTTCTGTTACACTAACATTGTGCCTACTTCTTGAACGATTCTAATTTTACATCTCTAACAGTCATATTATATATATATATATACGCGTGTGTGTGTTTCATCGTGCTAAAAGTCAGGATACGGTATAATATACCTTAATTTACTAATATATGTTTGTTTCTTGTTTTAATTGTGCTTACTACTGTATAAAAAACAACAAAAACAGAAATTTCTAGGTTATTTATAAATAAAAGTTTTTAATATCTTAAAATAATGCCCGAACGTCTGTTCCAAACCAGTTTGTTAATATATAAATATGTGTCTGAAATGTTTTTTACTTAGACTATTTATAAGTTTAAATTGAATATATATATACATATATATATGTGTGTGTGATGTGAGTTAATTAGTGGGTGGAAGTTTTTCATTTTAAATTCCATTTTCTAATATTGTTTTGTATGGTTTTGTTGTTTTTTACTTTTATTTCAGAATTTATAAAAGTAGTATTGTTCAAGCCTATAAAAACAATAATATAATAACAAAGTCATCTTTAAATAAATAGCTTCTCTTCTTTAGTGATATAATCTAAGAAATTTGATTTCCCGTTCAGTACTAGATGTTTTCAAGAAGAAAACGCAGACAAAAAGTAATTTATTTCAAACGCCCTAAACTTAATACAGCTTTTAAATATTCATGAAAAAATAGAACAAAAATATAATAAATTAAATAGTATTTTGTACTTTATTAAAACCGCAGTACTTGGTTCGACCTGAAAGGCACCCTACACACATATATGTTACGTGGTCAGTAGATATACTCTCTAGGGTTCAAAGATAGCCATCCTTCAGAGTGAAGGCAACGAGTCAGTAACACCCACCGCCACAAATGTTTGTTAGGCTTTGAATCGAATAACAGAATTGCATATCGTTCTTATACATGGCCCGGCATGGCCACGCGTGTTAAGGCGTGCGACTCGTAATCTGAGGGTCGCGGGTTCGCATCCACGTCGCGCCAAACATGCTCGCCCTTTCAGCCATGGGGGCGTTATAATGTAACGGTCAATCCCCCTATTCGTTTGTAAAAGGGTAGCCCTAGAGTTGGCGGTGGGTGATGATGATTAGCTGCCTTCCCTCTAGTCTTACACTGCTAAATTAGGGACGGCTAGCACAGATAGCCCTCGTGTAGCTTTGTGCGAAATTCAAAAACAAACAAACAATCGTTCTTTTCCCGCACACACAACTGAAAACTGCATCTTCATAGCGACTGTTTTCCCTTTTTCTTCCCCTTACTCCTGTGAACATTTTATCTTCTGCAATGAAGACCAGAATGTTCTAGACCTCACTCATTTAATGTCAGGCTGTACAACAGAGTTCCATATACCTTCCTTAGTTAATATTTCGTAGAACTAAGGTTAACACTAAGGTGTGCGTATATCTCTCTCAGCTAGTGTCAGGGTGTATACCATGGTGTCGTAGATTTTCTTCAACTAGAACCTAAGTATACGAAGATTAGTTATATTTTTCCATCGTATGCTACTTGTTCAGTGCAAAAAATGTTGTATCAGCACTTCCCGACAAGGAGTTGAAACAGAAATGTATACGTATCAGACGGGCGGTAGCATTGTCGATGTAGGGGTGGCTCCGAATGTTAATCGAAGTGGTATTTTAAATATCTCCTCAATGGGTCATCATAACTTTACAATACTATACAGTGCTACCTTTTATAACCACTTCTACGTAATGACTGAGTCACAAGTTCTGGTAATGTCTGTAAATATCATAGAAAAAAGCAGGAATTTCTTGTTCTTTCTGCTTCATTTTATTACATGATAATTTAAAACCAAAATAATCACGTCGATCAGTTTAACTGAAGTGACTACTTTTAAAACCAGTATTAATAGTTGTTGTTTTTTAATTATAATTCTAGAGTAAATAGTGTTATCATTACTCCGTAAAGTTAACTTTCTTACAAACATTTTGTGTTTCTTTAATTAGAAACAAAGTACAAAGTCAAACAGGAATTACCAGCCAGTAACAATAAATATTATACCTTAAAACCGACCCTATTTAGAACTTGACTATAAATACAACCTTTTTGTGTGTGTTGCAACACTACATCTTAAAAAACAAGCAACTAGTTAAAGAAAAAAGTTCACAATAGGAAATAAATGTAGGGATGGCATTTATATTATGTGTGCATAATAGTACAGGCAAAATCAACATGCAGTAATATATATGTTTAAAACTATTCAACCACAACTGAGTTTAATTTATCCTGTTTTTATCTGTTAACATTCTGGTACACTATGTGCCTGTGGTATTATGTAGTACACTGTGTGTCTGTGGTATTATGTAGTACACTGTGTGTATGTGGTATTCTGTAGTACACTGTGTGTATGTGATATTATGTAGTACACTGTGTGTCTGTGGTATTATGTAGTACACTGTGTGTCTGTGGTATTATGTAGTACACTGTGTGTCTGTGCTATTATGTAGTACACTGTGTGTCTGTGCTATTATGTAGCACACTGTGTGTCTGTGGAATTATGAGGTGCACTGTGTATCTGTGGAATTATGAGGTGCACTGTGTGTCTGTGGTATTATGTAGTACACTGTGTGTCTGTGGTATTATGTAGTACACTGTGTGTCTGTGCTATTATGTAGCACACTGTGTGTCTGTGGAATTATGAGGTGCACTGTGTATCTGTGGAATTATGAGGTGCACTGTGTGTCTGTGGTATTATGTAGTACACTGTGTGTCTGTGGTATTATGTAGTACAGTGTGAGTCTGTGATATTATGTAGTACACTGTGTGATATTATGTAGTACACTGTGTGCCTGTGATATTATGTAGTACACTATGTGTCTGTGGTATTATGTTGTACACTGTGTGTCTGTGGTATTATGTAGAACACTGTGTGTCTGTGATATTATGTAATACACTGTGTGCCTGTGATATGTAGTACACTGTGTGTCTGTGGTATTATGTAGTACACTGTGTGTCTGTGCTATTATGTAGTACACTGTGTGTCTGTGGAATTATGTAGTACACTGTGTGTCTGTGGTATTATGTAGTAGACTGTGTGTCTGTGGTATTATGTAGTACAGTGTGAGTCTGTGATATTATGTAGTACACTGTGTGTCTGTGGTATTATGTTGTACACTGTGTGCTGTGATATTATGTAGTACACTGTGTGTCTGTGATATTATGTAGTACACTGTGTGTCTGTGATATTATGTAGTACACTATGTGTCTGTGGTATTATGTAGTACACTGTGTGTCTGTGATATTATGTAGTACACTGTGTGTCTGTGGTATAATATTGTACACTGTGTGTCTGTGGTATTATGTAGTATACTGTGTGTATGTGATATTATGTAGTACACTGTGTGTCTGTGGTATTATGTAGAACACTGTGTGTCTGTGATATGTAGTACACTGTGTGTCTGTGGTATTATGTAGTACACTGTGTGTCTATGCTATTATGTAGTGCAGTGTGTGTCTGTGATAATATGTAGTACACTGTGTGATATTATGTAGTACACTGTCTGCCTATGGTATTATGTAGTACACTGTGTGTCTGTGGTATTATGTAGAACACTGTGTGTCTGTGATATTATGTAATACACTGTGTGCCTGTGGTATTATGTAGTACACTGTGTGTATGTGATATTATGTAGTACACTGTGTGTCTGTGGTATTATGTAGTACACTGTGTGTCTGTGATATCATGTAGTACACTGTGTGCCTGTGATATTATGTAGTACACTGTGTGTCTGTGGTATTATGTTGTACATTATGTGTCTGTGGTATTGTCTGTGATATTATGTAATACACTGTGTGCCTGTGGTATTATGTAGTACACTGTGTGTATGTGATATTATGTAGTACACTGTGTGCCTGTGATATTATGTAGTACACTGTGTGTCTGTGGTATTATGTTGTACATTATGTGTCTGTGGTATTATGTAGTACACTGTGTGTATGTGGTATTATGTAGTACACTGTGTGTATGTGATATTATGTAGTACACTGTGTGTCTGTGGTATTATGTAGTACAGCGTATGTCTGTGATATTATGTAGTACAATGTGTGTCTGTGATATTATGTAGTACACTGTGTGATATTATGTAGTACACTGTGTGTCTGTGGTATTATGTAGTACACTGTCTGTCTGTCTGTGATATTATGTAGTACACTGTGTGTCTGTGGTATTATGTAGTACAGTGTGAGTCTGTGATATTATGTAGTACACTGTGTGCCTGTGATATTATGTAGTACAGTGTGTGTCTGTGGTATTATGTAGTACACTGTGTGTCTGTGATATTATGTAGTGCAGTGTGTGTCTGTGATATTATGTACTACAATGTGTGATATTATGTAGTACACTGTGTGCCTATGGTATTATTTAGTACACTGTGTGTCTGTGGTGTTATCTAGTGTACTGTGTGTCTGTGATATCCCTAAATTAACTCACTTTCTGAAATGTTTTTATTTACTTTATTATTTAATTAATTCAGAGAACGTCACTTATTCAACAATTATTAACTGAAGAAGTGTGTGATGCATGGTGCAAATATAAGCTCTTTGATATGTACGATTGTTTTCGATTCTGGCCATGACCGAGTAGTTATAGATATTAACTTGCAATCTGCCAATCGCGAGCTCGAATCCCATCACTAAATATGCTTGTTCTTTCAGCGGTGGGAGTGCTATAATGTGACGGTCGATCTTACTATTCATTGGTATAAGAGTAGCCTAAATGTTGACGTTTAGTGGTAGTGATTAGCTTCCTTCCGTCTAGTCTATGAATTATCACTTCTTAATTATGGATGGATAGCACAGCTAGTCCTCAAGTAGCTATAAGCAAAATTAAACAAACAAACGAAAAAGAAACACGTTATTTCCTCTAGTTTTGTCTCCATTGTAACGACTTTCAGGTCGTAAATTTTCAAGTGTCAGCAACGTTTCTTTAAATTTACCAATCAAAACTTCAGCCGGATCGGTACTTGTTATATTTCTCAGACGGAAACAAAGTTCAGAAAATTCGCTTTGGCAATAGCCTTGCCATCGTCATTCACAGATCCCTAGGGTTTGATTTGTTACGTGATACTTAGTATTTTTAACAGCAGCCAACACATCAGCCTTTATCTTCTTGGATAGTAATTGAATCAGTTCGCTCAAAATGTTTTATCCTTAACAATATTCACGGATTTCCTACGTGGTAATTATTCTGAAGTGTAATTTCCTGAAACGATCAAACATCTTCAGATATCTTCTGATGTATAAATCTTCTCCTAACTTCGACGATGAGCAATATTTAAAGTTTCTTGAACTTTTATCAAGGTAAAATATGTCCTTGATGTCCAACTTTTCAATACCTCGTCTGCTGTTTTAACCACGTGCATCTATTTTCGTGTCGACTCTTTGGTTCATTTTATGTCAAGATTCGTGTTATTTCCGCTGTTGAAGCGTTTCGAGATGATCTGCTATCGTTTCATGTCATGTTCATTGTTTTGTTTGTTTTGAATTTCGCGCAAAGCTACTCGAGGGCTATCTGCGCTATCTGTGCTAGCCGTCCCTAATTTAGCAGTGTAAGACTAGAAGGAAAGCAGCTATTCATCACCACCCACCGCCAACTCTTGGGCTACTCTTTTACCAACTAATAGTGGGATTGACCGCACATTATAACGCCCCCACAGCTGAAAGGGCGAGCATGTTTGGCGCGACTCAGATTACGAGTCGCACGCCTTAACACGCTTGGCCATGGCGGGCCTAATTTTTATAAATATATCTGCTGAGTTCATCGAGGGGAATCGAACCCATAATTTTAGTGTTGTAAGTCCTAATTTTTCAGGATGCATACAAAATGAAAAATTATTTTATGATGATTTCTAAATATGTAAAACGTTCAAGATAGCCAAAAGAATGACCATTAAAAAGTGATGACTAAACAATGACGTTAAACAAATAAAAACACGTTCGTCTGGACTTCTATATTAGAAAAAAGAAATAATCTAAAAATGATAGGCAGACGTGGTAAAAACCTAAAGATTTATGCAACGTGAAAAACAATAATCATAAAACCTAAGAAAGACCATAGGAGTTAATCAGAAAATTACTGCTGCTAAAACTAATGAAAATAGTTTTGTTGCAACTATGGCTACGTTGGGAAAGCTAAACTACGGCGTTCCATTCATCGTAGTGGGCACAAAAGATAGTTCAATGTAGCTTTGTGTTTTTTGAAGTTTACGCAAAGCTAATCGAGGAATACACGTGCTTATCGTATCTAATTTATCAAATATAGACTAGAGGGGAAACAGCTAGTCAGTATCACACATCGTCAATTATTGAGCTACTCTTTTACCAACGAATAGTGGGACTGACTGTCACGTTGTAGCGCTCCCACAACTGAACAGACGAGCATGTTCGGTGAAAGGGATTCGAATCCGTAATCCCAGATTGCGATTCGAGCGCCCTAACCATCATGCCATGGGCACACGTAGCTTTCTTTTAAAACAAAGTTAAAGATACACTGTCCGAGAAATGGAATAATAATAACTTCTCGTGACGATAGAACTCTAAACAGAAATGTAAGACAAAATAGGAAAATACCTGCATTTTGTTTAATTGACCTAACTAAATTGTCAAAATCGACTTAAAGGTACAAAAATTGTTGGTTCAAATGGGCCCAGCATAAGTGCGGATGTTGGTTGAAATAGGTCCAGTACAACTGAAGACATTGGTTGAATGGGTCTAGTACAACTGCATACGTTGGTTGAGATGGGTCTAGTACAACTGCATACGTTGGTTGAAATAATCTAGTACAACTGCATACGTTGGTTGAGATGGGTATAGTACAACTGTATACGTTGGTTGAAATAGGTTTAGTACAACTGCATACGTTGGTTGAGATGGGTCTAGTACAACTACAAACACTTGTTTCTTTTCAGATATTATAAGGGAAGGAGATTTACTGTAAAACAGGTTATTTTACACAACTTGTCAATATAGAAGATTTATCAATAATACTGGTTGATTATTTGGTAATACACTTTTCAATATTTTATTTTCGATACAAGTTTTCTGATAAAGATTTTTGTATATCATTTCTTTGTTTTAAATATTGTAAAAGAAACAAAATTTTTGATAAGTTCGTCGACGCTTCTAACATAACATGAGGGCCCGTTACACCAAATATGTTCGACTTTTCACCCGTGGAGGCGTTATAAAGTTACGGTCAATCCCACTATTCGTTGGTTAAAGAGTAGCCCAAGAGTTGGCGAAATTCAAAACAAACCAAACTAGGTTCAACAAGACAAGTCCGTGGTAACTAACACTCAAGACCAATTTCGTTCATTTTTATCGACAGTGTATACAATACACTAGCACCACTAAAAACTAGATTTCAATACTTTGTGATACGCATTGTATAACTTTGCGCTTAACAACGAAGAACTGTCTGGTTCAGTATTTTAGTCTTTCTGCGCATCCTGGAATGGTCAGGTTCATTTCACATGTCTTCCTTCCTCCTTTGTCACGTATATCAACAGTAAAATGCTATAGACTTATTCACAAAATCAGGGCTTTAACACTAATGTAGGTACATCGAGTTGAAACACTAGTTCTGTTTCTCTCTTCGAGGCCGTACAAGAAATATACAGAAACAAAGTACATCAACTTGAATGGCTGAAAGTTCTCCTGGATTGTTGGCAGCTAAAATAATTTATTTTATTTTTTAACACACATGATTTTTTAAAAAAATGTAAGGCTTGAGTTTGGTGTTACCTTAGAAACTTGTATCAAATATTTAGTTGTTTTTTATAACCATGCAATGTTCACGTGGCCTTGCATTTGTTGGAAGTAAGACGTTATGTTGATCATTGGTGTTCGATTTTGCTTTAATGTAAAGCGCTTAAATGAAAAGACCCGAGATATATCACATTGATGCATTAAGTTATTTGACCAACAGGTTAATACTTTGGGTTTTCACGGGTTAATTCCAGGTTATGAGTTTTAGTATTGCAAAAAAGGCCACCTGAGCAGTGAATCGTGTTTGGTGAAATGTACTTATAAAATTCTGGTTTTTAGACAGCTGAGGTAAAATTGTTGAAAGAAATTCAAAACACTCACTTGTGTAGTGAAAGAAGCTGGTTGTAACTTAGTTGTAAACAAACTCTGACTGCGTATCCGAAGATTCACAACTTATGCCCTATTGGCGCAAAAAAAGGTCCACTATCTGATCAGACAAGAGTAGCCAGAAGCATTAATACGTACTTAAAAGATTCGAGTCTCGCGTTCAAAGACCCAGTGCCAAGCGAAGACTCTGAGACGAGTCCAAAATTTGGTGATGGGTATCGTTAACCAGTGTATGTGTTTTCCTATAGCAAAGCCACATTGGGCTATATGCTGTGTCCACCAAGGGGAATAGAATCCCTGATTTTAGCGGGTGACGTCTCGCTCCGACGGCGAGAAGAAACAATTCTCTACAGGGCTACGTCAATTAGTTATCTTTTCTGCAGTTTAGAAGTTTAGAATTAGAAACATCTATCTGCAGGTAACCGCTGTTTGGCTTTGCGCATAAATCCTGAAATAAATTGAAAACAAAAGTGATACTATTTAAATCTAATTTAAAAGAAATATATTTTCACCTTTATAATACATGTAATTTTAAATCAAAATGTTTGTTAAAATCTTAAATCAAACAAGCAAAAAAATTGCGTAGTACTTTTAGAATGACCTTACAGTAACTCCGTAGCTTTGGTATATAAATTTACTTTTGTTTCTTAACCTCTGACATTTACTTCCATGAAACAAAGAAACAGTAAGTTAATTAGAATTTCGTCTCAGAAAGCAAAGCATTTTCATCGCATTTGGTCAAGCTTGCGAGTTAATTGTGCTGTAATAATAAATTTAAACGTATTTAAGATTTTTTTAAAATTCAGAACTGGTTTTAGTATCTATAATGGTCCGGCATGGCCAAGCGCGTTAAGGCGTGCGACTCGTAATCTGAGGGTCGCGTGTTCGCATCCAGGTCGCGCCAAACATGCTCGCCCTCTCAGCGTTATAATGTGATGGTCAATCCCACTATTTGTTGGTAAAAGAGTAGCCCAAGAGTTGGCGGTGGGTGGTGATGACTAGCTGCCTTCCCTCTAGTCTTACACTGCTAAATTAGGGACGGCTAGCACAGATAGCCCTCGAGTAGCTTTGTGCGAAATTCCAAAAAAACAAACAAACAAAGTATCTATAATAAAGGAATTCGTTAACCTTAATGACACTGATAAAACGTTGATAGGTTTACGTTAAATAAGAAGTCTTATTTGCACATTATATACAAATCAATAGTTGTTACGTTGCTATTTTTACTTTTTTATGCTGACGATCCATTTCAAATAACTGTGTGTTAGTTAGCACAGTTAAATAATAACCGATTCATGCAGTACCGTGTATAATGGTGTATTGAACAATGGAGGCCCAGCATGGCCAAGCGTGTTAAGGCGTGCGACTCGTAATCTGAGGGTCGCGGGTTCTCATCCCCGTCGCGCCAAACATGCTCGCTCTTTCAGCCGTGAGGGCGTTATAATGTTACGGTCAACCCCCCTATTCGTTGGTAAAAGAGTGATCCAAGAGTTGGCGGTGGGTGGTGATGACTAGCTGCCTTCCCTCTAGTCTTACACTGCTAAATTAGGGACGGCTAGCACAAATAGCCCTCGAGTAGCTTTGTGCGAAATTAAAAAAACAAAACAAACAAACAATGGATTCCTGTATAATAGGATCAATATTCGTGGTAGATAATACGTCAGGACTCACAACTTAAGAGGAGGTTTATTTGGTTCGTTTTGTATTTCGCGCAAAGCTACACGAGGGCTATCTACGCTAGCCGTCACTAATTTAGCAGTGTATTAAAGCGAAGGGAGATAGTCATCTTGGGCTACTTACTCTTTTACCAACGAATAGTGTGATTGTCCGTGACATTATAACGCCCCCACGGCTGAAAGAGCAAGCATGTTTGGTGCGACGGGGATTCAAACCTGCGGCCCTTAGATTATGAGTCGTGTGCCTTAACCACCTGGCCACGTCGGGATCTCCAAACCTTGAAAGAAGGTGAAACAAATAGTCACAAACCCACGATACAACTAGCAGGCTTTCTTCAGTAAATCAGAATTTTTTCTTATGTATTCACTTATACTTAAGTCTATTTCTTTTCATAATTCCAGTTGTGTTTATTTGTGTAAATAACAAACTGCATCTAATTTTTTCTGAAACTCATCTAGTTTTTACTCTATTTTTAACATGTATTTTTCATTCGTTTAAAATTATACTTCCCACTGTGAGTTTCTTCTCTTTCCAATCATAATTTCAAACATTAAGAACAAAGATTGAACTTGGGGTGAATCTCTGGATTTTGCAGTAGCAAACCGAGTCTGAAACCATATGGTATCATAAAACATTCCCCGCACTTTAAGTGATTTTGCATTATAAAAGTGACAGTCGAGCCCTTAGCGTGGATGGCAGGTGGTGTGCTGTCTTCCCTCGTGTCAGAGTCACACCGCTAAAAACGTGGTTTCGATACCCGTGGTTGGCAGAGCACAGATAGACCATTGTGTAGTTTTGTGCTTTATTCACATCGTGTCAACAGTTCAAAATTAAGGATGGTTGCAGACAACCTGAACAGCCTTCTCATAAATACAAAATTTAAACGTTAAATGGAGTTATATAAATAAGTAGTTATGATGAACTTTAATGTTTTTTATTCTAATATATGGTATTCCTATTTATTTACATACACATACGCATATGTATATTGTAATTTTTGAAGTACTAATAAGAGTTTCTTTGTTAGTTCTGTGGAGATTTGAGTATGTTATATTAAAACAATTTTCAATATGCAAATCAAGAATTCACTCGGAAACCACAGCCAATAAAAAGTCCTAGTGAAAAGATGTGTATAACAGCTACATTTTGACACTAATGACGTTTGTTGGTAGTGTGATAGTATCGAACATTGTTCGCTTTTTGTGTGTGTAGGAGGGATATGTAACATTTGATCGAGAACCTAGAATTTCCAAGACAAGAATGTTCATTGTACTTAATAGTATTGAAAAACAAAGTAATATGTATCAACTTGAAGAACCAGGACAATCTAGAAAGAGACCTGTAAAAAGTCGTACACCAGTTATGGTAAACAAAATGGAACGTCTTGTAACGTATGAAAAAATCCACAAACACAAAGGTCATTAGCAAAACCGTCCGTGTGCCCAAAACGACAGGGTGCAACATAATTAAGAATTATATCTCTTCGGAAAAGTGTCAGGAGTCGCTTGTCCAAAAGTTGCTTCCATTACGTATCCAGGAAAGAAGAAACAACTGTAGAAGACTGTACAAAAAGTATTTAGCCGAGATGAAATGATAATATATGGTGACTGACACTTGACTTAACATACCTTAATAACTGTAATAAATCTCGTGCCACTTTCTTCATAGGTGAAAAATATTTCTTAAAATAGCACACGATATGTCACGAAGCTTTTTTCAACAACATATGTGATTACCACCGGATGCTGCGCTAGGGGCAAGTTATTAGAATTAATTAAAGCGAAGGTCAAGGTGTACCCTGATTACCATCAGATAGGCATTCTGGATTCTTTGTACCTCACAGATATACTGTAATTCTACAGAAATTAGGCCAACGTGTGTGAATTTACCGAAGTAAGTTGTCTGCTCATGGATCCTCGCATACCTCAAGCAGCTGGAGAATGAAAGCGGAATTCGTGTTATTCCATTCGTAAACGTGCAGTTGAAGCACGCCTGAACGTGACGACATAAACGTAAACGACGTATGAGGATCTAAAATCGTTGTAATGTACTGTAGTCGACCTTTATTTAAGCAAATTCGCTAAATATTTGTTGATATTAATTTCTTCTTTTATATCAAGTTTCGTTACTTGAAATGTATATATTTTCTTACAAATTAGCATTTTAATGTATTTTACATTCACGAAGTGTGTGTAATAAAAAACGTCTCGTGTTGTACTTTACAAAATCCACTAATCATCTTTTGCGTCCAGTCTTCCCTGATTGATTAGGCTATAACATCTCTCCAACTTTCTAAATCATTTAATAGATGACAAGAATTCGTATTTTTATCCCTAATGGGAAAATTGATGCTTATCATGAAAAGCTTTTACAGACAGTATATTGGAATATCCTTTGATTGCGGCAGTTAGTGATCACTGTATAGGCCACCTTACTAAAACTTGGTTGTATGCCAGATCCAATAAAGGATATATGTAAAGCGCCTCCTAGCCCTGACAAGAATTCTCCAGCCAAGAAAATTAAATTTACCTGTAGGTCCTTCTCAATTTAATCGATGTACAATAATATTTTTGTCCTCTTTTGATATCTTATAGAAAAGTATAATATATAAAATTAATGCCGTTTATCTAATTTATAATTATCGCAAATTTAAGTTTTTTTCAAATTTTTGTCGGCTGCTGGTATTTGATTATATACAAATACACAGACACACACATATATATATATCAAATTAATGACGTAAATATACTTCGTAATGATCATGAGATGCACTTTTCCATTAATAGCGCACGAAAACGAAATTTCTTTGGATATTTGTCGCCATATTTTGAAGCTCTCTCATAAATATTAAGTTCCTCGTGGTTTTGTTTTTTAGAATAATTTAGAAATTTGAATAACAGTATTTACACATAAAAGATAAAGTAGGTTTATAATAGTCCGTACATACATGAATGTATGCAGAGGAGTGTTGTGTTATAACTTTACATTCACTTGTGCTGCCTCGTCAAGTATTGATCTCAGAAATGTACTTAAGAAAAGCGAAAGATGGTCCTATATAAAAATTCATTTCACGCAGAAATTTGCACTATTTTGGTTTTCCAATTTCTTCAGTACTTTTAGAATTAAGTTTCTTCCTTCTTTGTAATTCAATGTGCAGTTTGAATTACAAAATATGAGTCGATTAAATAATGACCTGGTTTAAATAAATCGCCATGCTTGCTTTGCATTTCTAAATTGCAACCACGAAGAGAGAGTGTGTTTTCTTATAGCAAACCCACATTGGGCTATCTGCTGAGTCCACCGAGGCGAAGAGAGAGAGGCGCCATTTGGAGCACTTGCTCGTGTGTATCTCACGATGGCTAGTATGGGTATTACAACTTTTATCGAAATAAAGTGGAGAACAACTTTTCGACCTTCTTGGGTCATCTTCAGGATAGCAAAGAGAGAGTTTACAATCACGAATTACTTGCCCATGTGTGTTTTGTACCCTAATTTAGCAGTGTAAGACTAGAGGGAAGGTAGCTAGTCATCACCACCCACCGTCAACTCTTGGGCTACTCTTATACCAACAAATATTGGGATTGACCGTCACATTAAAACGTACCCACGGTTGAAAAAGCGACTTTATCCACCTGGCCATGCCAAGCCAAGTGGTTCGGGTGCCCGTCCCATCAAATATGGTCGTCTGTTCCGCTGTGGGACGTTATAAATTAACGGTCAATCCCACTATTTGCTAGTTAAAGAGAAGCCTAAAAGTTGGTTGTAGATGGTGTAATTTAGTACTGCCTTCCCTCTGGTCTTTCACTACTAAACTAGGGACGACCAGCGCAGATAGCCCTCATGTACCTTGGGGCGAAATTTAAAACAAATTATGACTTGTTAAAGTCAGTAGAATTCGACCCAGTATTCTAATATTATATTCACTTGAGTTATTTACGTTTCTGCCAAAATAGAAATTGTTTTTAGCTCATAAAATAGTACACAGCACACGTAATATGACCCTATATCCTATTTCTAACAAGCCTAAATCTTGGGACACGGAATATAGTTCTACTATATGAATAGATGAATAGGAAAGTAAAACTGAAAAATACAGTTCTGTGAGTTGTAATAAACTAATTATGGATAAATAAGTCGACATGTTGGATGACACCCACAGACGATGTAAAGTCAAAGTGTAACGGAATGTATTACAACTATCTTTTGACATTGTTTGGCATTTCGCAGGTAGTGTATTAACACCAAATAGTGAGTGCCTTTTTGGTTGGTTTGTTTTTGAATTTCGTGCAAAGCTACTCGAGGGCTATCTGCGCTAGCCATCCCTAATTTAGCAGTGTAAGACTAAAGGGAAGGCAGCTAGCCGTCACCACCCACAGCCAACTCTTGGGCTACTCTTTTACCAACGAATAGTGGGATTGACCGTCACATTATAACGCCCCCACGGCTGAAAAAATTTAAAAAAACAAAAATAAAACCAACCATGGTATCAGTCAAGCAGTTGGAAATTGAAACGGGAATTTAAGCTATTCTATACAAAGACATACCGATGAAGTCGTTTATGGGTTTCTGTGCATTTCGTGAACGTTCCTTTGTTTATTTGTTAAATTTCGCTCAAAGTTGTTCCTACTTTTGAAGTGATAGACTATAAAGAAGGTGGCTACCTATCTCCACCTACTGTAAAGTCTTTAGCTATTCTTGTTAGACCAAACAATGATATTTTATCACCATCATTCCGCTAATGCACAAATTGTCTCCAAATAGAATAATGCATTTTTTTTATCTTGCGGTAACGGGACACGAACCACAGGACCTCAGTTACACAGTACAGCACGCTAAGAACTATAGTGTGTGAATAGTAGGGGGATAAATTTGACAATATAAATTTTTGATCATTTTCCAAACAGTTGAATGACATAAATGTGTTGTTTTGGTTTCAAATAAAAATTGGCCCAGTATGGCCAGGTGGTTAAGCCATTCGAGTCGGAATCTGAAGATCGCGGGTTCAAATCCCCGTCGCACCAAACATGCTCGCCCTTGCAGCCGTGGGGGCGTTATAATGTAACGGTTGTTTGTAAAAGAGTATCCCAGGAGTTGGCGGTGGGTAACGATGAGTAGCTGCCTTCCCTCTAGTCTTCCCCACAGCAAAATTAGAGACGGCTAGTGAAAACAGCCCTCGTGTAGCTATGCACGAAATTCAAAAACAAACAAAAAATCAAAATTCAGATCTTTTCCAATTTGGATAGATTACTATATTTAGCTTGCTTTCAAAAAACGAACAAAACCTTTTTGACTATAAGTATTAAAAAAAATAAGTTTAAAAAACGTTAGTGCTAAAATAAACTACTAACAATGAAAATTCTTCACGTGTAACAGTTCGTAGCCAAAGCAAACGAACAGCAGACGCTATTATTGATTTTAACGATCTAAGCCTGATCCTGACTCTTTAAAATTGACGCAGTGGTTGTAGGTTAAATCACTGTACGAATGCCAGGTGTCGTTTTACATAATGTTAATATATAAAAAAAAAGCCAAATAATAATAAGGCACGATTTTTAATGTGTCTTGCAAGCAAATATTTTTTCCGTTAAAAATGACACAAGTAAAATAAAGTTATATATAAATTAGCCAGTTAAATTTGATATGTATCATATGTTGCTTTACTTTATTTGGTAATGTCTCACACGTTTGTGCATTTTCTTTTTTGATCCACCCTTATAAACGGGGTATAAAAAATACATTAATGATTCAAGACTTCTAATGAAAATGACTGTACTTATCCGGAGAGTAAAGAAATATTAGTTGAGGATAATTACTCGGGACACATACACAAAGAAAATTAGTAGTAACAAAAAAATAAAATTATTACGAAACATATTAATAATAAAATGATCTAAAACAAACTTAAAATCATTAAAAATCAAACAAAATTATTATTCCAGATCTATGCATGATTACACTATTTGACACTAAATTATATCACATATGTTTCTGAACTTAGATATATAGAAATAGAGTTACAAGAACAGTTTCCTCTTTTAATCTGACGTCTTTTCCAGTGAAATAGCGTAATCTCTTCTTCATTTTTGACAATAGGAAAATATCTAAAAGCTGTGAAATATCTATAAACCATTTCTCCATCGTAATATTTTTACCGCTGTTATTCACAACATAGAATTTTCTCTTCATATTTTATTCTTACTAATAATTATTAACCTACTTTTGTTTACTTCTATGAATGTGACAACCCCTTTATCAAGGAGTTTTGCTCGTTTGGCAACACTGGCTCTTGACTTACTGCATTATTCATTTCAGAATAGCTACATACATACATATAAATACTGTAAAGCTTGTGTGTGTGTGTATGTGTTGTTGTTGTTTCATATAGCAAAGCCACAACGGCCAATCTGCTTTGTCTACCGAGGGTAATCAATTCCCTGAAAATCGGATTTTGATAACATATAAAATTTTTGAGAGTTCAATAAAATCAGTACCGTTTAGATTAACCAATCTAAATTAATCTAAATGAAGGACATTATTTAATATCGTTTATAAAGTATGTTCGATTACAAATAAAAAACTTAAATATACCTATTTCAACATACATATCAATTATACAATATACAAGACCTATGTAAATTATTGTTCAACGGATAATTTCAGGAAAATATGAGACTTGGGAAGTGAAACTGTTTCACTTTTCTATTATTTTAACAGATTAAATGCCCCAGTGATATGACGGGATATTTGCGGACTTAAAACAGCTTGTTTGTTTTTGTTTGTTTTGGAATTTCGCACAAAGCTACTCGAGGGCTATCTGTGCTAACCGTCCCTAATTTAGCAGTGTTAGACTAGAGGGAAGGCAGCTAGTCATCACCACCCACCGCCAACTCTTGGGCTACTCTTTTAACAACGAATAGTGGGATTGACCGTCACATTATAACGCCCCCACAGCTGGGAGGGCGAGCATGTTTGGCGCGGCTCGGGCGCGAACCCGCGACCCTCAGATTACGAAGCGCACGCCTTAAAGCGCTAGGCCACTTAAAACAGCAGAAACCTGATTTTGCTTCGTGATGAGCAGTGCATAAATAGGCCATCGTATAGCTTTCTAGTTATTTACGATCAAGTAAACTAAATATTTAAATATTTAGCCATACAAAATTTTGTTAAAATACAAAAAGTAGTATAATAAACAAAACACTGGTTTTATATAATTACGACGACGTTTTAATTTAATGGTGGTGTTTGGTAAAGTATTTAATTTTGAAACAAAGAAAAAGATATATAAAACACAACAAACATAAGTCTTACTATTTATCAGAAACAGATAAGCATCGAAATGACAATGGTTCGACCTAGCTGTTAAGAGTGCTTGTCTCACAGTCTACAAGTCGCCAATTTGAATCTTTGTTACCTAACATGCTCGTACTTTTAGCAGTGGGAACGTTATAATTTATGGTAATTTCCATCATTCATTGGGAAAGAAACAGCCCAAGTGTAGGTGATGTTAACTAACTACTTTTTCTTTAATCTATCATTCCTAATTTAAGCACAAATATTTCTCGAGTAACTATCCATGAAATTAAAAAAACACAACAAACGAATGACCAAAAAAGGCTAAAGTTGTACAGAAAATATCAAAAACTAAAATTAATTCAAGTAATTTTTCTCATAATATTTGTCCCCTGGTTTGGTTTGAATTTCGCGCAAAGCTCCACGAGAGCTATCTGCACTAGTCGTACCTGGCTAGTCATCCCCACCCTCTGCCAACTCTTGAGCTACGTTTTTTTACCAAAGAATAGTGGAACTGACGGTCACATTATAACACCCCATAGCGGAAACGACGAGCATGTTTGGTGTGACGGAAATTCAAACCTGTGACCCTCGGATTAGAAGCCAAATGCCTCAACCACCTGGTCATGACAGGTCTTTTCCTCTGGTAGAACAGCGATAAGTTTACAGACTTATAACAGTAAAATAACGGTTTTGATTCCACTTGGTGGACATAAGAGATAGCCTGGTGAGGCTTTGCTATAAGAAAAACACGTACTATCATAAAAATGACAATTATTTCAAATATAATAATTATCTATTTCTACAAGTAGTGTCTTTACCAAGTGATTTAAACTTTTCGATTTTCTTATTTTATCTGAAGTCTGAGAAAAATGCAGGGTATTTGCTGTGTGTCAATTAATAAATAATTAATGGCTCTGTTTCGCCTACATGTAATCGTCATTTAACCAAACTAATTTTCCCTGCAATAAAAAAGATACATCTATTCGAATCACACGCAAAAAGAGAAAAACAATTGCACTGAACAATAATTTAATTTTATTTGTTTCAGTGCAAAATCTCTCCAGTATAACTATATAGCTAGCGAACTCCAATAAGAAAATAATAATTGGAGAGAGGTATAAAGAGTTATAACGATAATTCGTTGAAAAATGTAGCATACATGACAAAAATATCCATCACAAATAATACATTAAATTTTTTGTACTCTTAAGATATCACGACAGAGGGCGATCGACGCACAAAATTTGAAAATCTAATGTTGAGCCGTTGCAAGAAGTTGTACGAAATTCAATTCTTAATAAGTTTCTAATGTACTGATTAGTATCATTACTACGTGCAAGTGAATTATAAGGATTATTAGATATGGCTTCACTTGATGAGGAGGATTGTGCGGTTACAACAGAAAACAGAAGAATAGCGAGGTGAGTATTGTAATCTGAACTTGTCAGTAATAGGAATACATAAATTATTGTGTTATCATATCTTCACAGTTTACACTTATTCGGTGAGTTATTGTGTATTGTTGCATTTATTTAGGGCCAACTTCACTTCAGCACTTAGGTTTTCTCTGATCAATGATATGCTAGTAGTACTATTAGTATTAGTAGTGTAATATAAATAAAAGTGTAATAACTAATGAGTATTTGTAGCGAATTATATTATTAGTCTCAATGTTTAGTATTGTTACCTCTAGTAATACTAGTATCATATATAACATCACTGGAACTGTTATAATGTATATTGTAATGAGTGATATTATAATTATAAAATAATAATATTGGAGTCTAATGCAAGCATATTACAACTTCAGAAACAAATTTTATCAGTGCTGCCAACTTTTAGACTTTAGAAAATCATTTATTCAACGAAGCAAAACATTGCAATTTGATGTATTTTCTAGATCAAAATGATGCTGAATTTTACTTGGACCTAAGACAATCAAACAACTGAAATGTGTTATAACATACAGAAAGCTTACCACAGTATGAAATTATTTACTAATGTACGTGATGTGAGCATATGAATAGCTCAGATGCACGAGTGTTGGTGATTCTACATTATATAAATTGTAATTGTTAACTTTTAACTTATGCTTAAAACTTGTGTATCATAAATGTTTGTTATATGTATCAGTGTTTTGTAAATGTTTAATCATAAATGGACAAAATCAGTATTTATTATTAGCCTATATTAAACATAAAAAGTAATTAGTTGTTTAAAGTTGCTCTAAAAACTTCATTTCTGCACAGTTACTGAAGTGTAAAAGTTGCAGAAATATTATGCCATACTGTTTGTATTGTGATCAGTGTATTAGTAACATAATAGTGATAGAAGAAATGGGAGTTTACTCATTATTATTAGTTTCAGATAAAAAGTAAAACTTTACGAATATACATGTGTGCCTTTCAGTGGGATCTCCTCTCATTGAAAATGTTTTTCTACAGAGAAGTTTGTATTAAAAGTCCCAGTGAAATTATGAGCAAATATTTCACATTTAGTATCTGTTGTTCCAAGCACTTACTGATTTAGACATTTCTCAAGCAACTATCCCAACATATAATGGATAATTTGGTCCTTAATGGTGGTCATTGCACACTTACCTTTAAGAAGAAGGGAGAAACCTGTATAGTTCAGGAAACTATTGATTTTTCTTTTAAAGCACTAAAATATCTTAATTGGATTATAGCCTGGAAATGTGTCCTTTAAATTTTCTTGTAAACTTTTAACAAGATACCTTACCCATCTTTACTCAGGAGGAAATGAGCTAAGAGGTCTTAACCTATTCCTATGAGGTAAACCTTTCATCCCTGGAGTGATTGTAATAGCTCTTCTCTGAACCTTTTCCAATAAACAAAGATACCAAAATTATACCACTATTTGAAGATTTATATAATGAATTTAGTACCTCAGTTAACTAGTAATAAATATGTTAATAACATACCTTAACATTGAATTACCTTTATTACAAGCAATAGAGCAGTGTTTGTGACTTGAATGACATATTCACATCTATGGCAAAAACCTTTTCTTCAGTGATTCTAATAAGTGGTGTGCAGAATATTAAACATGATCCAAATCTTAAGGTAATTGATGTGTTGTTCATGTTAGAATTTATATGTGTAACCAAAACTCCTGCACTGTATCTTCTGTGTTTCTTTTTTGTATACAGCAGGATATTGTGTGTAATATTGCACTAATAGGACATCTGTTACTTTTATGATATAGTTCAGTAGATGACTTTCCAACATTTCTTTCATCAAAAAGAATTCAACTGGCAACCAGTAATAACAAGTTTATGCTTTGAGTCATCTATTCAGTCTTTGCTATAACTCACTGTTATTTTCCTGTTTCTACCAATTTACTTTTTCAATGTTAATCTCTTGTGTGGTGCCTTATCAAATGCTTTTTGAAAATACAAGTCCAACAAATCCACACCCTTTCAATCTGCCATATAACAACATCCTGTAAAAAATGTAGCAAATTATTGTGGATTTTCTTTGGAGGTTTTATTAAGATTTTTAAAAATATACATACCATGAAAACTTGGGTTACAAAATATTGCATGCTTCTGATTAGTGATGGTGATGGACTGCCTTTTTACTTTACTTTCAATCTGCCATATAACAATATCCTGTAAAAAATGTAGCAAATTATTGTGGATTTTCTTTGGAGGTTTTATTAAGATTTTTAAAAATATACATACCATGAAAACTTGGGTTACAAAATATTGCATGCTTCTGATTAGTGATGGTGATGGACTGCCTTTTTACTTTAATTTTTAAAACCCTTATAAGAATGTTATCTGGCTTTGGTGTTTATCTGTCTTTCGTTTTACTGTTAAGGGGTTAATATTTATGATTTAGGTTAATCCAAATATTTCTCATAAAATGTTCTGCATCAAAAATATTACTAATAACCTCTTGTAAAAATAGAGCAGAAAACTCTTAAACGTTTACCATCTCGTGGTTTTCAACAAAGACTTTGCCATCACTATTTGCTAAGGTCCTATATCTCATTTTAATAGTATCTTCTAGCTATTTCTTACAAGCCTTTTTGAATTTCATAACTTTTTGAGTAGTTGACAGATGCCAAAAGACCAAAGACTTACCACTGTTGCATTTATATTTAAATGAGATGAATCATTGTCAAGGTAATTGTAAAATAGTTAGTTGTGCTTCTGAGGTGGTAAAAGGTTCAGAGAAAAACTGACTAAAGATGCTCTGGAAGCAAATATAATGTTTACAGTTTTGTTGTATAGCTAGCATTGGTTTCAAAATGGGAAAATCTTGTTTAATGAGTCTTCAAAGATGTCACTGCTTACTGATGATGACAAAAGTGTGGGTCTGGTATATCTTGATTTTTGGAAAACTTTCAAACAAGTGCCACTTACTTAGAATACTTTTAACTTAAAGTAACTTTGTGGGTCTCGGGTCACTGAGGGATAAGTTAGCCCAATGGGTTAAGGGTTTGTTAGAGGAGTGGAAATAAAGGGCTGTAATGAATAGATTGGAGTTGCAAGTAAGTAACTCAGGGCTCTGTACTTCAATCCTTCTAACAGGACAGCCAGTCTTTGTAATAATTGTCTTCAAAGGAAGATCAAGAGAGGACATTATCCCCCCCCCCACAAAGTCAGATACTCTCATCACTAACTAAAATTACTTCCAATGAAGTCTTGAAATGTTCCTTACCAGTCTCAAAACCTACTTTTAAGGTGAGCATTGTGTTTTTTAAATACCCTGAAGACCTATCTCAGAAATCAATCTAACTTGCCTGTTTATCCAGGCATATCCTCACTAATTGCTTGTTTATTTTCTTTCACTAATAAAAATTTCTAACTTACCGAAGTGACCGAAGTCAAAGAACTTCGGTAGAGCACCAAAAAGCTCTATATGAGGGTAACAGTTTCTTTAGTTTGTTGTTAACATAATTTACCATAACGGTCTACAAAAAAACTTTTGTAATTCATCCCACTAAACATTCGTATCTGTATGTATCCTCTCTTCAGTGTTTTGTGACCTGTTAAGTATCTTCCTGTTTTAATATTTCCCATATGCTCACTGCATTTGGTTGTTGTTTTTTTTAAGAATATGCTGAAAATAATTTTTAAAAGAGAAAATAATGTATTGTCAATGTATTTGATTTTATAAAAATGCAACTCACCTAAAGACATCTTAAATACATGTTTATCCAAACTTGTCAGTTTTGTCTGTTGGTATTTCAGATTGTGTATTATTCCATATTTTAACCAAAACTCTTAGAAAAGAAATAGAGAATCAACTCCTAGAGACATTTCGCAGTTCTCTTGACCAGCTGTTTAATATCTGGGATGAGATTGGTATCTATGGAGATCAACGTCAGGAAAGAACAGATGTAGTGATGAAACATCTTCGTACATTATTGGAAGAGATGGTGGAGGAAGAACAATGTTTACGGAGACGTTTGCTTCAAAATGTAGAGAGTTGTGGTCAAGAAATCCTCCGACTTTGCCAAGAATTATCAACCGAGCCATATGAGGTAAATTTCTTGTGTACATGCAGTTTTTGTTGTCATTTTTTGAAAAGAAACTAAATAAATGCAATTTGAAACATATCTATAAAAATAAATATATTCTGTGTACAAATTATTGAATGTTATTATTAGAAGCTCAAATTACTTGAATGGGAAGAAAATGAATATGATAAGATTAATTAAAGAAAAATATTTTTGAATGTTGGTATTAATGAATTACTATTATAGTAGTTTGAGTTGTTAAGTGGTGACTTATTAGCAAATTAACTCAATCAGTAGAGTTTTCTTCTAGCGTGACAGGTCTCGGTTTCAAATTCATAATGGAGAAATACAAGCAAATTACCTCATTGGCAACAAAATAGTGACCACCCTACGATTCTGAAGTTAAGCCCAAGAATGGGCTTCGTTTGTGAGAGAGGGAGCATATTCATAGTTTGGATTATTAAAAAAATGCCTTATTAGCAAATTCTAGAGCACTAGCCCTTCAGTTTAGTTGGAAGAGTGAATTGAAATGAGCAAGCAATATATTACGTTGAAGCCACAGTATTAATTAGTTGTTCAAGAGTGAACATGAACACAGACATCATTGTGGCTAGCTATATAACTAATGGCTGCTTTACCACACCCTAACATTTACAAGTTGTGTACAAATAGAAATTATGCATGCCATCTCATGCAGTCAAGACAATGGAAGTAGTGACGGCTAATATTTTGTTTACTTGGATAGTGAGAATAATTGGAAACGATTTGTTTGTTTGCACATCATTAATTGGTTTAACTGTAATTCCAATTAATCATTTATTTTATGGGGCACCAATCTGTGTAACGAATGCTCATAGGTAATCACTCAGCTCTAGGTTGTGCGTAGTTCATCTACTGCCTTTACAAAAAGAGATAAAAGTTTATTTTAACAATTAAGATTCTTGTAATCATGTTCTTTTCAGATTTGTGGCTTGCAAAGACTTAATATATAACACATTTTAATATGAAATATGGACCTGTGGAAACAAATTAACACAGCTTCTTATGTTATTTTCAAAATATATAATACTAAATATAATAAAAGAGGTAAGACTTGCATATAAAAAAAGTGCAAAAATGAAAGACTGAAGTTGGTTTGGGGCTGTTGTGAAAACTCGGAATTGGTTTTACAACTGTTATATATGTGACATTAGTAATTTAAAATGTGCTATTATCCAAGTCGGTATTTTAAATTGTTAGTTCTAGAATTTTCAGTGGGAATTTAAAAAAGTTGTTTCTTTTTGGAATGACTCCATTTGACAATTATGAAGTAATTTTGTAGGTTTGAGTGATTACTTGTTCTTATTGTAAATCAAGTGAAGAGTATGAGTTAAGTTTTATGGTGATAGATAATGTGTATTTCCATACTGGGTAATCTTTAAAAAGGCTCAGAATTTTGTTCTATATATGATGTACAGTAAAATGTGCAAATGGAAATTAGCATAAAGTTAAGCTCTAAAGCTAAACTGTAAAAATTTTGATGTATCATTATTGTGCTTTACATATTTTTTACCTTTTTTTTACAGTTTAAAATCCCACAGACCTTGTCAGTTGATAGGGATATATATTAAAGCTTATTATAACATTGGAATAATTTTTTGTGTACTTTAAATTTATTTAAATTGATAAAGCAACTATCATGAAGTGATGTAATAAATTACTGTTTTAATACTTATGTATATCATTTGTGTGTTTAAAATCCTTTCTCTTCACAAGTCATCTTTCCAGTTTCTCCAAACTAGAACTAGATTATATACAGTGTAGTTGATTTTTGTTTTAAAAACCATCATCCGTTACAGCCAGAAGAAGGTCTGTCAATTCTTCAACTGGAGAAAGACCTAAGAACTAAAGCAAATGAATTGTCTCGAGAAAAGCATGAACGGTTAAAAGCCTTGAAACATCTTCGTGAGGCTGAGCAGAAGCTTTGTACAAGTTTAGGTATGCCACCACACGTGTTTCAGAGTGGATCAGTTATTCCCCCGAAAGAAGCTCTTAAAGAATTAGAACAACATATCGCAATGCTTAAAGAAGAAAAGGTATTTAGTTTTATTACATACGCAGACTGGATTATCAGTCCGTAGATCTTACATCTGTATTACGTGCACTGTATTAATTTAATTTTTCTAATACTGTGAAAGAAGTGTTATTCCAGTGAAGGTGAATACATGTTTATTGACTTTGCAACTTGTAAAGGTTCAGTCATTGCAATGAAATAATAATAATTGTGTTCATAAAGAAGTCTGTGCTCATTGGACAGGAGAGAAGCCATTGTAACATTGCATGAAGTACATGTAACTTGTCATTATCCCATTTTCAGAGACAATTTTTAGAAAGTGACTTATTTTTTACTTTGAGTAGATTTATTTAATTATTAACTTTATCTACAGATAAGCATTTGTAACATTAATTAGTAGAAATAAGTAAATAATTTGAAAGTCAAACTTTTTATACCTATATTAAAAATTGTGGATCACTTTATTTATGTTTACACTCAAGTTTCATAACATTGATACTGTTTAGATGTTTCTTGCTTCAACTGCCTTTCTAACTTGGTGAAACTGTGTGCGGGTGTATAAACCAAAATCTGTGAACTTCTAAAAAGAGCCATTCCTTATAACCTATTTCAATTATATAATCTTATCAAAGTTTTTGAATAACTAATAAAACATATAAACTTAAGTTAAAAATCATATCTGTCAATACAGAATAAACGTTATAATTTTTAAAAGAAAAATTTCTGTGCCCAAAATCTTCAAAACAAACATTCTCCTTGAAAAATTTTACCTTTTGTACATTATTGACATGGTGTGATATTTTCATTGTACATGTAGCTAGTTGCTCATGAAATTTTGATGTATTATTGAAATTTGCAATGAGTAATGGCTTTAGTTTTGGATTTCACGCTGTGACTCTTGGTTTGGTTTATATACAGATTTTCATTATTGTTATATAGTGTTGATTTTGTTGCCTTTATACAACTGAGGCAATTTATAGTGTTAGAATTGTTATATCAAACAAGAAAAACTTCTAACCCGAGCACTTTCACGAATGCTCATGATATAGGTTTATTTTTTATTAAGACTTCTTGAATCTCTGTTTTTCTGACAACTTTATATTAAGTAAATTCTCCATTGATGTTATTAAAGTGTTTTAAGGTTTTTGAGAAAATTTGATATTCAGAATAAATGTGATATTTTAAATTAAAGGAGTCATTTAAAAAAACAAAAACATTTAGTCATTAGGTTTTTGTAGTCTTTAATGATAACTTGTAATAAATCTTTTAAGTCAGTAGCTTAAATGGGCACATAATATTATAGGAAAAACGGCTAGCAAAGTTCCTTGCTCTCAAGAAACAAGTAATTAAGCTTATGGAAGAACTAGAGACAACCCCTAACACTCAACTGGAACGTGAAATTGTTTGTGAAGTGGAATCATCATTTGTATTGTCTCAAGAAAACATAAAAGCTGTTAAGGAATTGCACGAAGAGGTGAGTAGGTTGTAAGTTATGTGGTTTTAGTTGAAGTGATAATATAAAGCATTAATGTATCCTAAGACTGCTGGTATGGGTATTAAAACTTTTATTAAAATAAGTAGAACAATGTTTCAACTTTCTTAGGTCATCTTCAGGTCAACAAAGAAAGTTTGTGACTGATTGTTGATGGGCACGTATTAGAGGCGAGAGTACAAACAGGTACAGGATTGTAGGGGCGCTGCAGTATATGTTGTTATTAGTATATGTATAAAGGTGTTCCTTTACATTGGTTTGAGTTGTTGTATAAGTAGGACTTCTTTGATTTTGTGTTTGTTTGTTTCCTTACTTTGTATCTGAGTATTTTCTATTGTTCTGTTGCATTTATTTGATTTGCAGTGTTAAAAATGCTGTTCTCTACTTTATTTTATTAAAAGTTATAATACCCATACCAGCCATCCTGAGATAAATTGTTTACTTCAAAATGGTTTCTTGTCATCATTAATGTAAAGAATTCTTTCTAACATGAATATAACAAGAAATTTAACCTGTCCATGTCCTATGCTGAACACTAAAACAGATATGTACCAATTAAATATTGTTTAAAATGTGTAACTTGAACTGTTCTTGGTTTTGAGTTCTGTTTAATTTATGTAGCTCTTAAGGTTTGAGCTTTTAACAAGATAACTGCTTTCTTAAGAATAATCATGCAGAAATTGATTTCTAGCAAAATTAAAGCATTTGTTTTAGAAATAATATACTTTCTAACTGTCCTTTTGGTATCCTGATCAAATATCTTTAAACTTAACAGTTTTAGTTTGATGATAACTAATTATGCCAGTTTTTTGTTGTAGATCTAATTGTTCTTGCACTTCATTTACTAAGTATGCTACAAATAGATGATAAGGTTATACAGAGTGTTGATTATGTTATATTCAAACAGTCAAAGTTGGGTGGAAGGCATCACAAGTACTTTTATTTGCTTCATATTTTTTAGATGTGTAATGGTATTAAAAATTTATCAGTTGTGTAAAAGGTATATAACATCACCTTTTGGCACAACATTCATAAATTCAGATCAGGGAGTTGGGATTTTCAAGATGTGGATGCTTCTTAAATGTAACTTAAAATGTGCACACCATGACCTTTCACAGAGTGCAATTCACCACGTGTAAGTAAAGAATTATCAGCCATTAATTTCAACCTACAATGCTAATTTAGTGACATTTTGTGGTAGAGGAGAATAAATATAAGATAAGGTGTATAAGGATACTGAAAAAACTGTAGATTATACATTTTGAGGATTCTATTCTATTGTGCAGTGGGAAAAAATGTTTTTATTCTTCACATGAACACTTTGTGATTCAACTCATCACAATCTGAATCAGGCTGATGATGTCATTTCACAAGCATATCCTGAGTACAAATACATTTATAATGCTTCTGATTTTTGTGCACAACAGACTTGTACATTTTACTCAGAACTTATCATTTTTGTGTTGATACACACAGTAAATTTGAAATTGTAATAAACATTTCTTAAACATGGGATTAAGGCCCAATGGAACAACTTACCTGCATTTGGTTGATACCATGGGAAAACAAAGGAACATGGATCAACTTTGGACACTAGGACCATCCAGAAAGAGACTTGGAACATTTGGTAAGCAAAGGTGCAACATTTTGTAACAGATGAGAACCAATGAATACAGAAGTCAGTGGCAAAAACCATTCACATGCCCCATGCAACAGTATACAACATAATCAAACAGAATCTTGCAGAACAGCAAAAGAAACTGCTTCTATGACTGTTCATGTGTCTTGTACTTGAATCATCTGGAAAATGAAACAGGTATTCATGCTGTTATTTGCAAATCGCTGAATGCAATGCTTATGAATTCTGTGTAGTTGGGCTATTGAAATTGGCATCAGGAAACTTGTACACTACATGGCTTATGGAAAACAAGCAGAGAGGAAAGGTGTGTTTTGGACATGACAACCTTACAATAGAACCTTTTGCAATAAAACATCTGCTGCAGGACTAGTTTCAAGGTTGTCAGATAAAATGTGATGGACAATAACTGTGGTAAAGAACCAAAATTTTAATATGACATATTCAACCTCTGTATACATTTTTGAGGTTTTGTTAAATTTTAATGTGTATCAATTGAAAACTGTTCTATTTACCTGGTTTTACAGTAGACTAGAAACTACAGTCATGGAAACCCATCTCTTAATATATGTTGCTGCTCTTAAGATTAGCAAAACCTAATAAAATGTTTTAAAAGTATGCTAATGTCAAGGTGGGTCATCATTTGAATGGGGTGACATCTTTAATAATTATGAATATAGTCATAGTGTTTTACATAATATACATCTATGAAGCTGTATAAAGATAGGTATACCACACACGATGCTATGATTTAAAACTTAAGAGCACAGTCATCACTTATGTTACCATCGTCTCAGATTTACACTAGTCTAACATTAGATTTTGTTAAACATGAGTAAAATTATTTCTTTGTTACTTTTTTAAAATACAATTAAATATTTATTTTTTGTTATACTAACACTACTTTTCATGGTAAATGTTTAATTTTAAGAATCAACCTACTTTAGGATCATCATATAATAAAGTTTTATTAAAAGCATTTTTAACTTCCAACCTTTTTTGTGTGGTTAAATTGGCAATAAAAGGTTAAAAAATGTCAACTTTGTAACTTTCAGATCATTAGTTTTTTGTTGGTTTTTTTTAACTTCATAATGTATTTTTCTTCCTTCAAATTGTACTTGTTAGCAGTTCAGAAATGCAGAAGAAAATAAATATTTTGGAAACAAATCCTTAAAAATCAGCTTGACTGAGGGTTGTTTTTATATTGTAACAGTATAAAATGACTGTTTAATAATAAAATTATAGATTTATAAATCTGACACAACTTCCTACCTCCTCCAGTCATACTTAAAATCTAATTTTTAAAATAAACTTGGATGTATATTCCACTTAAACCTAGAAAATTATTTTATATTTAATGAATCAAATATGAAGTTAAGAATAAAAAATGCTACAAACAAATTATACTTGTATATAATTATACTATTATTGGTGCACTTAAAACATTTTTGTTTGTTTAATAAAAATTTTCTTATGTTTTATTTCCCTTTATTATTATTACCATTTAGCTACACTTTCGATACAAAGAAAATGAAACACTTGGTGCAGACCTTAGAGAAAAATTGGAAACCATATGGAATCGCTTGGAGGTTGACAAAAGTGACAGAGAAATTTTTATGTCCATGCATCATGGATTTCATCCATCTACTCTTAGAGCAGTAAGATGTTTTTTTTCCTCATTTTGGATTTTCACCAAGTACTGATGGTTTCAAGTTTTTTTTTTTTTTTTGTTGTTAAGCATGAAAATATTGGAAGTTTTCTTTATAGAAGAATGCAGGAACTGATTTCTTTAAATGTCATTTTTATAGAAGAGTGCAGGAACTGATTTCTTTAAATGCCATTTTTATAGAAGAGTGCAGGAACTGATTTCTTTAAATGCCATTTTTATAGAAGAGTGCAGGAACTGATTTCTTTAAATGCCATTTTTATAGAAGAGTGCAGGAACTGATTTCTTTAAATGCCATTTTATAGAAGAGTGCAGGAACTGATTTCTTTAAATGCCATTTTTATAGAAGAGTGCAGGAACTGATTTCTTTAAATGTCATTTTTATAGAAGAGTGCAGGAACTGATTTCTTTAGATGTCATTCTAGGTAATAATGATTGATATATGATGATAACTTATGTGTGAGACTGAAATATTTATATAGTAATTTTATGTATATTAAGGTCAATGGTATAAAATAATCAGCAAATTTCATCTTGTAGACCAATGCTTATCTTTTTACTAAATGTTTAAGATTATTGAAGCAAACAGTTAGTAAAATTAAACAAAGGTTGATATAAAAGCAGCTATTTTTAATGTGATTTAAAATATTCATAAATTTGTAAAACTTTAAAGGGACGGAAAGGAGTTTATAAACCCATCAAAGATGTCCCTTCCAGCTCCCAAATATAACCACTCCTTACTACTCATGTATTTATACAATCTTTTCTTGAACTCAATTAAATTTTCTGCCTCTACCACCCTTGAAGGTAAAAACTAACCTTCCTACTTGAAAAGTAATACTGTCTAAACTGCAAACAACTCCTATGCAGCCAAAATTTGAAATTATGACCCCTTGTTCTACTGTTTTCACTGCTAAATATGAAAAAGTTTGGATCTGTATTATCAATACCCTTAATAAATTCAAATACATCAATCAAATTCCCTCTGACCCTTTTCTCCAAATAAAAAACGTTTAGAGATCTTATTCTCCTCATAGGACAATTCTACCATCCTGGTATCATGGTAGTGACTCTTCTCTAAACCCTCTCCAACAATTAAATCTTCTTGAGGAATGGAGAACAAGACTGTACACACTACTCTAAATGAGGCCTTATAAATGATCTATATAGAGAAACAATAATATCCACCATGTTGAGTAGCATTTTATTGACTATAGCTTGTTACAATACACTGTTTGGGTGACTCAAGTGATTTTTTCAATCATGACACCAAGATCATTTTTCTTCAACCACAAAACTTAATGTATTCCCATTTGAATTGTGAAAACCTGAATGTATCACCTTACATTTTGGACAGTTAAACATCATCTACCATGTAATAGCCCAATGCATCCAATGATCTACAATGTTTCTCCGAAAATAAGACAGGGCTTATATTAATTTTCACTCCAAAATATGACACTAGGGCTTATTTTCGGGGGATGTCTTATTTTTATATATTAAAAAAATGAAGTTACAAAGTAAAACTATTAAACTAACCATTTAAAATAAACTATTAAACTAACTGATTAATACTTAAACAAACTAATTAACTAACTATTAAACTGATTAATAAATTAATTTTTTTTATTTCTTTTCTCTTCCTGCCACTCTTAACTAGGGCTTATTTTAAGGGTAGGGCTTATATTAAAACTATCCCCAAAAATCACACTAGGTCTTATTTTATGGGTAGGTCTTATTATCAGAGAAACATGGTAATTGAAGTTAAAACTTTTCAAAAAATAGATTGGGGGATGTTAGGTCTACCAGTAGATTTGTGCAGTTCCATTCAATGTATCAAGAAATACTAAAATAAATTCACAGGAACACAACCCTCTCATCTTCCTAGCTCTACTAGTGTGCTGAATTATTTCCTTAGAAGTTATGCCTAACTCTTTCTATTTGTAGAGTAGCATCTTCAAATATTGGTATCTCAGTTTTCTTAAAACATAAATAGATTTCTATGTTTCCAGTTTAGAAACAACTTTGTATTTCATTTCATGTAGGTTATTTTCAACTGTTTTTCAAGATAAGTGTTATGGAAGAGTGAATTATTAAATAGTGTAATGTTTAGTATTAAAATTTAAGTGTTTCACACTTTTCATGCTGTTGCAAACAATGTGCCCAACTTGGATGTGTAATTTGGATTTATTATACGGTTGAGTTAAATTTCTTTTAGTATTTCATAAAATATACTAAATTGGCTTTTGTGCTGTGACACAAATTAGAATAGTGCATATGTGGGACTAGTATATTATCAGCCATATCAGTATAGCTAGATGGAAACAACCTAGGTTTTATATTTTGGCAACTGTTTCTTCATACTGCGTGGACAACAAAATCCTATTAAGCGCAGTAACTGTAGGATTGTTTTTTTTATTTTTCTAAATTGAAAGATGTTTTATTTCTTAGCATATCCGAAATAAGATAATGTGTAAATTAGATTTGCTCAGTTGCAATATGAAGCATTTTGTTTAAGTTGGATAACAAAATAGAAGAAAGTCAAATTTTCTTGAGTTTTACATTTCCTGTGAGTAGTCTGCTATCAAGACTAGCAATTTTCACCATAAGACTGAAATTAATTGTTAATAGAGCATCCTTCAGATAAAGTGAATTACACTTTTAGTGACTAGATATAAAATAATTTGTTTATTTAGTTACAAGGAGAGTTGTTGCGATGTGAGGCACTGAAGAGGCAGAATATCAAAAACTTTGTGGAGAAAATGAGAAAAGAACTACTTGATTGGTGGAACAAGTGTTTCGTGGGAGAAGAACAAAGGAAATACTTTACTGCCTTTGATAGTGGTGAGGAACATTTTGTCACCAATAATGTGGAATTTGTTTATAAATATATAACTACTTTAAAATGTTTTGCAAAGACATTTTTGTCATAGTTGTGAAATCTTTGAAATATTATGTATTCTGTGATTAAAGCAATATTACCACATTATTAAAACCAAAAAACTAACAATATATATCAGGACTAAAAAGTTACTTATTAATTGATGTTCAGAACTATTAAACTTGTAATAATTTAAATTGAAACATCATATGAGTTCTCTTACTGTTAACACTTTTTACCTCTCTCTGACATAAGATTTAGAGATTCCTTTTTTTAAATCATTTATAAGTGTTTCAATTGTGTCTAAGTTAATTAATGATCCATGGTTAGCAAGGAAACAAGGTTGCATATCAATTCTGCACTTTGTGTCTCATTACTGCAACTCACAAGAAATTACCTACACATTTTGGGACATTAAGTGTGGTATAACAGTGTCAGTCAAATCCAACTTTCTTATCTGGCAAGAGTTTGCTTTGGGTGATGTTGGCTAACTGCCATCACTCTAATCTACTACTACAAAATTTGATTTAGCTAGAACAGGTAACTTTCATGTCGCTCTCCATAAAAATCAATAAACAAACTATAGGCACATAAATAGAATGACCAGCAGTTAATAAAAATAAAGCACATGGTTAATTTACCAATACAGCAGAGTCCAGATAGGAGAATTTTTATAAACATTCTAATGTTATTGTAGTAGTTGACCATGTTAAATGTAAAAACTAAAGTACTCTTTTAATCTTACTTAGTTTAATACTTGTCGTAAACAAGTATTCAAAATTAAGTTTAAGGAATAGTACCAGTTTTTGTGAACTGTGCAGGGCTAAAATGGGACTTTATAAACCAAGAAGGTGCCTGGGAATTTTTAACATTACCTGGTGTACAAATGATATATGTAAATTAAGCAAGAGTTAATGGTTAGAATAATAATAGTCAATCATTTATTTAGTTCAGCACTGCAAGATGAGTTTATGTTTTCAATGAAGTAACAAGTGACATGAAGTAGTGCCATATGTACAGAAAATTAACAAGTAAACAGAATTTTTACTGACTAGTTTGTGAAATTAAACTTGTTAGTAGTTAGTGAAACTGTAAGTGTACAACTTGTAGTCAAAAAGTAAGATATTTTTTGGTATAATTTAGTAGAGTGGACTTTATGCCAAATAATTTGAAACAACTTTCACAACAGTAAAAACTGTTGCAACATTATAATTCTCTGACCAGAATATTATCAGTGGGTACACTTACAGCACATTGTAAACTTTGGTCCATACTTAACATTACATCAGTGAGTTTGTCTAGCATGAATAGAACTATTTCAATTGTAATATATCCACTAGGGAGAAAACAAAAGCAGAGAATTATTTATTACAAAATACACTATAAAAATCAGTTATATGTTGTAAGTGTAAGACAGGTAGGCTAGCCATTAGAGTTTTGGCTAATTCTGCCAGTCCACACTTTATTTATATTAATTGAGGAATGCAGATGAGTGGAGCACACAAGCACTAGCTCAAGGAATTTACAGTTAAAGTAATAATCCAACTGAGACTAAGTTTCGCACAATAAAGCACTTTTAATATGCTTTCAGAGTATTGTATGTTACAATTAATTTGGTAGAAAACTGAATAATTTGATTAAACTAGCAAAACTCTTTCAGTACAACCAGCAAAATACTCTTTAAGAATACTTTCCATAACATCACTAAATCATTACATTGTATCATTTAAACTAATTTTAATTGTGTTATCCAATGCTAGGAACAATGACACAAAATTACTTACAGAGTTTAGGCAAGAAACATTTGGTGAAGTCGTGAATATTTTTCAAAGATTCAGCTGGTGATCTCTGCAACTGCTTCAGCTCCCGATATTTTGTAAGGGATAATCAATTTTTGAGTTCCAAACATGGGTTTTTATACTAACTCCTGGTATTCTTATAATTTCCAAAATGTTTGTTTTTCCTTGATCATTTCACAATTGTCAAAACCAAAATCACCTCATTGGTTGTAAATAAAGTCAGTAAATTGGCAGCCTTCTTACTTGTATCAGTACACACTTTTCAAATGGATACTGTATCAAAGTCCTATATACTTCCTTTTTTGGGCAATTATGTGCATGATAATGTACAACATTCACCATAACTTCTTCCAGGCTGTAACAACACCAGTCTCTCTAATGAGGGTTTCATAATCCTTCTCATGACCTTGATACTATTGCTTGTAGTTAACATAAACAGACAATCAGGAATGTTTCACAACATGTCTCTCTTCTTAGGCAGTCACCATTATATAATCTTTTTTTTTATACTTTTATAAATATACACTACACTTCTCCTTAATGCATATATTTGCTCAACACTTGAAGCATTTGAAATGTCATGAAATGCTTTGTACATGATGTTGGTTGAAGAGCACACAGACTTGTATGATTGTGACTGTAACTGGTAGGGAGAAAAGGTGGTATATACCATTTGACCTGAAATATCAGCTTTACACTGGAGAAATCAAAACATTTAGTGTGTGACAGAATTTTATATTCACCAGACTTAGGCGACTGGCTTTTGAGAAATGACTATATTATGTTATTCACATTAGTCAAACTACCACTGAGTGGGATATAACTTTGTTGAGTTAGTACAAGTTCATTGTCATACTATTGTAAGATTGAATAAAAGTGAAACTTGTGTGATAAAGATGTAGATTTTGTGTCATCTAGAGGCTATTGAAATATTGCTCAATAATAGTAAAAATAATAACTATTAAAACCTTGAAGAGAAAAAATACACACATAATGTAATGTCTGAAACTGGTTGGTTGGAGTTTAAGAGTATTTGTTTGATGAATTTTGTACAAAGCTACCCCAGTGTTATTCCTAATTTTCAAGCGATAAACAAGGAACAAAGCAGTGAACACAAATTCTTTTACTGCTTTTTACTGATGAATAATGAGATTAACTTTTATATTATAAAACTCCCCACAACTGAAAAGGCAACCATGTTTTGGTGATTAGTTTTTATCACATGAACCATACATTGTTAGCCAAATACCAGGACCTAACATATCTGATAGTTATAATCCAAAACAGTGCAGAAATAAAGTGTAAACATTAAATAATCCAGATTAAAAAAACTTACCTATTTCAAATATGTATGGATTGATGCATCCTGTCTGAAAGGCAAAAATGTACCAGTGAATTAGTAAAAATTACAGAAAATAAACTTGTAGTTATTTTTCACATATTGATAAAAAAACATAAGACTTTAATGTTATTCAGTAAAAATATTTGTTTATTTCATTGAATTCATGTTTTTGAAAAATTACAAATTTTAATTTTTAGTTGTACTCGAAGTGAAATCATTAGTGTTTGGAAATTTTTTTAGTTTTTCCGAGTATCATACAGTGTTCTTACTCCCAGTAAGATGTCATAATACTTTGGAACAAAACAGAACTAATTTGACCTTGCAACTTGAATACAAGTTGTTTTATCGATTCTTAGCCAATTGTCGTTTCATGACCACAGATGTCATGTTGTGATATAATTGTGTAATGTTCACATATCTCAGTTTTGAGGAGTCATAAGCTAGTGATAAAAACATATACAAGATTTTTTTTTTTTATTATTCCTTTCAATTATATAAGCAACTAAGGTTTCCAGTGCAGCAGGAATTTGTATAAATATTGAAATAGAGTGATAAAAGCTCAGTTTGGTGATACGTTTACTAGAAGAGTTTTGTGAACAAGTTCCACGAGAATTATGGTTCTGATTTTTTTTCCTTCTTAAGGCTTGCGTTATCTGTTTGTTTCCTTTGAATTATGATGGTGTTCTATGACAGGAAAATATTTTCCATTGAATGAGATGAGATAGGCTTAGTTAACTAATATTGCTCACAATCATATTAAGTTTCATTTCACTAACAAGCTGCTGCATTAGGCCTCATCAGTCTAAGTAACTATCTGAATGTGTTTGCAGGTGATTATAAAATGGGTTTTATAGAATAAAATCCATAGAAAAGTTTTTTTAAATGTAGAAAGGCATACAAATCAATAATAAAAACCTTCAATAAAGTTAAATATTCTTAATTACAAAAAATATTTTATTTGCAGGAGTTGCCTAATCTGTTCAAAGTTCACTAGAAGTTTCAAACTGTTTCATGAGTTGTTGTTTTTTTTCTTGTATTATAAAACAAGCTATACATCAGATTCTTCAAAGGAATGGAATATATCTTGTAGAGTTAGTCTATACAAAGCTTTTGGCTACACAATATTAACATATATGTGCAATTTGTCTGAGTTAAGTTCTTATGCAATGGACAGTTTATTTATTTTGCACATAGGAAAAATTTATGAGACTTTCTTTCAATAGGTAACAGTGTAAGCAGAGGATAATTTTGTAATATTTAGTTTACAATAAACACAGCAAAAGTAACTTCACCTCCTTTTAATACATGAGGGTGTGAACTTGTGCAGTTTAAAACACTTAAAAAAAATGCATAATGGTAACCATGATTGTGATCTACTAACTTTGCAAAAAATTTTGAATTTCGTTGTTCATGGACTCAGCAGATAGCCCGATGTGGCTTTGCTATAAGAAAACACACACTTCATCATTTATGGTATTTGTATAGGATATTCTTCATGTTCATTATTTCTAAAAAAAATTTAATGGCAATTTAAAGTAAGTTTTATGACACATTCACTTAATAACTATTAGGCAAATTTAGTTTGAGTCATTGATTTCTTGTGGTTCTGTAAATTAAATAGTAAGTGTTGATGTAGGGGTGGAAGGGTGAAAAAATATTCATCTCAGGGTCCTGTAATTTACTTTTATATATTGTAATATTCTTTTAATTTCATGTATTAATTAAATTGATAATAAGAAGGATTATTAATGAAAGCTGAGAGCTCATTATTATAAACTTGTATTGTTGAAAAGTTCTTTCACTTTCTTGTATTAAGTTGTGGTTGTGTTTTTTGTGAATTGTACAATGTAAGGTAATTGTTTATGTACTTCATCCATTGGGCAGAAAATAGTCTGTTATTGTAGACAAAATGACACTTTGCCAGATAAGCAAAAATTAAACAATAATAGAAAAATTCAAGTTGTGTATAAATGTATATAAATTTGATGTTCATTCTTTTTACAATATTAAAAGAGCAATGTAACAGCTAAATAATCAATAAAGAATTGTAAAATTCTAATCAAAATTTAAAGTAGTTAAGAATTCGTCTGTAAGTGTAAAACAGCTTGAAAGTTAAGGCTGAAAAATAAATGGTAAAACTAACCAAGAATCAAATTTTGAAGTGTATTAAGAGTTCAGTAGAGGTAATATTGATGTTATTGTGATATTACATGTATGGAGTTTTTAGTTGGCTTTTGTACACTACTGTAATCTGTTTTTGTATAAGGTGTGAATAATATGTTGCATTTATTTCCTCTTAATTGGTCAGTGGAAAAGTTGTTTAAGGTATTAAAAAAATTTCCCTAAAACTGGTTTAACTCAGTGCTAAGCTGTGAATCAAATGATAGATCCAGCTTTATATATATTTCTATTGTTAATAGCTTCGTGTTAACATTTTCTTCATTCAAATAAATGAAATACCTGGAATTAGAGTATATTTTAGGAACATAATTTACACATTCAGTGCAATTCATAGGTCATCAGTGTTTTGATGACAAGAAAAAACCGTCTTGAAGTAAAAATGTATCTCAGGATGGCTGATGTGGGTATTAACACTTTTACTGATAAAGCAGAGAACAATGTTTCAACTTTCTTAGGTCATCTTCAGGTTAACAAAGAGTTTGCGACTGACTGTTGCTGGGCACATGTCTTAGGGACTAGAGTGTAAACACATACAGGATTGTAAAGAGCATTGCAATTAAATATTAGGCTATCTATCAGTTGCAAACTCTCTCTTTGTTGACCTGAAGATGACCAAAGAAGGTTGAAACATTGTTCTCTGTTTTATTAGTAAAGGGTCATCAGTTTCATTTGATAACATACCAATAATTAATTGGAGTCTTTCCAATTCAAAATGTTCAGGACCTGTCTGAATTAATGTGGCAAAAACAACAACAAATGTCCTGTAATATATAAAGTTATACAGACTTTGTATCTACAAGTATGTCTTTGACCACTTAGCAGACAATGTTACAGGGGACTTCACTCAATATTTGAATCAGTGAAGTGCCATATTCTTGGAAATGGTGTAGTTGGTTAAGTATTGGTGTCTGAGGGGACACCAAAAGTGGTACTGGGATTTAAATCAAACCTTGATGGCTAATTCTTGATGACAAGCAACCCATTTGAAATAAAAATGTATCTGAAAATAGCTGGTATGGGTATTAACATTTTTACTGAAAAGGAGAGCACAATGTTCTGAGTTTCCTAAGTCATCTTCTTAACCTGAAGATGACCCAGGAAGGCTGAAACGTTCTCTCCTTATGAGTAAAATTATTAATAATACCAGCCATTCTTAGATACACTTGATGGCTAATATTTGACCTTTATAGTTTTTTTGTTTAAAGTAGTTCATTGCATTCTTGGCAGTGCAATACTACATTATTGAATAGTAAATCAAGCACTTGGTCTGTATACTGTTAATACTAACTCAAGACACAAAATAATTGTGAGTCATTGGTTTAAAAATTTTAAGATTTTTTTTATTTGACCAGACCTTAGCAGGTGCAGAGAAAACATTGCAACTGGGAACCAGTTATAAGCATGTGATGCACATGACACATAAGAAATGGTTCACAGGAGGATGAATATTTCATGCTTTGTTGTGGATACAGAAACTTGTTTAGCTGAGCTATCATTCTTTATTTAAAATGTATCTAAAGTGTAAATAAATGACAAACATTGTTTTTTTTTTGCTGTTGTGTGTGTATTGTTGTTTCATAGAGATATTACATTCAGCAACATTTTTAAGATTCCAAAATGACCTTGCAGTATTTTCCTGTGTTCTTGTAAAATGCATCATGAAAATATGGGGCCAAAAGTCATGTAGCACTGAACATAGCAGATATAGTTTGGTTGACATATCACTTACAGTTTTGTGCTTTTACCCAGAAACTCTTATTAACAACAATTAATAACATACAAGTTTTTTTTAATGGTATTCAGTTTTTGCTTTCCAAAATGTGCTGTATTTTCATTATAAGTTTTTTGGTGAAGTGTATATGTATGTATAATAAGCTAGAAATGTTGTTATGCTACAAAAAGGTCACATAATAAATATAAGAAAATAATAGAAAAGAGTTATTTCCTGAAATGTTACTATTAAGAGGAATAAGGTGACTATCTCTTTCTGTTGCAAGTAAGTTCAGAACTGAATATTTCATTTACTTAGGAAATTTTTGTAAAGATAGTTAGAGAATATTTAAGGTTGATTTTCATTGGGTAATATTTTATGTAGTTTCTGAAGAAATGGGAGTCATATTAAACGTTTACACTTTAAATTGCATGATTTTTACTTCATGTAGATGATTATGATGAAGACTTGTTGAACCTGCATGATATTGAAGTTCAGAAAATGAAACAGTATTATTATAAGAATGAGGAATTGTTTCAGAAAATAACAAAGAGACAAGAACTTTGGGAACGAATGATTGATTTTGAGGTAGATTTTTGTTTTTTTCAAACAGTCAGTGTGTAATAACTACATATAGTTAGAAACTTACATGATGTATGAATAAAAAAAGAAAAAAGTTTATAATAATGTATAATCTAAAAGAATCACAGGTTTAGCAATTTTATTAGATTCAGTTTAGGAAAATATTCCTTTGAAGTCCATTTCAGCTTTATTTCTTTGTTCCAACTAACACTATAAAAGTCTTTGCATACAGAGTTCTCATAAAAAAAGTTGTGTAATTGTGTGCTCAAAACTGATTCTGTATTTTCCAATAGCTATTCATGTCTTTAATTGTGTAACAATCTGTGTGTGTGTATCAGTAGCATTGTAATATACAACTCAAGTGTATGTTTTGTTTCTCAGCAAAATGAAAGCTTTGGATCGTGTTTACTTAAAGCTTAGATAAGCAGATTTCAATAGGTGGTCCATGCACTCCATTTAGCCGGTTTGGGGACAGGTTGAACAGTTGTGAAAATGAAAGGGGGCAGATGGGGTACAAAATTTCATTATGTTCCACCAAAATTTTAATGAAACAAAATGCAGGTGTCTTCAAACAAAAAACCTTGAACCACTAACTTAAACATCAGGTCACTCATTGTCCACCAATGTGTAGAATTATACCAAAATGTTTATTCTGCCAAATATTAGTTTTTAGAGTAACCGAGGAAATGTATCACACGTTGAAATTAATAGGAAATGTATCACACGTTGAAATTAATAGGAAATGTATCACACGTTGAAATTAATAGGAAATGTATCACACGTTGAAATTAATAGGAAATGTAGCACACGTTGAAATTAATAGGAAATGTAGCACACGTTGAAATTAATAGGAAATGTATCACACGTTGAAATTAATAGGAAATGTATCACACGTTGAAATTAATATTTATTTATAGAAAAAAGCCAGTGATCCAAACAGATTCATCAATCGAGGTGGAGGACTTCTGCAGGAAGAAAAAGAAAGAAAGAAGCTACTGAAGGAACTTCCCAAGGTATGTTTTGTTTTGTCTTTAATGAAACTGTTGGTCTTCAAAGTGAAGAAAAAAGATTATTGTCACTTCATTAATACTGTGAAAAGGTCAAGTGGTTTATAATAATGGTACTTTTTTGTAATAGGTAGTTATTTATTACAAGTACTATGGCCTGTAACAACATGTGTGAAACTTTGGACTCTTTTATTGCAAGTCAAATTACATCAGAAATTATCCTTTTCTGGAAATGTCCCATGAATGGACTTCTACAATTACAAAGGAACACATGATATAACATGTTTAAGATAATTGGATATCTGTAATGTAAAGCAAGGCATGATTCTAGCAGGGATAAAACAAGTTACTTTATGACCAGCTATTAGTCACAGACATGAGAAGTAGTGAAGAAAAGTTTAACAGCTTATCACTAGACATAACCAAAGAACACAACAGTTCACTGTGACTAAAATAGTCCCTTTCTTAGAACCATAAACAAAATAATTCCCTTGCACCTTAGTCTATAGAAGTGATACAAGAAAGATATTTAAAAAGTACATAGCTGAATGAAAATACTTGTCAAAGACTCTATGAATGGTGCCTGACATGCAACAAATGGAAATATCACATGAGACAAAAGCATCTTTACATAAGTGTGGACAGTTTCTTATCTTCCTGCAGTGATACATCATTTCAGGATTGGTTAAGAGTCTTGTGAACCTTACCAACAGACTTAAAATGGTTACAGGTTATAACTTTAATGGCAAGTAAAATGTCTCAAACCAAACAGCTTATAAAATGTCAAGGTGAAATTTGTAAACTTATTGGGCCAACATGCTGACCCCACCAAGGAATATTATCTCTGTAAGAAATTGATGTCAATAATGTATGGCTTTGTGAAGGCAAAAAATCCAGACGCTTGTCCAGGTCAGCATGCCAGGAACTCCTTAAGATTCAAGTGGAAATGAGAGTTATTACAAACATCTCTCAAAGACTCCTTTGGCTGTGGACACAAGGTCGAGGGCTTTGATAAACATGTAAAGACAAAGACAATAACATCAGTTTCATGTATGGCATGAAAGCTTTTATGTGCTGCAGAGGGACAGTACATATACACAGATTATGGTAATGATATAAGGATGGATATCTAGGTCTTACAATCTCTTCTCTGATGTTCTTTATGGTGGTCATGACTATAAAATAGTAATAATCAGGTACACTAATTTCTATCATTTTATTATTTCATGAATCATGACACTAATCAGAACAACTTGAATTAATTGAAAATAATTAGAGGTCATAATGACTGTGTGTTCATTACTTGGATAATTGATATAATCAAAAACACCAGGTTTGATCAGTTGTTCGATTCACGTAACACCAATTGATGCTTTTAAGTTATTAAGTTAATTGCCCACTTATACAAAGCAATGCAATTCTTATATACTTCTATGCCTCTCTGTTGATAGACAAGCAACTATAAATTTATTGTGAAATGTTTTGCTTTAAAATAAGTGAAAAACAAAATTCCTACAAGAGTTGCATAAGTTAGCAACACTTAGAGGACCAGATTATGAGTTGATTTCAAAGTTGTTTTACTCTTGTAGTATTCTGAAATCATTGTTATTGATATAGTTTATCCTTCTATAAAAATATAAAATAATTGTAATAACAAGTGTGATATCATGACTTTTAAGGTGAATTTTTAATATAATTTATAACATGCAACTTCTACTACTAATGCCCTCTAGTACACAGATGAAGCCAGACACAATCTAGTCCACCTAATAATTAATATTTCCTGAAACACTGTGAAGATAAACTAATAGAAATATTTGACATGACATTGTCAGTTTAATAAATGTTGATTATAGGAAAAAATAATAAAAATTACCATTTCTTAGTTCTACAGCCTTAAAACAAATTAAAATTAAATAAAAAATGTTCCCTTACGACCATTTGATTCACAATCGTAAATGATGTAGGAAATTTCTAGTTTCCTGAATAAGAACCAATAATTATTAAAAACTGAAATATAAGATATACTTAACTTATTTTGTGGTTTTATTAATTTCTGAAATAAGCTCTTACATGCTCATATTTCTGTATTGTTGGTATAGAATTGATAGATTCAAAAGCCAATTCTTTGTTGCATTATGTTGTTTGAAATCTAACAGCTGAATCATAGCAGCAATTATTGATAACTGGAGAGAAAAAGATAAAATTGTTAGTTTCAGTTAAGTTGATAGTTTCTCATTTTGGGTGCTTGTTCAGTGGTTGCTCCGAGTTCTGAATACGTGTTATCGTACTTATGGACATGGTCGTGTCGAAACATGACTTTGGATTCTGAAGTTATATTTGTACTATTTAATGTTTTCTAGCTGGATAAGAATGATGAATGTTAAATCAAAAATTACCTGTGGTACTCTAAATCTTTGTGTTGTGATTTTTGAATTAACAAATCAAATATTTCTTCGATACCTTCCCAGCTGGAGAAAGAACTAGTGGATAAGATTACAGCATGGGAAGAAGAAGAAGGCAAGGAGTTTTTGGTTAATGGAAACAACTTTCATAAGTTTATAGAAAATCAGTGGGAGCTTCAGAGAATAGAAAAGGATAAAGAAAAGGAAGAAAGGGTAAGTTTTCTGTTTATTATAGTTTTTAATTTGTTTCTTAACTAGTATCTTTATTTTCATAGGTCTGAGAAAGGGAATGCTTATTACTAGTTAGGGAAATTTCATTATGAAAATGTGTGTATATGCCAGTATCTGTTAGCTGTGGCAGATGTCTCATTTATTATTTCAAATCAATTGCACTGAAAAAAATTAAATTTAATTTCATTATGAAGGATAATAATACTTGTTCTTTGGGTAGAAGCCAATTTTTATTGGAAAAGTATTTTGTTATATATATAAACCCTTTGTTTTTTTGGTGTTGGGCCCACTCTTCTGGGCTCATTCACACTGGATTCATTTTGTTGGCCTGTCATGTGCCATGAACTATAAACCTTGTAGCAGGCTTCTTTTCTCAACTGAACTGTGTTCTATTCCTGAGATGGTCTTTTTACCACATGGTCTTTCACTTGGTTTGCCCTCAGACACCTTTGCCACCCCCTGTAAACTCTAAGATCTTCTCATTGAGTCCCCCTCAGTGTGGATACCTGTACATGGTGAGAGGACCTCCCAGGGAAGGTTCTGTTCTTTCAGTTTACCTCCTCTGGGATCTAAACATCCACCTACATACAGGATTCTGGTGGTTAAGGGGTCCAACCCTAACACACCACTTTGGCCTTGAATTTCTGTAGACGGGCATCCTTGGGGTGGGCCTCTAGAGTCAGTCAGCTGGTTTTGAGCTAGGGTCAATAAAGTACCAGTGTTGAACATTCTCAACAGGTGTTGTGGACATTGTATCTGATGCTGGTGTTTGGGTATAGTGCTCAAGAAACCCTGGTGTTGCTACAATGTCCCTTGCTTGACATTGTAGTGCTTCCTTCGTAGGGCTCTATGGTGGGTGGGGTCAGTTGGCACCAAAATTTCCCTTTCTTTATTATGGATACTCCACTTAAAAATCTTAATAAAATAGTGAAAAAACAATATATAGGTAAAGACCACGTCTTGAAGATTCTGAGCAGCAATCTTCACCATCCATACCACCTGTTGTACCTCATTTTTTTATATTGCACTCACTTTAAGACAAACCTTTAGGGCATATGTCTTCCTTTTTCATTCAGAAGGGACCAGAGGGACTTGCTGGCTCTCTAAAGTCAGTAAAAAGCTTCCATCTGGTGACATATTGGTGGAAACATTCACATCTCAACACAGTGACCTCATGTTGCATTCAAAGGCAATTGGGGATATACCTACAGAGGTTACACCTCATGCTACTTTGAATTCATCACAAGGAGTTATTGTTGAGAGGAATTTGAAGAACATTCCAGAGTCTGAGATTGTTGCTGGTTTCTCCACCCAAGGAGTTTCTGCAGTGAGGCGTATCTCCACTCTCAGAGATGGAATTACGATGCTGACCAATATCCTCTTTTTGACATTTACATCAGCATGTCCACCTTCCACCATCAAGGCAGGTTATCTTAGTTGCAGGGTACGGTTGTACATTCCAAACCCTCTCCGATGTTTCCAGTGTCAATGGTTCGGTCACTTGAAGACATCATGTTGTGGTTCCTTGATGTGTGCTCATTGCAGTGGCAAAGACCATGATGCCTATGAGTGTAAAACTGACCCTCATTGCATCAATTGCAATGGCTCTCAACCATCCTACTTTCGTTCTTGCCCGAAATGGTTGGAAGAAAAAGAGGTGCAGCATTTGAAAATTATTCATAACTTTACTTATTCTGAGGCTCGAAAGTTGCTGTCCACCACATCATCTCGGACGTATGCTGCAGCACTTCTTTCCACAGCCACTGTGGGAGTGCAGATAGATTTCTGTGTGCCTCCAAGTGAATTTTTCTCCAAACAAATGAAAAGTCTTTTGATCTCCATGGTTAAAAACGTTGATGAATCAACTTCAACACCTGTCTCTGTCTCTGATATACATTCCACCAAACCCCAAGATCCACATCCTTTGGTTCCAGGTACAGGCATTTCCTTGGATCCATCTTCCTCTCTCACCCCAAAATGCAAAACAATCATTTGTTCATGTCCTCAGTCTCTGGAATCCCCTTCCAACAGCAAAGACCTGTCCAGTCGACCCAGGGCAGGATCCATGGAGGTCTATAGACCTCCCTCGAATAAGGAAAGTAAGGAAAAAAGACGTGGTCATAAACAGTAGGGTTTTCTGCCCAATTTGCCTACACATAAATAAAAATGGCCACCATGATACAATAGAACTGCCATCCTGTATGTCTTTCCTAACAGGAAACATTTCTGAAACCTGCCAATACAGTCACCTTTTGGTGGTTTTCTTTATACAAAAATGACAGGCTGTGTGATGGATGAGTGCATGGAGGGGTGGCACTGTTGATTGATCAGCATGTGTTCACCCTGTCTTTGCCACTCGACACACCCTTGGAGGCTATAGCCATGTGTGTTTCCTTGGGTCATACCATCACTGTTTGTTCACTCTGTCTGTCACCTGGAAAGACATATAATTAACCAGACCTTGATGCTGTTGTTGAACAGTTGCTGTCTCCCTTTTTTATCCTGGGGGACTTTAATGGACATCATCCACTCTGGGGAAGTGCTGATATTGATAGGAGGGGTCGCTCTGTAGAGCGTATTCTCTGATCACAACCTTTCTCTTTTCAATACTGTTCTTCCACTTACTTCCATGCACCTATTGATCTCTCAGTTTGCTCCCCTTCATTATTTTCCCACTTTTCATGGAGGGTTGACAATAACCCATGAGGCAGTGATCATTTTCCTATAATCTTGAGAGAGACTGGTTGTGGTCAATGCCACCCGACCTGTGTGCCCCGGTGGAAGCTGGATCAGGCAAACTGGCCCTCTTTCACTGCTCTTGCAGAACATGATCCTGCCATTGTCTGTAAGCCATCCACCTTTTCCACTATATCCTTGTCCATGGTGGAATCCTGCCTGCCACATGGCATGGAAGGCTCAAAAACAAGCCTGGGATACTATATGTAGATATCCCACACTCTTGAACTGCATCACTTTCCAGTGGGCTTGTGCACATGCTCGATGGGTAAGACGTCAAAGCCAGAAGGAATCTTGGATTAAGTTCACAACCAGCATATTTTCTACCACAGTTCCAAAGTCATTTGGAACAAGATTCAAAAGGCCAGTGGGCAATATCACTCTGTCCCTCTCTCGATATTGCTCTCTGATGGCCAGGAAGTAACTGATACCCAGAGCATTGCCAATACTCTAGGTGAAAACTTTCTGGGTATATAGCAATTCTGCCTCTTCTTCCACCTTCTTAGCCATTAAGACTTGGGCAGAGCAATCACCTCTTTCCTTTCAAGCTGATTGTTTCTATAATTATAATCTTCCCTTTACACTGGTGGAACTCAAACTGGCCCTTCATTGGTCTGGCAGTGCATGAGTTGGACCTGTTGATATACACTATGAGATGCTGCACCATCTATCTCCTGCTTTACTTGCTATCCTTCTGGTTATTTTTAACCGGATCTGGCAGGATAATGTTTTTCTTGATGCCTGGCACCAGGCTATTGTTCTGTCTTTTTCCAAGCCTGGGAAGGATCCTGAGCTTCCTTCAAATTACCGTCCAATTGCTTTGAAGAGCTGTCTCTGTAAGACCCTAGAGAGGATGGTTAATGCTCATCTTGTTTGGTTCCTCAAATCGAACAACCTCCTCTCGCCCACCCAGTGTGGGTTCCACCATGGATCATGTGATTCAACTTCAATTGGAGAAGCCTTTCTTAAATGAAAACATCTTGTATCAATATTCTTTGACATTGAGAAGGCTTATGATACAGCATGGAGGTATGGCATTTTGCAAGACCTCCATATATATGGGTTACGTGGCTATTTGTCCATTTTTATTAAAAAAATTTTAATGCGCAGGAGATTCCAAGTTCGTACGGGTTCGACACTTTCCCATTCTTTTCTACAGGAACTTGGAGTCCCTCAGGGCTGTGTTCTGAGTGTCACACTTTTCAGTATAAAAATTAATGCCATCACTGTCAACTCCCTCTCACTGTTGCAAATGGGCTCTATGTCAATGACTTTCACATCTCGTCGAACATGAGGTATATTGAGTGAAATCTACAGAATGCCCTCAGTTGTTTACTGAAGTGGACCACAGTAAATGGCTTCACTTTCTTTCTCTCTAAAACCGTTTGCATGCACTTTTGCTGCCAACGGGGTATTCACCCTGATCCTGAACTCCGTATCGGTGAAGTTGTGCTGCCTGTGGTCTCTGAGTTCTTAGGGCTTATCTTTGATCGTAAGCTAACCTTTATACCACACATCAAGCAGCTATGGGTCAAATGTACAAGAGCACTGAACATCCTCCATGACATCTCTACCACCACTTGGGGAGTGGATCCATGTTCTGTGTTAAAGATATATCATGCTCTTATTCAATCGAAACTTGACTATGGATCACTGGTCTATGGCTCTGCCAGACCATCAGCCTTAAAGATGCTAGACCCTATTCATCATCAAAGACTTCAGCTCTGCACTGGGGCTTTCTGCACTTCCCCAGTTCAGAGTTTATACATAGTCTCATGAACCTTCTTTGCACCTCTGCTGTTTGCAAGTGTCTTTACTATGTGTTTCAAAACTTTGTTCCTTACCAAAGCATATCCCACCTTGGGTTGTGGTTTCCTTCCTCGATGGGCCATGCATTTTCAGACCTTTAGGCCTTTGTATCCAGGCACAGTTAGATGAATTGGGGTATCCTTGGATAACATTGCTCTATCCACTGGCCAGCCCACCCAACCATGGCTTCTTACAGTCTCCAATTGTGACCTATCTTTAAGTCATCTGAGAAAAGTAGACACTCCTGATTGGAAATACTGTCTGCTATTTGCTGAACATCTTTCAAACCAACCTTCCATTCCTATTTACATAGATGGTTCAAAATCAGGTGACTGTTTGGGCTCTGCCATGGTTTGTTGTGGTTTGGTGGTTGTGCACAGAATCCCCTCTACAGCTTCTGTGTTCACTGCTGAACTGTATGCCATTTCTCTTGCCCTGGATCACATAGAAGCTAAGCAGTACTTGAACTGCATGATTTATACTGATTCGCTTAGTTCTCTACTGGCCCTGGAATCTTTTCATGTTGGTTCACACCCCGTTCTTGCCGATATTCAAAACCGACTGGCCCATTTCTCTTTAACTTCTATCCAGTTTTCCTGGATACAGATCCACGTTGGTATTCGCAGGAACGAGCTCGCCGACACTGCAGCTAAATCTATCTGCTCTGGAACTATCACCACTGTGCGTATCCTACACTTGGACTATAATCCTGTATTCAAGGCTCAGCTCTGTGCCAGCTGGCAGTGGACTTGGAGTGAGTAATGCAAAATCAAGCTTTTCCAAATAAAACCCTTTTTTGGACTTTGGCCATCTTGTTACCATAAGGATCAGAAAGAGTAAATTGTTCTAACTAGACTACGCATTGGTTACAGTTTTTTTAACTCATCATTTTCATTTATCTGGAACTGATGCACCAATGTGTAGTTTGTGTAACACTCAGATCACAATAAGCCACATTTTATTTTCTTGTCATCGTTATGATTCACAATGAAGGCACCATTTTAAACATGTTTTGTTCTAAGGTTTGTCCGTAACATTAGACAGTGTTATTGGTGATGGTGACACTGTCCACCTTAGTAATGTTTTTAGTTTTTTAAAGGCCATTAATCTTTTTATTGCCATTTAAGTTTTTTAATTTATTCTTTACACATTTTTAATGTAGCTCCTGTTTAAAAATCATAGTTCATCTAGTTCAATTTGAAATTGGAAACTGGCTGTAACATTAAGTAACTTGAAACCAGGACTGGAAAGGCCAACTTCAGGTGACTGACAGTGGTTTTTGTACTTACCTGTTAGTCTTCCTGGTGAGTTATGATTATTACAGTCACACTACAGAAGGTCCTTTACAACTTGAATTACTATAGTTTTTCTTTTGATGTTTTAGACTAGATGTAAACATTAGTTTTATGCTATTTATGTATTTGTTTTTTAACTTTGTTTTGTTTTACTTTAATTTCCTTTTATGAATTTGACTGACTTTTACCTTTTTACTGAACATTTGGCAAATATAGCCTAGCTGCTTTGTGCCATAAAACACTAAATCAACCAACCAACTCTTTGAGTCTGTTTATAACAGCTGTCAATAAAAATATTGTACTTAATTTCTAAAAACTGTGATAAAGTTCTTGTCATTATCTTGGATTGAGAACTCTTAAGCTTTGTAGATAACACTTTTATAATCACTGTATGGATAGCTGTGAAATAAAATCCACATTATGTGGTGGATGTAAAAGGACATAATGTTAGGTTGAAGGTAATGCATTGAATGTTTTATTAATAGCAAAAGCAAAGAGCCAAGCAACTAGAGGAGGAAATTCTAGCTGGAAGCCGACCCACACCTGCTAAGAGAAGACATGGTGGAACTACACCAAGTAAAACTCCCAGTAAAATGTCGAGGCTCGGCAATCCTGGCTGTAGCACATTTTTAGGCATGACTCCATCATCAATAAGCAAGATGCATACCAGAGGAGCTTCCATGGCAATTTTTCAATCCCCAGTTAAAAAATTTCCTCAATCAGCAGGAAGGACTCCTCGTTCAACATTGAAAACTCCTCGGCGTTCTCCTGTAAGGCTTCTAACATTTAACAGTGTTTTACCTAAGATTAGTTAAGCACACACATCGAGAAACTAAACTTCAACTTTTGTAAGTTATAATACCAGAATTTAAAATTATTTTAACCTGTTTACAACTAATGACATAGGAAAATGAGTAGGTCTCTCAGATATATGCTATTTACTATATTATGTTTTGGTGACCCTTTCTTATATATTCTGAGTTTCAATGACCTGATGCAGTTTGAACTGAATTGATAAAATATTTTGTCTTTTCATAACTTTCACTCCTTTATGTTAAAATTAAAATTACTGTAAACTGTCATTACGATATACTCAAACATTGTGCATAATTTCATAATAACATTATGAAAACCAGTGCCAAGTAAACCATGCATAATAGAAGGATTTACTTGTAGTTGATAAGTTTTAAAAATATTCCTCCGTGCTAGCTATCTTATAAGCACAATGAATTAATATTCCAGTCCTATATGCTTAAACAGCTTTATAATTTAACTATTAAAATATAAATCTATATCTTGTTTCTTACTGTATGCTTCACATTCAAAACTACCATTATTATGTACCAATGGATCTTTAAGATATTATAAAAACTGATTGACTTGTTCAGGATTACTAAAGATGACAAATATAATTACATATCTTTGGCTGCATAAAGATTTAAAGTTCAGTGGACAGTGTGTCCGAGCATTGCTGTTTTTAATGGCTGAGAAACAAATATTTGAATGTTAATGTTCACCTTAGTACCATTGCAGTTCACTCTGATTATAAATAATGATACTGAAAGAAAGTTATGTTCCTTAATGGCAACTTGGTATAGTTTCATAAAAATGTGCATTGGAAACCTTCTACAATAGGCATTTTGTGTAATTTCAAGTTTTTAATTTCTGTACACAAGTCAAAAACGTTTTTTTACTATATATTCATTGAAAGTACAGCATTCCAAAAGTTAAAAAATGTCCGATTATTAATTATATGTATCCATGAGAAACTGTGCGACAAACTGAACAACCTTTATTATGTGTCTCAGGAATTCATACAAAATGTGTGAATGTCTATGTATTGATATTCTTGTATTATTAATTTCTTTATTTCAATAAATAATTCTCTTTGTTTCTATAGTCTTCACAGGATCTTCTCTTAACATCTGAAATTATGTTTGAAATACTAATTTTATATATGTCATTTTTCTCATAAGAACTATTCCATTTGCTTTATTTAGTTGTATTAAAACTATTGATATCATTTGTACTTAGGGTTCTTATTTCTATCAGTTCTTGTTTTTTTAAAAAGTAAACTTTTTAGATTAAATAACAAAATTTGAAGAAAAAAATGAAATAAAAGATTTGTTGTAATCACTTGAGATAGAAGCTCACTCTATGTGGATACATTATTCTAGTCTGTACTAAGCTGTCCTACTGTGACATAGTATTTTCACATTCTGTGAAAAGGTCTAAAGTACACTGAGAAGCAATAAGATTAACAAGGTCAACATTTGCAGTAAAATGCAATGTGTCCAGTTTTGACACCAAAAATATCTAAAATTATCTATATCACTGCTTGGAACCTGTGAGAAGTTTCTTTGTACTAAATCCATTGTACATTTGTGAAATACAGTGAAGTAATTGTTAAATAAGTCCTATGATCATGCTTTCTGATGCACTTGACACCAGCCCTACCTCTATATAGATTACTAAAAATGGGAATGTTCAGTATTTATGTTTCTTATTGTGTGGGATCTGTATAAAAGAAGTGTCATTGTATTATAATATTAGGCAGGCCGAGTTGTGGTTTGGCTTAGCCGTTGAAATTTCAACTAATACTGTTACACAGTTACTTATTTTCAGTGATGATGCAGTGGGTGAATGGAGCACATGGGCACTAACTCAAGGATTTACAATTATAGCAAAGAAGTCTGAGACCAATATTCCAAGAATACTTGATTTATTAAGTTTTTCATATACTTAAAGTTTACATTCATCATACATTTTCACGTATAGGTTAAACTCTTTTACTTCAATTAACACTTTTAGTAAACACTTAATTAACCATATAGTACTTAATATGATAATCTATGTTTAGGAATAATGGCATTAAAATACTAAGGGTTCAGGCAAGAAACGGTTAATTCATTAGTGCATTAGTCATGATGATGCAGAATGTAGAGCAACTTTTGTCGTGGGAGAGCTAACTTTTCAGCTATTATCTAAGGTTTTATTTGATTTTTCTTAGTATTCTCACAATATGTCAAGTGGTACACACAACTACCTGTAAGTAGTTCTGGTACTTAATTGGTTAATTCTATTATGATCATGTGCAACAGCTAACAACAAAAAACATCTGTTTATCCACTGGTCACATATGGAGACGGTGAATCGTCTTCCTCTTCTCTTGTATTTGTACTCACATTTTTGTTATCAATACTTTATCAAAGTGCCAGCTGACTTCCTTTTTAGGTAGTTTTAAGCTTAATAATTATTAATTATTTGCAGCTTTTACCCATACTGCAGTGTTAAGCTGTCGGAGATTCTTTCTGTTTCTGCTTAGTTAACGCAGCATCCATAGCTTGCATAACTCTTTTACTGATCTTGAAAGCATCAGCTTGTTGCAATCTAAAGATACAGTGAAAAGTTTACCAATGCATTTCTCTCAAGTCATCATTTTTTAGATTCTTCACTGTATAACACTTCTCATTATTACACACAGTTATCGTTTTAAAATACCCAGCGATGCCTCAGTACCAAGTCCCATTTAAATTGGTCCAAATATGTTGTTGTTTTTGTGAGCTAATCCCCCCTAAAAAAAACTCAAGATGGGTAAATCTGACTTTTGTAAGTCAGTGTGCTTGATTGCTGTAAATATGACCACACAGAAACCTAAAATATACATTTTTGGTATATTTGACCTTTGACTTTGTGAAATCCTTTAAAATGCCTAGTTACAAAAGTGAAAACAATTTCTGGGTGTATTGGACCAAGACATAATCCCACCAACTTTCAAGTCAATCTGCTAAGGATTGAATAGTGATCTGTTAAATAGTGCTTGAAAGAAAAACAGTATGTATATATCTGCAGAAACATAACTAAAAGAAAGTAGATATGAAAAGGCTAAAGCTGTGTCTTTTAGGATGTATTATTGAGTTACAAACTACACTCATTTAAAAAAAAAGGTTGTTTTTTATTTCATATATATTAACTTATGCATTAGTTTTCTTAGTTATTGTTATAGCAGATAATACATAAATTAAAAAAAATATATTTAGAAAGTTTTAGAGATTGTGAAAATGAAATAAAGTTGTAGAACAAACAAAGTATTTTTATTAGTAGTATGAAAATTATATTTTACTTTGACTCTATAACAACTTCATAAACTCACAGACTGCAGATTTTAAATTTGTTAAAAATATTTAACAGTGAAGGAAAAATGGGCATAAAAAACAAAACATTTAGCACTTGAGGGTGTTTGTATTGAGGTGACATTTCTTTTTCTGTTTATCAGAAGTATAATTCTTTGACAGATTGTTTAGGCAGAGTATTCATTATAATTCATGTTGCTTTCAAATATACTATAGTTTGTATTTCTAATTGGTTGGGCATTTTGAAAGACATAAAAGGATTGTTTGTTTGTTTTGGAATTTTGCACAAAGCTACATAAGGGCTATCTTCACTAGCCGAGCCTAATTTAGCAGCATATAAGACAAGAGGAAAAGCGGTTAGTCTTCATTACCCACTGCCAACTCTTGGGCTACTCTTTTACCAACGAATAGTGGGATTGACTATCACTTTATAATGCCCCCACAGCTCAAAGAGTGATCATGTTTGGTGTGACTGGGATTCAAACCTGCGACCCTCAGTTTACGAGTCAAATGCCTCAACCCACCTGGCCGTGCTGGGTCAACATAAAAGGAATGAAAGTGTATATGTGGGAAAAACTAAGAGTGTAAGACATTCCATGTGATGTAGAAAAGTAAAAACAGATGATTTATTGAAATATTGCTAATTGAAATTAAGAAATTAAACCTGAAATTATACAAAAAGTTGATTTATAAATTGTGTTTTGATCACAAGTTTATTGATATACATTGATAATAAAGTTGCTTAATTAGATTTCAAATGTAACTTTAAAAAAGCCATGACATTCATGCTTTCTTCCATCCACTTAGGGTTGATCTAAATAAAGGTAATGAATAAGAAATTACACTTTTAAAGTTAATACATTAAATAATAATAATAGGAAGACTGAAAAAACAAAACCAGAGAATAATTTATTTAGAAAAAAAAGTTTAATAGTAGGAAATGATTAGCTAAAGACAGATCTGTTGTTTAAGTGTCCACGTATTTTGTAAGGAATTCCTAGGTAACAGTAAATAAAGTTTTTCAGTTTTACCTACAGTTGTTAATGTAAATAATCATAAGTTAGTTGGATTTTTGATAAGAGTGGGTTTTGTGCAAGTTCAGGTGTGAAATGTTTGTAAGCTAATACTTCTTTGAAAGAGAGGTTAAAATTAACACCTTCTATATCAAAATAAAGATATTAAAAGGTTTCCAAAGCATGTTTTATAGAAATTATTAGGACACAAGTAACTGATATCTTTCTTTATTCAATATATTTTGTGAAACTGCTGTGAGATTGAGGTTAGAACTGTCTCTTGTCAGGTTGTTTCTTTGCTATTGTGAAAAGCAATGTTTTGTAAATTTTCTATCGAACATTAAAATTTGTTGGTTCTAAATATATGGTGATGATATATTTGTGATCTTTATTGACCTTCAGCATAAAAATGAGTTTTTCTGTATGTTAATAATGAATATATAAATGTTATATTTACTGTGGAACATCAGCAAACGTCAAATGTCTTTTTGATTCATTGTTACACAGTTACATTTGTAGTTGTGAAAGTGAAGTATATCACATTCTAGAGTTGCTTAGAATAAATATGGTTAAATATTTAAATCATGGTGTGAAGATGTATGTTTTCCTGTTAACCTCATTTTTAACAAGTTGTGCAAAAAAAACTTAATTGTTTGATCATTTCTAAAAATAGTTTTAGTTTCAAAACAGCCACACCACCAGAAAGACACTTTAAATTACATTATTTTTATCATGAAACAGCAGTATTTGATTTAGTGTATTCTTAAACATATTGCTTATTTCAGTTTGCAAGGTTTTTTTGGTTTTTGTTCCCAAGAAGAAGAGTGTATAATAATACTTCAACCATGCTTTGTTTGCTTTATCCATTGTTGATGATAGGTTTTGCTCAATATTGGAGCTCATCAGACTGGCTTGAATAAGTAAAAAGACAGGTGTGGGCAGACCACTAAAAAGCCATTTGTTACAGTGTAATTATTTTGTGTAACTGTCTTTTGTAGGTATAGCATTGACATAATCTTTATAATTTAAAAATACAATAACTTCAATTCTATTTATTATCTTATGACAAAAATAATTTATTGTCAAACTTCATCAGCTTAAGGCTTCACACCATAATTTATATTTGTTTAAAATACTGTGTAACACTTCAGGTTGTGTTGCATGTAACAGCAACCTTATGCCAAAGAGCATTAACTAAAATACATACAAAGTTTTGTATTGGTTACTTGCCCATTTCCAAAAAGCTATTTCAATGATAATATAAATCTACACATATGCCCATGTTTGTAAAAATGTAAGACAAGTTATAAACTGTACTTTTAATTTTTCAAATTTCTGGACTTGGAAATGGACTTTTTACTTCCAGAATATTTTTTCTTCATCCAGAGATTTACCCCAGGAAAGAAGACCCCTTACAGACAAGGCCGAGGAGTTTTAACCGAAAAGGATGATAATCAAAAGGATGACACTGTCAGTAGTACAAACAGTAAGACTAGCACAGAGGATAAGTGTAGGAGTCCTGTACCATCTCTTGTCAGTGTAACTTCTTACTCAGAGTTTACTGTAAGTAACAAGAAAAGTTTATAGTTTTAGAGAGCCTGAAATCAGTGTGGTCATGGGTAATTAAGTTGTAAAGTTTCAGATAAGTCTGATCTCAGGTAACTAATTTTTAGTTTAAAAAATGTTGGTATTTGTTCACAGATAACAACATTAGAATGTTTTGTTTTTTTCCACATTTTAAGCAGTACACATACTGAAACATATGGACCTTTTGTAAGTTTTGTGGGTGGTATTTTTTCTGACATTCTGAATAAGGTGGTGACATTTGTTGATTTCCTAGGACTACAAATAAATGTAGTTAATATTTTTGTTCTTACAAAGTTATGTTTCATCATTTCAGGTTTCCTTTTTTTTTATTGACTAAAACACTAAAATAATTTTGTCATTTCAAACCTGTCTTACCTTTAACTTAGATCCAAAACCAGAATGTACAGATAATGTTTCATAGATTTTCATTATTAGTGAACTTGCCAGTTGTCAGAGCAGTACATTCTATTAAAACTACAACATTCCATTTTTTTTATTCAATTAATATTGGATACATTTTAACATTTATCTGTCCTGGAGGAGGGTGGCTTCCGAAAGTTGTTTGATTTTAGGTCAAGTTTTTTATAGTTGGATGAAATACATAGCTCTTTTCTGATTTACCTTATTGTTGCATTGTTTTTCTCAAAATACTAAAATTGTGTATTTGCTTGGTTAAATTCCTTTATGAAGGAAAATTCTAGATCATCAAATGTACTTTTCAGAAATAAATTGTGAAAACTGTGAAAGTATTTTAGTTTTTTTTTTGTGTGTGTGTGTGGCCCATATAAAATATTTTTCTGTAAACTTGCAGTTCTTCATGTATATATGTGTATATGATCTTAATAGTCCACTGTATGTATTTATCTGTAACCTGGATTCTTCACTGGTTTACTCCAGTTTTGCCCAGGCATGGCATGCCCAGGTGGTTAGGATACTTCACCTAAAACCTGAGGGTCACAGGTTCGAATCCTCATCCCACCAAAATATACTTGCCCTTTCAGTTATGGGGACATTATAATGTGATGGTCAATCCCACTATTTGTTGGTAAAAGATTAGCCCAAGAGCTCGTGATGGGTGGTGATGACTAGCTGCCTTCTCTCTAGTCTTTCACTACTAAATTAGGGACAGCTAGTTCTCGTATATCTTTGTATTATAATCTTTATAATTTTGCAACTAAACTAAATACTTGGTACGTGCATTTGTGTCAGTTTAATACATGTACTAAATACTTCATATGGTTAATTTCTAAATGAAATTTTTTTTAAGTTGGTTTCTCTTGTTCTATTATATGCTTTTTTTGTATATTGATCTTTGAAAGTTGTTTTTATTTCATCTGAGTTATTTTTAAGTTGCTTTCTGTTATTTTTAATTTGGTTTTTGTTATGTTCATTTGTTTGAGTTGTTTTTTTGTTATGTTCATTTGTTTGAGTTGGTTTTTGTTGTTTTTTCTCCTTTTTCCACTTGGTTATATAGTTGTTTTAATTTCTTTCCTCCAAAAGCTTTTACCATAATTCCTTCTCTCCTAAATTATTCAGCATATGAGCAAGGGCTCCCAATTTCTGCTTTACTTATTGCTTTCCAGAAAAGTCTGAACTCACGACAAGACGGTAGAAGTTCTCCAGTATCTATGGCTACCAACCTCTGATATTATCAAACAGAACAAATTACATAATTCATTAAGCATACTGTCAGCAAGGTCTTTTCTATATGTAGACCATTACCTCTTCCTTCACAGAATGACCTGAACAAAACTGTTCGCAGCAATTATCGCAGTTCCATGATGTCTCCAAATAGTACCAAGAAGAAGGTCATTGGCAGCAAGATTTCTCCAAATTGGAAAAATAACAAAAATAAAAAGATGATTTCACCATCTAGAACAAGGAATCAACAGAAACTGACACCAGCAAGAGGCAGATTAGGTCTGCCATTTCTTATCTGAAAGGGGCAGGGTGGTATGTGAAGCAAAGTTTGTAACTTTTTATTTTTTTAGTAACGGAGGAAATAGGGTCTTTCTAACACAACAGTTTTAAAAAAAATACCTGTATGTAATTCCTCGTTTTCGAAATTTTTATTGTTAAGTTTGGAAATGTGTTAGAGTATTGGCAAAAATATGTCATGGTTTTGGGAGAAAAAATAAACTATTAAATGCATAAACAATGTTTATATAAAAACAGCTTTTCAGATTCAGTATGTGTGATCATTTTATGATTGGGGTATCCTTCTAATATCAAACATGTAAGATGTAATGTTTTAAGCTGTTATGCATGTAACCATGACACTAATTTGTTTTCTGCTGCAGGTAAGCAATGTACATCTTAAGTTTTTTTCTGTTGATAAAGTTAATCCTTGGACAGATTCTGCATGGTTGTGTTTAATTCTGAACTTCTACCAGTAAAAGGTTATTCGACACTGACAGTGTTGTTAGCATCCTTCATGTGCTCGGAAATGTGCCTGCTATAACTGTCTACCAACCAAAACAAAACTTTACATCCATGATTACCTGTGATGTCATAATATTTTGGTCTTTTCTTCATTTTGTACATAAATTATCTTTTTAGTTTTAGTCATTCCATTTTGCAACCTAATTGTTAATATTTGTATTTTAATTGAAATAAAATTTCTTCAATGTATTTCAAATTTATTCAAATTAAATGAGTTAGGTCATTGTCGTTGTGTCTGTTTTTTACTTGATTTTTGGTAAAGCTGTGTTGAAGTGCAAAAAGTGCCTGAAACACAGTCCATAAACAATGTATGTAAATTCAATTCCAAAAATGGAGATAAGATAATCTTTTCCTGTGGAAAATACTGTGTACACTATGACTTCAGCTACTTGTAAAAATTGTCAGATTTCTTTATTAATATGATGAACTGTAAAGGAACCAATAAAATCTTGTTTACATTACATAATTTGTATTTAAATGCTACATTCACTGGATGTATGAGGATTTCAAAGACTGTAACTTTCAGGTTAAGCAAATATAATGTTACATCAAGGATTTTACCATATAGAAGAGGAGGTTGCTATGGAAAGTGGGTTCTGTTTTTATTATTTCAAACATCCTGTGAACAGTCCTTTGAAAATGCTGTGCGTAATTGATTGTTGTTGTGTTTGTTATTTAATAATCTGGAAGTATGATTCCTTTCAGCTGCAGAAATAACCATAGAGACCTTGTTAGCAATTTAAACCAATGAAATTAACATCTTTGTATGACAGTATTTACTTGTAAGGGCATACAATACTGGAATGTTATCTAGTCGAGCATAAATCATTTAAGAAGAAAACTCATGTTTCTAGATAATGCTATCATATATCTTGTCGTGAGGTAAAGAGGAAGCAGAACAGTTTGTGACATTTTTGAAACAGATCGATATTTCTTGTTTTTCATGTGTATTATTTATTCTTATTAAAACTAATTAAAATGTGTAAAATTAGAAAATTACTAAGTTAAATAAAGTAAGATTAGGTAAGATAAAAGTAATTCTTCACGGGTTGTATTCACTAGCAGCTTGTTTGTCGTGTAATTCAATCTGGTAATGTGAGCTGTATTTTCTGCGAGTGACAACTTCGGGGTCGAGGCTGTTGGATAAAATTTAGTATAATCATGGATATACCGTTTCAAGTGGTTATTTTGTATTTGCAATCTCAGTTACCCCAACTGAACCCATAGTGAAAAGTGAAGTGGCATTCCTCCCAGCTTGTAACTATAACAATATCAAATAAATAGAAATACTCATGTAAAACTTCGACATGGTAAATAAGATACACTAACAAAACCGTTAATCAAAAGTTGTCAACAAATATCTTTCACTGTACAGAATAATGGCAGGACATACTTCTAGACCTTTCTTAGTTGTCTTTTAATGACCTTGACCCATTCCAACATCATTGTACTGCTCAAAGATAGAACTAACATCAGCATTCACATAAAAGAAACAGTTCTTCAGATGAATATCTAGTTTATTTAAATAACATGATAGTTGTTCAGTTAAGGTAGATCACAAAAACAATTTTAAGAAGTTGCCATTTATTACACTAGAGACTGAAAAAAAATATTTAATTATAAACAGACTGTTGCTGAAACACACAAGGCACTGTGAACTACCAGTATTTAAAAATTAATATTAAGTTCAATACATAATACAAGAGAATTATTCACCTTGTTAAACTAAAATACATGTCATATACACAGTTTATAATGAGTCATCCATAAGTACATTAAATTTCAAAACCATTTACAAGCACAAGTTAGAAAATGGTGAAGTGGCTAACCTTCATCAGTACTCCTTGGGTCTAGATGGACCCTGACAATAAATATTTTTTCATTGACCAGTTTTATTTTTATGTAATTTTCACATTATCATCCTCTGACACAAAAAGAGCAAAACTTTGAATATTTTGTAGTTGTACAATTTCTGTAAATAAAAAATTGCATGGGGTCTGTGCTGACCCAAAGTAATATACAGATTTAGAGCTCTTTTTCTCCATCAGACGTTCTGTGTATGGACTCACAGAGGTTATCCATTATGATAAAGTGATTACATATTTAGGTCTCTCCTGAAGCGAAATAATGTGCACAACCTACTTCAGAATCCCCATGCAATGAAGAAAGGCATAAAATCTGCCTTTATTGATCTGGGATTGTTTTACACAAGACAGCATGTTGGTCAGTATTCCAGCAACAAAAAACATCATATTTGCCCAAGAAACAGAGACAGGAAAATCCATTAAACCTGTACAGGATGTGGAAACTGTCTGCACTGATCACTCCACACAGTGTTTGTAAAATGACTGGTAAAAAATATAAGAAACACTATGTTCATTCAGAATAAGTTTTGCATTAGTTTAACTCTGACAAAGTTTGATGTAGTTTGACTCCAAGCACATTTTCATGCAATTTGGCAATTTTTGTTACATATTCGAAAAATGTTTCTTTATCCAATATTTTATTAGTTTTAATTGCAAGATGTCAATCAGAGAAGTGGTCCTAAATTATCAAAACATGCATGTCAACAATGACAAGTTTTTGCCTAAATATAAGAAATAGTATACAAGTAAATTTCATATTTTGTAATAATAAATCACACACTATGTACTTATGCTACTCTGTCGTGCTTACATTTTATCTACACAATGCTATGAGAAACCAGTATGCTAACTTTTCAACCTCTAAATCACAGCTTCAACATTATGATCATTAAATGTATACAGGATCATATGGACCCCAGGTGTACTGACTGAGGTTAAAATTTAAGCATATAATTAGACCCATGTTTATCACACATTAGGAGTTAACATATTTTTGACAGACAGCACCATCATGTTTTATATCTGATGTCAGAATTCAGTCTCTCCATTCTGTTGAGTTGTATAACAGTTTGTCCAGTGTTTTACCCAATGTGTATTTATCTATTCATAGAATAGCTTTAAAGGTTATCATTAGAAGTGATATTTCAGTCAATAGCCACACTTCACTGCTATCCTCATCTATGATTTTGATTACTTTAAAACAGTCTTGAATGAGGTGTGAACATGGGTACAAGAGGCTTTGTCAAAATAATGGTACAAAAATCAAGTATTTGATATTTTATACACCCAAAAAGATATATTTAATAACTTAAAGATATCAAAGCCTAGGGCTAGTTTTAAGAAGTTAGTGTGGTTCAACTTTACATGTATGCCACAAGTGTGGGTATGAATTGATTTTTAAAAAATTATACTTAACAGGTAGTCTTGAGTCGCTGTAGCAAATCAAATGAGGCTTTTATTTAGCAATGCAATAATATTGCACACTTTCCAACTTTTGTAATGATTCAAAATCTTCCTAAGGACAGCTTAGGCTAGTGTTACCTAATTTCTTTTTGCTGCAGTACTTCCTTCAAAAAAAGTCAGCACTTGTACCTCCTCCTAAATTTTTTTATACAAGTACTGAAAGTGGCCCAAGAGAGAGAGGCTCAATAACAGATGAGAAGCACTGAAATGGACATTGCTTGTCACAAACACACCTCCATAAAGATTTCTTTGGTGAAACATGTTGAAAGAAAACCTGCTATTTCTTAATTTCATTTTAAAGAACATAACTTTGAAACCTGTAAATCTTTACTGTCTTTCCCCCAGAAATTTTAAAAAATTGACTAAGGGATATCACCACTCAAGATGGGAAACACTGGCTTAAGAGATTCCAAATGGCTTCCGTAGTGTTTATACAACAGTTTTGAGACTCCTTTTCATGTTTTTTTGCCAGTTAGTATTTTGTTTTGTTTTTTACTTTTCTGGCTATAGAAATTATTTGGTCAGTGATGTAAAGTCATGTTTTTATGCTTGACTTGCCAGTTCTGTTGCATCCTCATATGGTTTCTTTATAGCAATCACAAGTTTAGGTTCCTTATTATACACTTCTTTCATTGTCAAAAAATTCACTGTATTCCATTCTTGTTAACCTGCAGTGATAAGGTACTCTACACTTCATTATGTTTTCATTGTTCTAAAAACATGGTTTTTCAAGTTCTGAACATTTTACTGAAAGTATCCTCTATATCTGACCACAGAATAATTTCAGAACTAAAACAATTATCTTTTTCTTTTATCTTTGATATTTCAGCAAAAACTAGTCCAGCCCAGCATTTATGTTGTTGTTGTTTTTATAGTTATAAAGATTTATACATTTAGTTTTAGATATTATTACAATTAACTACATATTTTAGTTATTACAGTTAATTGAGTGATGACAGCCTTGAGGTAAGATAACTGGGCTCTACATTAGTTAACGTAATTATCTTTACCAAAATTGAATGATCAGAAGCAAACATACTTTCAGTTCAGCTACATTATTATTTTCTGCATGTCTGATGCATTCTATTCACATACACAAAATTCAGTAAGAATGTTTGTCCCCCAGTGCATGTAGATATATATCAGATCCTGAAATAACTTTTTTCATTACTGTTCCCTAATCATTCTACATTTTTTATTAACTAATATGACATGTTCATTAATAAATATTTTGATTATAGTTAATTGAAAAAACCAGCATTTTTCTGGTTGGAACGTTGTAATAAAGTTAGACAAAATATAAATAATCCACTCAAAAGTTGTACACTCGCAGCTTCTCAAGGATTTTAAATTTATAGTAACATACAGTTATTATTATTATTATTATTATTATACAAGTATACAAATTGACTTTAAATTGATTCATGGAGAAAATAAATATACAAATTTGAAAATAGTGATTTAAACAAAATTATAATATGCACAATAAAAATCTAACATTTATTGTAGGGGAAGTACTTATTGGACATTTCATCTTGTACAAGTAGATTAATAAAGTGGTAGTTGTATGATCTTCTCTACCTACGACTGTGTCACTTGTCTTAGAACCACCGATGATCCACATAGAAGGATTGAAGCTAAGTACAGTAATACTAACATCTTTGTATTTGTGTTCAAACATCATACTGCAGGCTGAAATGCTAACTGCAAGGACAATTTTGCTTTCTTCTCCCTATTGATGTATTGTATTTATTTATTTTGATTTTTGTTGTGAGCACCACCTTTACACATATGGCTGCAGAAAGGTTTGGATGTGCTATATCTAATTTGCACTATCACTCCTTTTAACGCCCTTTAATTTTTAGCTTTTCTAAATGTGTGTGTGGTCTTCAGAATTATCAGTACAAAATGTGAAAATTTTGTTTCTTGTTAAACACAAAGCTATTGTATGGGTATCTGTGCTGTGCCCACAATGGATATCTGAACCCAGTTTTTAGTATAATAAGCCTTTAGACTTACACTTTGGAGCCTTGAAATAAAAATATGTTAATAACAGTTTATGACATATCTACAGTAACATGTTTCACTCTAAATTTAGATAATTTTCGTTTACCTGTATATAACAGTTAAGCAATATGTAAATGAAAGTGCAAAATAATATATAACCCTATATCAACCACACTACACAAGCCTTTGAGACCTCTTACTTACTATCAAGGCTGGCTGCATGGCATGTATATAACCAAACTTTATTAACAACAAATGATGTGGTTTGACCTTGGTTAAAAGTTCACAGAGTGTACTCTTTATGAACAACTTACAAGACTTATGTTAACAGTTTTTTCATGTATTAATTATTATAATAAATGACACTTTATTATAACACATTATCCTTAACTATTCTGAGTATTTAAAATGTCTTCTCAGTAATAACAAAACCTCGAAATACTTCACACTCAGATGTCACTTCAATGTAATTTTTTTTTCTTATTAAGGATGGTCAACAATTATCAACATACATAAAGCAGAGATGTCCATCTGTCTGGTGCCACAAGTTGTTTTGAGGAACTGGCTAAAAGTAATTTCAATTGATCATCAAAGTTCAAGTGGATAATCAATTGGATAAACAGCTTATGTTTAGCAAACCTTTTAAATTTTCAGTTTTAATGATTCAAAGTAAGGAGAAAATCAATAACCAAAATCATTAGGCTGGTGCCAAAAGGAAGTGGTCTTTAATGCTACATGTTGTATGAGAACCTTTTCATCAGACAAACAGATCATATACTATGACTATATATAATTAAATGAGGCAGCCCATATATCACAGTATTTTTTAAACCCCAGGCATTCCTAATTATACAATACTTAACAGTAAAATCATCACTCTCTTAGAATAACTCAGCACAAGATAGTAACAAATTACCAAAAATTATTCAATGGTGATACCGAAAACACTGATATTTTTTCACCTCTACATGGAAAATATGGAACTTAAAAAAAACTTTTTGTTAACCTGAAGATGACTATTAGTAAGAGTGTTAATACTTATACCAATCATCCCAAGATACATTTAAAAATAGTTGACATTACACTCGTGTGGGATAATCTGGCTAAATTTGTTGAATGATGATTTAATGTTTATTTCTTCATAAAATCCAAATTTGAACTCAAAAGATAAAATTAAATTAAACAGGTTACAAGTAAGTTTGTCTTACTGTTAATAAAATGAAATTTTACTTCTCAATGGGGTTAAAAAAAAATTTAACTTCAGGTTTCAGGTTCAACATTATAAAGATGCCAAATGTAATAAACAGACTTTTCACTAGTTTCATAAACAGCAATGAAGTTAAAATCTTTTTAACCATTCAAGGACATCATATAATAATGTATAGTGCATTAAAACTTACAGCAATCTCTTTCATGACATATAAAAACTACTCAGTACATAATGTATAGCATTTCTATATTATTCATGTTTCATATCAAACAATTGTGTGTCTAACCTCTGGTTATTCAGTTAGTAATGAACAGTGTTGATATCCATTTTGTAAATCATAAGGAAGACCACATGACCATCCAAAACAATGTTGTGGTAATTTAGGACATCCTTATTTTAACAATTTAGAAGGTATTGTTTGTAATGAAGCATGGTAGCTATCATTTAAAAAAAAACCTAAATGGTAAGACCTAAAATATTGAAAACTACATCAGTTATTAATATTCACTGTAGGAAAAAGAAAGGTAAAAATCTGCTTGGTGATAACACTAGAGTTTTATATTTATTTTTTCATTGTAAATTTTCACAACTTTTTTTGCAGGAACTTATATATTATGAACCACATTGCCTGAGGATTTGTCCATTTACAGCAGTTGTGTCCCGTGTAATGTTTGATAAACCCCAACATTCACTTTTCAAATTACAGGGGAACAAGGATGAATGATGTTGATGCCAAATTTTATTATACTAATAAGCAGGATGCTTTACATTAAACTGTTATGAACTTATCACATTTGAAAATGCAGCATAATTTAGATAATAGTGTAGATTTACTGTGCATTATTGTAAAGCAGCTCTTTGAATGATTACAGTACTCAATTCCTTTTCACAGCGAGTGGTTTGGGTAGCTTGGAGCTTTGGCTCCAAGTGTAACCAAAAGTACAACACAACTTTTCTAAAGTCTATAAAATAATTTAAATTCATAGATTAACTATCACTGTGGATGGGTATTTTTGCTTCTTATTAACTAATCCTAAAATAATATGAAAACCGTGTAAAGACAGGTTAAATAGAAAAAGGCTAAATATGGTCACAGTGAGAAATAGCAAGTTTTCTTAATAGGCTAAAATAATTCATGATATAAAGTTCAGTCAATTTTACACTAACCCATGTTCTGGATTTTTTTTATAACTTGATTTACAAGTGAAAAAAAGTTTCTTTATTAATTATTTAATAAGGCTCTGTTAACTTCAAAAGTAAATCAGTTATGAACAATAAAACTAAAACAGCCTATTGTAGACTGCATTTGCAAAACACATTCCAATAGCATATCAAGTAAAAAACAGGTAATTTTAAGGACAAGAGTAAGAAAAGGGAACAAATGAGTAACAAATCAAGACAACATGGTGAAATATCATATGGTAGTTAATGAATATTTAATAAATAATAATATACTCACCTAGGAATTTAGGTTTATTGTGTGTTTATGTTTGATACACATAACAAGGTTTCTCATTTCCAAGATTTTTGTTATTCTAATGAAACCTGCTACACCTGCATCAATCAGTTTGTCATTATAAAGGTGTCTGCTGAAAATGATAATCTTAAAAAGGTAAAACATACACCCTTTCATCATAAAAAACAGAATGGGTACTTTGAACATTGGGAGAATCTGGAAAAGAAAATTAGGTGTTTAAAGGCTTGAAATCATTATACTTAAGTTGAAAATACAAAATAGCTGAAGCAGTTTTTTTATGTTTATTAAATTTTTAAATTACCATGTAAATATTTGCATCTCTATAATCAAATTGAACTTTAAATAATCACCTATAAAATATTGAAACCCTTTCCTTAATTGAGTTTGAACTCCTACTGTGAACAAAACAGGTGACCCAAATTTCCTAGCATCCTTTACACATGTATCATTCAGTCATAATTTTCCCACTTTCCACATAATTTATTGCATAAGATCTTTTCACACTATAATTTGGATTTTAATGATATTTTGCACATGTGATGAAAACCAAGTTACAAGGAGAAAGAGGAAAGTATCTTTTAGAAATTCATTACAATTCTAACAACATAAAATTCATATCTGGTAGACTTGACTTTGAAATACTGAAAGCTCGGATATTCACATTGTAAAGGTGATGAAATGTGAAAAGAAACAGAATTTTAAACTATGAAATACAGGGCAGAAATATAATAAATTATAAAAAAAATTGTAGCAAAGCAGAATTATAGTATAATTCACATGACTGAATTTGAGGAGGAACAAGTTGTAGCAGATCAGACGTTTTTGAGAGAGTGGATCTGAAGGTCACTGAGGAAGAAGGCAATGTTCTCATTGCTCACAGCACTCTCATTCAGATAAAGTGATAGACTGTGTAAACAGTGATGATGTATTGAGCCAGTTAAGCCAATAAGATGCAGCCACATTTAACTGTTCTACAACTCTGGGACACAACTTATGGAAAAATCCATGTTATACTGAGCTAAATTTTTGTAAGGTCTTTATATATTACAATAATAAAAACAATGTTTAATACTGAATTTATTACAACTGAACATATAATAATTCAGTTTTTTCTTATTCACCCAACTAATTATTTCCAAACTTTGGTTGCTGCAAATTGACATAATCTCATCTATATTTAATGCTCACAGAATATCTATTTCAACAGAAAAATGATAACAAAATTACCAGTCTTTGTTACCCCATAGTCATGATCATTTTGAAAGATACCTATGAGATACACTTGTCAGTCAAATACCATAAATAATAACTGACTATGTTATTAATGTTCAGTTTTTCATTGCAAATTGTATAAAATGTAAAAGGTTAATTTAAAAATAATTTCACGTCACTTGTCATCATTCATTAAAAAATTAATGAATTTCTTGTAACAATTTGTGTTTTGTGGGACTCCCTGGTGCATGTGCCCCATTGTTAATCCAGCATCAGATACAGCTGGTAGTATATACAAATAGGAGGAATACTGTCTTGCTCCTGCAGCAGAAGGTTCTTTGAGGATTTCTCCATACAAATATTATACAAAAACATACTACAGAAGCAGTAATCCCTGTTCATCCATAACAAAAATAGATTTTGAGTCATATAACCAGGCAATATTAATAGAGGTTCAGACACAACTGGAGAAAGACAAAAGCAGTCTTCTTGTAAACAGAAATAAACACAGATGATTCCCATCCTGATTGGAGCCAAAATATCTAGAGCATGTGGTGGTCCCATTTTCACTATCTGTAATACTACACAAGAACATGCACATGAAGGTAAGAAACATACCTGTCAAGGCATTAGCAACCAGCTGGCAACATCCTCTCAGGGTCTCTACCATGGAAAGTGGAATTTAGTCTAGGATAAATGCAGAGGATAAAGAATATTTGAGAGCCCTAACTGAGTGAACTACTATAAATAACTTCTCAATATGAAAGTTGGTTGGTTGGTTTGGTGTTTTATGGTGCAAAGCAACTAGGCTATCTGCACCCTCAATATGAAAGAATATATACTCTTCAAAAAAAGAAACGCAAAAGGCAAAATTTGAGACATATTGTTAACAAGTTTATTCCGGGTAGTTCTGTATGACATGTGTGAAACTTTGTACATTCACTGCTGAACATCCAAAGTCTGCAAAGACAAAGTCCACGCTCACTAGTTGAAGTTTAACGTCACGTCAATAATGAGTATGCCCCCCTGTGAGCATCAATAACTGCTTGGCATCTCCTGCCCATGGAAGTGATGAGATGACGAATCACATCCTGTGGAATGGCTGTCTACTCATCCTGCAAAGCTGCTGCAAGCTGAGGTAGAGTCTGCGGTTGAGGTTGTCGCCGTCGCAGACGTCAGTTCAACTCGTCCCAAAGATGTTCGATGGGGTTTAAATCTGGTGATCTGGAGGGCCAGGGAAGAACGTTGATGTTGTGGTGTCTCGAGAAGACAATGGTGAGTCGGGCTGTGTGAGGACGGGCGTTGGCATGTTGAAAAACGTCGTTGACGCTTACCATGATGGGTTGCACATGGGGCCTAAGAATCTTGTCGATGGTTGCGTACGTCTGATCGAAATCCCTCGCAGCCCTGGTATTCCCTCAGTAGTGTCGCAGTGGTGGTCCACCGAAGGTGTCAACATCAATCTTGTGCAGGCACACAGGGTCTGCCAGATCGTGGGCGGTCACAAGTTGATCCATGTTGTTGGTGATGATTCCATAGCCTTGTGATGGTGCTTGGGTGGACATTCACAGCTCTGGCAACATCTGATCGAGATTCGCCTGCTTCCAAGCGACCAATGGCGTTGTTGCATTGTGCTTCTGTCAGTCTTGGCATAACTGTATTGCGTGTCGGTGGCTTAACACTGACCTATGGAAACCAAGAACCCGTCACTTTTATAGGGATTTTGCACATGTTGCACTTGCAGAACATGCAGATCTCTCAAACAAATTTATTGAACACGCATGCGTTTTGGCGAAAAATCCGATGTTTTCCTCCGTTTTCAAAGTGCACAACTTTTATTGTCATTTTGGTCTGACAATCAGTGCCTTAACACGTGTAACATCACATACTCTGAGCTTGTAACGTTATTACATATTTTCTCTTTAAAATAACAAAAATATCCCTTTTTCGTTTCTTTTTTTTGAAGAGTATATTATCATTATTTCTTGTTCTGTATTACTTGTTTTAAGGTCAAAATTAGTTCACAATCCTAAATACCTTAAAAACAATTAACAATGGTTATTGGTCAGAATATACATAATCTTGCAGGATGCAGATTCCATAGAGCTTGAAAAATAACAAGTGGCACATGGAATAAAAACTTCAATTTTCTCCCCTGTGCTGACTTGCAAGATCTTCATTCAAGGGTACAGTATAATGCCAAAGATGGACAGCTATATCAAGATAAGTAGGATGAATCATCTACACAAGCCAACATTAACACAGATGTAACAAGAAATGTCACAAAGTATAAATAACTTACACTGATTCCCTTGAAAAGATCTTGATCTTTCAGTATTGGAACAAATACAGAATACATTCTTCACATGGAAAATCAGAGTTAGTCAAAACATGCAACAGAATAGGAAAGAAAAGTGTTGATGCTCTCTCACAGCCAAAGTAACTGACAGGAAGGCTATCAGGGTATAAGGACTGAGCCTTCCTGAAAAGAAAAAAAAATTCCAAGGAACATAGGTGAAAAACCTCCTTAAAACAATTAACATAATAAAATACATCTTCAGAAAAATGTGGAAGAGTGAGTGGATTGTTAAGTTTAAAAAGGAAGAACTGGGCAACTTACGACCAAACTGAAACCTCAGGAGACTGCAGCCTCTAACAGAAGCAGACAAACCCCATTTTATAAACAAGGGACATGACAAAATAGTAACAAGCTGTTAAGGAGAAAGACAAAAAAAAAAAAAAAACATTCTACAGGCACCAACTAAGGACTGACCATTAAGAATGTTTTCTGTTAAGACAAACACCTGTAAGAATGTTGTAACATTTCAAATACTCAAAAAGAGAAGCCACTTTCACTAAAAGATGGACACTCAACATCCAGTGGTAAACTGTGTATAACAGATGCCATTAATGAAAATGTACCACAAGCTTAATGAAACTGAGTCCTTCTAAAAACGTTGGAGTGAAAATTACAGTTTAGCAAGCCAGAATAGGGCAATAAGAATGCAATTATCTGCATTTGGTTAATACTTGATAAAGAGGATGAGAAGAATAGGCATAGCAAAAAATAATTTCCAGAGATAGATTCAAAACTGGACCCACAATTGGAAACCAGAAAAAGCATCAGAAGGTGATTTAATGTTGTTGCAAGTACATCAAACACAGAAAAACCAAACTGTTAGCACAGCCAATGAAATATCAGCTTGGAGAAAGATATGATACAAATGTACCAATGTAGAATAGAAACCAAGGTGTACAAAAGCTGTGAGATTCAGTCTGTTCACATATGCTGCTGCAGTCCAATTATCTGGAAGTACTAAAACACAGCAGTAGTGTAACAAGAGCAGAAGCTCCTGATATCATTTAATGGTCCAAGATCCAACAGAATATAAAAATAGGGTGTCTAAGAAAACTACAGACATGAAAGATGATTAAATATTTTTGAAAAGTTCCAGTTTCAAAGAAAAATGTGGGAGGGGAAAACTCATGAATAAGCCACATTTAAAAGTAATTATGAACAGGAGAAATTCCAATGGACAATAGGTACAAGACTCCACTAAGGGGAAATATCACATTACGAATGATTCATAAGAATTACCATCTAAAGAACATTATCAATCTCAAATCAAAGAATTGTTTGGCAGATGATAAAGCATGAATACCCAAACCTCAAGGAATTTTAAAGCAAAAGGAAACATGTAAAGGTTTCCTTTGGAATGTTAATATGAAATCTTGGGTGTACAAGATGTTAAGTAGCATCAGCTAAGACTTGAACTTATGAGCAATCCATCCCAGAAAAAAAAAAAAAAAAGGTTTACTGAGATGTCAATCCAGTGTGAAGTAACTACAAAGAGAGAATCCTCTAATGATTCATGTAATGACATCAATACTGAGTGTGTAAAGATAACCAGTTAACAATTTCCCTATATGTGTAAAAACACAGTGTGATAAAGCTAGACTGAAAAGGGATGGCCATAAACTAATAAATCTTTCCACAATGCAAAAAATATTTTCAAAAACAATGAACTCATGTGTGTAATCAATGTCTGAAATCCCAACTCATTACCCAGAATAACCTTGATAAAAGATCTTTAATAAAATGATTACAGGTCCCACCTAGAAGATAGGAATATATTGATAACAAATGAGATAGGATAGATATAAGACCCACCTTCAGTCTCCTGTTGTCTTTGTACCACAAAGAGATTAGTAAAACCTTGAAGAAATATGAAATACAATTTCAACATGTCCTTAAGAAAAATGTTCAAACTTTAAAAATCCAAAATCAAAGAGAAACTGAAAAAGCCAAAACAGGAAGATGAATACAAAATTGAACTGAAATCTGACTCGACACAACTCCACAAATTAAAATAGTCCAAAAGTAGTAGTTAAACAGAGCAGTATGTCATAAAGACATACCTTACTTGCACATGTTACACAAAAATGTACAAGTGTCAACCACTGCAGAACATACAAAGGTATATGGAAGGAAATGAAATGTGAAAGTAAAATGAGGTTCTAAAAGTATTCAACTCTTTCTGGTAAGCTTCTTCTGAACACAAAATAAGTTAAAATACTTGTATATACTGAATGAAGTAGGAATTTATTTGTTAATCAATATTAACAAGGGACTTTAAAGCCAAAAATAGTACACATGGAGATAAGCTGATTAAAATATAAATACTTGCAACATACCCTGATGGGCAAAGGTTTCAAAGGAAAATAAGTGCCTCCTGCTAATAAGCTCATAGATAATGGCTGTTGAAAGGAAGTATTAAAAAATTAAGATAAATAGAATAGCTAATAATGGTGCAGCAAAATGTTTTAAATAAGACAAATCATATTGTATAGGGCAAAACAATGACAATGGGTCAAAAATAAAAACAAAAAACCTCTCCTTTTCCAGAAATGAAACTGAAGGCAAAATTTTCAGAAGAGGAATATAAAATGTATGAATACAGGGTTAGTTTAAGGAAAACAAAAAATCTATATGAATAAACAGTACTGTCTGTTGTCTGTCCTTATAACTTGTTTTCAGGATGTGGATGAATTTCACCAATATTGGTGTGGAGATTCATGGAGAGACAGATACAAATTTTCAGTTTTATATTTTACATGGGCATTTTTACCATCCCCATCAATGGATCTTCACCAAATATAGCATGAAGATGTGTTGGGTCCATGCAGAGATACATAAAAATTTTCAGTTTTGCAGTTTTTATGGGCATTTGTTACAATGATATATTAGAGAAGCAACTTAAGACAATATAAATTATGGCCTGAAAGAAGAGCTTATGTAAAGTACCCTGATACTTGGGCTGTGAGTCATGAAAAACATAAGAATGGATAGCGAGGACACAAAATGCATTGCAGAAACATTCAGGAATTCGAGTTTTGTCGACAGAATAAGTCCACTCCCAAAGAGGAAATGCTTTTAGTATTTCAAAGATAAGTATACCTGATTTAAGTATACTTCTATTTTAATAACCAAGCAGTTAGATAATCAACAGTATTACTGGTTTACTCAATCAGTATTTCATTCTATCTGAATAGCAAATGAAGCTTAAGATATACAGCTTTGCAACTGTTAATTGTATTCAGTAGAAAACTGTTCTTACTACCTTGAATTATATTTTCAGCTATTCCCATTTTTCATAAACTGCTTTATAATTTCTTACCTGTCTATAAACCTGTAAACATTATTTTAATGCCAATTTAACATACATAATTTAAAAGTATTTCATCTTAAACATTCTATAGCCTCTATCAGTCCCTATTGAACAATCAACAACTTCAAAATTGATGTCAAATATATATCTACAGTTTCAGTTAACAAACCCTAATGCTTAAACAGTAGTTTCTTCACATGAAACAATATTAATTCTGTATGTTTGAATAAAAACCAACATTTTTTAATAGTACAAACAATTTTGTATTCAATTTTGTGATTAAATAAAAACATTAGGTACTTGTCAACCAACCTAGTAATTAAAATTATATTCTAATTTTATCTTTACCAAAAATACTGAATAATTCATCATTCTCATGAAATTAATCTTAGTTTCAGCTCTTTTAATGAACTAACCATTATTCAATGTTACACTTCTTCAGGTACAATAATTTAGAATTAAATCACTTTTAATATTAATAAAAATTTATAAAGCCAAAATAGTACAAAACCTATGGCAAATTCAAAATTTGATTAATAATGTTCTGAGAGTTACCTACAAATTTTCACAACACCACTAAAACTGAATAAAATTAATACTTGTTCTAAGTGATATCATGTGATAAAACAGATTCTTCTTACTGTGAATACAAAGTCATGTGCACCTTAGGAAAATATTTACTAAGTGGCAGGAAAACGTGTGATAACAGACCTTTTTGAAGTGATGAAAATGATTCTTGAAGTGGGAATTGAAAAAGTATTATAACAAATATTAAAATCATGTTAATATGAAAAAAACTAGTTACAAATGCCATGTTTTTCTAATTCCATCAGTTAGAAATATGAATTAACTTTATAACTATAAGAAATATAAAACAAGATGTTGATATAGATATACATTTAGAGAAAAAGAATTAAAATGCACGACTGCTAAGATATTTTTCACCTGAAAGTAATCATTTAAATATGGGACCCCATAATCTCAGTTAAAATACAAAACACAACTTTGAGCCTTTCTCATGGCAAAGTTTATTATTGCACTATGAAAAGTCAATTTGAAGAGCTTTAGTGCAGGCCCCCCTGATGCCTTGTGATCAAGGGGGTAATCCCCCATTGGCAGTCCTGCTAAAATGTTTACCTTTTATCTTACAGGCCAGAAGAAAAGTAGAAAGACACATGGATGTTGAGAACTTAATAAAACAAACTTAAAACAACAGCTTTTTTTTAGTGTTTCCTATTCAGTCATATCTAGTCCAAAATAAACTAGAGCATTGTTGATATAAACAAGTTACTGACACAAGGACATTACACAATTAGTTATTACTCATTATCTAATAATTTCTGAAACAGTTATTTTGCAATCAACAATATTTTTAGCTAATACAGAATGACTATTAACATCTCATTATTGTTAGTTAATCTTTAAGTAATTTGTGTAGCTTGTAACAGATAAGAAATTCATTAACTTAAAACTACACAGTTATTAACTACGATATATACACACACACACACACACACACACACACATACGAGGTAACTCAAACAGTTGCTAGTTATATTAACTTATGACGACTAGTTTTGTAATCATATTTTATTCAGTCTATTTCAAGCCAGCAACTGATAGCAGTGTTTAGAAACAAAATCAGAAGGATTCAGGCCTGTATTGATACCAACAGATGTCACTTTCAACATTGTTTATAATTGTCATTCATATTTACCTCCTGTATTCTATATTGAAACATGTCTGTTAATAAATATACAAGTGCACAGTGACTTTCCGAACACCCTGTACTTTCCTTAATTGCGTACAAGTATAATGGTATGAGTAATAGCTACTTTAATTACTCTAATAATTAAAAAATGAAGACAGTAATTATTGTATAAAGGCCAATTTTGGTTAGTTGATTAGTTTCATGATTCAGATGAACAATCTTAAATCAACTGAAAATAATGAGAAATCAATGGTACTAGTTTGACAATTGGAATAACTGGAAAAATTCAAAACACTAATTTGATGAGGTGATTATTTCAACTTCACTGCCCAGCTTTAGATGATATAGAATTATTACTTGCAAACCATCATTGCTGCATATTTACAAAATTTCACACTAATAACCACTTATATCTTACAGTGTGCATCTTAAACATTTACACAGTGCTAGTACAAAACTCTTCGTGCTTGGGAGTTACACCTGTTAAATAAACCTTTATCCAATTTGCATTTGAACTGAAAAATAAAGTTATAAAAAATAATTTTAAGTCCTTTCTTATAACTATCTACACATATAAGCAACAAATAGTGTGCACATAATGGCATTCTCTTTTGTAGGATTTGTGGGTCCTAAAAAGGACCCGGAAGAAATGGGAAGGAGGTATAAGAAGGAAATGGGAAAGTTGAATAAACTCAATACTGAATTTTCTTTGGTTTCAAGAAAGTTTTTAAAGAGGAAATATTTTGGGAAGGAAAACAGGAAAATAGATATTTTTTGTTCAAGAGACAGGAAAACAAATTCAGCTTCCACTAGATATCGTTGTGGTTTTCCAAAATAAGGTGGATTACAAATAATTCATGACAATACTTCAGCTAAACCTTTTTTCAGGTTCATTAGTCTTGCCAGATCTTTTAATAAGTTTAATAGAGAGGAAATGGATCTGTGAAAAAATTATGGTAAGTTCTTCCTCTTAGATCCAGTATATTAACATTCCATAGGGCATAAAGTGGGTATCCTGTGTGCTGATCCAATGATTTCATGCGTCCTGTAAGGCTAGTCACGTGGAATGTTGGACTAAAACATACGTTGTTCAAAATACACACACCAAGCTGACTGAATCCTGCCCAAGTCCTTTAGGAATTCCTATCCATTACCATGCATTTCCACAGGCCATGGTCTCTCAGTAAATGCTGCAGTTGCACTTGGTTTAATAGGGGTTGAGCTATAAAGCTGCTACCAGTGTAAATATGTTAAATCACTGGAAAATTGAGACAATGCAATGCTCATACATGCGTACACAAACAAAAATATCACAGCAAGGTCAACCCCATACCATTAACAGCAATAGTTTTTAACTCATGTGGACCAATAAAAATAACATCTGACGTATTTACAACTTTTTTAAAAAACTATGTCTTTGTGACTAGACATATTTACATGAAGCCACCAAAATCACCACGTCACATTTTACTTAACTTACTCTAAGTACATAATATATATTTTATAAGCAGGCAGATTTGTCATTTTACAATTGAACTGTAGGGTAATGAACATTTCCTGAATAGCAAATATAAACAGAAACACCTTAATGCTTAAAAGTTAAAACTTGATTTCAAACAAAGGGCTTTTCCTTTAGTGAAGGCCAATGCCCATATATATATTGGCACCTTTGACTTTAGGATAACAGAAAAAAATTCAGTTAGGCTTGTCTGAAATTGCCAGGTTTGGTCCCAAGGAAAAGCCCTCTTATAAGATCTAAATATTTCATAAAACAGGGTTTAATTCTACTGCTCTAGCATAACTTAACATTCTAAGATTCTTATAATGACAGGTTTGATTTTATATATTACAGTAACTAAAATACTTACTGTACATTCACTGACAATATTAAATGGAAAACATTTCTTGTCTTAAAAAAATATACATATTTAAAACAAAGTAAAATGAAATCCATCATGAGAATTATTTTTTATCCTCAGTTTTGAAAAGCAAAGCTGAAACGTAACAACTGTTGATATGGACCGATCTATACATTTTGTAATATATTTTAATTCAAATGCTTTTTATAACAAAGGAATCATCCGGTAAATAATTGTTTTTAATGTAACCCCTACAGTCTGATAATAAATGTTTTATCTATTTTGAAAATTTTGGATTTAATGATTCATTACACTTTACAATTTTTTAACATTTTTATCTATGGATTACCTACGACATACAGTGTTAAAAATTAAATTAAAAACAAAAACACAAATACTTCAATAGTTTAAGACTGTAAAATCCCTATTACATACTTAAAAAAGAAATTATTTTTAGCAACATATTAATTTAACCCTGTTCACAAAACATGAAATCTTAATAGAAATCTACAAATATCTTAAAATTATTTAAGAAACTGAACCTGTCTTAGTATCATGTGCATTTCAACTCTGTGTACTGAAAAATTCTATTTAATTAAACCACAAATCAGTAAGTGAACAAATTATTCAATTTTTTTTCCCACAATTTTACACTGATTTGAAACTATTTCCAAAATTATATTTGAATTTTTTAAAGGAAACCCCCCCAAAAAAAACCTGTCAAATGTTGCAAGCTTTCAATCAAAATATTAAACAACTAGAATTGTCATTCTTTACTTTGAAGAAAACTGTTATGCATTCATACACAGGAAGAGAAAAATGAAATTCAAGATGCAGTCTTTCCAATAAACACCCTCCCACTTAATACAAATACCTATAGTATAAAATGCATTGAAACTTGCAAGATATTTACCATGATACTATACAAGATCAGTTAGTTGTTTTTGGAGAACAAATGAACAAGACAGTGGTTAAAATCATAACAGCTTTTGTATTGCTTAGTATACATCTCTAGGAAACTATTAGAATATTTGATTATATTTATGTATATGGATTCCGTACAATTTGAAAGTAACTAATATTAAATTTGAAACCAATGCAAAATTCTGTTTTGATATATACAGTTCAAAATCTCTTACTGACCTAACCACTGTCTTGACAGTTAAAAGCAAATCTTACAGGCTATCTAGCTTATGTACAAGCAAACAACTGCAAAATACCACGAATACCATTATTCTGTTTAATGTATATTATAAAATCTTTTGTACAAGTGTAGTATAAATGGCAGGGTGATTTAAAACAAACTGCCATCATAAATTAACAGGCCATCAAGCTTGTACTTTCAGGAGAACTTTCAAGTGATTAGTCATATCTAGACAACTGCCTCCACATGTATCTTCAAATGACAAATAGCGTTTGGAACTTATGTTATAAAATGGAAGCTTATCTGATCTAATCCTCTCCATCCAGCGTGTTGGTGGCTGTGGCAGTTCAGCTGGCGATGGTGGCTCACTGAATTTAGCCCCTGCATAATGATTAAAGCCAATTAATGTATCTGCTCTGTTTGGTGACATTCTTAATGAACTGGTAAGCAAACTGTTTGAATTTTCAAATCCATTTAAGGAGTTATCAATGCTTTGCTGTGCACACTTTGTTTGGTATTTATAATTATTTGCACTTTTTGATCTGGGTTTCATAAATGAAAGAAGTTTTGGTGGTGTATCATTCTTCAATTTTTCCCTTTTACAACATGCATTCCATCCTCTTTTACCTTTTTTATCTAGTCTTGGTGGTGTTACCATTCCATAAATGGAAATTCCAACATGTGTGTCATTGTCCTCTTCATTATGAGGATTTACAATTGGCTTAAACCCAAATCTCTTAGCCATACTGAACCAAAATCACACTGACTTAGCCTACTGATTAATTATAATCTAATTGTTTTTATTAAGATTAACTTTATAAAATAATGAACTTAATGAAATAGGTTCGTATCAGTAGTGTTATTAGTATTAATTTTCGTTTAATTATTTAGACTTAAACTACACTTAGGTTTAATTTTGAACAAATTACATTAGAAATATTACGGATTACAAAACTTCCATCAAAATTACAACTCAAAATGTAAAGTTTTTTTTTTTTTAATCATTAATGTGACGGATCTTACTGGAATCAATAGCCTTAACTGACTTAAGCATAAATTTGTCTACGACAACACATAAAGCTGTAATAGGCTTAACGTTTCTACTCGTACTACCTATTATATTCTAGTATTACTGTGACTTGGGTGGCCTACTATAGGTTCTTAAAACCACATCCGACAATAATATCGCGTAGTCTTTAAAATCTGTCTTCAGATGTTGAACTTGAAACTATGCAAGTTATAACACTATCAGCAAGTTACAAGTGACTTAGTTAAGAGTAAAAAAGTTGTTTCTTCTATCGACATAAAACTGTCCAATATGGCGACGATACTCAAAGTTTCACTCGGAGTGAAATAGCAATAAAGGTCTGTCGAAGCTTAGGCGTAGCCTTGCTAATCAGAAGTACACCGTGAATTCGATGAAGTAGATATTGCAACTTTAAAACCGTAAACTCACCTCTCTCTTTTTTTTGCATAAAATCCCTTCCTCTCAAAACATATAGAGTTTCTTTCTACTCAATTTTCCGTATTATTAAAAGTTTATAATATACAAGAAATCAAACAAACGAACTTCTCCTCCACACAACAGCACAACCCACCTTCGAGCGTCACTTAAACAACGTATTCTTTGCTATCATCAAGAAGAGCGTCGTCACGTGAAGTTATTAGCCAATGACAATTGTACTTGTAAAACGTTAGTTCAAAAGACGTGTTAATCTTAAAACACTGATACAGTAAAAATTTGTTTTATTGAAAAGGAGTTGACGAGTTAGCGTGATTTACGTACATGTCGCTTTTGTTTTTTTTAAAGGTGAATTTTACAAAAAAAAGAAAACTTTGCAGTCAAAAGAACTACTCATACTGATTAATTTTGCTGGTTCACATTTTTTATAAAACATATGTGCTGATAAATGAAACATAGAACATGGTGGAGAAAGAGCCCTTTCGAGCGGCAATCCGAATGTTTTAGTTTTTACGTTTGCCGCTAGGAAAAGTACTGTGACGTAATAGTTGCCAAACAAACCGCCAACGCCACTGCGTTGAATGTAAATAAACATGGCCAGTGCATACGGAGAAACAGAGGCGGAGTCTGTTTTGACTTTGTGTTCTGAACAATGTCGAGTAGCGCTATATCAATTTGAACCTACTCTGAACGAACCTTGAACAGTTACTTTTGACACAGATCAGACAAGTTCTAGTTATGAGGACAGTTCCACGAGCAAGAGTAGCGGAACTGTGAGTAATACTGAAGAAATAAGATTATATATTAAAGCAACATACTTTATGAGATTTATATTTTATATGACAATGTCAAAGTACTGTATTAAGGTTAATTTTATTCTGATGAGTTATGGAAATATCTTATGGAGTTTATATTTGATTGTTTACAAGTCTACAATGTTTTTTTTTATGCATAACATGTACTTGATTACTTCAAAATGTTCAAGACATAGTCTTATTTCAATTTATCTTGAAATGTTAAATTTAAAAATGGTATTCTTCAAGCTTTTCCATATGTAAAAATGATACAAAAACATCTACAGAATGATCTACCAGCTTTTAAACTTGGAATATACTCTATTTGGGATAGATTTGTCCACTGTCTAGACTAGGAAATCAAGGTTTCACTGACTTTCAGGTGCCACAAATGCAAAACACGCTCATGAATGTGAAATGTGTATGTTTAATTACATTCTTCAAAAACTTGTACTTTTTAAATTATTATATTATACTAGTTATTGTTTATCGCTTTATACTGCACACATACCTTTAAGTTGTTCTTTTCGTGATGGCAAGGGATGGCTTCAGAGGGGTTGAACCTGTACGCTGCAGGCTGAGATCAGTCCTCAGCTCCACACGAGGAAAGATGGTGGGAACGATCCTGTCAACTGCTGATGGTTTTTTCAGTCTCAACCAGCCTGGCTTGAAACCTGCAGAATCCAAAACAGTGGGATCCGACACAAAACATGAGCGTTCAAAGTGATCTTGACAAAGCTTTGCATAGTGTGAAGGAGTCCAGTTCTTCCTATTCTCACAAAGTATGTACTCCGAAAAAAACACCGATAGATTTACATAAAACACAAGCACTGAAAGGAACACAATGGTCGGCGCGCAACGAAGCGTGTTTGGCAACTATTACGTCACAGTTGTAAAACGTTACGGAAACAGTCGACAGACCGAGAAGAACTTGAGTTCGAGGATCCGCATATTTTGTTTCATTTTTTACTCAAAAACTAAAGTGTTTAAAAATATGGCAACCACACAGGAATTATACCGAACTAAGTACAGTTTCTAAGGCAATTATTAAATTTGTTGAAAATTCACCTTTAATACCAAACGTATTTTGCTTTTTGCTGTCAGAACATCAAGTATCCGTTATTCAAAATAAAGAAAAACAAAATGTTTGAAGCTTCATTGTTAATGAAATAAGTTTTTCTTTCTCAGACATTTGTTTATCTTTAAAAAAACAAACAAAAACTTTTATATGTGGTGAGACAACAATGACTTTTTTCAACAAAGGCTTGATGAAAATACTTGTGGTGTTAGGTCAAAATACACTGATATTACCAAAACTTCTACCGCAATACATGTTACTGATACAAACTCTTAGTCTAGAGCTTGCATAACCATATGACATAACTTAATCACAAGCATTTAAGAATTCAGTAAGACAGTGATGAAAAATAAAGTCAATGTATCATACACACATATACATACATGTAATACTATTGTGAACATTTAAAATAATGTTTGTGTTGTTTTTTTAACATGTATCTGAATTATATTATTGTTTTTGAAAAGTTATTACAATTATCTGTCTTGTAAATTATTTTGGAGGAAAGGTAGTTAAAATGAATGGTTTCATCCTATCTTGCGAAAAGCCACACTTCCGTAGGACTGACATTCAGAATATTGAACGTAAAAGCAAATAAACATTGAGATCGTTATATTACACGTACAGTATTAAGTTTACAATGTTATATTAGAAACATAAACCGATAACATTTTGAGATGTATAATCATATCAGAAATCTCTACTCTTCAAAAAAAAGAAACGCAAAAGGCAAAATATGGGACAAATTGTTAACAAGTTTATTCCGGGTAGTTCTGTATGACATGTGTGAAACTTTGCACATTCACTGCTGAACATCCAAAGTCTGCAAAGGCGAAGTCCACGCTCACTAGGTGAAGTTTAACGTCACTCAACGTCAGTAACAAGTATGCCCCCCGTGAGCATCAATAACTGCTTGGCATCTCCTGCCCATGGAAGCGATGAGATGACGAATCCCATCCTGTGGAATGGCTGTCCACTCAGCCTGCAAAGCTGCTGCAAGCTAAGGTAGAGTCTGCGGTTGAGGTTGTTGCCGTCGCAGACGTCGGTCCAACTCGTCCCAAAGATGTTCGATGGGGTTTAAATCTCGTGATCTGGAGGGCCAGGGAAGAACGTTAATGTTGTGGTGTCTCAAGAAGACAGTGGTAAGTCGGGCTGTGGGAAGACGGGCGTTGTTATGTTGAAAAACGTCGTTGACGTTCACCATGATGGGTCGCATATGGGGCCTAAGAATCTCGTCGACGGTCGCGTACAGTCTGATCGAAAATCCTACGTAGCCCTCGTATGGTTGAGGCAATAGATGTCGCAGTGGTGGTCCTATCCCGAAGGTGACGTAACCGGATTTTGCGATCTTGTGCGGGCGTAGTCACATGAGGTCTGCCACATTATGGACGGTCACAAGTTGATCCATGTTGTTCGTGATGATTCCATAGCCTTGTGATGGTGCTTGGGTGGACATTCACAGCTCTGGCAACATCTGATCGAGATTCGCCTGCTTCCAAGCGACCAATGGCGTTGTTGCATTGTGCTTCAGTTAGTCTTGACGTAACTATATTGCGTGCCGGTGACTTAACATTGAGCTATGGAAACCGAGAACCCGTCACTTTTATAGGGATTTTGCACACGTTGCACTTGCAGAACATGCAGATCTCTCAAACAAATTTATTGGACACGCATGCGTTTTGGCGAAAAATCCGATGTTTTCCTCCGTTTTCAAAGTGCACAACTTTTACTGTCATTTTGGTCTGACAATCAGTGCCTTAACACGTGTAACATCACATACTCTGAGCTTGTAACGTTATTACATATATTTCTCTTTAAAATAACAAAAATATCCCTTTTGCGTTTCTTGTTTTGAAGCGTATATATTATTATCACCCGTACTTAAATATTTCTTATATTTTGAAAAAAATTGTCAAAAATATCATATCAATAATGTAATACTATCAGTAAAGTATTACTCTCAACAATGTAATACTGTCAGTAATGTATTACTATTAATAATGTAATACTATCAGTAAAGTATTACTCTCAACAATGTAATACTGTCAGTAATGTATTACTATTAATAATGTAATACTATCAGTAAAGTATTACTATCAACAATGTAATACTGTCAGTAATGTATTACTACCAATAATGTAATAATACTATCAATAATGTAATACTATCAGTAAAGTATTACTATCAACAATGTTATACTATCAGTAATGTATTACTATCAATAATGTAATACTATCAGTAAAGTATTACTCTCAACAATGTAATACTATCAGTAATGTATTACTATCAATAATGTAATACTATCAGTAAAGTATTACTCTCAACAATGTAATACTATCAGTAATGTATTACTATCAATAATGTAATACTATCAATAAAGTATTACTATCAACAATGTAATACTATCAGTAATGTATTACTATCAATAATGTAATACTATCAGTAAAGTATTACTCTCAACAATGTAATACTATCAGTAATGTATTACTATCAACAATGTAATAAATACTATCAATAATGTAATACTATCAGTAAAGTATTACTATCAATAATGTAATAATACTATCAATAATGTAATACTATCAGTAAAGTATTACTATCAACAATGTAATACTATCAACAATGTATTACTATCAATAATGTAGTAGTATCAATAATGTAATACTATCAACAATGTAATACTATCAATAATGTAGTAGTATCAATAATGTAGTAGTATCAATAATGTAATACTATCAACAATGTATTACTATCAATAATGTAGTAGTATCAATAATGTAATACTATCAGTAATGTAGTAGTATCAATAATGTAATGCTATCAATAATATATTATTATCAACAATGTTATACTATCAGTAATGTAATACTATCAATATGTATGTTTTTATTAAAAATGTTTTGTTTGTTTACTTTACTGTAAAATATTTTTGTAACCTATGATTTATGTCAAATGGATCAACATTGATTTATTAATCTAACTAATCTTCTTAAATTAAATTGGTTTGGTTTGTTTTGAATTTCGCACTAAGCTACATGAGGGCTATCAGCTCTTGTCGTTCATCATTTTATAGTGTAAGACTAGAGGGAAGACAGCTAGTCATCACCACCCACCGTCAACTCTTGGTCTATTCTTCTACCAACGACTTGTGGGATTGATCGTTACATTATAACGCCCCCACGGCTGAATTGGGCATTATTTCTGAAGCAACCTTGAGGGCATTATTAGAGGAAGAAGAGCATGTGCTAAGATTGGTGTTCAGTCCTTCAAGGATAAAATATTAGACTAGATATAATAACATGAAAATCATCTTATTAATGTCCCCCCAGCCCCAGTAGGATACTTATATGTCTGAAGGTTTATGCAACGCTAAAAAATCAAGGTTTTAATAGACGTCGTGTGTGTTGTTTTGTTTTTGGATTGGTTACCTGGTGTCAAAATACATTTAAATGTAAAAATCATACACAATGATTCATAATATATAAAGTAAAAGTTATTGCTTCCGGCCAGTTGTTTCACTAAGGCAGGTGCTTCGAAATTAAGAACAATGCAACACTAAGTGAATAATGGATTGATATACGAGCAGTATCGATATTACGCAGTTGGAGAGTCAGGGCTAAACTCCTCAAGTGTTTAAATAAATAATAAACAATAATAACCTGTGAGATGAATATTAAATTCTAAACGTTTCTAAAATGACCTTTTGTTTTTAAGTACTTGATTATATTAGATATAACACGAATAATAATAAATACATATTTTCTTACCGAGTACTATGCACTTAAATATTTTAGCTGGGTATTTATAATATTTTCGTCCTTTCACACAATACTATCAAAAGTTCACTTACAAACTTTTCTTTATTGGGATCAATAAGTGTTATTTTTAGGTAACATCACTCTCCACCGAGTATAAGACAGGCAAACTTGAAAATAACTTGACTGAATTTCAACTTGCATCAGAAATAGATATCTTTGACGCATTTCAGTAACAGTGAAAATAATATTTATTCAGACCAGTGGCGCGCGATCAGGGCACGCAACTCACACATTGCATGACCAATTAGAAAACCAAAGATGTGGATAAAATATAGATCAAATATGTATTTTATATTTGTTAGTATGTTATTGTACGTTTCTTTGTACTGTTGCAGTATTTTCATGTCATGCTGCAAAAGCTCTATTACAGATCAGTAATCACACTTATGTTGCTTACAGGTAACTTTTTGTAACTACTTTGATACAACAATGCCTACTGTGCAGATGACATTGGAGTCCATTGGTAACTACTTTGATACAACAATGCCTACCATGCAGATGACATTGGAGTCTGTTTTGCGGCTCCACAATTCTCCTTTCAGTACGAAGAGCACGTTATGTTAATTTGGAATGCTCAGGTGGCGCAGTAAACGTTGCTTTCTAAAGCGACTAAACTGCAGTATCTGTTTTTTTACTGTTGTCAACAATATTTCTACCGCCCTACCACAGCTCAACTGTACGATATAGTAAATTTGTAATTTCATTGTTTTACTTCCCGAGGTCCCTTTTGTTTGTGGTATGGTTATTTGTATTCTATGCTTTTGTGTTATACTAACCTATACCCGCATTTATACATCAGTATTATTTGCATTTGACATCACAGAGGTTCAATTTGAATTATTTGGGGTGTTTATTTATTTATTGGAAGGTTGTGAAAAACAACAACAAACATTTTCTTTTTAGCCTTTCCCCAGCTATGACAGTGAAATTGGAAACTTATTGCTTCGTTCTGTTTTCTATCTTTCTTGCGTTTAAGATTACTAATTATAAAGTTTTGGTTGAAGTGTTTATTTTGTTTTTGAATTTCGCGCAAAGCTACACGAGGACTATCTGCGCTAGCCTTTCCTAATTAGCACAGTAAGACTAGGGAATGGGCAGCTCGTCATCACCACTCAGCGCCAACTCTTGAGCTACTCTTTTGGTAACGAATAGTGAGATTGACCGTAACATTATATTATAATGCCCACACGGTTGAAAGGACGATCAAGAATGTTTGGTGTGACAGGGACTCGAGTCCGCAACCCTCAGATTACAAGTCGAGCGCCTTGACCACCTGGCTATGTCGAACCACGAGTGAAAAACTACCTCACTCATTCTAAAGTGTTCAAGACGCACAAAAGGCAATGTAGTTAGTTACGATGGAACTACTGATCTGTTTTGTTTGTTTGGAACTAAGCACAAAGCTACACAATGGGCTATCTGTGCTCTGCCCACCATAGGTATTTAAACTCCGTTTTTAGCGATGAGAGAAGCAGAAATATCGCTGTGCCACTGGGGGGGGGGCGGAACAACTAGGCTCTTGTACTTTGATACATTATTTTTGTTAATTTATATTTATTTTAAGGAAATATCCTGAAATAATATGTTTTATTTATTAGATATCTTCACAAATTTTGATACCTAAAAATACTCCATTATTCTAGAATATCTAATCTATAATATAAAAACAATAAATTTGTACGAAACGACGACCTTTCTGCAGCAGTAAGCAAGTTTATCTTGAAAAAATATTCTAACCATACATGTATAAGGTCCTCTACTGGCATAGCGGTATGTCTGCGGACTTACAACGCTAAAAACCGCGTTTTGATACCCGTGGTGTGTAGAGCAGAGACAGCCCATTGTGCGTAATTCAAAACATCAACACCAAAATCATATATAAAACGGTCGATGCGCTACTTTGGTCATACACTTACATTTAAGAGGTGTTCCTCGCTGATACAGCAGGAAGTCTACGGATTTAATTCGCTAAAATCAGGGATTCGATTCCCGTCGGTGGATTTAACAGATAGCTTAATGTGGCTTTGCTATAAGAAAAATACACACACACGAGAGGTGGGTTGGTAGATATTGTGATAATCGTTATATGAAATTCCATATTACGTTTCAGTGGTTGTTAAGGAGACACACTGATGCAATATCAACACATTTTGTCCAAATGGAATTTTTAGCTAAAACTCTATGATAACCTACAAGTTTTACCTGCAGCAATTTCAATTTTGAAAATACCTAAATTAAAGTTCGCTTCTTCAACTCAGTAGGTTAACAAACCAAAACTAGAAATATGGTCCAAAGAGAATAGCACTAAAATTCTTAATAAAATTGACCACTTTGTTTTATTTTGAATTTCGTGCAATGCTACACGAGTATTATCTGCGTCAGACGTCCTTAATTTAGCAGCGAAAGACTAGAGGGAAGGAAGATAGTCATCCCTGCCGACCGCCAACTCTTGGGCTATTCTTTTACTAACGAATAGTGGAATTGGCTGTCGTATTATAACGTCTCCGTGGCTGAAATGGGGAACGTTTTTCGTGGTAAAGGGATTCGAACTAGCGCCTCTCAGACTGCGAGTTAAGCGCCCTAATTTGCAGAGTCATACAGTTGACCATGTGGAATATATCTTTGAGAATCAGTTTTTTTCGCATGTTTCAGTCTATATGGTTTAATCACAAAGAACGTTTCAACAGAACCTAAAAAATATACAAAGTCAAAATGTTAATTAAGCAATAGTTAAATGAGATGAACAAATATACGAAAAAAAATGTAGTCATTTTCATACATATATTGTTATTATATTATAATTCATTTTTGTGAAACGAGTTCATAAAACACTGATTTAGATATAATTTTAGGAACAATGTCAATAATTGTCATGGGCATACGCCTCATTAATAGCATGATCAATTTACACGAAAATACTTCAGTCATGGTTTAACAAAAATAGTACATGAATTGTTTACACTACCATGACTTTTGTACTTTCATTGAAAAAGTCATTTTTTAAAAGTTCTATTAAGCAGAAGTAAATCAATAAAATTAAAATATATTGGCAAAGATTATTTGAACTATTACTAGTGTATTTCGGTTACTGACATCAAAGGAAAATCACTGTTTTTGTATTCTCTGTTAATAAAATAGAGTTAAAAAAGGTGCCTTTATTATTTATTAATGCGCATACGAAAAAAACAAAACAACATGTGGTGGGTAAGCAGTATGTTTGTTTTAAATTTCGCGCAAAGCTACTCAAGGGCTATCTGCGCTAGCCGTCCCTAATTTAGTAGTGTAAGATTCGAAGGAAGGCAGCTAGTCATCACCACCCACCGCCAACTCTTGGGCTACTCTTTTACCAACGAATAGTGGGATTGACCGTCACATTATAACGCCCCTACAGCTGAAAGGGCGAGCATATTTGGTGCGATGGGGATTAGAACCCGCGACCCTAAGATTACGAGTCGAACGCCTCAACCCACCTGGCCATGCCGGCCCAAGCAGTAGGTTAACAGACATAAAACGCTGAAATCCGAGGCTTAATTCCACGGTGAAATAATCGTAAATAGCCCTTTGTAGCTTAGCGCCAAAAATACAATTATTTTGGTATTTGTGTCCCTCAATTTTTAGATAAAATGAGGGACAGATGGCGCGTTATAACTATTTGTGAACGAGAATTTTTTTTAAAAATATATTCTGTATTCTTATATGTAGACGTTTAGTCTTAATAAAATATACTTAGACTTTTCTTCTGCGTTTAGGTAAAGGTAAAGTTGGTCCTTGTTGAAGTATAATTTAATATTTTTCCCATTTATAAAGTAAAAATAGTTATTTTATCATATGGGATTTTTCACGTTTGTAATATTTGACCAAAATTAATTTTGAACTGGACCTTTGTTTATCTATGTTTATTTATTAATTGCCTATTGTTTTCATTTCAGATTTTCTATTTGGTTGCTTAGTTTCTCATAGCTTATATTTAAAGTTAAGCTTGTAGTGTGCATTTACGAAAGGTTTAGAAAGTTTAAGTAAATTGTTAATACATACGTTTGGTGTAAGTAGGTCTCTAGTTCAAAAGAGTTAGGGTTACCTGATTTCCAGAGTGAAAAATTAGAACTTTTTTTTTTCTGTATTGAGAGACATTGTAATATCTATGATGCATCTTAACTAGCAGTAACACACTTTTTAGTGTTCACCAAATAATCTGATGTCTTGTATAGTGTTTTTAAAACCACAGACATGCAGCATTTGTTAAAAGTTTAGCTTGTTAAAAAGTACTTTAAATTGAAAAGTTCATCTATGTTGTTTTGAAGGGTGAATCCACTTGAAAAGAAAAGTGGAGTTTAGGAAACCTAGTAGAAGGGGAGGAACACTGTTCTGTGTAATTTGTATTTGGAAAGTTTATAGGAGCCCTGTGCAATGACAAACCCTACATTTCAAAAGCAGTTTGAATTATAGAGAAACAAGTTTAACGCTGTTGTTGTTTTCTATGAAGAAAAGGCTAAAATCTGATATGATCCAGTTTTTGGGATGCCTGGTAATCCTACTTTGGGCAAAATCCTTTCCATTTAAAATTATTTTCTGTAGTGCAGAATATTTTCCTCTTCCATTCCAGGATTTTAAATTTAAAATATCAAGTTTTTGAGAGGCTTCTAAAACTATGCACTGAATAAAAAAAGATATTAATTGTGAATTACATTTAACATGTGTATACAAAATTGAAAACAGGAAAAGCATAAGAAGGGAACTCTATTGATGAAAGTCCCCTGATGGTACAGTGGAAAATCTTTAGATTTACAGTACTAAAATCAGGAGTTTGATTCCCCTCGATGGACATGGCAGATAGCCTGTTGTGGCTTTGCTTTAAGAAAAACACACACGCACTATGATGAAAAGTAATATGATGGCAACAACAATAAACTTTTGCCACATGTGTGTCTGTAACAAATATTAAATTATTGAACAAGTCATAATGCACACATTCCATCTTAAGCAAGGTGTATTGAACAAGGTAAAATATTATATACAAAGGTTTCTAAATTTCCAACAAGAGAAATTAAAATACATAGTTAAGGGAAGAAGTAAATAAAAACAAACAAACACAGTAAACAATATGATATTGCAACATGTTACAAGATTCTGTTCATGAAATTTGAAAACATCACTGATGACAGTGATTGTTAAACATAGGAAAACCTAAAGGTCAAAAGTCAGACTTTAGTTGGGCTGTGTATGGCATAGTGGTTAACTTGATGGGTTGTGGATTCAGTAGTCTGAGGTTTGCATATTGATACTGTGAAAATAAAGCATAGATAAAGATAATAATAGTTATTATTATTACTTCTATTCTTTGGTTTGAAGGGTGGGTTATAATAAGGACATTAATATTCCACATCCGTAGCTTAAGAGTTGGTGGTAAGTGTTACTGACAAGCAGCATTGTCTGTAGTCTTTCAATTGTAAATCATAAAAAACTAATGCAGAGATATCTTGTGTAGTTTTGCATGATTTTTTGAAATAATTGACTCAACAGCTGTGTGCAGTGCCAAGTTATTCCAACAATTAAAACTTTTGAGACTTAAATTTGAATACTTTGAAATGCATATTTACATAGTCTGATGAACCATTAGCATTTTATATTTCAATTGCCACTGTGAAAACTTGTATTCTTCAAGAATGTCATTGAGTTCATTTTGTGCTTGTTACATATGAAATAACATTTTTACATTCATAATTAGAGAAAGTTTATTTTGTAATTTCTTATATTACTGATAAATTACTTTTATAATGAATTATTCACCTAATCAGCTATAGTTATTAAAAGTTTCAAGAGCACTTCATTCTTTCTTAAATATTATCTGTATGGTTTGATAACACTGTGATAAGATATGCCAAGCACTTTCATAAAATGTTGGGTGTAGTATGTAACAGGAACTTCACATAATTTGTTAAGAACATCAGCAGAACTTTTAGTTTAAAGTATGTTAGAAATTCCTGTGTTAATTTTAATAGGTATCCAGTAGGTGAGAGTCCAAGGGATAATTGAGATACCCTGAAAGTCCATAGTATCACCCAGAAGTTCTTGGGTTTTGTGATAATGTAGCTCTTTTTTGTTTTTACTGCTCTTTTAGATTTTAAGATTAATGATGCATAAACAACACAAAATGTAGCTTGTGTAATTTTTAATAATTATTACAGAACTAATTTTTTAAAATATCTTTTTTCTTTTGTATTGAAACATAAATCCTTAAAATATACATGACTTGCATGTAAACCATTTTATAATAATAATTTATAATGTGGTTGTACATTAAATCAAGTGCATACAAATGCCACTCCCACATTGTTTTCTATAAATGTATTACTGAACAGATGGGACAAAAGTAAATCAGACAAATTAATTATATTCATTTAGGATCATCTAAAATTTGGTAGTTCTATGGTTAGTGGATATGATAAAACCCTAACAACAAGAACTGATCATAAGACTTCGTCAGCAGCGGTGTAGGAAGAAGACACAAAGTGGCTAGACATGCAGATTGTACAATAATATAGCTTACAGTTACTGAATAGGTCAAATATATGTTAGCACTCCTAACATTCCTGGTTTTGACTTCTCAGATTAGTAGGAGATAGTAATAAATCTAATTGAATTTGGTTGTAATTAATATTTCTTGTAATCAAAAGTACCTACTTTTTGTTTTGTTGGCTGGAAAAAGTTTACGGTGTGTCTTTTGCTTATTTATTGTAAACTACCTAAATAATGTGTATTTTATCTGACAGGAATTAATACATATTTTTCACTTTTTGAAAGTGCTCAGATGACAAGGTTTGTTTGTCAGTTGAAAGTAGATGAGTAAAGGTTTTGGACAATGTTAAAAACACTGTATGAAATGTTATTTAGAAAGCAAATGTAGATACAAAAAATTGAATGGCAAAAATGTGAAATACTTAGTTTTTGTCTGATAGGAATATAAAACAACCAAGCTGCGAAAATTCTGATCTTTAAGATTCTGGGTTGATTTCAGAGAAACCTTCAGCAAGTTAAAATGAAGCTGCAAGCAACACAATAAGTACATCTTGAGGATTAAACTTTATTTATGTGATCACATTGTGACTGTAAATATCCTCACAAGAAAATGTTGCATGAAAAACAACAAAATCCTTTGTATCTTCATAAAATGGTGTATGTAATTACTCACCCTTTATTATATACATATATATTTATAGAATTTAAGGGAGGAGATATTTTATATGATTGAAATTTTTGGTTTGTCTAATGACACCTGATTTATGCATTTTGTGGTAAATATTCTATAATTGCATGGATTTCATGTAACTTCTTGAGTTGTACCTTTTGTTAAGTTACAAAGGTCTGAAACTGCAGTAATATTAGACATGCAGTTGGAAGACAGTAGTTGGAATAATTATGATATGATTGTTATAAAGTGTTTATTATTTAATAGATAAATGTGAAGATTTAATTTCATAATCTTCTAGTTCTATTTTAGGACTTCATATAATTAAATGCATCTGAGGAAGGCATTAAGAATTTTATAAGTAGTTGTAATTTCACATAAATCAGTTGTTAATTTTTTTAGGAAACATTCAATGAATTGTGTGGAGAGCACATGTTAACTTATCAGCATAAAAATGTGGGAAGTATTGGTTTCTATAACAGACTTTAGAAACTATAGAATGAAGAGAATTTCTTTAAGAATGATTTATGTCTGCATTTATGTTGATAATAATCACATATTAAGTTTTTTAAGTAACTAAGAATGCCTGTTTTTTTATTAGTAATGGTACATCCTGTTTAACACATTAATATCAAAAGACTATTCTGATTTCTTGCTGTATGAGCAAGCTTTTTTAACTTATCAAAATCTATCAGAAATTTTAAAACAAAATTGGGTGTTTATTCAAGAAATACAGTAAATGACAGTTATCTATGATCCTAGAAATCAGAAAAAAACATGGACAATTTCATAGTTGCTCAGAATATCAAAAGCATTTGAGATTATTAGTGGTATTTAAAGAAAATATGTTGGTTAAAATATCTGCATTTGTAACTTTCAACATTATTTGTTTGTTTTTGAGAAGTTCTCCATTAAGCATGTGAAAAACAATCTTATTGCAAGTATAAAAATAATTTTTGTTCATGTTTTTAGTAGTGTTAATATTCTTAGAGTAAACACCAAAGTTTTCTTGTATATTTTGTTTTTATCTTCTTTAAAGTAAAATTTTGTTAACATTTGTTTTAAAAGTTTACTGAGTACCAGCATATATTAGGATTAAATGTTTTTAGAAATGAGAAAGTTAAAACTTTACCCTAATATTTGACACCAATTTTAGAATGCATATGTACATGAATTATGTGGTTCTATTAATCAATAAGCTTCCTTTATTAAAGATTAGTGAAAGTACTTGGCTTTGCTTAGATTATTAGGATGAGAATATGCATATTCTGTACCAATTTTAGCATAAAAGTATAACTTAATTTTTGTTGCTAAGCAACATGACATAAAAGCCATTGTTTGAACAGATTGTTACCAAAATGAATTCACTTTTCTGTATGTTAAAAGTTGATATATAGAAAAGAAGGCTAGCTTGCCTCATTAAAATAATGTGCATGTGAACAGGCATGTGGATAAGTAGTAATACTCCCAGGTGTACACCTTCTGGATCCACTAGTATGAGTGCAAAATTTCAAGGTTCTTAATATTTTTGCCCTTGGGGCTATGGAGGCCACACAAACACATGCATGTGTGTCTGACTATGATTTTTATTTGCAATATAAAGAACACATCTTTTCTGTGTGTTTTTTTGTTAGCTTCTGCCATTAAAGAAAAGTGCATATGCACTAGCATGTGGATAAGTAACAATACCCAGATGTGCACTCTTAGGGTCCATTTAGTATGGGTACAAGATTTCAGGTTTCTAGGTCACACACAAACAAGCCGTTTTATTATTAAAGGTATAACCTGTAGTTTTATCCAAATTATTTCAAGTGTATATTGTAATGATTATGTTTGCAGTCATAAAATGTTAAAATAACAAAAACAAATTAATTAGTGTTTTGTTTTTACCAATTGGTATATCCATTCATTGTGCAGGGTCATAAAAATCAAGGTTAACTTGTGATGTTTTCTCTGTATGTGTGTGCAAATAGCATAGCATATGGTATGCATTGTATTCATATATCATGTGCAAGTGAACATGGAAATGCAAGATGTTAATTAATGGATGGAAGTGAAATCTTGCATTATTTTATAAAATCATGATTAATAGTTAAGAGAGAGTCTTTGTATGTTTTACAAGCTGCAAAAACCAGTATTCTGCCTGCAAATAAAAATCGTCAACTTTTATGATGTAAATGTGATGACATGGATAGTTCTTACGTTCTGTTTTTTTGTTATTTCTGGTATGCTATTCATTGTTATTTGTGTGAATAACCAGTTGTGTTTGAAAATTCTTCATAAGCATGAACCACTTTCAAGTTAAAGTAAGTGTAATATTTTCTTACATTTTCACTAGGTTTTCATTTGATTCTTCAATGCAGCAGGCACTGTAAGCATGGAATGATCATTTTGTTCCCAACAATCAGCTTGAACATAAACTGTTTCAAACATGGTTAGGTGTAATATTTTGGGAACCTTGCAGTTGTGATGTACCAAGCTTTTACAGATGTTACTTCATGTATGTAGAACTTTGTAAAAATTCATGAAACAACACTCACTTTATATTTAGTTCAAATAAACAAACAAAACATACTGTCCAATTTTGATCCATTTCATATAGTAAATCTAATGACTTGTCAGTGTCCACTAGTGGGCTTATAACTTCAAAATCAAAGTTTTATTCCTTTGGTATGCACAGTTTTGTACTTAATGACAGACAGACTTGTCAGAAGGAGTAATGGTTATTATAAAGGAACTCACTGAAAGACATTTTTTGTGTTAAGAGAGGCATACAAATGTAAGGCCAGATGTAGCTTAGTGATTTTCATACTGGGCTTATAACAGAAGGTCAGAAGTTCAAGACAACGTATTGTTGAATAAGCTACATGATATTAACAATAGGGAAGTTGTAATTGGTGGGTTTTGCTTATTGATTGCACTATCTCTGAATACAAAGATTCAAAATTAACTGAATCTTGTGGCATGTTTGTTTGTGGAAATATTTTTGTCATTAATCTACTTGTCAATTAACTGTTATAGTTGAAAGCTTCTCTTTAGAATAGTTCATGCAATCTCAAGTTTTCCAGAATGTGTATTAAGTTATAAGGTAACTGATGATTAAATGTGTGTTATTGAATCACCAGTTTCCAATGTTTTAATATTTAATTTTTGGTCCAGTTTCATGGGTGTGAGTGCCTTGCCTCAGATTTGGGAAGGATTATCCTGTTTTTATGATGAACCTATTGCAGCATGACTTATTGGTAATACATCCATATTTTACCCATCTTAGCTTGGCTTCATATACTTTTCTTACTGTGGGAAAACTTCCTGTTCCATTGTTAACATAGATTAATTTTTTGTGGCAGCCCAAAATATAAATTTTTATCCCAAATACCAGAAAGGAATCTTCATATGCTGCTTCTCTTTGGTTTGTCATTTGAGGGGTAAGATATTTGCTAATGAGCATCTAGTTTAATTACTGATTTATGCTTTACATAAGAACTTGTAGTATTTTATTTTAAGTGTAAAAATTATTGGAATTAGTGTGAGATACAATAAGTTAGTCATTTTTCTCTGTTTATGTTGTTTGAGAACAGAGCTTGTTTGTGTCAGCACTGAAAGATTATAATGTGGTTGTCACTATTTGCTCTGTAATATTCTCTACTTTTAACTAAATTAGGGTTTCAAAATTTTTAAATGTCGTTATGGTATTTAGTAACTGTGAAATATTACATTTCTTACTCAGTAATAGCCTTGTGGTAAAGTCTAATGACTAGGCACTGTTCAATACTTGAAAATTCTATATTCATATTTGCAGTTAACTTTGTATAAAATTATTTTGTTGTGTAGGGCTATCTACATGTACATACGATTTCTTACCAGTTTCAAAATATAAAAGTTACTTGTAGAAATTAGATTTGTGATTTTCTTATTGTACCTTTAAAAACACATTTCACAGATATACTGTAAAAACAAACTTGTTTATCTTTCACACAAATTAAGCTTAACACATTGTATGTGTTATAGCAATTACCATCTTAATACACAAAGAATTGAGGATGTTTTTTTATATTTATTTTTTACTTTGCATGGTACACATGTTTCAATTGGGTATTCTCTAAAGTTCTAAAATAGTGTAGTCTTTAACAAAATTTCTGATACAGTTGGGCTACTAGAAATGTGTATGTGTATTATTTGGTTAGTTCTACCTCATTTTCTGATAATAAGATTGGATTTTATTGATCAACAATTGTTACATAAGTATTATTTTCAATGGCTACAAAATTTCCAATTTTAAAGCCCTTTACACAAAATTTTTAAACTCTTATGAATAGCTCTAGAGCAAAAAAAAAAAAAAATGTTTTTGATTATCTTGGCATGGTAAACTCGTGGTGTCTGCTTGGATTTGGTGTAAATAACTATATATGTTGAGGTGAGCAGGAACTCATTTAAGTATGACTGATGTTTTTGTAATAATATTTCAAAAACATGAGAGGATACAAGGTTATGACAGACAGATGGTAACTAGTCCAGTTTTTTTGCTTAAGGAAGATTTAAAATCTAGATTATTAGGTATATTATAATGATTCTTGGTAATAATTGAAATAATTTTATTTCAGTACATCTTAATTAATGTTGTAAGATTTTTGGTCACTTTGTTGAACTCTGTGTGCAAAGTGCCATATTCAGAAAATGTTTTTCATTAAAAAATTATATTTTGAATCTGAGAAAATTGTTAAAAAAGATAGACAAATTTTCTTCTGAATATTTTTTGGGAGTGGAAGTTAACCCCTGCAGTCAGTCCTCTTGGCTGCATCTGTACTTTTACTCTAATATTTCTGTTGTTTTTTTTTCAAACATCTTTAATTATCTAAATTTTTACTAAAATAGGCCAAATTGTATCCACATAAAAAGTTTATCCTACTTAAAACAATCATTCACTTGTTTTTTTAGAATATGGGATCAGTTAGGGGAAAAGATCCACTCAGAACATCAAGAATACTTAGCAGTATAAAAATTCAGACACCTATTCACATATCAAATAATAATAACCAATTAGTGACAGTGCTTGTGCTCTATTAAAATCATTAATTAACATCCTTTATGTATAACTTCACACAATTATTAAAGTATATTGACCAACAGAAGACAAATGGACAATTAGTCCATAAGATTATTAAACAAATTCAAAATTAACTCACCATCCAGACAGTAGAATATAATGACCAACAGATGACAGGGGCACACTCAGTTCTTTGTTACTGAACAATCTCCTTGGTCATTCTGCCATGCACCCAGACATGAATAGACTCCTACATGTGACAAGATTACAGTTTACTTCTTTGAGGTTAATAAACAAAATTGTATACATATAACCCTCAAAACAAAGGTTGGATTAAAAAGAGTAAAACTGTGACAGAACTACAAATGATTTTCCATTTGTTCTTATTGTGTAATAGTGCATTGGTTGATTTATATATATATATATAAAAATATTGAACACGTTATTCAAGAATATTATTCCAATTACTTTTAAAATATGTAAAATTCCATTAAAATCTCAGTTATACATTTAAAAACATTAATTTTTAATACTGTTTCATAATTCTAACCCACAAAGAAAATGTAAGTTATTTTTATATACTCAAATCAACAATTGAAACACAGTTGGACCATTAGACTGTCACACCAGTGAGTTGCCGTTAATGGATCATCAGAATAATAGGAAGTTTTTAACTTAATGATACTAATCTTCCAACCATTTCAGAAGAAAGGTTTTTTTCAATCCTGGAAATTAAAAATTTAAGTAGTTTATATAATAATTTTTGAAGGTCCTGGACATTCCAGGCCTGAAAGTGTGACATCTGTTGTTGATAAAGTTTTGTTAGTAATATTTTAAAGGATAATCTGGAGCAATGGTTCTCAAACATTTTAGGCTTGTGTAATGTTTTTTGTTTAATTTTTTAAATTAGAAACTTGGGCTTAATTTAAAAAAAAAGGATAAAAACCTTGAAATAAAAATTAATATTTTAAAAACCTATTAGTGTAAAGGATAATTTTTTCTGACACAATTTAAGAATATGTGGTACCATTTTTGTTAATTTGAAGGGAAGTAAATATTAGCAAGTCTATGCAAGTAGAGTGTAAGCCTGTAACTGAGGAAAGCGGTATCTACCTGTAAGTTAGAAGCTCAGAAAGGGTTTATTACAAATGTCATGATTTCCTTTCATATTAATTGTGTTATGTACCACCAACGTTTACTCTGTGTACCACAGTTTGAGAATCTCTGGTCTGGAGCATAGCTGTCCAACTTTAAAACCTGTTGAGTGTCAAATTGTAAGTTAGCAATAGACTTATGGGACAAATAATTGATATATGAATACAACTTTCATTCTTAAGACAGTGAACTAAGTGATGTGTTTTTATATATTTAAGGAGATGGGTTAAACTTCTCTGTAGACCACTTGTTAGACAACCTTGACTCTAGAGAAATAGTTTGAAACCTCAGTGTAATAAATAAAGGCTTTATTAAGTTAGGATCTCATTAAATAATTTTAGATGGATTGTAATAGGCTGTCATGTGAAAGTTCAGTTGTGTAAAAATATAGTATGCCCATCTTGCGTTTTCAGTCCTGCCTTTAATGCTAATTAAAATGTGCATTATTCATATTCCACAATGCCATTTTTTCTTTTGTATTTTATTCCACATTCTGTTGCTGTGCTAGTTTATGTGATTATCTGCTACAGATTTTCCAGGCTATTTTACATGTGATATACATTAAGTGTTAGACGTATTTTACATTAATCAAAATACGTAAAACTATTTCACTGACTGTGATGTTTTATCTATTTGCTGGAAATAGTAACACCCAGGTGTTGTCTGATATCTAATATATGATTGGTGACCATTGTCCTGTTAAAACCAGTCTACAGACATATCTTGTAAATTTGTGACTACTGGACAAATACTTTCATTCAAATGATCAAATTAGCCTTCTGTAGATAATGTAATGAAATGGATCAACAACATATCATACTATCAGTCCACATGAAACCTTCACTTTTTTGTACCTTCTAAAATTTATGCAACTAGATGTGGGTTTTCTTGAGAATAATGTTAATTTCACCATTGACATAAAATGTTTCCTCATCTTTCAAAGATACCTTCTGAATGAAGTGTTTCTCCAGTTTCTCCTCCACTGTAAATTTAGCAAACATTATGTATCAGTTTGGATTGTCTTCTGTAATCTTGTTGAAAGTGTGCTTCTTATGAATATGGATGTCATGTTACTGTAACTTTGCAGCACTTCTCTCTCTGATGTATTCTTGCATCTTGTGCAAGTTGTCCATATTGGGCTTGATAAGAAATGGCTGAAGACCTTAGTTGTTATTCTATGAGCTCTTCCTCTGTGTTAGTATTCAATCAGTATCATAACTTGATGAGCAAATGACAAATAATTGTGTAAGATATTCTCCAACCCAGGGTATCTCTAGTTCTTTCACAACATACCATTGTTCAGTTAATGATCATTTCCATACGTGTCTGCAAGGTTAATCATATTATAAACATTTATTGTAACAAAACAAAAAGCAAGAGTTAATGAAATACATATGTAATTTAGAAAATTTGTAGTAACGACAGGACATAGAAGTATTGTGGTAGACTTTTTGTTACCATATATATTTTTTGACATTACTAATATTCTCTGAAAGGAAATGTAAGTTTAGTATTTAATAGTCACTGGTGAGGTTGTATAAAAATACTTTTTTTGTTTCTCCTCTGATATAATATTAATTATATAATATTAATATAATAATACTGTAATTCAAATGTCAAATTCTCTGCTTACACCAAAATGGTAGGCAAGTTTTATAATATGAAAATTTTCTTTATTAAAGATTTTTATGAAGCAGAACATTGCAGTACCAAACATTCCAAATATAAGGACCTGAAAGACTTTTTTTATTAGTAAATTTACTGATAATTTGTATTTCTAGATTTCGAGACCTGATACTACATATATTGTGACAAACCTTGAGGTTTGTGTTCATTTGAAGTATTGTATAGTCTTGCATTTGCTTGATATAGCACAAACTTTTAGCACAAACTTTTTATCTTATAAATGAGTGTCATATGAAAAAAAAGATTTAGTAAAGAATTGTTCAAGTACTGTGCTGTCTTGAAAGATTGCATGGTCAAATGGAAATAAGAGTATGCAATATAAGTTCATTCATATTCAAGTTTACTGTCATTTATGTAGCTGGTGGACACCTATCAAATCTTTGGGTAACTGATTCTGCCATTATAATTTAAATTTTGACATCACTGTCCTGTAAATAAGTAATGAATCGGTCTTAAGAAATCTAAACTTTTGATCTTGAACTTTGCATCCATAGTTAACACCTTAATCTTGCTGTTTTAGTGATTGAGTTAATTTGTGGCAAGAACTAGAAAACATTTCTTCCTCCCTCCCTTAGAAAAAAGGGATTTGTGGTTGAAACTAAACATAACTCAGCATTTTCAGATCATCAATATACTTACTGAACCAGCAGTGCACAATACATTGTTTTAGTTGCACATGTACAAATGGTTCTCAAGTATGTCAGGACCTCCAGGTGGATGTCAGTATAATGTCTGAGAATATTCTGATGTTTGTCCTTTGTTTAAATCCAAAACCCTTGGCTTACATAAGAGTTTTAAGGCTGAGTTTTCACAAACTGAACTAAAACAGCCGAAGTTGCACATAAATAAACAACTTATCTTAACAGTCACAAACAGGTGAAATAAATACTCTCCCTAAACGACAACCTATTTTAAATGGATGAACACAAAACTCAGAAAAGTGTTCTTCATATGGGAATATTTTCAGATGCTCTACTACAGTTTTCAGGATTTTTTTTATGGTCTCTGAGGTGTTGAAGTGTCAAGTGCAAAAGAGTGAAACATATTCAAAAGTTGTTAATTTATGAGTTACATCAATTAGGCTTGTCTAAGATTTAATGTGTAAACATGACTGGCTTGATTGGAAACATTTTAAATTTCATTGATTCTGATGGATAAACTTAAATATTCTTTATTTTGATAATTATGAGAATTAATAAGTGTAAAATATGCTTTTAACAGTGTGTGTGTGTGTGTGTGTGCAGGGACATTAGGTGTCCGATCATAATTTTCAGGTATTCTCCTTGTGACATAATTCACTAGTCATACATATACATATGTAAGTAACATTTGTTATAAGATTAATACTCAGATTTATATTTGTACATTCTTAGAATAGTATCTGCCTTATTGAAACCCTAATTTATGAGTGACAGTGATATTTTTACAGCTTGCTTGTAATTATTTTCATTACATGTTTGACCAGATGACATTCACATCAATATTTTTGTGGACAACCATTTTGGATGTCTTAATGTTTTTTCCACGTAATTCTGCTTGTCATATCTGTGTTCATACTGAACTATTTTATATATGTATAATATTTTTATATTCCGTTTCTACATTAACTGTGATTTGAAATAATAGTTCAGAACTTACTCTCTATCAAAACTCTTTTGTTACTTTATTGAGGCTATCAAATCATTTATGGTACTATCAGATGCATTGCCCTGTTAACTTTGTGGACTCAGGTATTTATTGTTTTATTAAATGCTCAGTTTATTATAAGATTAATTCATTACCCATCATCTTTGAATGTGGGAAAGATTCTTTATAATACAAGGTGTCATTTTTATTTTTCATTAAAATACCAGAAAAAGAGACCCAGCATGGCCAGGTGGGTTAAGGCATTTGACTTGTAATCTGAGGGTCACAGGTTTGAATCCCTGTTGCATCAAACATGTTTGCCTTTTCAGCCATGGGGGCATTATAATGTGATGGTCAATTCCACTATATGTTAGTAAAAAAGTAGCCCAGGAGTTGGCAGTGGATGGTGATGACTAGCTGCCTTCTCTCTAGTCTTACACAGCTAAATTATGAATGGCTACTGCAGATAGCTCTCAAGTAACTTTGCACAAAATTAAAAAAAACAAACAAACCAGAAAAAAAAAAAGAAATTACTTATGAATATTTTATTTTACCCGTTACTCTGTTGTAATGAGATTAAAAGTAACAGTACAGATAAGTGGTGATTAGTTTGAGCAAATGACTCAATTAATGAATTACTTACCAGCACTGAGTATGTCAATTTGTGTGACATAAAAATATATGAATAAATGAAATTATGATTAGATTAACAAGTAATAAACAAATATTTCCCATTATTCCAGTAATCAAGATATTGCCTTTATGATTTTTGATTATTATTCATGATTAATTCAGATTTGTTCCACTGAATTGGTTCATGTCACGGCTCATAAATTAACTGAAAGTTTTCTGTTTATTACTACTTGAGATTGTTATAATTATCAGAGTAATTTAAATGTTGCTATAATGCATGTCTGGTGTCAATTACAAAGCTTGGAAATAGGCTACCTGTGTTCTGTTTATCACAGTTATTGAAACCTGATTTGTAGCATTGTTTATTTTAGCCATCTCATGAAAATATTGTAATAAATTAATGAACATGATGATTAATCAGACAGCATATTCCATTAATTACCAAGCTGTGGTGATGATTGTCCTTAATGAGAATGATCTGGTGGTTTTAGAGTATTGTCTTGTATGTTCATCTTAGGCTATTTGTTCTACACCTGGAATTTATTGAGAACTTTGACTTGATGTCTAAAGTGATGTTGAGTACTTATTCTGGTTTAGCACTAACCCAAGTGTGAAATAGTTGAACATTAATATATGCTAAGCTGTCTGGCATTATTAATTATGGCATCCAGTCCCTAATTATATTTTAGTCCTTGATTGAAATGAAGACAATTTATGTATCTTGACTTTTAAGATTGTTTTTATATGTACTCTATCTAGTCAATTGATTCAATCATATTTGATTTCATTGGATTGTATTAAGTACTGCTATGATGAATATGTAAATAATTGTTATACTATGCATTTCATTCTCTTGTGATATAGCGTACTTTACCTAGCAACTGGTAATGTGTGACAGATAATAAACATTTTTGCTTCTTCCTTCCACAATCTAGAACTGTGTTTCTTTTAGGTCTAATTATCTAATTATCCCACCTATCTCATGATCAACGTGGTTTATTGTGTCTTTGTACATCAATTATAATGTGACAACCCTCCAGCTATAGGAGTGTGATACACCCTCTTGACACACATTACTCCCTCTATTCAATTCCTCCTAACTATTCTCTTTGGACAGTTTCCTTGTGCAGACCTTTTGAACTTCTGCTCATTAACATAATTTTCTTCATTTTTTCTAACTACTGCTTGAGCATTTTTTGTCTTTTCTACATTTTGTTCACTGTAATTTATTGCTAAGTATACTCCTATTTGGTTTGTCATTTTTTTATCTATGTTTTTATGTTTTCAACTAGTTCACAGTCTGTTATGTATTCTGAATTTTGTGTCATGACTTCAGCTACAGTCACTACTACTTTGAGTGTTATGGTACGGGCTTCAGCAATGGGAAATCTGGCTGAGCAGTTGTGCATGATGAAGAGGATTTTGACAGCTTTTTCCACCTTCATCCCATGTTATACGTGCCCATGCCTCTCCTGAGGGATTAGTCAGGCTGTCCTTAGACATTTTGGATGTATTTTCTCAGGTGTGACATTTTATCTGTATCTTCTGTTTCATATGAGCCTGTAATGTAATTTTTGCTACATGTTGCCCTATCTTCTGCTTACTTTGTCTTCCTTCCTCCTGATATCATGGTACATGCTGAGCATTTTGTTTCTCAGTTGAGAGTGGGTGCCACTATTCTTGTGCACCACAGGGTTTAGATAACTGTGTATTGGCTTACCATCAGACCTATAATCATTTTATAAGCACTCGGCAATTGGAATCACCTTTGCTTGGGTGGAGAGCAGACTCTGAAGATCCTGTACATTGATTCCCAACCTAATTTTCCCACCTTTATCTTACCCTTATATCTTTCCTACTGTACCTTTTTCTGTGGCTCTCCACTATTCTCTTGAGGGTTTTTAAACGATACTCATTCCCCCACTACTTTTGCATAAGTTAAGTTATTCTCATTTACCATATCCCTTCCCATGTGATTTTGCTCTTGGGATCTATGAATCACATATTTTTGTGTGCTGGATGGCTTCTTTTCTCCATAGATCTGTTTTTCTAGATATTCCTACATCTTTGGAAATGTGTGGAATCCATAAGGCAACAGTGAACTCTTTCTTCTTTAGTTCGTTATTTGCCTCATTGTGCTCCTGTACTATTCTCTGAATTTGTTATCATCTTTTAGTCTTCCATCCACTGCCTGTTCCTTCCTTTAGGGATCTGTTGGTTTGTTATTCAACTTGTTATCATATTCATCACAGCCAACAATTCTAGTAAATATGCAATGGCTTTCAGCTCATTAAGAGTGCATTTGTTTGATTCTTTTCATCTGTTCAACTTCACCTAACTTTCTTTATCAGTCTCCATAAAAAGACCACAAACATTAGAATTAATTTCACTAAAGAAAGAAAAAGTCTGATAAATTGTTAAGTATAGCAATATTCCTAAATGGTGGTATAGCCTTGCCATATGACACTAGGCATGCATAATTATCACTGGAAGCACCGATTTTTTCTTTCTTATGGTTTAAACCCATGGTCACACCCACTCAAACACTGGTAATCACTTCATGAATATATGTGCTGAACAATGGTTTGACCTCAAAGACAGAGCTGATGCTTACAGCTAGCCCATTTTTCTAGCTCTGCCTGCTGAGCATACAACTTTGGACTCAGCCCATGATCACTGCTCCACAAAACAGTCTCATCTTGAAGGTAGTTACAGAAAATTGTTTGGATAGATCATATCTATCTTCAAATATGCCTTTGACACTGTTTTAAGTGTAACGGTACAGATTAAGAGTATAAATACAAAAGAATCACTTCTGGTTAACTTTTTAGCAGCCAGTTTTATCAATTTCCATAGTATATTCAAAGTACATTTCCCTGATAAATGCACTAAAATCTTGAGTGTATGTTATTTTTGTCACCAGAAATGTACTAAGCTAGACCAAGAAAACCACAGAAGTATTGCACATTTTCAAATTTATTATTATATTCCTACAAAAAAAATGTATTTCCAAGAGGCACTTAATTCACATAATAGGGTGGAAAATTTAAGAGAAGGGATGTGTCTATAAGAAGTATATTTTCAGTTTAAAGCCAGGCATTGTGAAGCGTAAACTTCTGACCTGTGGTAGGAGGGTCCATAACATCTTGCTCCTGAAGTTGGATAGAACAAGAGGAAAGAATTCCATACCATTCAGCTAAACAGAGCACATGGGAACAAATTCACAACCAATCCATCCGAGAAATCAACATCTAAATGATGATAGGAGGGAATGTGCCAGTGAGGTAGTTCACTAAGTTCAAAACCAATTGGGCCAAATTCTCTGCACATCATCAGTCTCTGGATGTAAACCTCACAAAGATGGAGCACCAAAAGGGGCTATGAGTGTCTCCCACAACATCATCATCTGAACAGGATTGTGCCAAAAGCTGGAGTGCAAGGATAAACAGCTGACTCACTGAGCAGTTGTAGTCCATGAATAAATTGAGCCAGGTCCAAGCAACATCATCTTCCAGAACCCACTGCATGGAGGAGGAGAGCATGAGGCAAAATGTTGTGACTGTGGAAGGAGGAGGAATCATTATTAATACACATGTGAGGATTTATGTTGGTTGATCCTGCTCTAAGCCAAAACCACTCATTATGAACAGATATCCAGTCAATGGTCGGGTGAGGCATCCTAAATGGAAGGATATATTGCAAAGGTGCAGGTCTACTTTAACATTTTTATGATATATCTTTGATCCATGTGGAGGATTTATGCCATCAACACTACCACCCCAACAACTGTGAACTGATAAGTGGCAAGAACTTTCATACCTTATAGAGGAAGGGTAGGGACATATTTGGGAGTCCACAAGTATGCCAACACAAGATACAGTGCAATGAGTGATTACAAAAACCCTTTATTGAAAAGTTGACCACTCCTGATTCATTCATTTACAGGGATAGCAGAAGTAGGCATTCATACTTTTCTGTTTTACCCATGAAAGTCCATGGGTCAACATGGTCTAAAGTGAACATTTGTCTGAAGCAAATTACCAAAAGAAAAATCTGTTAACAGTCTTGTGGAAAATTCCAGTAAACAGTGTGCATTACTGGTCATGTGTAAACATCAAGACTGGTGAGATCAGTCTCCCCTAAAGCCAACTTTGGTATGACATCTAATACAACCCTCACTACACCTTCTTCATGGTACCAACCCCACCAAAGTGGAGCATTTAGAATAGAAGAATGCATTTCATGCAACATCATACCATAGATAGGACCACACAGAAGGTAGAACACATGTACTACCAGCTGATGATCCAAGCAACCACAGTCCACAGGATGAACACAGGACAACACAGCATCAACTACCAGGGCTCACTGCACAGAGATCATACATCAGAGGCACTCATAATATGTCTTCTGTATGACTTATTGTTGGCCATACAGTGCAGAACTTTATAAGATCAGAAATAAGCAGTATACCTGGACAGGCAATACTTGTCATTAAATGGTATTCATGACAAAAAATGAAATGCCTGTAAACAGAGACAATATATAAAAAAGTACACATGAGTCACAACCAAATCAGTCTTTGAAGTATGGCAACAAGTGGAAAGCAGCACACTGACAAAGAAGAAACAGTCAACCAATGAAGGTAGTAGGAGATGAATATGTGAGGTGTCATTCACACACCCAGCCAAAGAAGTTTCTCCAATGTATGACAGAAATAAGATACTAGGGAGAAGGTAAGGTGTCATATCTTATGCAACATCATCTGGAAAAAAGTTGAGAAGAAGGAAACAGCAAAGAATATGCCACTCTGATAAGCTGACAAACCCAACATGAAGAAAAGAGGTCACAAAGTCAGGAAAGGTTCCAAGGAATGAAAAGGTGGGATCAAGAACTACAGGAGGCCAGTTGGGCAACATAGCAATGAAGAGAATGGAAAGACCATCAAAGTCTATCTGGATGAGCCTGAGAATAAAGGTAGAAAATGAAGGAAGGGGTGTAAATGAAGAATTTCCTTCACAAGCTGCCAAAGTTTTGAGTATAAAAGGAATGAAACGGATTATTAGAAAATTGATGCCAAAATTTTCTGACAAAAGGATGCTCACAGACTTAAAAAAAAAGAGTATGAAATAAGTCTTAAGGAACAGGTGATGCACAAAACAGGAGGCCAAAAGTTTAGACAGAGGATGTGGGGAACAGTATTAACATTCCAATCCACAAAAAATGTCTGACAAGGTGGTTGATTAATCCTGGAGGAATGCAATAAAAAGAAAATAGTACAAGAGAAAAACAAAGTACCTGTAGAAATGGAAGATATTGAACAAGGTTGTTTGATAAGCAGTAGTGGATGAAACATAAGCCCAATGATAAAATAGCCAAATAAGAAATACAGTAAGGATAAGAACAGTTGGCCTAGAAAGGGAAACCACACAGTAAAGGGACCAATGACAGAAGACATTCCACTTTGGTTGACAAACCACAAAGGATATGGGGCAAACAGAATAGGTTAAGAAGGAAGCAACAAATGCAAACAATCTGTATATTTTTGAAAGGGACAGGATAAATGCTGGGCAGGAGATGGGAGGTTGAGAACAACAGGGTAAAGGACAAGTGACTAAGGTTGATAGATGAGTTCTTTTGAGCTGAATGAGAAGATGAAATCAAGGTTGTGCCATCCAGTAAGAAGCAATCAGAAGGAAATGATATGGAATGGATGACTGAAATCAACCTGAGAAGGAGCTCGAGAGGAGGTTACACATAAAGGTACCAGTTGGTCCTTGGTCCAGTCCTGACTGACAACATCCACATTCCAAGGCCTGTGGTTGAAAAATTGTAGAATCAAAAAGAGAAAACTTAGTGGTGAGGAAAGTAGCAAAAGCATCCAAGTGAGAAGTACTCCACTGACTAAAATGCCACCAGAAAATATGAAGGTCTGAAGACTATATGTGGAATAAATCTGATTGGATTGAGAAAAATTATCTGCCATGAGGTAGAAAGCATTTGGAACATGACAATCAATGGGATGAAACTGTAGCATGTGAGCTCAATGAAGTAATTCCAACAGTTGATCACAAGGTGAATGAGAATGGGTGAACGTAGAGAGGAAGAAAATTATTCAAAGTATTGATACTACAAGATGCTCCTAGATGTTGATGTGGTGGGATCTTTAGAGTGGGGACCATGGAGGTTAGTTTTGAAAAACACACCTGAGTGTGTAGACAAGATAATGTGTAGGAATCAAGAAAACCTTCTCCATCTTGAGAATCCAAACCACTCAAGTTGCTTCTGTTAAGATCACAAGTATGTTGAGAAGTCACCAAATTATGAAAGAACTAATAAAAGTCAGTCATCTATGTAGTAGTAGAAGCACAGCCCTTTAGTGTGCATATAAGTTAAGCAAAGGCTTTGAGCACCCAAAAAAATACACAAGGTGTAAGGCAAGCCCAATGAATAAAGTGCAAAACTGAAACACAATCATTTTGAAGACAAACCAAAGATAGTATTGGGACTAAGAGGAAATGGGAATATATAGGTAAGCATTCAAGATGTCCACTTTGGTCATCCACAAACCTAGAAAAAAAGCCCATCAAAGGATGAGGAAATATTCCATGGTAAAGTGAGGAAGGTCCAGAAAATGATTGAGACAAGACAAACCAATCACAGGATGCCAGTCCCCAGTCTTCATGGAGATGGCAAAAAGCCAGGTGTAAAATTCTTGAGAAGGAAGACTGACTGGCTCTATAGAATGCTGTGAGAGAAGAAAGATCTTGACTAATTGTAGGACTACTAGTTAATGGAAAGGATGCCATAATCAGACAGGATGGAGGTGAAAAGAAGAATCAATGGACTATCCAATCTGACAAAACCCAGATCACCCATGTGTTAGGAGTGATTACCAGTGTTTGATTGGGTGTGACCATGGGTTTAAACCATAAGAAAGAAGAAATTAGTGCTGCTAGTGATAACTATGCATGCCTAGTGTCATATGGCAAGGCTATACCACAATTTAGAAATATTGCTATACTTAACAATTTATCATACTTTTTCTTTCTTTAGTGAAATTAATTCTGATGTTTGTGGTCTTTTATGGAAACTAACAAAGAAATTTGGGTAAAGTTGCTTGTGATATTAACAAAACTTGGGCTCCTTTACAGGAATTCTGGGTATAAATGCTCCACAAGAAGGAGCTGTGCAACTGGTTATAGTGTGTTTGTGTGACAAAAATGCTTAGATAATAAGTTGCATTGTGAGCCACAGTGGGAAGTGCACTTATAGCACATTTAAGTAGAGTTTTACATCTTAACTCCAAACTAGGTTACAATGGATATAATATTTAAGGTTATGATTTTCCATCATCAGTTGAAATTTATTTTTTTGTTATTCTACTTGATCTTTTCTTACTATAATGGAAAATTATAAATTATTTTTTCTTCTTAACTTGTGTTTACCTTTGTCAATCATTGCAGAAACTTTACTATATTTTTACATATTTCTTATTTTCTGTATTATGGATCCTTGAATCAGTATTCATGTCTACTTTTACACCAATACTGCATGCCACAAGTATTCTGCACCCACTATTAGAATCAAATGATTCTGATTTGTCTCTCATGCAAATCATCAGCAGGAGCACAGTATGCTTGTGACACGTGACTCTCTCTATGTCATTGTATTGAACTGTCGCATCTCTTTTGGCAGTGCTTGCATTCAGATCTCTTTATTATTATTATTATTAGTGGTTTAGATTGAATTCATTCTCAAAATGGTTTAATTTAACATACTTTTCCTTTTATGGCATTCAGATTCTTCTAGTCACATTTATTTCTTACTTCAGATACTTTTGTTGACTAATACTACATAAATTCAAAGTTAATGTCATCACTTCGGGTGTCTCGCATCCAACAGGCAATTTACCACAGACTTTAGATGTTGGTAACCTGTTGGGAGGTTTGTCTGTTTATTTGCAGAGAGACTGAATGTTATGTTGGTCAACCGTTTTCTCCCAATGTCGCTCTCCTCTCTCTTGAACATGTGGAAGTTGGACAGGCTGATGAAGACTTTGATTGCTTGTTTCCACCTCCTGAAGCTGCTGTATTTTCCCATACCTTACTGAGGATTCTGTTTGGCATTCCACAGCTTTCAGACTTTATTTCTCAGGTATGTGATGTTTTATCCCTTCTATATCATATGATCTACATCCTTCATCACTGTAGAAGTATAGTTCCCAAACCTATTTGTTTTCCTCTCCTTCCCCAACATTTGAGTTTTTGCTGAACAATTCTCCTTTGAATTAGCAATGGTGTAGTATGCTTCATCCCTCATGGGCTATGGATCAGTCTGCCCCTGCATATCATAGGGTTGACAATCCATATCTTGATCAACAATTGTTGGGTTTGGTTTTTCCCTTTTGAGGGGGTGGGCACCAAGTCTCCAGTTAGTCTCACCCATGCCAAATTTTCCTGCATCTGTCTTACCTTCACAACTATTCTGAAGGAGAGATGATAGTGGTACCAACTCTGATTTCCCATTCTTCCCCTTCTCAGCTCTTACCTGTACTTCATTCTTGTTGTGTCATGGTTGATTGTTTTTCTTGATACATTATATGTTGCCAACAGTTCTAGTAACTACCTGGCAGGTTTGGACCCAGTGAGAGCTCAACTTGTGGTTTTGTTCATTGATGGCATCCTTTTACCACCAAAGTTTGGGTACTTCAGGTTTTGCAAGAGTATGCTTGCATTTCCCACCTCACCTCCTTTGTTCCAAGTATATGTTTCATTTCCTTCTCTTCAGGATCCCATAACTTGCTAGCATCTATCAGAGGTGGTACAGGACTTGCTCACTCAATAGGCTATCAGTCCTGTTCCACATCATTCAGATGAGTTTTACTCTCATTTTTTGTGGTTCCCAAGAAGACTGGGTACTGAAGACCCGTCATTGATCTGTCCGCTCCTCAGTTGTTCTTTTCACCTCCCATATTTTGCCATGGAGTTTTACCTCACTCTTTGGTGGGCATTTTCTCTGGGTCTGTGGATGACTAAGGTAGATGTTTTTAGTGCTTATCTACATATTCTTAATTCTGTATAATCTTGTCTTTATAGTTAGTTCATCCCTCTTAGCTGGCTTCAACACTTTGTGTTTATTATTGTCAAGTTTTGAGAGATTTTACTCTTCATTTTTATGTTCTGGGACTGCATATTTGTTTTTATGTGGATGACTGGCTACTTTTGGCCCATTCCAAACAGGAGTCAGTCAGTCATACTTTACCTCTGTTCAAACCTATTTCTTCATGTTCTTTGTTTCATTTGTCCCTTAAGGCATATTTTCTTCTACTTTTGGCCTGTGGCTGTCAGTGGTCTGACTAGTTTGTCATCGATGTTATATGCACACTTTACCACCATAGCTATATTCTCCTTTTTTCTGGATTGTTTCTTCCTTCCCTAAACCTCAGTGGCTTGTGAAGGTAATTTCTCCTTTTCATCTATTTCCCTTCCCTCTCTTTCTCACCTCTTCCTCCCATTTTGATTGGGATAGTCTTCTCTGCCCTGTGTATGCGCTTCTTTGTTATATTGCCCTTATGGCTTCCTTCCATGGTTCTTGTTCCTGTCTCTTTTTTTCCATGGCAACCAGTTGGGTTCATCATTTGATATCGTTGACTTGTTCCTCCTTCCCACTGTATTTTGTTCCATGTTACCTTCTATAATGTCCAGCACCTCACCTTTTCTCTTGTTTCTCACCTTCATTGGAGGAAATCCTAGAATTGGGTATGTGGACCAACCCTAATATGTTCTTCTCCCATTATTTACATCATGTTGTGGTTTCAGCTTCCTCAAGTTTTTGCTTTCAACCCTGTGGCTGTACTTCAGACTTTATTGCAACTCTGATGATGAGTAAGTCTTTATTAATGCTTTCTTTTCTTTCAGGGGCCCTTATTCATACTTTCAATATGTAGATTCTGCTCTGTTGTGTGTGGTGCTTGACCAGGTTTTCTTTAACACAAAATCTGTATTGTATGCTATGTTGACTAGGGCCTTGCTGTCTGTGGTTTCATATGCTCACCTTTGAGATGTGTAGTTTTACAAGATTGTTTGTTGGTAAATAACCTCAAGATATTTGCTTCATAAATTGGCATGTACCAGGCTGTACAACCCTTGGATTTCCTGATTAAAGTAGAATGGGATAGCTGCATGTTCCTATTATTCCTCAGTTGAATAAATAAGTATGATCTGCTTTTCAGAATAGTGTTTTGTGATCACCTGTTGCACTGTTTCTGGTGTAGATGTTCCTCCAGACTTTTCAACATATTCTCAGCCCTCCTTTTCCTAGTGGAGCTCAAGAGATCTTACCATGTAACAGTTCCAAGCTGCTGGGGTGTTCAGTCATGGATGCATCCACCCTGATGTGTTTCACATAAGATGGATATCTGTAATCTCTCAGTTCAAAGTAGGGTGGTGGTGTTCTGCCAGTGTTCAGGACACAATATCCTCTGATCTGCGAATGACCATACATGGGAGTAAGACATCAAAATGTAGATTACTCCTTTGACTGGGAACCTTCCTCCTACCCTTGTGTGGATGTTGGTACCCTGCAGGCTAATTTTACATTTAGAGTGAGCCAATAAACAAAAGTCCTTGCACAAGTTTTGAGTTGTCTATCATCCTCTTGATTTCTCTTTCTTTGTTGTGCATCATAGCAGGGATATGTGATATTGTTCAGTTATATTCATGGCTGTCCCTCATTTTTTGTTATCATATGGATGTTATTCCTTATTGGATGGTTCTGTTCTATTTCACTGTTGTTGGAGTTGATGACATGCAATGGACTTTCTCTAGGTGGTGGATGTCAAATTCCTGGATCAATAGCTTAAAGCTAGTCTTGTGTCACACCCAGGAATTGGAGTGGTTCTCAGTTCTTCAGTTTAAGGTGAAGACAGTTTGATCTTTATCCTACCCTGGCACATATGTTAGCATCCTGTGAGGAGATTTTTGATGTAGTTGACTCACTGATTATAGCCCACCTAGGCACTCTACATCATAGGATGCATTCTCATTTACCCCCTTTTTTATTGTGAGATTTAGTTACTGTATTTTTCTTTGGTGAGGATCGTTCTTATACCACATTCTCTTGCACTCAGATGTGCTCCGCTCATTTTCTGCCCTGAATTCTTGCAGATTACACAAATGGGTGAAGAGTGAACTTGAATCAGAAGTAATGAAGTTTATTTCTTTGGGTCTTTGGATCTGACTCTCTCTATCTATGGAGATATTCTTCAGATGCTTTGGGGGGGAGGAGGTTATATCTGTTCTTCCCTTGCACCAGTCCTCCCTCCTAATCAGTATGTAGAATTTTAGCTAATCTTGTGAGGGGAGGGAAGTACTGTATTGGAAGTTATAATTTTCCTATACTGAAAATGTATTTCCAATAAGTCCTTCCCTTCATTCACACTTCTCACTCTTCCTACCCACTCATTTCTGGTGTTTCATCATCTAAAGTGATACTTTGATAGAGTCGCATGCATCGTGTGTGTACTATACTCATATTGGTGAAGAAGTGACACATGATTATTTACATGAGATTCACATTGAAATAATTTGATTCCAACAGGCAGGTGCAGAAAGCTTGTGGCATGTGTAATAAAAACGTCTATATATTGAGGGCAGCAATGAATGAGAGTAGCTGATCTTGTGAGAAGAGGGAAGCACCTATTGTAAATTCATTTTCAGTATGGGAAAAGTATAAAGTTTCAAACATATGCCATTGTGGTCTCTTCTATAAATGCACTTTGGAAACCATTCCTCCATTTTCATTAGAGTAATTTTTGTAATTAATGCTAAATGATATTTGTTGTCACTAACATGCTTTTTAATTCAACTTATGACAAATACTTCAGCAGTTCTTGGCCTTAACTATGCCATCTTCAAATGTATAAATAAAACAGCACGTCAGATATTAGATTCTTCCTCAGTTTTGAATGTCTCTTTTTTAGCTCTGATATCTAGTACTGATTAATGGACAATAAAACAACAAATTACATATATAAATTACCATTAACCTTTTAGATTTTGTGTAAAGTGTACTCATGCTTAGCAGTGTCTTGTGTTAGAATTAAAATAGACACAAAATGTTTTAAATGAAACACCTGAGATTTTTTTGTAAGCAGCAATGCAACTTGTACTCACCCAATAAAATAAACATTGAAGTTTTTTTTCTATACAAGATAATTAAAATTTATAAACAGAATATATGCACCTGAGATTTTGTTTTGTAAACAATGACATAAAAAAAGCTTTAAGCCCTTAAGAAAGACTATTTACGTGTCATACAGGTTTTTTTGTTTTTGTTTTAAATTATGATCATCAAAGATTTTTATTGTGCCAGTAATTGATACAGCAGAATCCAATATTACCTTTTATAGCTACTGGACATTTCCTGTGTCATTTTAGAACTTGCTTTCATAGCACACTGCACCTTTTCAAAGGTCTGTTCATTTTGAAATATTTTTAGAAGGACTTTAAACAAAAGCATGTTCATAAATAAATGGGAGGTTTTCAACCATTTGAGTTTCATGAAATTATTTTAATCTTTTGTGTTTTATACTTAGTTTTGTAAGAATGTTTGTCTGTAAAAGAGACAGTGGTTAATGATTACCCAGACTTTTCAAAACTTGTCCATTTTATGTTAAAAGCATGTATGTATGTATGTGGCTGCCTTGAGTAGGCATTGGAACTGTAAGTTGTTTCAGAACAATACATTTAGTATCGCTGATCTTTCAAAGCATCATAAAAGCACTGAAAGAAATACTCCAAGTAAGGCATTTTATCTGTCAACATACCAAGCTCGTACAAGACTTATCTGTTCAGTATCACATGCAAGATTAAATAAGTGCCTAATTTATTAAAAACAGGAGTTTTTCTGTAATGGTCATCTTGGTCTAAATCAAGATTACAGCCATCTATGATTATCAGCTTGTATTTTTCAGTGTAAAATCTCTTGTTGTAAAAAAAAAAAGTGATTAATTTACATCTGTAATTGATTTAATCACTATTCATATGTTGTTAAGTATGTTGATTATATTGCTCAGATTTTGCAGCTAGGTTTAAAACCATCAAAAATGTGAGTAAAAAACAGTTGTTCTTAACATCAGACATCACATTATCAGGTTATCTCTTCACTCTTACTTTTATACAGTTATTTATTTTGCTTGAATCATTACTTAAAATAACAATATTGTTCTGGCAAAGCAGTCCTGCATTCAGTATCCTTATATTGGTTTATATAAGACCATAGTTTGGGATACTATAATTATAGATGCAAACCTAACTCTCAGTGTACTTTACAGCAATCTACTCGCACTTAGTTGTATCTGTGTATAGTGCTTCTCTTATTTTTTTTTTGCAGCCATATAAGGGTCTTGTTACAAATACAAATTTGGAATATCAAGTTACTAACACAGGATTACTCTAGTGTTGTAATTTGCTAGTCTTTATTGATCCCATAGATACATATTGACAATTTATTTGTTTTGATATTATCTACTATGTAATTATTTATTGATAGAAAGGTTATAAATAGCATACCTTTGTCTTCCCATGGTTTTATTATATTACATTGTTAGTTATTTCGTACTTACATGTCAGAATGATTTGTTTATCATACTTTCACAGTATGTAACATACCCTGTCATAACTTCAATGTCTCTCTCATCATTACCTCATTTGGAGTTGTCATACCCTGTCATAACCTCAGTGTGTCTCTCATCATTACCTCTTTTGGAGTTATTGACCATGAAAAGTATGATTGTTTAAAAAATATTCGTCTGAAAGTGTTTACTGTTTTTCAAGGTATCTAAAAATTGCAGAAACTACCAAAAGGCTCACTTTGAGGTTTCACTGATGGATTTTCATCAGTTTTTGAAGGTTTGTGTGTGTGTTTGTTTATACATTGTCATTTATGATATTGTTTTGTATATGAACTGTTTCATAACTAGTAATATACATAGTGCAAGTTCGTTTTTTTGTCCACCAGTAATTACTATGTTTTTCTTTAATAGATAATGATATTATTTGTAGTAATGATTCTGGTTCTAGATTAGTTCCAGTTACAGCTGCTGGCAGTTTTCCAGGTTGGACATATTTCATTCTTCTTTGCTTGCTGCTGTCTGGTGGAGCTTGTTTTGTTGCTATGATTTATTTAAGTTATACATCATGATATTCAGTTTTCATTTTTTTTTTCATAATTTTGAAGTAGGAAAAAGAGATACAGTGTGCTAAATTAAAGAGAAATGCACTTTTACAGGTCAGACTTGTAATTTTCTCCTGTTAATGCTGTTGTCACTTGACCCTTTATAGAATTAGAAAATACTAGCTTGATGGTTTTTCACAACTGACTAATGAATGAAGTTAATTTATATAAGATAAATAATATTAATAATAAAGTGTTTGATGTTAAAAAAAAGTAATGAACCTAATCTGGATATATAATAACTTCAGTTAATCTAGTTCACACCAAAACTGCTGTTAAAAAGAATTGATGATAAAAATAGTGTGTGAAACATCACTGTGTGATATTTCAACTGGTCTGATAAGCCCTGGTATTGGATTAAAAATATACCACATTTAGTGTGATTGAAATGTTGGCACATTCTTTTTATTTTCACCCAGAAGTCCTTTGAGGTAGTAATGAATATTCTACTAGAGTTTTAGAACTGTTTCTAAAAGTGTGTTTATAACAAAAATTGCAACACTATTATCTTTGCCTAACAAGGAATAGAGGTGAAGGTTAAAGTAATTGTGAACATATATGTTTCTCATAGCATTTAAGATTAAATTAATGCATTTTTTTTGTTTTAAACAAGACAAGTCTTTTATAATTCATGGTTTTACATTTTGGTAAATGTTACTATAAGTTTTTTAAAAAGGTATTTGCCAAATCATTTTCATATTAATTAGGTACAATCACATACAGGCATGAGGTGGTTCATGAAGTGTTTTGAACCTCAGTAAAAATTCTCTTGAAAGTTGTTGGGTATTCCGGTTTAAGTGATGTCTGCAGGTTTTCATGTAAAAAAATAATCCCAGTTTTTAATTCAAATGAAATGATGATAGGAGAAGCTTGTATTGTTTTCCTTCCCATTAATTTAGATACAAACCACATACATTTGGAGAAAAATAATGAATGCAGTCAACATATTTATTTGTTATGTCTTCATCCAGAATATAACAGGAGGGGAATCTTTTTATTTGTGTGTGTGTGTGTGCTTATTTATCCAGAAAGCATAAGGCTCTTACACTTTTTTTTTTTTTTTTTGGGGGGGGGGGTGCATTGCATATAACATTGGAACACAGATCTAATTTAGATTATCTGTTTTAGATATCAAAATTCTAAACGTTTTGGTAATCCTACTGTAGCATGCTTTGTTAAACTTTTAAGGTATTCTTGGTGTTTTGTAAGTAATATTACTACTAATAGTAACTGTAAAAATTTGAAATCATTGTTAAAAGGTGAGACTTCTAATTCTATACATATATGAACAAAGATTTTGGCTGAAATTTGGTTGTTCTTTCCCACCCCCCTCTAGCTACAGATCTCTATTGTTGTTACTGTTAAACTGAGAAGTAAAGTACAGGGTGTCCAGAAAGTCACTGTGCACTTATTTATAAACAGACAAAACTGCACAGTGACTTTCTGAACACCCTGCAGAAGAAAGATTACCAAAAGAAAGATTTAAATTGAATGACCATTCTCAACATTCTACCTAGACTTGGTTTAAAGATGGTTTCATCTTAACATCAAACCAATGCAGCTCAAAATTTTCTTTATTGACATTCGGAATTTTGTGTATTACTATGCTTTGGACTGTGTGCAGTGTCCTGCATGAAGCAGAAATGGTACGGCATTTCTAGTTACGGCATTCAACCGGCAATCTGTGGATCTCGGGATCGAAACTGAATGCCAAACATGGTCGCCCTTTCAGCCATTGGAGCATTAAACGTCGTGTTCAATCCCACTACTTGTTCATAAAAAGAGTATCCCAAGAGTTGGAGGTGGGTGCTGCTGAGCTAGTACATTCATTCTGATAGGCAGCTAGTCATAGTAGGCGTAGCCATACACATTGTTTTAAAAAAACATACTTGAAACGCCATCAGTAGGGTCTGTGTTTTGAATGCACTGCCCACACTTTGAAACGTATGAATACAGTTTCACTTTCGTCTCTACAAAGTTATGTTAACCAAGTAAGTCTCGAGAAAAAGAAACAGATTTTGAACATTGTTTTTGATTTTTACTTCTTCCCAAGATGTTCAGTGTATTAAACATTACTTCTTTAAACAGAACAATGAAGTAACAACTAGGTGATGATCTGTCAAAACCAAAACAGTTTTGGATGATACACAACGTAGTTATTTCTTACTTGGTAGAGTCTGTGACCGCGATGAAGAAGTCCCAGTTTAACGTATGTATTCCTATAACTTTGTGGCCTTGGTACTGCGGATAGGTGTCCTCTACAGGGAAATTACTTGTTTAATTATAAGTTATTCGGTGTAATGTCTGTGTGACGGATAAAAACTTTAAAAATGAAGGAAAGGGGGAAAGTCTTGGCAGTTGCTTAAGAAGTGTGGGGGCGAAAGTCTTTGCTGTGGGGAAAGGGGGGGTGCATGCGTGTGTTACATGGGTACAAGTAAAGAATTATTAAAAGATCTGATGCAATGTCGTTAGTAATTTTGTTATTCTAAACTTTAGCCACTTTATTCCGTTTGAAAACGAGATTTAAATCAGTTGTTTAAAAATTATTTATGTATCAGTGTTTGTTTTAATGATAAACATTTCCGTTATATTTTAATTTGTTAAACAACACTAATAACAAAGGGTTAGCGTTACTTCGTTTGGTGTTTTACAGAGCAGTATTTCACAGACTATTTTTTAGTGGTGGATGCACGAGAAGTGTTAGGTAAATGTTCCGTTTTTTGTTTTTTTTAAATAAGTTTGTTGCCGTCATGACTTGTATATACCACAAAGTACGGTAGTGCTTAATATGTAAGGATGGGAAGGAAAAAACTGGCCGCCGCATGTTGTGTATTGCTCATCATGTGTAAATATTTCGTGAATGGTCTAAGTCTAGGTGAGTCATTTAACTGCTTTAATTATTTTAAATACATAACAACCTTAACCCCCTCTAAAAAAATGGTTTCCTACACGAAGCTCGATTTTTTCCAGTTGTACGTAAGTTACACAGCAACAACTCTTTAGTTGGTTTAAAAATAAATATATTTAAAATAGTGGGTTAATATTTAAAATCGTTAAATTACTTTTTTTTAAAATATACTACGTGAAAATACGCCAAGTAAAATCAACAACTGAGGTGTAACTTATAATTACCTTGTGAGGGGGGTATTCGTCAGCCACGGATGAATAACAATATAAAATAATGAGGTGACAGGCTGAACAGCAGTATTGTAAGCTGTATTTCTAATTTTTGGCAACTTCCAACACTTAGGATCTAGACTTTCTACATTTTTCCAACATTGTAAGGATGTTCATCTGTTAGGTAGGTTGAACACTCAGTTTTTTCTGTGTGTATGTGCCTGTGAATTATAAAGCGTAAAAAATATGTTTTAATCCCTCCCTGTATATATATATATATATATATATATATGGGGAACTTCATCTGGCATGAATGAATCGGAGAGAAGGAAGTGTTCGTTCAATTATACATAATTAGTGTTTATTTAATTGACTCAACGAACACAATGATATTTATGTTTTGATTCACTAGATAGAGAAAGATTTTCATTAAGTAAAAAATTAATACATACATATACGTATATATACACTGATGGCCAAAATCTTGAGGCCAATGAGCATAAAGAAAAAATATGTATTTTGCGCTGTTAGACTCAACCTCTTATTTGAGTAGAGCTTCGAAAGATGAAAATAAGAAAAGGGTAAAAACATTTAACATTTACTAGGGAAAATGCTTGTGTGGAAATGACTGGACCTTTCAGCAGGGAAACGCTGCAATCCACAATGCCCGCAGGACAAAGGACTTTTTCATGGCGAATAACGTGGTTCTTTTGGATCATACAGCGTGTTCACCCGAACTGTACCCCATTGAAAATATTTGGGGGTGGATGGCAAGGGAAGTCTGTAGAAATGGACGTCAATTTCAAACAGTGCACGATCTTTATGAAGCTATATTCACCACTTGGAATAACATTCCAGCCAGCTTTCTGCAAACGCTTATATCGACCATGGTAAAGCGAATGTTTGCAGTTATTTAAAATAGAACAAATAGGGTTATACATATCTTTATTTTACATAGGATAGAAGTTGAGTGTTATATTTGAAATTATTTTGTAGGCTCATCGCGTCGTTGCAGGCCATGTCCAACCATGCTCTATCTGACCACCTTGCATCTTGACAGTTGCCCTGCATCGTAGTTTCCATTACAAAAGCCTCCACTGTAAGCTTGACGTGTCCTAAAGCACACTGCTGTTCTCTTTATGCTTTCCACGGTACATTTAATATGAGGACGATTGTGAGGATTTTTGGTTTCTCAGTTGTTACAAGCACCTCACTTTTCTTAGGGTACGACTTGTTGCCGATCTCTTTTTGAATATTAATTCATATTCCTTCGTTTTCCAGTGGTGATATTAAGAACACAGAATATTCCCGCCTTAAAAATTTTAAATACCTGATGTAAACACATATTTATGAGCCAAGTATATTAGTGCTTTTGCTGTTATATACCCTTCCCAGAAGTGGTAAGGTTTCAGTAGCTTCGTAACACTACCACAAACAAAAATAAATGTCAAAATGTGGGTCTGTTACATTCTATTCACCACGACTACACCAGTTGTGGTTGTCAGGTAACTTACTGATCAGCATGTTCAAAATCATTGTAATGTAATGCATTCAGCACTCTGTAGTTTGAACTTTATTTTATTTGTTTGTATTGGGTTTGCGTTCATACATTGCCGTATCAGTTTTCACAGGTTTAGAGTACGTTAATAATTCTATTTAATAAGTATTACTTCCATTGACAGTTAGTGCAAAAATTTACTTCGTATTTAACAATAGGTATTTTTACGCGTTTCCTTCTCAGACTTGAAGAATGGAAAAATGATCGTATTCATAAATTTGAGTTTTGTTTGATTAAAATAACCCATAGATATCTTCTGTGAAGGACATCGATTGTTTTGCATTATGGTAAGCTTAATTAACGGTAATTTACTGATTTGCCGCAAATTTGTTCCCATTAATGTTTGTAATTTATGAAATATATGATTTTTATAACATTTTAATACTTTAAGTCATATAGCCCTACAACAGTATTTCGTTTTTTACTTCCACGTGAGGTCCGTTGAGGTAAGTATGTTTTTTCAGTGTGTGTGTGTCGTTGAATTTTGAAAAGAGTGTTCGTTTTTAACCTCGGTATCTTGGGTTTTTATCGTGCTGTGTACATAATTATATGAACGTTATGGGTGCGTTGTAAGCCAACTTCAGGAGATCCATTTCTACTTATCAGTTCCAGTGGATTAGTTGTTATAACCTGTATTTCTGTTTGTGTGTTCCTTGTTTTGTAAATCTGTTTCATTAGGATGTGAATGTGAGGACACATGTATATACAAAAATACATCGTATAACTTAAAGATGTAATAAAGTTTTTACAGTGAAATATGTATTTCATGTTTTTATGTTTATTATTTTTTAGTCTTTTAAGATTAATTTTAAGGAATATTTTCATGGACTCGTATTTTTCGTTAGGCCCTCAAATTTTCGTAGGCTCTAGGCACTGTGCCTAATGAATAATCCGGTTATGTTAGGAGCAACAACTGTGTGAAATTTCTGAATAACTGTTTCAGATGTGATGTTTGTCATTGAGCACTATATCTACTTTTTTTCTTTTTTTTTTTTACAAATATGAGACTTGTTAATAAAGGCAAGAAGTTTGAGAAATCGGTGTATCTTTATCGATATATGGTTCTTTATCTGCTGTCCTCCAGAACCACAGCGACATGTCCGTGGACTTACAACGCTAGAAACCGAGTGTCGATACCTGTGGTGGTTAGAGTACAGAGAGCTCATTGTGTATCTTTGTGCTTAATTTTAAACAAACGAAAACCGTATTTTTTCCCATTGAAATACGTTTTGCCCTTCTCACATCATGGTTTATATCTCAGCTTAATTTATATTGTATATACATTTATTCTGTTGTTTTTTACCGTATTGTCTGAAAAACAACATTGTTTTAAAATATCGTCCAAGGCAAGTTTATTATTTAAATTATGTATCGATTTACTATATCTCGTTTTTGCTATTTCATTTTGATTAAAGATAAATAAATGTTGTGGTGGAGACACGAACCAATATATATATATATATATATCAACGTTTGTTTTTTAACTGGAGGTACCGTGTTGAACCTACAACTCTGATCATATGAACTAGTTTAAATATATAGTTTAATATATCAATAAATAAAACATGGTAAATATATTTGTGATGTGATACATTTGATTAAGATACATATTATATGATTTTGTATATATTTAGATTGAGTTTGTAATTATTGATAAATAAGTAATATAGTGCCCGAACGACAGAAAACGTTCGTGATTTGTAAATTTTACCAGGGTTTTTTAAAGTACTCGTATGAATAAATAATAAAAACTTTCAGGACAGATAGAACCATCTGAATATATAAAAGTATTAGACTTTTTGCTGAAGGTACCCGTATTAATAAAATAAATAGTAAATAAATTGATAAAACCGTAAGATTCGTGCCTAAACATATATTAACCCATACTAATACTTGCGCGCATAATAAATATTCTTATACAAGGTTTGTCTAACAGGCTGTATTACAAAAAACATGACCTGTCCAGGATTTAGCACATGCAACTTAAGTTTATATGTTCTATCTATATATTAGTATTCTAAAGCATATGCTGTAATCGTACACGTGACTACAAAGCAGAAGAATGTTCCGTTTGACTGGTATTCTTGGAGGGGGGGAGTCTACGTGACGAAACGTGATCCTGATAGCACAGCGGTAAATCTGCGGAGTCAGAACTGTAGAAACTAGGTTTCGATACCTGTGGTGGGACACCATAAATATCTCGTTGTTTAGCTGAAATAGAAACTGACGAAAAGCACAGCATTAAATATATTTCCTATTCATTTTTAAATATAAAATAATTGTCAAAAAATATCCGTAATGGATTTTCTCTTGTCACGGCTTATTTTGTTTGTAGTTTAATCAGTCAGTTTTTGTATAATCAAGCTATTTTAAACCAGTTTTGTGTTACTGACTTCAAAAATAACTTTGATTGTCTTTTTGAGCATTTTATATATTAAACTTTGAGGTAGATTAATAAACTTTTATTCTGTCGTGTTTGTTTGTTTTTTGAAAAGCGAAATGTGGTGTAAGAATATTTTTATTGTATTTTTCTTTTAATATTAAATAAAACGTAATGAACAAAACTAAATCACAGATGTACTGTATCTTGTTATTATGAGTAAGTTTTTTTGTGTCGTTGTGAAAATTAACCGGTATTTTTTGCGCAAATTTAAGAGTTGGAGTTCAGCAAGATAGGGACAACTATAAAAGTAAACGGTCTCACATGGCCATGTGGTTAAGGCGCTGGACTAGTGGGTTGGAATTCCCGTCACACCAAACATGTTCGCCCTTTCACTCGTGGGGGCGTTATAATGCTACGATCAATCCCACTATTTCTTGGTAAAAGAGTAGCCCAAGAGTTTTAGCGATGGGTGGTGATGATTAGCTGCCTTCCTTCTAGTCTTACACTGCTAAATTAAGGACTGCTAGCGCAGATAGTCCTCATGTAGCTTTGCGCGAAATTCAAAACAAACAACAAAATAAAAGTACAAAATAAAGTGAAGTCATCACATTAGGATTTGGTATATAGGATTATGTATCCGTAATTTTTTCCCTGAGATGTTGTCAGCACAATTTTTTTCTCTTTTTACATAATTTTCAACATTTGGAAGCTAGAAACTTTCCCAGTATTATCGACCATAAATTTAACTAAAGGTCACTTTAGTTATTCTAACAAGAAAAACAGGTGCCCAACCTGATTGGGTAGCAATAAACTCATTATTGTATCTTATTAATTTTAAAATTTCTACATTTTAAACTTTTACCTGACCTACAGGGTGTAAGTGTTGTCTATAAGTTTGTATGTTTGAACTTTCACATAGTGAAGGCTAAAATACTTCTAGTTTGATCGATTTAGTCTTGCTGTTAACATCCTCGTATTTCTTGGAAAATGTACATGAAGCCTAACCGTTCGGTTTAGTAACTCGATGTTTAGAAAGACTTCCTTTCCGTCCAGGATTAAAAGTTATAGTAGTACAGGATGTAGTTTTAGTTGGTACGGCAAACCCTACACACGCTACAGGCGTATCGTCCAATGGCGTGTCCTGCACGCGGCATGATAGTGCGCGTTTTGCTCGTTCACGTTCGACTGTGACTCAGCAAGCAAGCAACTAACAAGTTAAGTGCGTAGCAGCAGGATAGCATCGTCAGTGGAAGCTTAGCTGGCGTCGTGGGTTGTTCGGTCCTCACGACGACGTACAGTTGAAACCTCTGTTTCCAATCTACCTACAGGCAAAACTAAAGTTAGTTAGTGCTGTGAAAGGGGTGCTTTATAAACAGCCCACGTAAAGTTTTTTTTTTTTCAAGGTGAGGAAATTCAAGTAGATTTACTGCACTTTTTTAGATTCTACTGTGTTGAGCTTCGTTCTAGTCCAGTCTTGGGTTGTTCTCATGTACTTATAACGTATAATGTAGTTCTGAAACTGTGGTAGTTTGTATTTAACTTACGTTACTTTGTGTTTGAATGACTGGCAGTTGGAGCCAGGCTAAAATTGGTCTAATGTTGCAGTGCTTCACACGTACGTGTCCTCTACAAGTTAGCAGAAAACTAGGCTTAGTGTTCATTCACAGACTTGGTGAAAGACAAGGCAGTTGATGTAGATGTATTAAGATATATTTGTAGATACAGACTAAAAGACATTTCAGTAGTTCTGAGAGACTTAAGTTTTGTAGCTGTATTTTTTTAATATTTTGTAGTCGAGCTGGGATTAATACGCTAAAGGTCAAAGGTCACAACTCAGCATGCCTGTTGCTGCCTCAGCTGGTCAGAATGATTCAAGTGTAACCAGGTACCACCCATTACTACCTAAACCTGGTCATCATGGGAATTTGAGCCCCACTTTATTGTCCCCAGGATCAAATCACATTTTCTCAGGAGATCCTCAGGCTTGTCTTCAGGTAGGGTTATTGTACTTAGGTTAAACTTTTAAACAACGTTTAATTACATGTTTTCACTCTAATAACCTCATGAGTTTTATGGAACAGCTACTTGTCAAGTGAATCAGAAAAGACTTGAATAAAGCTACATGTGAATGTTTTAGCAAAATCTTAATAGTAATAGAACTAGATTGTTGAATTTTTGCCAGTGAAGCATTGTGTGTGTCTACTATATTGGTAAACATTGATGATTGAACTCATATCAGATGTTTCTTTAACCCAATGGTATTTAAAGCTAAACACAGTAAGGAATTATTTAATATACTGGAAAATCTCTTCAGGAAAAGATTGAGTTTGATACAGGTTATGTATAGAACACTAGTTGTTGTTTGGGTATCATCAGACAACACAATAATATTGTAGCTCTGTATCTAAGGAAACATATTAGTTGGTTATGTATAAAACACTAGCTGTTTGGATATCAGACAACATAATATTGTAGCTCTGTACTCAAAGAGCTTGATATTTTAATGTTATGTATAGAACACTAGTTGTTTGGGTATCATTAGACAACACAATAATATTGTAGCTCTGTACTAAAGGAAACGTATATTTTAATGTTGGTTAGGTATAGAATGCTAGTTGTTGTTTTGGCATTAGACAAAACAATGATATTATAGTTAAGGAAACATTTTAACATGTATTGTGTTTAAAGTAGTAATTGTAGTTTTGGTATCAGACAACAAAATTATATGCTATTGAAAGACTTCATATGCACTTGCCTTAAAAGACTATTCATATCCTCTTCATCAGGTTAATATTGAATTAATGGACACAAGTGTTTCTTTCTGGAACATTGCCATGGAAATTTTGTGTAGCCATAAAGAAGGGTATTTATGCCCTTTCCGAGTTTTCATTTCACCAGTTTCTGATAAGTATTGAAATCTTAAAAGATGTGTATTTTGTTGTGTATATAATATAAAACTGGAATTTAAAGGAAACAAATTTGATAGTGACCAACTTTTCAGCAGTAACATGTTTATTAAGTGCAGTTCTCCAAAAGAATAATTCCATTATTGACTTAAAAAAGATGGCTATAGGAGGGGTAGAGGCCATTTTACTGCATTAATAAAGAGAAATACCTTTAGATTCCACTGCAGGGATGGCTAACTACATAGTGTTTTGATCAAATGGACAGCTTCTTGCTTGGAAGTAGCCAAGTGTATTTTGGCACACTTTGCTGAACTTTATAACCTTTGAAATAGAATTCAGTTGCTGAGTCTTATTCCTCATCTGTCAAATCTTTCACTTGGTAATGCAGATCATGTAGGTGCATTGCTTCATGAGCTGTGTCTTAAGATAACTTTTCTGAATTGTTTATTCCTTATCTTTGGAGAGTTCACATCAGGATCGTATCTTCATTGAGGATATCGGGATGGATATCACGAGTACAGAAACCAAGAACTGTTTCATCTACAACAGCTTTACTGTAAAGCATTCTAGCACAGTTGAGATGCTTGTGATATTGAATGGATACTTTAAGTTTTATGAAGTACACCAGGTATTGATAGAATGGAGTTCTAGAGTAGTTGGCACTTCAGGATGGTTTCTAAATTGTGTTTTTATTTTAAAGTAGTTTAACAGTTTCTTAGTTGTAATTGCAGATGTGATGAAAATATTTTGAAACTCTCTTCATCACTTTTGTGAGCTCAAGATGAAATGAAACTGGCAACATGGAAACCTCTATTGGCATTCTTTAGTGATTTTCATAGTGGCTGCATTATTGTGAATACTTTTTGGCATCGTTTATGAGAAATATCTTGAAATTGATTCATAACATAGTTCATAGTGTTTTAAGATTCATTGATGTTGTGATGAACGAATGAAAATTACCACAAAGGGAGTTCTTGATTAGAATACCAATCTTTTGTTGGACATCCATATACTCAGTATTTAGTTTTTTTCATACCTTTCTTATGGTTGAGAATTTTGTCAACTTGGGTGTTGCTACATAAATAGGTATTAAGCATAAATATTTTTAATAATGTATAAAAAAAAAGTGTTAAACAGTAAACAGGCAACCAAGCTTGTGGCTAGACAATATTTTATCTGTTAATTTTTAAATGTCAACTTAATACAGGTTTCTAGGACTTCAAAAAGAGTGATAATCATACTATCTAGTCCTTCATGCTTACATTAAACCTGGGAAAGTATTTTATTATAAGACAAGTGCACAGTCAAACACTTGGTAGTATTGATGCACATGAAAATCTGGGTAGCATTTACTGTAGTTGTTTCAGTTGTGTTTTTTTGTGAACTATTGTAAATTGAGTAAGTTAAAATGCTGATAGTTATGTTATTTAAGAATTGTAATTAAAACTGAAGCATTACTGTAGAATAAGTAATCAAAATTAATTGTTCTCCATACAACTATTTACTGTACTGATTGTCATTTAAGTGAATCTTGTAGACCATAAACATTTGGAAAAATTTTACTTTGTTGTTAAAGTGATACTCAGGAGCTGTTAAAACACAACTTGCATATTTTCATTTTTAATGTAATAAAATATTTTTTTTCTACCTGTAGAGTTGATAGTAAAACCATTTTGGCATGCTTAGCAGAGGAGAATATTCCATTCTTTGTTTTAGGTTTTAGAATCACTCCTTACAGTCATGATGTTATTGTTGTTAGCCTGATATTCTGGGTTTAATTAAACTCCTAAGAATTACTTTGGTAATTTTATTGTGTTCAGTGTAGAGAAAGAAGGTAAAGTTTATTACTGTATGACTTCAGTACTATTATGCTTTGATTTAATGTTGTTTCTTTAGAAATTAACTGCAATATATTTTATTTAGCTGTATAGTTCCTGTCGTAGGTATTTGTGCAAAATACCTGAACTTTCATGAACTAGTCCAGATATACAAGATAGTAATGGGTTAAGCAGTGTAATGATGTCATTATTCATTGTGTCCACTACACTGATGTATTACATAACTTACAATGTTACAAGGACAGTTCATAATGTCTTTTTTTTTTTTAAGTTATCAATAAAATTATTTCCTGTATTAAAAGGAAATTCGCCAGCTAGCTTCTCCCACAAACCTTATTCATCAAGGAGCTGATAATACTCTAACAGCTTCCAGTCATCCACCATCACACTTGTTTGGTCGTCACACTCCAACTGGACTTTTTCCTGTGCAACCAGTAATGGAACAGCATTCATTTCCTCCACCTCATCGTAGCTCCTCTAGTGGCTATGATCTTAGAGAAGTCCCTCAACGGAGATCACATCAAGGTTGGTTAGTTTTTTTCACCTTTTGGAGTAATTAAAAATGCTTCTCTTTCAGTTTGACCTCCTGAACTTTGATGGAAATGAATAAGTTTGTTCCTTTTTAGTGATTTTCAGAAAAAAGGCATCTTTGGAGAATTGTTGCATAATTATTTCTGGGTTTTACATTGGTTTATCAAAAGTGATTACATAAGGAAAATTTTTAATCTGTTGTCTCAGGCTTAAATTGCCATCCCATCAAATGTGCTTGCCTCTTTTGGTATATGTGGGTATTTTTCTTATAGTAAAAGCCATATTGAGCTATATGCTGTGTCCACTGAGGGGAATTGAACCCTTGATTTTAGTGTTGTAAATCCAAAGCGTTACCACTCTACCACTTTTAGCTGTAGGGGCATAATAAGATGAAGCTAAATTCCACTGTTCATAATGAAAATAATAAACCAAGAATTGGTGGTGATGACCAGCTGCCTTCCCTCTAGTATTTCACTGCTAAATTAGGTATAGTTTTTCCTCGTGTAGCTTTGCAAGATGTTACAAATAATAAAAAAAACCCAAAACAATCAGTGTTAGTGTTACACAAGAGGTTATTACTTTTTGTATAAGACCTATTAAGTTATATTAATTGACTTTCAACTCTCAGATTACAACTCATTTATATGCCAGTCATTTCAGGTGGGGTTCACTTACATCCTATTGAGTAATTTTGTTTTTGTACAATTACAACACTCAGTGTAGAAATCAGGTGAAGTCTTTCATTTTATGTATAAAGACCATGGAAATTTTATCAGTAATTAGTGGAATTAATTACTTTGTTTATATATATATTTTTACATTTTGTATGTTATTAGGAATCCTCTAACCAGCTAAATTGTGAATTCACTAGTGAATTAGAGCACAAATAGTTGAGAAATATGATTTGGAAAGCTGTTGGGAACAATATTTCTTAGTTAAACAAGACAGTTTATAAAACGTTTCTTAGTGTATTGATTGTATGTCTAATAATAGTAAGAGTATTACATAACATATTTTTATTTCTAAATATTGTTAATAAGTTGATGTTTTGCAAAAGTTTCTGTTCTGAATTCTACAAAGTACGATGAACATAATATTTATCTTGTGATTCTTGTTATGGATTAAAACACATTTTGTAAACAATGGCTGGGTTCTGTTAATATGATTTCATTCGTTTTTGAAGGTTTTTAGGATAATGAAACGAAATACCTCTGAAGAATATTCAAGCATGCAAGGGAAACTCATCAGTAATATGGATAGTAATTAAGATACACATTTAATTGGCTGTCTGTTTTGTAGTGATGTCAAATTTTCAGAATGATGAACAAATGTAAAAGAAAATAGTAATTGTTATAAAACCTGCTTTTAACTTTTATAATTAGTTAAGCAGGCTTGTAGCAAAGCTGAAGTGATCTATGTGTTGTTGAAGTTCTTCAGATATTTACAAGAAAATTATTTGCGTTTCAGTGATTTTATTTTTCTCGTACTAAGCATTCCAAGCAAAGCATGATATTTGTGTTTTAAATATCAGGTCCAAAGGGATTTGTGGAAAATGTCCCTTTTTTTGCAATAATATTCATATGTGAGAACTTTGGGAGTTAGAATATAGTTGTGACACAATTTCCCTCCTTTTTATACTGTGTTAGGCACAGAAGCATCTGTAATCACTGGAAATAAGTTATCATTGCACTATTAATGGTGTGTTATTTTTAAAAGCTTAGAATGTAAGTAAAAAATATTTAACATTTGCCCTCTGGTCATCCCTTACGTGTATAAATTCAGGGGATTAATAACATGCTTTCATTTCTGTTTTTGGTGCTAAGGGGATGCACCTTTATAACATCAAATTTCACTCTAGTTCACCAAAGTTCATATTCTAGCAGTTTAAATAAAACATAATAATTTTTAAAAAATCTCTAAGGAGAGTCAGCAAAAACTCTCCACCCCCAAGGGAAGTAAACTGGAACCAGGCCTGTGAAGGAACTAATGGAGTTAGACAATTTTTGTCATTTCCGTTTTGGCAGTCTGCTATGTACAGGGAGAGTCATTAGAAACTGCGTTTTTTGGAGGGGAGTTATTTTGTGCACGAGGATGAGAAATTACTAGAAAAGTCACATACTTACATATGAACAACCATTAACAAAAAAGATAAATAATACTGTAGGATATTGTAAGAAAGATAGATATTGGTATTTGTAAGAAGACATAATAGCGGGGGGGCCTCACTCGCATGTTTTCAAAACATTCTGTACTTACAAACTATGAGTTAATAGGCTGAAAAAACATAGTGCAAATAGTCAACCATTGCCGTTCTAGGAATATGTCGTAGAGGCTAGATAACTCATAGTAATTCAACTTAACGTGGCCAGTTTAAACTGACATAAACATTATTTATGGTTGTGAGATTGCTAATATGGAAATTTTAAAACGTGTATTTTTATGTACACACGTACATTGTCACACGTAATGATTTTAGTTGTTGGTTTTAAATCGCAGCGACCCTGTTTGTAATTTAAGTAATTGCAGTGGTACAGACTCGCAAATAAGGTAACAGTAACAGAGCGTATTTCTGAACGTGTTGGTATTATTAACGGTCAAACATATCTTGTTATTTGTACACGATAAAAGAAACTGTTTTATATGGTGACAGAACAAAAATATTTATGAACTTTAATTCTACCACGGTGTAAAATACAAACATCCATTGATTGTTTCTATAACCATAGAAAATGACATGCTGTTTATATTTTACACGGTGATAGAATCAGACACGTTTATGTACTTTCACACAGGAGCGTAGTTTACAGTACAGTGCAGGATTAGGGAATTTTTTTAATTATTAAAAACACGTGGAAATTTTGTTTTAGAAAAAAATGTTTTAAGTGAATATTACGAAGGTCAAGCGTGTTTTTAAAAATCCAGAGGTCAGAAGATGACAGACCTTTTAGAATATTGGGTTGAACCTATACACACACCACATCTCTGTTTGTACAATGTACAAGGCAGTAAAAACAGTTATGGTTATGTGCTTGTATTTTATATGGTGATAGAATCAGCCATGTTTTAAGTATTTTTACACCGTGTTGTTACCAACGTAAGAACTAGAACGTCGTAGTATTAGCATCACTAAACGTGTCCAGTTTCTTGCATGTGGTAGCAGTAACGGACTTATTTGGCGTGCATGTCCATGATAGTAGCGTGTGCAAATTTATTTATTTTTCCATGTTACCAGCAGCTGGTCACGTACATGTACGTGGTAAGTCGCACTTCCTGCGAGTACAGCAGCTTAATTCATGTGAGATATTTTTTTTTTTTTTGTGGGTGGACTTTCATTTCAAGTTGGTTCTCTTATCTACATTCTTATACTTGCTAGTTAACCAACGTTTATCAACTTACTAAGCGCTGGCCCAACCGTCTATCGAATCCTCTTTGGGGACCCAACAATAGTTAGCGCCCCGCGTGATTTTGCTCCACGAGCCCCATGAGGTCTACTAACAAGGCTAACTGGTGTATACCTCACATAACCTGAAATAGGTTGGTTAAGGTATACGTAGGTAGATAAACATTTCCAAACACAAATGTTTCAAATTTGCTACGTTTTTATTATTATTTTATTTTATTTTTGCATATACACTGATTTCTAGTAGTAAGCCTACTTTTGGAAACTCTTACACTGGTTTCTTTGACATCTTGTAACGTACAATGGTACTGAGTGATGGAAATTTGTTATATGAACATATGGTGTTTTCCAGATGTACAGTGTTATAGTTTGTTTAATGTCTTGAATTACGTCTATATGTGAATAGTGTACTGATCCCAGAGTGAATCTAGAATATTGAATCTAAAAATAGGTGTTTTATTCATTCCTCATAAAATAGCTCAATATTCATTATTCATAGATGCAGTTTTTTATTTTTATACAAGACGTTTTTTAATTTTGTTTTTACATTTTATGCACTGGATATGTATATAGAACGTGTGTATGCACGCCATCATAAGTCTGGCTTGTTCCACAAACAAAAGGTTCCTACTTCGTATGTATGGTGTGTGTGTGTGTGTGTGTGTACCGTACCACGTAGAACATAGCTTAGTTCTCAAACCCAGGAGGTAACGGATGACTGCTGTGAGTTAGATTATGACCCTAACGTCCGGGAGGGTTGGGAAAAAAGGCGGGCTCTTTCTAAGATTCGATAGAACTGAGGGCAGTGTTCGTATATGTTGTGGACTGCTGCCGATGTGTGTAACACAGATGGTAGGCCATGAATAGTTGATTTTCGATCCACGGAATTCTGCCGGCAGGTCTACCCTGCTTCCTCTATGTAGACAGCGAATGACGGTTTATCAGGCTAGGAATTAGGTGGCCCAATTGAGCTGCTGGCTCTAACAACAGGATGTGGGACACACTACACTGCTGGCTGTTCAGTACAAGATAACTAAGCACACGTCGCCCGCATCGTTCGCTCTCCACCATGACGCTGTCCTGATGATGGTGGCGAGGCTCTGGCAATCAACTGACACGCACGCAGGAAATTTTTCAAAGTATCACTCCAAGCTAGAACGATTTTTTTGTAGTTTTACATGTTTGTACGTCTCTCCATGTATAATTTTTTATTTTTTTTTCTGAGTTGTTAGAATAAAAGGAATTATGGCTTTAAGAGGTCGTTATCCCCTTCAGTCGCCCTCGGGCGAAATGAGCGTAAATAGTTGTATAGTAAGAGCTTCGTTCGTTTTTGGATTTCGCGCATAGCTACACGAGGGCTACCTGCACTAACCGTCCCTAATTTAGTAGTGTAAGACTAGAGGGAAGGCAGCTAGTCATCACCGCCCACCGCCAACTCTTGGGCTACTCTTTTGCCAACGATTAGTGGGATTGACCGTCACATTATAACGCCCCCACGGCTGAAAGGGCAAGCATGTTTGGTGCGACTGGGATTCGAACCCGCGACCCTCAGATTACGAGTCGAACGCCTTAACCCACTTAGCCATGCCGGTTCGTATCGCACAAAACTGTATTTGAGGGAACTCACATGTACAGTATCTTACAAGCAGGCAATTTGAATGAGACGTATCTCATTTAATATGCAGTGGTTGTTTACTCATTCTGTTAGAAATTTAAATCGGCTGTTAGGAAGGGTATCGTATTTCTGCTAGTCATATTCTACACGATATATGAAGCAGGGAATTTTAAAGTCTGTATTGTTTAATAGAGATATTTCTTTTTGTGTTTAGTAGGTCACTAATGTGACACAATCCAGCTTAGAACGTACACCTTTTCTTCTCATTATTGTTTCGTATTCTCGTAAAATACATAATATTTTGCATTCAGTGATATGTTCAGGCCGTCACATGATATTTTCCTGCTCATTTTTATGTGTGAATTGTATCATGTTGTAGCATGGTAAATTATTTGTTCCCATTTGGTCAAAACTCTAAATTGTAGTTTAGAGTAGAATTTCCCACCCCCAACTAAAGACTGCGGATGACGTTTTTCAAGTTAGCAAATGTTCTGAGTTAAGGACGGAATCCCCGTCACACTAAACACGCCCGCTCTTTCGGCCGTGGGAGCGTTATAATATGACGGTCAATCTCACTATTTGTTGGTAGAAGAGTAGCCCAAGAGTTTGCAGTGGGTGGTGATGACTAGCTTCCTTCCTTGTAGTTTTACACTGCTAAATTTGGGACGGCTAGCGCAGATAGCCCTCATGTAGCTTTGCGCGAAATTCAAAAACAAATAAACAAAATGCTGGAACCATTAAATGCCTTCTATAAATTGAACAACCTCTTAAATAAGTGGTGTATGGTACAGTATATTATCCAAGCTGGTGGGGGTTCTGGATTAAGTGGGCTTTGATGGACAGTCTTCTCCAGATCCACGAAGGCACTAAGCTAAATCTGATGTAACGATGCCCCTGTTCCATGTTGATGAAGCTTGTTACGTTATACAAGTGGAAGTTGATAAGAGTATCCGTTCTGATTTTTGGTTCTCATTGTAATTGATGGACTTTCACACAGACACAAATGTATTTTATTCATGTGTGTGTACATCTGCATCTGTGGTAAAGGAGTGAAATAATATACCAACTTTCATTTGTTGATTGTTATCGTTTGTCATTAGCTGTTAGACTGTATATTATTCTCAATTTACACTTTTCACAAAACGCATGTATTGCCACAGTATAGTCTTAGGCTTATGTGATATACTCTCCATCTTCAGTGAAGATTACCAGTTGATTTTTATAACTTATTAAGCGTATTCATCGAGTGCCCAAACGTGAATGCACATTTTTACCATACAGAAGATTTGTTAGTTATTTTAATGGATCATTTCAAGTCCAGAATACCTTTTATTTCTTAATTCAAGATAAAGTAGCCCCCTATCTTTAGGATACAGATTTAACCCTTTGATAGAAATTGATTGTAATCAATGAATCAGCTGTTGTACACTATTAATATTTTTGTCTGGCAAGATAATGTATAATTTCACACACCTTTGGTGTTACATCTGTTGGATCTTGTAAAGTGAATGAAAAACTCATTGTTCTACCTCAGCACAATGCATTATAAATTTTTAAAATAATTAAAAATATGTATAGACTTTTTGTATATTTTTGAACGCCAGTCATTTCTCTGGCCCTAGTATTATTTTAAATTATTTGAAGTGAGGCTTGAATGAACGTTTCATAACCCGTTTTTTAAGTGTTTATTGTTAATATTGTTGGGACCAGTGCATGTTGAGTGTGTTTTCTTACTTTTGCCAGTGACCATTGTTGTTTAGAAGATCACCCTTTTGGGGGATGAATTCTTCTGTGGATCAGTCAGTCCAGTTTACAAAACGTGTTAACAATTGTATGAGTAAGATTTCTATTTCAACAACTAGATAAAAATAAAATTTTCGTTGTCAGTGTACTCTTGTTTTGAACTTGTGAGTACTAAGTTTGTTTTAGTTAAAATATGTATCTCAGGATGATTGGTATGGGTATTAACACTTACTAATAAAGCAGAGAACCACGTTTCAACCTTAGGTCATCTTCAGGTTAACAAAGAGAGAGCTTGCAACAGCTGAAATACATTTTTGGTTAAGTGGGTTTCTAGACATCACGAATTTCTTTTAGTAACATTTATATTATTTTGTATTCTTTAAATTTTGATGACGTCGAAAATATACGTATGGGAGTTTCTTGTTTTTGTAATTAATGGTGAGCAGGTGCAGGCTGGAGGTATCATGAGCCATGACGTATTATATAATATAAACTGTTATTTAGCAAAAAGTCAATGCATATAATAACGTTTAAAACTGACGAACTGCTCAACCGAATGTCACTAAACTTAACTTGTAACCTTAAGGCTCCCTCGGGAAATGATATAATTTGATCAGCTTTTGCATCTGGTCTCCCGAGTCACCCCAGGGGTTCCCATATCTTCCTGGTAAACCTGTTGGATTTTCACTATTCATGCGTAAGCTAGTTGCTGATATATAACGTTTCCAATTATGCATCATAGAGGCCCGGCATGGCCAAGTTTGTTAAGGCGTTCGACTCGTAATCCGAGTGTCACGGGTTCGAATCCCGGTCCACCAAACATGCTCGCCCTTTCAGCTGTTAGGGCGTTATAATGTTATGATCAATCCCACTATTTGTAAGTAAAAGAGTAGCCCAAGAATTGGCGGTGGGTGGTGATGACTAGCTGCCTTCTCTCTGGTCTTACACTGCTAAATTAGGGAAGGCTTTGTGCGAAATTCAAAACAAAGTATGCATCATAGGTGCGATACATATGAATGTAACCTGCTGTAAGGATTGTCATTCAGGTAATATCACATATTGTTAACTATCGTTGTCATGATAGTAGCCAACAAAATCATCCACGTTTAATTAATAATCATACTCTGGCGATTGTAAAGGCTACTAACAATTATAATGATTGGTACCAGGTTACCATAGGCCTAATGACTTTGTTATCCTATTCTGTAGAACATGCGTATTTTTTAATATAAAAAATATTATTAGCAGAGGGGACGAAGCTTTTTATCTCTATATTAGAAGGGTAAATGACGTGCTTCGTTAACATTACTATATTATTAAAACTAGGGGTCTGTACCATTAAACTAATGGTCTAGATTTATAGAACAAAGATTATATTACAAAGTAATGGTAGGAGATTAAGTCCAGTAATCATTTCCCTGTGTAGCAACAAACGTGCATGAAAAGCAAATTGAAAGAAGTGATTTTGTCGGAAATATATGTAGTAGATTTATTCATCGAAACTAACTGATGGAAACCCTCGCTACTCGGATGTATGATACTACAGGAGATAATGTATTATAAGTTTGTTTATGGCTGAGATATTGATTTAAAACGATCTAGACTTGCAAGTTTTATTTAAACTGGTTAATCTACTTGTGTGTCGTACAGAACGGGTATTGAATTTGGCAATATGCAACACAAGAAGGCTTTCAGAAGCTGGTGTAGCTGTTTGTATTAGATGTATTACGAAAACTGTTTAACCACTTTACCATACCTTGATCGTCTATAGTTATTTTCATTAAAATATGGTTTCAGACGTGTTTCTGTCCATTTTGTGTATGTAACTTCATATATTTTTAATACTAGCGAAAAATAATTTACCGCTTAGAGTCTCGTTTTTTTGTAAGGAAACTTAAATGAACGATGTTTCATTTAGTAAAATGGTAGCGACAGAATTATTGGACTAGGCTTGTGACATAAATCTTTATCCAGATTACACACTGTAAACAAGCGTAAACTGTAATACATTCCAGGTTAAAGAGACTCACTTCATGGAAGAAATTTCTACTGTAACGGTACCAATAGTGATTAAAGAAAAGTATATATATATATATATATATATATAATGCTTTGTTACTATGGAGCCAACAGGTAAACTTGATTTTGAAGCAGTTATTACAATTTTATAAATTAAATCATATGTGTAATCGGAATTACGCCATTATTTACTCCTGAATTTTTATTATATCGTGAGAATATATGTATACAAGGTAAATAATAAACTGGAAGTTTACAAACCTGTAAAAAAATAAGGAAACGAGAATGGTAGTACTGTAGACGTTATTTACTCAAACTATAAACATCTACTTTGGCTCCATACTATTACTTAGAATTACATTATTTAGTCAAACTATAAATCCCTATTTTGACTAAATAATGTCTACAGTATCTCCAGCCTTGTTTACATAACACCTATTTATGATACCTTTTTGGCAAATTTTAAATTCCCTATTATTTATTTATCTTTTTTTGCTGGCGTTTTTATGTTCAACTATCGGCAAGGAATTACTTGTTATGGTAGTTAGCTGATACGGTTCATGATAATTTACTGTATCTGTTGACTATCTGATCGCATAAGTTCGACATGTAAAATATTAAACTGCAGCTGAAGATTTGTTTCAGAATATAGCGAGTATTTATTGTTTCTCTGTTAGTAAATTCCACTTATGTAATTCATAATAATGAGCAAATATATGCCTGGACTAAAACCCAATCTCCACTAAGCGCAAAAAAAACAACAATACCAGTAGAAAATTAGCTTTTTCAAATAAAACAGTCAAATACAATGCTTTAAATAAAACTTCCTGACTTTTAAAGTAATTATTATGCGAATGTGATTAATAAAATCTAATGTTATACGTACTGATGTTTTTTCCTGCTTCACACATAATATACGAGTTAGCTCCCTAAAGATACCGATTGTATAGTGTACAAAGCATTAAGTATCTGAATGTTAGTCATCTAATGTTAATCTATTATTGGTTGGTAATTCCTGTTTCACCGTGAACGTAAGCTATATAAAAGAACTCAAGATACTTGTACAAAAGCTGGTTTCAAGTGGTAATAACATCGTTTACACCAGAATTGTGACGTTTTCATTTAATATAAAATACAGAGTGAACAAATCGACTTTTCAATATGTCTACGACCTTTTATGTGTACAACCTTAGCAGTCAGTATTCAAAACGTTGAAGTGTTGTCTGAACTGAATCTTTACTGTTTAAGGTGCTTTTTGTCCGAACTTTGTATTAAGGTTTTGTACAATCCCCGTTATGATTTACTGTTGTGGTTCATGATGTGTGTGTGTGTGTGTGTGTGTGTGTGTGTGTGTGTGTGTACGGCAGAAAATATTTTTTAACGAAGGTATACTAAACTGGCGAAACACATAAATATATACATATTTTATAAGTAGGACCGTGGGAACAGTGTACTTGGATATCTGTACTCATTGCTCATTAGATTATACCCCACTTTTTATTTGATAACTACCTTGTTTTAAGCACAAGTTCGTTACTTCATCCTCAGAGGTTTGGTAAATGCAAGTTTGACAGGCTAAAACAACGATTTTTTCACAACCCTCTCTTATTGAACTTTAGGCCCTAGTGACCGTAGAGCAACAAGTACCCGCACACATGTGGAGTTTACATTGGTCTCTGTATCGGTCTTGTTGTGAACATAGAAGTGAGTGGGTCATAGGAACGTAGATAATTTACGTGGAATTAAAACCCAGACTGACTTCTCACCCGGGGTTATACGTTTTTCTAAAGAAAGTATAGTATATCTGGGACAGTTAATGCGACTTTGTTATCAGGAATACTGTGTGTACATTGAGGCAGAGTCTGCAGAATGCCACTAGTGACACCGACCGATGACCTTAACAAAGCTGAGGTGGTTTTACCTTCAGGTGAGTCTTATATAACGTTTTGCACCCTATTAAACTTCTTTTCTTCTGAAGTTAAAGAAAAAATATTGATTTCCATGAAGCCCGTCAGGTATTGAAAGCCACTACAAATACAGTTGTTAGAAGATAACTTTTATTGTGAGACCAGTCGTAGATCCTAAAACTATAATATTGTTCGAGAGAAAATGGCGCCCACAGTTGGGTATTTCAGATATTTACTGATGTGCCATGGTAAAATAAATGGTTTTCTACAAGCACAGTCCTACCCTTAGATCTATTCGTTATTTAATGCTTGTAGCACGTACAAACTACTTTTACGAGCATAACGCAGAAACAGATTTGTGGATATTGGGTAGAAATGCTGTTACTTGGAAAGGATTTCACGTGCAAGGAAATAGTAAGAACATACCCACCTGTTTAAGGAAGCACGTGCTGCGTGCCTTGGCAACAAAAGGAGGAGGAGACAATAGATTTGATATAGCTGGGATTGACTATTGAATTCAAAACCCACTATCATAACTGTTACAAAGGTTTTGTTTCCCTCAAGAGATGTTATTCCCGTGTTCAAATATTTTACCTTCAATGTTACGTATAGTATAATAATATAATCAAAAACACCTTAGGTGTGAAGAAAAGGTGCGGTCAAAAAGAAATCAACGTGCGATTTAAAGGAATAAAATCAAAATTGGTTGATACACTTGTAGCATTGGTATGAATTTTACAGCAAATATTTATGTATATAGTAGCTAGGCTTCGTTTTTGTGTTCAGTTTGGGGACAAACAAAATACGCGTCCCATCTCGAATATATATTTCTGAAACATTATTACCAGTGATATAATTGTATCTACCAGTTTGCACGCAGATTTTCATTTCAGTCCTTCAAGTAACACGCTCAATCTGTTTTTGGCCACATTTTGTTTCTCACATCTGATGTGTTTTTCATTAAATATCAAGACTTTTTGTCAATACACAACAACAAACCACAGCGACTAAAGAAGCGACACACGATAGCAACCAACTATAGCTTTAGAATTGCAACTCTGTTATTCAAAACATCCCTATATTTCACAGAACCAACCAGATTTTTTAAATAAATGGTGGTAGTTTTTTTCTTTTAAAACAAAGTTTAATTTTCTTTCTAACGTCATGGAATCTAAATTTACAGTTCCTTGTCATCGCCTGCATGCACTAGGTACAGCCTTATTAAGCATCATTATTTTCGCTTATTGCTGAAGCTGACAATACGTTACGCGAAACGGAGAATTTCATAAAATATAGCAAATTTATGCTTAAAAGTTGTCGATTAATATTGAATAATAATCGTCCAACCGTATGATTCTTTTGAACATTTGAGCTAGAAACTGTTAATCTAGTTTGTTTGGCCTGACCACTTACTGTACCTGGACGCCCTTTTACTTTATAGTTTTAGCAATCTAAATGAGCTGTCTTTAATCCAAATGACAAAAAATTAAAAATGGTCTGCTTTTACTCTTAGATGGAGCTGCAGTAAAAAATTTTGACCGATAGCCCACGTGACTTTTCGTGTAGGTTTGCGTTTTTTGCATATATGGCTTGTATTTAGACTAAATTTTACACGTATTATTGGTTGTAAAGATCTATCATTGTACCCCTATTGAAAAAATTTCATAAAGTTTGTTTTTCTGTCAAGTAAAGTTTTGGTATTTTGGTTGCGAGGGAAAAAAATCAATCAAAATTTGAAACTTCGAATCTCGTCTATTTCTCTATGGATTGTTTTAAAACTTGTCATGTGAACTAAGTAGAGCACAGCCACTCATAATGTGTGGTACTTTAGAATTTCACGTTTGGAGCAACAGAAAATGGAAAATTGCTAAACAGTCACTTCACTGGTATTAATAACACACGGTATCCTGCAGGTTGTTTGTACCGCATGAAACACTACCTTGTGTTTTGATATTATTCTTTCTAATATTTTTAGGGATATTGTACACCTTTTATTAAAATTTTAAAATATATTATTAAAAATATACTATTATAAATTTAGATAACATAAGATTTAGTTTTTAACACGTAACTCGAAACAGTTGTAAGGACAATGTTTTTTGTGTCAAACAAATATGCGTATGTCCAAATACACCAACTGGAGGAGATTCGTACAAGGTTAGAACTTGGCAATGTACCGATTGCCCTTCTAATGTTCTAGTACGTTTCACAGCACATCGATACGACACTGACACTTGTTTTCAAAGTGTTATATTTTAGTACCATGTAGTTAGCTATTCAGCCAGTTCTTTAATTTTATCTGTTGTTGATAAGCAAAATATTTATTGTGTTTTTATTCGTTGATTTCAAACAATGTTTTGTGGAAATAAAGAACATGTATTTCACTCTATTTTTAAATTTATGGATCAGATAAGTTTTAACTACAAACGATATATTATGGAAATCTGCCAACTTGTACAAAACAACATGCCAAAGAAACGTGTTTTTTTTTTTTGTTACTCTTTTTAAGTAGTTATTCGGTAATGTTTCCAAATATACAGATTTGTAATGTTACTGATCTTAATATATTATTTGTTCGTTAACGATCTATTTACTCTGATAAAGTATTCTTAATGAAACACAGTTTTTAGAGCTTTTCTTTTTATAATTATTTAATATACGTGTGCCTGTTCTACAAGTCTGTATACAGTAACAATAATATTAGTGTGTGTGTGTGTGTGTGTGTATAAAGTTGTAATTGATTGAGATTACTTATGCTGTTTCATGTCGTCTTGCTATGAAGAGAGCTTGTACCTACTTGAACAAACACCCCAGAAACAAAATTTGGTCATTTTTGTGGAAACCATATTTGTATGATACTTAAAATTGTAATATTTGAAGTAACCAATCAAGGATTTTTCTGTTGAGAGTGTGTCGAATTTTAGATTCGTGAGAAGAAAAAAATCATTCCAGATGAAGTTACAGAAATTGCTTACAGTCTCAGTTGATGTTTCTTGTTTTTTACTATAAATTAAGATATGTTCTATTCCTGCTTGACCTGTTGACCATCCTTGCTTCTCATTCAGTCAGCTGTAAAAATACCTCTCTTAAGGTCACTCATCACTTCTATATTATTCACTTGATGATTAGCTGGGTGTTATTTAGTAGGCATTATTGTAGAACAGCATTCCAAGCATATCTTACAGATAGTACTATTGACAGTTGAGATATACTGCTCTAGATTTTACATACGTGAAGCATCTATTTCTTGTGATTTAGTTTCTGTAACATTTCTAAAATACCTTACACGTAGTGATAATATCGTATCAGGAACATTGTGATTGATTTGGAAATGAGACAGTGGAATAATGCACAGACTTGTTTATTTTGAAAAGCTTAAAGAAAGACCTAAAGATGTTTTATTCGCTGGAGCTTAGAACTGAAGGTTACAAAATTGAGGGTTACAATTTTAAGAGGCTTAGATGAACTACCCTCGAGAAGTTTGAGTGTTGGATTGTTCACAGGAAGATAGGAACTGGTGTTTATTTATAAAAGTGAGATTGAAATACTATATTACACAGTCATGGCGTTATTGATATTTTAGTGGCTAGTGTGAGAGATTGTGATTCTGAGAGTTCATGGTTCGCAGCTGGTTGCTGCACCTTTTTGCTGCGGGTTGCGTTACGAAGATGACTTGTCAAATTTCATCAGAATAAGATTAGATTTTTATAAGAATTGGTGGTGGTAGGTGACATTTACTAGTTGAATTCCCTCTATTCTCCTATTTCATAATTAGGGACGGCTAGCGTAGACATCTATTCTGAAGTTTTCCGCGAATATCCGAAATGGATAAAATGGTCAAATATACATTTTCGAGTCGTGACATTTAGTATTTGGGTGACGTAGAGAGTAGTCTTTGATTATATAAAGCGCATAGTTGCGCTATTTTCTTCCCTAATCTTTGTTGGATGAGTAGTTGTATAATGTTGCATACATTTTTATTTGTAAGGAATTTCTGCCTTTTCAACAAACAGTTTTAAATTTAATTATCTCGCCTGGCATTTTTGTTTGATTCTGTCTTGTAACCCTCCAAACCCGTTTTTATAAGTAATAAATTTGTATAGGATAGTTTTTTCTACGATTGTTCTTCAGGCATTGCGCACAACATGAATCGTACTTTTTGCCAAGTTTTAGGTTTTCACAGGACAGTTAATCATACTTGTCGCGGGCCCGGCATGGCCAAGCGTGCGACTCGTAATCTGAGAGTCGCGGGTTCGCATCCCCGTCGCGCCAAACATGCTCGCCTTTTCAGCTGTAGGGGCGTTATAATGTTACGGTCATTCCCACTATTCGTTGGTAAAAGAATAGCCCAAGATTTGGCGGTGGGTGGTGATGACTAGCCGCCTTCCATCTAGTCTTGCACTACTAAATTAGGGACAACTAGCATAGATAGCCCTCGAGTAGCTTTGTGTGAAATTCAAAAACAAAACAAACATACTTGTCGCCATGTTTTAGGTTTTCACAGGGCGGTTAATCATACTTATCGCAATTTTTTTTTAGTTCTTTCAACATGTAGAATGATTTGTTTTGCACGATATCTCGCAGGATAAGATTTTCTTGTAAAAGGCATGAATAGGAAGCCAGATGTGTAAAACGACGTCGAATATAATAACCTGCTCGTTTGACATTGAGCTTTGTACGAAGTGGCTGTGTACAGAACCAACATCATGGCCAAAAGTAATTAGCATTAATAATGTGGCGACTAAAGGGCGTGGTTTTCTTACTTAATCCTTGTATGTGTGCATGTAAAGTGTGCACACACACACACACACACACACACACATTTGTAGTGTTTGAATGTTGCTACCTACAGATAGTATTGTCACATTAGTAGTGTATTTATATCGATTTCTACACAACTGTAAGAAACGTTCACTTGGTAATTAACCAGAGTACAAGAACAGTTCTTACCTAGTTTACTACCACTTCAACAACACTAGAGAGCGAAACTAAAAATACAACCTGATAATAAGAATAACTAATTAAAAACGCCTTTCTTACTTTTCTGCTTATAAAGATTAAAATGTTTTGTTTCATCTGTTGAATACCATCGCTGTTAACGAGATATATATGTTTTGACAGTAAAGTGAGTGGGAGTGGGGGCGCTGCGAACTTTACACTGTAGATAACCAAAAGCAACCAAATTAGGCATTGATGTAATTTTTTTACTGTAGTACTTCTTTTGTAACCTTGTTTTGACACGTAATATGAACTTGTTGGTCTGAAATAAAAGTCCTTCCAGTAGGATAGCGGTAAGCTTACGAACTGACATTAAATCCGGGGTTCAGTTCCCCGCGATGGACATAACAGATAATCAAATATAACCTTGATTTACAACAAATAAACAAACTGGATTACAAACCGTCATATGTTCCAAGTGTACTTTTGTTTTTCACGTGTGTTGACGTGTGCAGTTCTCTGAAGATAGTGGTAAAGCACTTCGAATATTAGTTTTTTTTTAAATAAGTATTTCCACGTGGTTTGTACGTTAGAATGAATAAAAGCTGTGTATAATATTTCAGTCCTGTATTTTTTCATTAAATATACAGAGTTTCAGTGGCAAAGTTTCACAAACAATAGAATATTTGTTGCTTTAAGAATTCTGACATCTGAAAGTATAAGGTACATTTTATGTTTATGTACTTGTTAAAGTATTTTAAACACAAAACGTACATTTACGCTTTGTTTTGTAGTAGTAGTTGTCGATATTTTATTTTTAGTATTGAATATCATATAAATATGACTTTATTATTGTTTTGTTTCCTTTTAAGCGCAAAGCTGCACAAGGGATTTTCTGCATTGTGCCCCCTGCAAGGATCGAATCTGGAATTTTATCGTTAAAAGTCACTGGGTTTATTGTTGAGCCACCTTTTGGCAAAACTGTAAATGAACTAAGTATAAAGTATTTCTTTTTGTAATACGTACTGTATTTTTCAAACCTTAAGGGTGTATTCGATGAGGATCTATTCCTGGTAATATTTTTTTTTTCTTTCTTCAACAACAGCATGGGCGTTTTATGATTTTTAGTCAATCATATTCAATTTATGACATTTAGGAATAGTGTTACATTGGCAGCGGACACATATTCCAAGATGGAGCCTTTCAGGGGTACAAAACTTGCACCCTACGTGTTTCACGCCATTTATATAGGATGGTGTAACTGACATTTTCAGTAATTGATGTAGTATGGTAATGGTATGGTGATATTGTTGCTTCCACATTGCCATCTTTTATCCTATAGTATATGCCATATTTTACCCTGTAGTGTGGTTATGGTATGATATTGTTGATTCTATATTGCCATATTTTACCCTGTAGTGTGGTTATGGCATGATATTGTTGCTTCTATATTGCCATATTTTACCCTGTAGTGTGGTTGTGGTATGATATTGTTGCATCATCTCATACCCTGATGATATAATTTCTTTACTCCGTCTCAGAGTTAACTTAAAAATACTATATTTTGTTATATTAAATTGGGTAAGTTATATCGATCAGCTAGCTCCTTCACACGTGTTCTGTATTCATGATAAAAGTCACCTTCTGAGACTTTGACTCTTCACATTCACTCACCCTCTCATCTCCCCAAACGTCGTGTTATTATTCTGTCGGAGGAAACGTCCAAAGCCGCATTAGTAGAGCATGTCGTTGTTAGCGAGCACTTCTCTGCTAGTTGCTGTAGGGTGCTACCAGAGCTAGTCTAGACAGCGTGTATAGTGCAATTAGTAACACGTCTTCGTAAGAAGCATGCAGAACATGTATATTTCTGCATTTAGAACAGTATTTCAGACTCGCTTCTTTAGGCAGTATCTATTGGCCTGTTTTATTTATAAATTAAGCAGGTTATCACCTTTCCATATAATTGTATTGCGTATGTATTGAGATTAGTTTATCGGACATATGCTTGACGCGTGGATCAAGCGGCGTCACTAGAGCTGTAAGGTATACTACGGATTTTCCTGTGTGTTCGTGGGGTATTGGTGTGATGGGAAAGTGCGCAGTGGAGACCGAGGAACTGATATAAATGAGTAAAAAAAAAATGGTATAATTGTGTGTAGTATCGATTTTGGTTTTGACTTTCGATGTTAGTCTAAAAGTGGTTTGAATGTATTTTACCGCAGTATAAAATACCGTTAAATATTCGTGTAGTTGTTGCTTGAATTTTTATCAGTTACTAGGGGTACCAGACTTTAGCATCGCGATATTCATTCACTCGTGACTTATTTCCATCCAAGTTTTACTCGATTTATTTAATAGCACAGCGATACGTCTGCGGACTCGCATAGCTAATAACCGGGTTTCGATACCCATGGTGGGTAGAGCACAGATATCTTATTGTGCAGCTTTGTGCTTAATTTAAATCAGTCAATCGATTTACTTGGTACCTCTCAGTTAAACAAACAGTTCCAGATGAAATTTTACAAAGTTAAAAAATGAGAAAGAAAGGCAGGCCCAAGGCCCCAGATGGCGTGTGTACGAATGTAATTTAACAATACGACGCTGTAAGTTAATACGTAGTCAGAGTTCTCGGTTCACTTTATCATGAAAGAATAAATCTCGTGAACTTTGCAGTGGAGCTTACGAGTCAATGATAAGAACCCTATATGTACGTGTGTGTGTGTGTATATATTGTAGTATCGCTGTTTTTTTCGCATTTGTTTGTGTTATGCTGTGACGTAAACTTTCCCGTTAAACTTAAACAAAAATGAATAAATTCGTAGCATATGTCTTCTTTTATTTTTATAGGTTGTTTTTTAGCGTACGGTTTCCTGCTACGTTCATCAGGCTTAGTTCTATGGGGGCCAGAACCAACTATCTGGATAACTGAACACAACTTCCTCTACCCCCTCCGTCTAACCCTCCATTCCACTTTACTTTCAGTACCACTTATTTTTTGAAGGCCATATACCTGGACGTGTGCAATATGTAAGCGTTCTTGCAGTGTGTTACGTGGTACGTATGCATCGAAATTTATACACCTACCGGGATCGTAGATTTTGATGCAAACCACACCCCTGAATTAATTGTTTTCTACCCTGAGTAGTAAAAAAACACCCACTTTTTGCATGTGACAAAATGTATGTTCAAGTTTGTTTGTATAGTTCCTGCGGTTCATTGGAAATACATTAAGAAACTTAAATGTTAAAGATACTTATACAAATACCTCATAAAACTACCAGACCTACAGTTTTTAGCTTCGGACAGTAGGGTTATAGTTGAGGTATTATATTTGTTGTAGCGCTGTAAATCAAGACGGATGGTGTGAGTGTTAAAACTTTTATTATAATAAAGTAGAGAACAACGTTTCGACCTTCTTGGGTCATCATCAAGTTAACCAAAGTTTTCCTCTTAGTACCCATACCAGTCATCTGGAGACGCATTTTTACTTCAAGTGGGTTTCTCGTCGTCACGAATTGTTGTTGCGTGTTAGCACTTTAAAACCCAGCAACTCCATTTTAATTAATATCTCTATCGTGGCCCACAAAACTTATCGGTGTTTTTCAAACAAAAATCCACCGACACGAAAAGCTGTGTTCCGAAATTAAATGATTTAATTCGAATAAGTTTAATTTTATGAAAACTATTTTGCTATATAATTTTTTAAAAATACTTTTATGGGATTTCATACACGACTCCAGCTTTACCCATCCCAACTCCAGTTTCAGTTTTTACACGTTATTGTTATACGTATTCTAATGCATTAAAATTTATCAATTGTAAAATCATGGTCTTTGACACCTGACTTTAAACGTGAACGACTATGGCATACCACGAGTTGCATTTTATACAAAAACGTTGACGGCACGTACACTGTTTACACTTGCTACAGGACTCGCCAGATATAAATATAGTGATATTGACCGATAAGCTGTACTTGTTGGACATGTTTAAGAGGTCCTGGATGATCGGTCGGTAACCCGAAATTGCGTACGAAAACGTTTGGCTGTTGATGCACGTACAAACATAGCTTACTAACTGTATAATTACTGGTGATCTGACCACGTGGAAAGATATCTTCGATTTCATGTTTGTTGTGTACATTGTGGGGCACGAACCACAAATTTTTATTCTGATTCTGTTATGGGATGACTGCTTGTTTATGTACTGCACGGTTCTCTCGAGACATCACCTTATTATCTCAATATATTTGTATAGTTAGTTCATAGACAGATTGCCATGTAGTAAAATGGTCCAAAGGGAGATATTTAAATTATAACCTCGTTTACTTCTTGTCGAATTACATGAATGTATGTTTTGGTTTCATAGACAGATTACCATGTAGTAAAATGGTCCAAAGGGAGATATTTCAATTATAACCTCGTTTACTTCTTGTCGAATTACATGAATGTATGTTTTGGTTTCGTGGCAATTTCGTAATGAGTTATCTACATCACTTATTTTCTTTGTTCTATGTATTTACACCTTTCTCTTATCTCATAGTTTCTGTCATTTTGTTTCTCGCGTTTGTTAAGCCTACTTTAGCATAAGCAGTAAAGATGTCATTAGTGCCAGTTCGTGTAAGTCATGCTGCCACGTGATAAGTGATGAAAAACATGAAGTTTTTGTAATCTATTTTTATAACCTGTTTTTAAAGTAGAAGTATTCACAATGTCACAAGAACACAGTTTTTTTAAACTCTTTCACGGTAAAAACTGGAAGACCGTATAACCAAATGTAATACTTTGTGGTGTGATTCTTATCGCGTGCCAGCAGGGATTCATATATTCTTCTGTAAACTTGCAGTTCTTTGTGTATACGTATATATGATCTTAATAGTCCACTGTATGTATTATCTATAACCTGGGTTCTTCACTGGTTAGTCCATTTTGCCCTGGTCTCGGCAAGGCCAAGTGGTTAGGGCGCTTGACTCGTACCCATATTCCCACTAAAACATGCTCGACCTTTCATACGTGAGGGCGTTATAATTTTATGGCCAATTCCAATATTTCTTGGTAAAAGAGTAGCCCAGTAGTTGGCAGTGGATGATGACGAAGTATGGACTGTGCAGGACAAAAACAACCAACAGGAAAAAAAGTCGTGACCCTTGAGCTGTTCTACCCAGCGAGGTCATTTATGTATTGTCTCACCGGTATTCTATTACAGTGCCACGTTTTAAGCATTTTGCATTAGTAATTGTTCTCTAATGGTCGTGTATACATATTAAGAAACATATGTGGAGTGAAATCTGTATCCAGGTTTCTAAAAAAAAAAAAAGAAAGAAAAAGCAGTGCTTATGTACTTCAGGTTATGTATGTATGGGATCAATTTTCACGAAACGTACCCTACCATGCACGAGATCAATCAGATACGAGGGCGACGGCAGTCCTGACGCTCCATGGAAAATAGTAGCAGGACGAGAACGTTGGTTTTTACGAAACAAACGATACTTCGTTCAACATGGGCTTGTAAAATAACGAATCAGTTATAGACGTGTACCTTATATAAACGTTAATTAAACTTGAGACAGTGATTATTAAAATAAGCATTCCAAACTGCAAAATGCTTGGAAACTTGTTTAGAATGGAAATAATAAGTAAACAGCGTGTATTCAGAGAATAGTAAGCTGTGTGCAGCAATGATAAGTAAATTCGTGTTTGCATTGAAGTAAGACGTCATGTGAAACGCAGACTACTTTGTCATATATGCCATTTCTCTCTCCTTTTTTTTTTTTATGAATATTCTCTTGAAATACCTTTGCTGATGAGCCATGGTTTTACGAAACGAGTTGTAGCAGATATATGAGAATGTGCCAGCAAGTATTAAAACCCAACCCAGTGAAAAGACTTACGTGCTTTGCAGCTGGCTTGTTAGAGAGAACGATTTTGTCGCTCACGTTCTTACTTCCCTCCGAGTGTATGGTGTATTACACTCTTCTTTGATTGTTACGCTCAACTTTTACTCCCTGTTCAGCCTTTCTTTTGTAATCACACCTTAACACAGAGAACCCACGAAGCAAAGAGATATAGGAAGGTAACCGTGACTGCCTGATTCTCCAGAACTGCGTGTTTTTCGATTATGCATTCCTCTCTCTATACCTTCCTCCCCTCTTCCCCGGAGGATATACGTCTTTCTGTCAGTTATGATCAACCTGTTTTCCGTTGTTGAGACCGCTCCACTCGGTGGAGAGGGGGGAATTGTTGGTCGAGTGAGCTAAAATATTATAGTTCCAATGATTTTCTTCAAGAGGTCGTGCATGGTATGTGCAGAGTTTCATTAAATTATATAAACACAGAGGGACAGTGCAGACACGGTACAGATTTTATTTACACTTTAAGTATCAATATTTATTTCATTTTTTTAAAAACTACGTACCACCTGGAAAGGCCTCTTTTGTGATTGAAAACAGTCGCAGTTTCAAAGTTTTGTGCGTATCGATCGCGAGTTTCTAGTAACGTATGATTATAAAATCCATGTATCTAGAACACAATGAATTAGTAAGAAAGAAATAGTTTTAATCTTGTCAAAACAATTGAGCGTAAAGGTGTACAAATCACCCTTTTGTGTGTGTTTGTGCACCCTTCCATTTCTCAAACTGTTATTCCCGTTCGCCCACGAACAGTTAACCACGTAGTCGTAAGTGAAAGGGTACGCGAAACGGGACTTGAAGAGTAAACGAAGTAGGAGAGAACACCAACAACGAAGTTCTTGATCATTGCTCAGAAATTTCTTTTTTTTCTTTTCCTTTTTTTATCGTTGAGTAAAGCACGAAACCACACAATGTGCTATCTGTGCTGTGCTCACCCGATGTTTAGCGTTGTAAGCCTTTAAGACTGGGGTGGTGTCAAAAGTAGTGGTAATAATAAAATTAAAAAAGGAAATATTTATTTTCACCATAAATAAACAACCAAAACAACCTAACAACAACAAACACGAAGGTGCACGTGAATTTGTACGAAAATTGAAAATGGGTGTGTGTGGGTGTGTGTTGGTTATTCAGTTTCAAAATTTTGAAAAGTTCTAAGTTAATAGCCTTTCATACATTTCCTAGTAAATTTGTAGAACAGAATAACATCCATTTCTGCTGTTCTGGTGTTTAATCTTGTCTGGATAATGTCACTGTAGTTAGGGATAAATTTTATTTTTCAGTAATGATATTACATTTTTTTCTAGTTAGTTATTGGAAACTGATCTTCTGTTACTTATATATTTTTTTACCATTACGAGAATTGGATAAATTATATTTTTTTGTATTTTTCTTTCAATGCCTTTTTCTACCCTGTTCTTTTTATATTTCATTAAAAGCATCTACCTACTCAAAGCCATCCAAACGGTACTTTAAAAATGTGGGAAGTGTTTCAGAAACCCACTGTATATTTCAGAAACCCACTGTATATCTGTATAAAGAATTTTCATAACCAAAAATGTAATGTATTTTGAATGTTTTAAATTTGTTTTTTTAGCTTTTTTATGTTTAAACTTTTCAGTTTTGAGGAACTTGTCAGCTTTCTTTTGATACATATCTTTGCTACTGAACCATAGTGACAGATGATTATAATGAAAACTAAATGACTTAGTGTTGGGCTTTAGAGAGTGATGCTTATTGGCATTTTCTGAAGTAATTTTTTATTATGTTAGGGGCCTTGTTTGATGTGTTTCTTTTAACTATATGAAAAACGAACCACATGGAGAATGTTTGGTAGCAGGCAAATATCTGTTCAATTTTGTATTGCTGGGAAATAAAAACTTCCATTGTATTTCAAGTTGGCTGTTATGGTGCATATTGTACATGAGCATAGAAGAAGTGAATTGTATAAGATATTAGCATAATAAACACAGTTAAGTAAATTTATTTGAATTTCACATGTTGGAATAGCAGCTTTCTGTTTGTTACAGGTAAGCTGGCAGTTCTCCCTCTCTCTTTATTTTCTTCAAATTGGAGGGGTATATTTCTATATGATGACTTTTAGTGTAAAAAATTAGTTTCATTTTAGGCATACTTGTAAAACAATTCTTTGGAAATACAGCAAGGCCATGTTTATAGACATACTTGTAAAACAATTCTTTGGAAATACAACAAGGCCATGTTTATAGACATGCTTGTAAAACAATTCTTTGGAAATACAACAAGGCCATGTTTATAGACATGCTTGTAAAACAATTCTTTGGAAATACAACAAGGCCATGTTTATAGACATGCTTGTAAAACAATTCTTTGGAAATACAACAAGGCCATGTTTATAGACATGCTTGTAAAACAATTCTTTGGAAATACAACAAGGCCATGTTTATAGACATGCTTGTAAAACAATTCTTTGGAAATACAACAAGGCCATGTTTATAGACATGCTTGTAAAACAATTCTTTGGAAATACAACAAGGCCATGTTTATAGACATGCTTGTAAAACAATTCTTTGGAAATACAACAAGGCCATGTTTATAGACATGCTTGTAAAACAATTCTTTGGAAATACAACAAGGCCATGTTTATAGACATGCTTGTAAAACAATTCTTTGGAAATACAACAAGGCCATATTTATAGACATACTGAACCTTCTTTGAATGCTCTGTGCCACATCAGTCACTAGATAAAGCCCTTCCTGCCCCAGGAGAGGATCAGGGAAAATTCCCTTTATGGGCATATGTTTTCAGTCAAATTTAATGAAATGTTAACCAACCCATAACAGTAATTCTGAACTAGAAGCCTGTTTCTTTCCTTTGGGAGACTGTTTATAGAGTGCATACTGTATTAAAGTGATTTGTAATAAAAGAGTTGTGCAGTATGTAACTGACATGAACGTGCTTTTCCTAGCTGTTTGTTTTCACTGAAACTTCAAAAATATTGTCACTATAAAAACTGCCCTTACGTCAGTATTATGTTTTCAGTGTTCTATTTTGATATGGGCTCAATTTTTTTTAACATTACCATAGGCAAAAAAAAAGTCATTTTTTATAGACTGCTGAACCTTCTGTCCCAGCATAACTAGTTATATATCTTGCTATTAAGTTATTGTGTATACATGTTGCAGTAAATTAATTGTTGATAAATATTCGGAGCAGTTTTTAGGCAACTAACTGTGACTATAGCAGGATTACTGCTCTTACATATAGGTCAAGGAAGGTGTGGTGGTTTTAAAGTAACTGTAAAATATTAATACTAGAAATAAATGACCTTATAACACCAAAATGCTTTTTATTTAATTAGATATTCAACATTCACTATACATCTCTACAAACTAAAACTTGAAATACAGAACTTGGAATGATCTTGGTGAATGTCCCAAAGATGTAAAAAAAACACTAAAAATGTTGAGTGTTTAATTAAAGAAAAACAAAAGTTTAGTGTTGTAAGGTTTTTAATGTTTTTGTACACATCATTATGCAGTAAAGAAATTAAATAATTTCAAAATGTTTTATCTCTAGACCTGAGTGTACTGTTTACTTGTATAAAAGATGTATTGTTAGTTACAAATTATACAGCTTAAAGGGTTTGGTCAAGTAGGTGAACATTCTGTTACAGAGTTAAATATGGTCGTTATCTATTATTGATGAAATACAGAAGTTCATCTCTCAAATAGATGCTTGAATTGTGGTTTGTTTTTTAGTTCAGTTATATGTAGTAGGTATTGTTTTATGATTTAGGTATTTGCTGTCTTACCTATGCATATTTTAAGTTTCAGTGAAGTGACTTAGTAGACTTATCTTTGTTACTTTAGTGTCAAGTTTGTGTGTAATTATAGGGATTGACTATTATTTCACATTTTTAGTTTCTTTTTGATTCTTGTGTTCGGTTTTTCGGTTCATAAAATTGTAACGTCTCTTGTGGTTCTATTTATATATTTACATATCTGTTATTATTGAAGCAACATTAGAACGTTATAGTAAACATCTAAGAATTGTATTGCTTAAAAAAATCTATATGTACTTCAAGAAAAAAACTGCAAAGTAAAAATCATCTTTCGATGTAATTATAAAGAATTGTTGGGGTAGAATTTTAAACCTCTAAAGCAATTTTTCAACAGTACCAACTTGTAAAACAAATGATTAAAAAGTGCTGTTTAATGATGCATAATAAATATATCAAAATAATACTGTTTCCAGTGTCAAAATACAATAAAACAATTTAACTTAAAAATTTACTTTATAAGATAAAATATGAAACTGGAAACAGTCTAGTATGCTCTTTGCACAGTAAATTATTAAACACAATTTGTATTGGGGACAATCACATTTTTAGATGTTTATTGTGTGTGATTAAAATATTTCTCGCGTGTAAACATGACACACAAGATTCATTTCAATCATAGTACTAGTTTTAGCTTGTGTAGTGTCAAGGGTTAGTGAAAATGTGAGTGCTATTGTATTTTATTACCAAAAAACATTTTTTTTAATAACTTTAAATTAGATTATGATACAAACAAAGGATTTTATTTTAAAAATTTAAATGCCTAATTATTCCACATATATTACCAAAATATCCAATATTTCTTTAAAAAACAAACAAACAAACAAACTGATGAAGCCATCACAATAAAATATTTGGTATCTCAATAAAATGTCATGGTGTAATTGGAGGTTTGATATTTAATAATTTATTTTATAATACATTCTAAAATCCAGTCAGTTTTGCATATATCACATGCAATAAATATTGTTAAAACAGGTTTGTAATTAGTGTAAGAAATATAAAAATGTAAAGAATTTTGTGATTAAAGGCACGTCAGCCTAAACATCATTAGTGTGTGCATGCATGCATGCATATGTCATAAGGTTAGAGTGAAGATTTTTTTAAGGACTCAGCCTCAATCTTTAAGCACAAATCATAACTTATGTGTGTTTCCTGTCTTCTATTATTTCTTTGTAATTCCTTACAACTTGTATTTGCATGTAATTACTGATTTCTGTGTTTTATTGTAATTTCTGGCCCCTCAGGCATCTTTATAATACAATATTTGGGATTTGTGGCTCCTACTGATATAATCAATGATACCCAAGTTTAACTGGAATTGTTAAAGTTGCTCCCGTGGAAAAGAAGAAAAAAATACTTTCTTTATTCATTCAGCATATGAATGTTTTATTCACATTACTGTGTTCCATCTCACCTCCAAATCTGGACAAATGTCTGCAGATAGATGCCCATGATAACCATCTAGTTTTAAGAGTGGCAAGTAGGCTGTTTTTTGCCAACATATCATAAAGGTTAAGTTAGTGTAGTCTGTGCAATCAAAGAGAAGCTAAACATAATTATTATAATTAACTATTTCTAATTTCCACCTATAAAATAAATATATTAACTTAGCAGGTATTCTATTGTATTCATGGATTTTTTTTTTAAACTGTGACTATGAATAGAGATTAAATTAAATTCATAAGTAAAGATATAAAAAGACCAAAAGCCATAATCACGAGTGCATTATTTAATGGTGTTTTCATTTACATTTTTAATGTTTTTTCAGATCATGTTGCTCAGCCACATTTTCCCATGTATTACTCAGGACATAGGGGAACAGAAGATCCAACCAGAAAGGTATGCCTTTAGATCATTGTATTATCTTTGTTATTTGAGTCCATTTGTACTTAAAAAAAAAAAAAGTAATCTTTGGTTTAATGACTTTTAATTCAGGATAAAACTGAAACACACAAAATTAATTATGGTTAAATCAAATGTAATAAGAAATGTGTAGCAATGTCTCATAAAAAATGTTCCTTAAGAAATGTGTAGCAATGTCTCATAAAAAATGTTCCTTTCAGAATGATGTGGGTGTTTCCTTTGTAATGTTTTTAGTAATAAATTATTTAGTGCTTAGATTCAGTATTCACTCATTAAAATATAAGTGGCTTTAAATAAGATTGTCTACTGTTACGTAAACTGAACCTAATTGGTGATTTCAAAGCAAATGTACAAATAAAAAGATGTATATTTCATCCTACTGTGTTAAAGAAAGGGATTTTCATTTATCCAGATTAATATTTTATTTGCCAAGACCATGGAAACACAAGTTGGATATTTTAGAATATTTGATTTCTTTGCTAATTAATTGAAATGACACAAAAGTAAAATTAATTTATGTGGAAGATAAAAACTAAAAACGTCCTTATTCATGTATTTCTGTTGGGAGAATAATTTTTCTTTCCATTTACATTGGTTTCCATGGAAACTTGTTTGCTAAGCATCACAGATGAAAAGATTTGTGGTTGGATATTTGGTTTTTTAACACAGCATATGTATATTTTAAAACTATTATTATTTTCATTGTGTTATTGCATCCACTAAGCACTAAGAGTGTGTTTAAACATTATTTCTAGAGCAGGGATTGATGGCTTGCACATTATCTGTTTTATTTTTACACTTGATGTGATAAGTAGAACAGATACTATGTTTTGACTTCTAAAAAGATGTCAATGAATTATTTCTGTGAAAAACTTGTCTGTGAACTCTTTCATTTATTGATTATGACCTCTGTTCTACATACTGTGTGTCAGTCAGTCAATTCGTCTATCAAAAAAAAATACAACACCTAATCAACATCGGTACTTTTAATCATTATTAATAGAACGATAGCTGTAATTCACATCTCATAAGGTGCCTCATCATTGCTTGAGAGGGCTGAGAGAAATGTGTGTTTTAATGCGATAATGTGTCCCGTGTTATTTTGAGATGTTTGACGCGTGTACACTATATAGATAATTTTCTTGACCATAGAATTTTTGAATTAAGAAGGTGACCAATTCATGATTTGGCAGCCATGTGAGATGCAACAGAAAAAGACCAACAACGTTTTCCTATCGGGTGCCACTTATCATTATTAAAATCTTAAAACCCACAATATATGCCAATATTTTTTTAAAATTCAGGTTACAATATTATAAAGCTATTGTACCCAATCTTGTAAACTACGATTAAAAGAAAATTCCCTTTTATTTTAATTAAAAATGCTTCGTATATATATATTTTTTTTAATTAACGTCCACACAAAATATTTTTGCTGAAAACTGAACACCACCAGATTTAGTACGTGTTGTATTGATTAAAGAACTTCTGATTCTGGGTCTGCATTTTTACCTCTTAGCTGACTTTATCCACATATGAGTGACGAATCATACTTTGCAGGATTGCTATTGGCTCAGTGTAAGAACGTACAGATCTGTAATAGTAATAATAATAAATTTGAAAGTAATACTTTTAATGAATAAAGATAAATATATCGCTAATTGATGTTCGAATGCAAGGTTTGAAGAGTTTAGTTGACTAGGCACTTCATAAATTTTACACACTTTTCAAATAATGTGAAAATGATGAACGTTTTACTCCAAATTAACACCGCTTTGTCACAAAGAACTACAGCCTAAAGTTTCATTTGTCTAAGTGAATGTTTTATTTTTATTTTTGCTATCTCCAAATCTGGAGACACATATCTGTTGAATTCATCACCAAAGATGAGATAGGTAAAAACAACAAAGGCCGAGCTGCATAAATGTAGCACAAGGTGTGTTCTGGGAAACGTTAAAAAAAAAAGTGGAGTCTCTCGTGAATTAAAGAGTAACTGAGAAATATGAATGTTATGGATTTGAGATGTGTAATAATTAAAAAGCGAATGCCATTTTAAAGTGATATATTCGTAATACTGATTATTTGAAGAAAATAACTGTTGTCAGCCAGACACGCGAGCTTCATGATGCCGTGAAAATCCGGTGAACAAAACAAAAAATTACACGTTCGCCTTTTCCCTAAAATAATTATACGTTTTTGAATACATTTTGAAGAAACTGGAACAGCGAGATTAAAGTACCTGCCGTCTCGCAGTGTTATATAGAGGTCACTGAAGCTTATTTCCTTTACAGTATTTATATCACTAAAATCAAGTGAAAAAAAAATTGTTATAAAAAATACAATAATTTTGCAACGAATGTACGTACATGATAGAATTTGTTTAAGTTACATTAAAAATGTAAAAAACGTTCTGTTATACATAAATACACCCACAATTGAATGTTAGACATAAACACTATGTAGTTGCTAACATTGTTAGCAAATTTCATTTTATAGTGTGTAAGCTACTCATACAAATGTGTCGCTGTTGTGAAGGGTAGGAATGCCAGCTTCAGGTGAGTTATTTTTCATGTGATAACCAGTTTTATTTTTGTAATTCACTTTCCTTGCCTACCTGAACAGACTGTAGACAGTGAGTGATAGTTTCTGATCTGAGATGTCCTGTTTTTGATTGCTTACGTCTGCATTATTAAGTTGTTTTTTTCACTACCAATTTCGTTTTATGAGCGAATCCCGTAGAATATAGGTTAAATCTATTGGACTGTGTCTCCTCAACCACTGTATTGGCTCTACCTCTACAGTTCTCTTTCACATTGACGTGTACATAAACCTACCCACGTTATAATTTATATGAAGGTTTCTTTGTCAAACCTATGTAATTGTTTGATAAATTGTTCAAGGTAATGGGATATTATTTATATATATAAATTAACATAGAAAAAATTACAAACAGTACTTTGGAAGATATCTGAAATGTTACGAAACTGAAATGTAATTTGAGAATAAGCGTGATAAACGTACACGGTTGTTTTTTTTTTTGAGTGGTATTATATATTTGTGAACATAGATGTTCATCACATGTACATTATAAGTATCAAGCTTGGTAATTATCCAATAGCAAAGAAAACTTTGTCTGTCTGCTGTGGACGCATCTCCATGTGAACGAATTGACGACACAGACCAAACTAGACATGCTAACTTAGTTATAAAAAATGTATAATAAACGTTCCCATTTGCTGAAAAAAATAAAATATTTTGTAAGTTATATCGTTAGTGCAGTAGCTGTTGTAAATAGATGGGTTTGAACAAAACTCACACCACAACTAAATTCTGCAAGTTAAAGATCGTAAGTAAAATAATTAGCATTTCAGCATGTTCCACTTAATAACCACAATGTACGTATAAAATAACCAGGTACAATGTATAAACTATAGATATTGCTGCTACTTGAGTTTTCCGCTTTTTTTTTTCAGATTCACACTATTTAACTTTCAGTTTTTGTTAGAATACGTTCATAAACTTGACTTGGAGAAGTATTTAATTTGTAATCAAAATACTCTGAAAGTATTTCTTATTTCTTGATGTAAAATGTAAATTTTTGTGGATGTAAAATTCAAAATTATTATTAAGTTAATGCATTAAATGTACCAAGCCCAGATAGTAAAAATTTTGATCACGTCTCTATTGTGAAATGGGCTGCTTTGAACAAGAAGTGGCGCAACTGTTCTGCTATTTTTGCCAAGTTCTTCGACACGACTTCTACATCTCTTCAATTCTTGTATACTTTCCTTGTCTTACAAATTTCCTTTTGGAGAATGACCGCAAGTGAAAATCTTCGCAGAGATTTTGCTCATTGTTTAGCAAACTTGTGTGTGTATTCAAGATAAGAAAAGGATGGAGGACTGCAGACTTCTTAAAATAACCTGCAAAACTTTTAAGGTAAGACATTTAACTTGCATTACACGAGTTTCAGAAAGAAAGTCCATTACAAAATAAGAGTTCATTTTACTTGCAGTCTTTCATAGGATCTCTCTGACTTCCATCAAGGAAATTGCTACGTACGCACTTTAGCTCTTGGAAAGCTACAGAAATTGCGCATATAATTAATTACCTTTTGTTTTAGGGTCATTTTTGCTTAACTGATAACAGTGCTCAGTCTTGAATGCAATCATTAACCAATTAGGTATTGCAGCATATACAGTATGACAAATAATTATCTTAAAATTACTGTTGTTTTACTTACAATCACAATAGGTAAACAAATCTTGTATTTCTTGGTTAATTGATTGTATTAGCGTGTATTGATATGTGTATGTTTTAGACATTTGTAAGTTGCAAGCGACGAATGTATTTGAAAACTGTATTTATTATATAAATTGATGGCGGACGTTTGTACTATCCATAAACTTAGCGATACGTATTGGCGCATCCATTTTTGGAAAGAACTAGGCCTATCATGGGGTAGTATATAAAAGTTTGATTGATAAATACGTAAAGTATGTCATATACACATATCTTACATCATGATATGGAGGTTGCAGACAAAGTAGGTGAGTTAGTTTTGCCACGAGGAACTTGAAATATAAAGTTATCGTCCAGATGAGCTAAAACTAAAGCCGTGTTTTCATGTTTTTGTTTGATTACAAGGAAATGTAGCGCATTACACTAATAGTCGTAGAAATACATTAACACTTGTAACATATAACTTAATACATTCATTGCTTTAGTAATACGCATTTAAACATTTACTTGTACCTTATTGCGGACTACTTCTGTCGTCGTAGCAGTACATATTTCAACAGTTGTAGGTTATTTTTGTATCTTGTTTGGGTGAATTTTCAGGGCTCTTCTTTACATGAAAATGTCCTGTTTTTCAAGATCAATCATATTCATGTCTGTAAAGAAAGTTATACAGTATGTTCGATTTAACTTTTGAAAAACTCCAACAATTTGAAAGATGTGCTGTTTGTTAGTTGTTCTTATAAATTTTCGTTGTAGATATGGAATCGATTGAGGTAACTTGCCTTACTGTGAGTTATAATGTGACGGTCAATTTCAATATTTCTTGGTGTGAAATACTCCAAGAGTTTCCGGTGGGAGGAGTTGACGAGCAGCTTTCACTTTAATCTATATTTCAAAATTTGGGACTACTAGTTTGTCCTTGGATAGCTTTGCACGAAATTCAACAAATAAACAATATTTTATGTTAATACGTTGAAAGAGATTTTTGATTAATGTGATCCTTACAAGTCCTTGAAAAGATCTAGATTCCGATCCGGACATTCCGGATACTAACACTCGTTTTTTTATGTTAATACGGAGGAAGAGGTCTTAGACTAACCTTCCATTCCCAGGCTATGCGGTATTTGAAGGATATGTTATTTACCATTATTCACAATTCACTCTAGATATTTATTGATTAGAATTATTTGACTTCTCAGACTTACCTTTTGTTTTTAAGAAGTATAGATTTTGCTACAAAAATACACAAGTGTTGTGCTTTATTTTTTCTTGTTAATATTTATACATTGTAAAATCATACAAAGCAATTAAAACAGTTTTGGAATTAATATTTTCGCTATGAGGAGGCGTCTTTTACAATTCATTCGTGTTTGTTTCAATTTTTGTTTGATGTGAAACATAAAGCTACACACTGGGCTGTCTGTGTTCTGCACACCATAGGTATCAAAACCCAGTTTCTAGCGGTTTGAGTCCACAGACTTTACCACTGGGGCAGTTCATTCGTACGGAAATCATGAATCTGAAGATCTATCGTGCATGCGCAAGAGCTGTTTCGTCATTTTTTCCCCCATATAAATTTGATTTAAAGTGAAAGTGTTACATTTCAGTGATTTGGTAATACAGAATTACAAAGGCTTTCACCGATTTATGATGTGTGTTTGTGTTTTAGAATTAGTAAACACAATATACCCATTTCTATCGCTAATTTTGTGTTGGACGAGTTGAACGTCAAAATTGTAGTATTATGCTCTGGGACGTTGTTTGTAAAACAAAAACTTAATCTGGGTAATTGGTTTCAGTACACATGTTTTTATGCACGCTTGCACTATGTTATGATCATACAGGGCAAACCAATTTACATCGTGGCTTCACCCAGTGTGGAAACCAGAATTGCTTCCTAATTGTTAGGTGTCTAGAGGAGATGCTGTGAGCAAGCCAGTCCTGTATCACTACCTACACAACGTAATTACGTTATCATATTTTTGTTAATTTTCTGGTGTTTATTTTTTTCACTCGGAAGCAGATGATCTCGGTACGTGTTCGTGGTTACACGAACATATGCGTTGGTGTGTAAGTTGCATTCGCGACCCAAAATCTAATCCACTTATTACAACGCCTCAAAATATGGAAGTTACTTTGGGATTTTCTCTTGAGTGATGTTGTGGGGTAAATTCTACCCAGTTTTATTTTTGTCGACAGTCATTAAAACAGAATTTTGAAAAGTAGTTCAGTGCAACTTTTTGGTCTGTTAAATAACAGGCAGTTTCAAACATACAAATTAATGACAAAAAATCATCTTTCACGATGTAGCAGCATTGTTTCGCACCAGGTGGAAATCTTAATTGTAAGTTCACGTGTTTCACGTCTTTCCTTCTAATACGGGCCCGGCATGGCCAGGTGGTTAAGGTACTTTACTCCTAATCCGAGGGTCGCAGGTTTGAAACCCCTTCACACCAAACATGCTCGCCTTTTCAGTAGTGACGGTCAATCCTACTATTCGTTAGTAAAAGAGTAGCGTAAGAGTTGACGGTGGGTGGTGATAACTAGCTGCCTTCCCTCTAGTCTTACACTGCTAAATTAGGGACGGGCAGCACAGATAGCCCTCGTGTAACTTCGCGCGAAGTTCAAACCAAACCATACCAAATCCTTTTAATACTGTAATGTTTAAAAACAAAAAAACAATAGCTGAAATATGTGTGTGTGTATATATATTTTTTCAGTCATTAACTTCACCAGAGAATTAATGTACATCTTCAAGCTCTTTAGTTGTACATAACAAATGGGATTAATTTGGTCACAGTTGATTCAATGCAATATTTCAGAAGAAACCACAAATTATTCTAATATTTGTGAGTATATATGTGAGGAACGAGTTTGTAATTATCTGTATTGGTGGTCAGGCTGATTTTTCGTTCCGATCCGAGTACCTAGTGTACTCTGATCCAAAGATAATATTAATTATTTAATTATTAGTATTATTTTTACTTATAATTTCAGAGCATTTTTTCTTGTTTGTAAGATGCTATAAAGGTATTACAGCTAATTATTATTTTTGGTAATTTTAAGATTTACATTTATATGTTTTAATGTTTGTATATACAGGGGGCGGGAAAAAGTGTCCTTCCTTGAAAATGTTGTTAATTTGTTGTATCTTTTAGTAAATAACGAAAATATGTGAAACTATATGTTTTCAGAACGCACTCGACAGGGACTGTTCAAAATATGATCTAAAAATTAATTGTACCACTGGCTTTCGTATACACCTGAACTTTTTATGATTTTAGTTACATTTTCTCATAAAACGTGTTGTACACCTGTTGTGGTTTCTTAAATTTTCTTGTTCCAATTATCCTACAAAAATGATCAATCATGTACACGTTGAACAGCTCTCTTAACCTCTCACCAAATTATTCATAAAACTTCATGGCTTTCTGGGGCTTAGCAGTAAGTTTGAAGACTTGTAACGCTAAAAACCGGGTTTCGATAACCATGGTAGGCACACCATATATAATTCATTGTATGGCTTTGTGTTTGAAAGAAGAGAAAAACAAACCCCCAAAAAATTATTTTAGCACCCCAGTAATTATACTTGGAACATTTTCAAAACTCACTTTTAAGTTTCTTTTCACAACAAACGCTGATAGGTTTCATTGATGTTTTATATCGCGACGCCAGTCACTAAGTAATTTGTTTTTCATTGTTATGACCATTATTGAATAGTGCAAATGATGTTTTTCAGTTTCTATAGTAACCACAGTTGTATGTATGTGTGTATAGACACACACATAAACATTCATGAACGGTTCAGGAAACGATACTCTAAATTGGTATTAAACCTGTTTTGGAGCCACTACGCTCAACACAGTAAAAATGGATAAAGACAAGCACAGACACAATGCTTAACGTTGGTGTCAACTATGCTTCAGAACATGTGTTGGTGCCTTTTTAAATTATTGTCATTTACAAGATGATTTATCCACTAAGTTTGTATTAAGATATCTTTACATTTTATCAGCTATCACAACAAATATTTCCACCTCTAAAACAGGGCGCAAGTTGTGTTAATAAAGTTTTATTTGCTTTTTTTTCTTCTCAAAATCAGTTTTGAGTTACACCGATTTATTTTCATGGAAAAGGGAAATTGGAAGCTTACGAACTGTGTGCTAATTTTTAGTTGGTAATTCGATGCGTTTCTCACAGTTCGTATAGTGATATCTAAATCCAATGCTTTATGGTTTCATGGCAACAAAATTATAATATCCCGTGCTTTCGGGCCGGACCGTTTCAAAGATATCTGTAGTAACGTGCTCTGACAGTTCACGTCAGAAAGTTGAAGCGAAGGAAAGGTCAGTTACTGTTTTTTTTAAAAAAAAAACGTGCGATATCCGTGTCGATTATTAGCGAGTCCAGACAAGAAATGTATATTTGAAGGGTGTATAGACTAGTGCGCAGAATGTTTTGAAAGTAATGGTTTTAAATTTGAGATCGAATTGTGCAAAGCTTTATCAGCGTGTTCAGCATGCTAATACTACAGAGGGCTGAAAGCATGCGACTGTTACAAGCCACATAATTCTAAAACTTCATTAGAAGAATGGATACTTTGTATTAAACGTTAAATATATCATAAGCAGCTGTTTTATAACTATATCAGCATAATTGTTTTACATCACAAAAATAAGGGGTTCAGTAGAACCCCTCGAAGACCCCCATGTGTACGTGCTGATAATTGAGCTTAGTAATATCGATAAATGTGAACTTTGTGATGTCTATTTAAAAATGATAAACGTATAACGAAATGGTGTTAGTATTAATTGCACCAAAAGCTGGCTATACAAACTGCTGTGAATGTATACGGATTAAAACCTTTACCTTTGCATTGCAGTGTTTTCATTACGAATTCTATTGAATAGAATTGTAAAGGCACAGATGACGCAATAACATATCCTTTTTAGTCCTCTTGCGGTAAGTCCATGTGGTACGTTTACTTACGCAGAGTTTTTCTAGCATGTCTTTTTCAGAAAGCAACTGTTCCCTCGACAAATATCAAAATATGGAAGACATAGATAGTCGAGGTCAAGCCAACCAATCGAGTTACTGAGAATATCTTCGAGTTACAATTGACTGAATCTATGACGGACAGCTATTTTTAATTAAAACTGAACGACACAAGATTTGCGCTTAGCAACGATTGTTTTGTTTTTGTTTTTTTAATTTTGCGCAAAGCTACACGAGGGCTATCTGCGCTAGCTGTTCCTCATATAGCATTGTAAGACAAGAGGGAAGGCAGCTAGTCATCACCACCTACCGCCAACTCTTGGACTACTCTTTTACCAACGAATAGTAGGATTTACCGTCACATTATACGCCTCCACGGCTGAAAGGACGAGCATGTTTGGTGTGACAGGGATTCGAACCCGCGACCCGCAGATTATGAGTCGAGCGCCTTAATCACCTGGACTTATTGTGTAATAGAAAATGTTTGTTTATTTTGTCTTCTGTCCGACTTTCCTCTAGTCTTACACTGCTAAATTAGAGACGGCTAGCGCAGATAGTCCTCGAGGAGCTTTACGCGAAATCCAAAATCAAACAAACAAAATACGTTTATAAGTGTGTGGTATGTTTAAAAAGTCGTCGCCGTCTTGCGTAGTTGTTCTTCAGTCTTTTTTTTTTTCGTCTCTTGTAATTGCCGTGGTTACTATAAAGGTTTTGGGATATTTATTTATTTTTTATCTAGAGGGGGGGATGTTCACGCGAAACAAGTACTCCCCGTATAGAAATACAAATAGAAGTATGTGTCGGCCCAGTAATATTTTTCTCACTTTTCTTCCACTTAAATACCACTTTCACAAGCTGTATGACGTTTAATGTTTTTTTCACGTTTTATGACGTGGTGAATAACGACCCGCTCTTGTCTTTGGATGATATGTTATGATTATAAAAGATATGACATAGGTATATTGAACGAGGACTGATGACTGCTATTTTTCTTCTGTTCGCACAGAGGTAGGTTCAGTGCTTATGAATCTTCATTTGCATTTAATGAGCGCAGGCGTACCCATCAGCACCACGTAGCTTGCTGATAGTCGATAACAACCCAGCGAGCATGTGTACGTGTAATCTGTGTTTTTACGTAGACTTGACAAATTTCGCAGAGGATTGTGGGAATACAGAATCGATAACCGTTCTTTAAAGTTGCTCTTCCATGTCGTTTGAAAGAATGTCATTTGAATTCAATATATGTATTTCTCAAATTACATGCAAAAAGATCCACGCTGACGGAAATGTAGCAACTTCGGACCAAACAAATAACACGAAGGTAAAAAGTTACAACGTTGGAGTCCCATTTTCAAATAAACGTAACACTTACCTTGGGCCGATTTTCGAAACTTAATTTTTGTCGAACTTAATTTTTTTTTCTGTTATTGTTCCCTTTATTTTTTCTGTGTTCGTTTTCTTTCCTTTAAAAATGCTCTTAGGAACTCCAGTATATGTTTTTATACACATGTACGTATATTTTTCACTCATATTACACGGACTCATCGTGTAATAAAAAAAATGTTTGTTTATTTTATTTTCTGTCCGACTGAAAGGAGGTTTGGAAACATTAAATAAGACGGCGTTCATAAACTTCACTGAAAATAAATGTCATACTTGGATTAAAAACGAACAAACACGAAAAACATTTTATTTAATAGATGTAAAGTGAAAACTAAGAAAAAGGCAAACGTGAACAGTTTGTCAGAAATATGACTATTTTACTCTGTTTAGTTAGGATTGGAATACTCAAAATTTAAATTTTAGTTGTTAATGATAGCAGTTCAGAATGTTAACCTAAAAGTTATATTAGGGGTATCGTAAATAATTCTGATGGGATTTGTTTCCTTGCTTTTATTATTTTGTTCTCCTTTTTAAGTACTTGTAAGTGTTTATTAAAAACACAAAAGTTTAGATGTTAAGCTGAACGTTTTTCGTATTTTATTGAATTTTTTCCATGAAATTGTTTATGAAATCAAAAATATGGCTGTGAAACTGACTGCAAAAAAAATTATAATTTGAAATGACCTAACGTAATTTGTGTCGGTTCAGTTTCAGATAAGTAAATATAAATACTAATTGAACTTTGTCATATGAAAGTATAAAAACAAACATCTATGATTAAATCTGCTAGGTTCTTCAAAAAAACAAACAAAATCACGTCCATCATGAACAAACTTTGCAGTTCGTGATGATGAGAAACCCACTTGAAGTAAAATTGTGTCTCAGGACAGCTGGTATGGGTATTAACACTTCAAAGAGAGAGATTTCAACTGACTGTTGCCGGGTGCAGGTCTGAGGGACGAGAGTGTAAACGGGTACGGGATTGTAGGGGGCGTTGCAGTTAGATGTAAGGCTATTATTTAGTATAGATATAAAGGTGTTCCTTTGTATTGGTTTACTTTATGTTGTTGTATAAGTAGGGTTCTTTGATTTTGCGTTTATATTTATTTTGACATATTTGTTGTTGATCTCTGTGTGTATAATTTTTTTCAACGGTTTTTGGAGGAAATTTGTTGATGAAGTGTTTTATTTGTCGACTTCGTTATTTTTATCGGGTGAACATTGTTTTATGGCTGTGTTTATTTGGTTTATATGTTGAGTTTTTATTTTGTTTCGTGTGGTGAGTCCTAGGAATGTATAATCCAGTATGGGTGATTTTTCTGTGGATTCCTGTTTTGAATTGTGTATCGGTTCTAGAGATCATGAGGTTAAGAAATGCTATTTGGTTAGTTGTTTTTTTTTTTTCTGTTCAAAGGTGAACTTAATGTTGGGGTGTATATAGTTAACGTGGTTGAAAAAACTGTGTTCTATACTGAATCCAGCAACTGTATCGTCAACATACTTGTACCAGTGTAGTGGTGGGTATAAGGTTGAAGTTTGTAGTGGTAGAAAATAATTCAAGCTGACATAGATTCTTACTTGTCTCTGACAGAAACCATGTGTGGTTGGAGAAGTTAAATTATGGAATTATTAAAGTTAACAAACATAGGTCAGTCTAAATTCCAGTGCTATTCAAGCTGATACATTTTTGTATGAAACAGCACCAATAGCTGGACTATAGTAGGACTGGTGGCAGCTCTTAAACGTTTGAATAAAACGTGTAATTTATAACAACTGTTATTATGTGAACTAATAAAATGTATAACGATTTAAATCACATTGCTATATAATGACTCAGGATAAACTTCCAGTAATAAGTGTATAACAGCATTTTGGTTGAGGTTTTTGAGTTCTTTCTAATTCACTCTGTAGAGTACCTAAATTAAGTTTGACGTGTGAATAATATATTGTTGTTATTATTATTGCAGCAGATTAACTGTAATGATTCTGTATCTATATCACAGATTTCATTTTTACCAAAGGTAAAGCTTAGACTATTATCTGTGACGTAGAGGTCTAATACATTCCCTGATTGGCACAGCAGAGAGGGTACAGCCAATCAAATAATGCATTAGGCCTCTACATCACCGATGATATCCTCGAATTTAACTTTGATTAACAAAAAGGAAGAAATGCGTAAAAAATGTGTAGAATTATTTCAGTTATAGTTTTTCTGTTGCACAGTGCTGCATAACCCCGCTCCTCTAAAAATAACAAACAAAACTAGAGCTCATAGGACTAGCAAATTGCAAGATATAAAGTGTAATTTGAAGTGATATAGAAGGTTTAAGGTGTAGTGTACTTTAAATGGTAAGGGTATAGAAGTTCAGTTGTGATATGTGTGTGATCTTATATTACAGTGATGTGGTGGTAATGATTAATAGCATCCTCTTTTTGTGCTGAGCAAAACGTCTGGACAGCTGCATAATAAAGATGTAATTTTTGTACACACTTCTTACTGGAAAAGTGTACCGGTCCAGTAAATAGTAATCCATTTTAGTTCAAAAGACCATATAATCAATTACAAAAATAGCACAAAATATTCAAGGTAAAATATTATCACTTCATACCACTAGAACAGTTGCATGGAAAATTTTAATTTGATATTATTAATTGCATAACTGTTACGAGAAATCCAAGAACACATTCTTTCTGAAAGTTAATGTACAAAAAGTACTCGAGCTATCAAGTTTATTGTAATATAATTTTTGTTTTCATTCAAGTGTGTTTTATTAGTATAATACTTAACCATTATTATAAATAATTTATTTATTTGCTGTTCTTAAGTACTCAAGAAAATAGACGTAATATTCTTTGCAGTCAATTTGCATTGTCCTAAGAAATACAAGTTGTATGCACTCTGTAGGAGCTCTTGTTTAGGTTAGTTACATACAGAATAAGTTTTCAATGTTGCTGTCAAATGTAGTTCTTATTTCATTGTATATTACAATTTTTATATAGATTTTATTATTACCAAGTTTGTTGTGAAAGTAAATTTTGGGAGTTTTGTCCCAGTGTTCTCACCTAATGGTTTACTCATACAAGATTTTTTGTGTATCAGTTCAAACAAACAAACAAAGTTCAAGTATTTTATGTAATGCAATTTAAACTCTCGGTTATCACAAGCTGTAAATAATTCACTTAAGATATTATAATCCTCAAACTTATCGGTTACGATTTCGGTGCTTTATAAGGTTTAAACCTTAACATGAAATGTTTTATTCAATGTGATTGTTTCGAAGCCGATCACAGTGAAAGAGAAGAGGGCGGTGGGCAAGTGAGTTACGGTACCATGTTTGTGGTCTTAGGTTTCTGTGCCTGGAGTGTTTTGTGTATGGTTTCACCCTGCTAACTTGTCTCTTTCGGTTGTGCAGTCCCCGGGATTAAGGTCGAGGCTGAAGTCTAGAGTTTCTTCAGTTTCCCTTGTTGCTTTGGTCGCCGCCACTCGACCATAGCGGCACAACGGCATTAAGTTAACGCCCGCGGCAACCACCCTCAGCTCAGGCAGTATTCGACTCGCCGTCCCTGATTGAGTTTCTTTGTGCATGCCACAATCGACAATGTGATAGGGGACGCCAGGCACAACTTCGAGGCCTTTATACTTTGATGTATGAACAGTATAAACCTGTCGAAGAGTGGTAGTTGTGATGTATAAACAGCTTGAAATACTGCTCTGCTAGCTCCCTACCAAACATGTTTTAGTTCTAGCTGGAGACTTCACAGAGCTCCTTGTCTTTTTTCATTGTGTTTGTGCGTGTTTTTGTGAAGTTTTACGAATCCCTCTGAAGTAAAACTATTAAAAAATAATAGTAAAATTTCGTTCTCCCAAATTTAGTTGAAGAAGATTGTATAAGTATTTATTGAAAACTTGGCACAAAAATGTATTCATAATATTTTTGTATTACCTTCATGAAAAATATAAGCCTATCGTCAACATCACGTATATGACATTTAAAATAGGAGTCAATTGTTCAACACTGAATAACATAAGCGCCCTCTCTTGAGCAAATTTGGTAACGACTTTTTCCCGTTTTATTTTTTTGCGAGACAGTTTACATTTGTAAATAAATGAAAGAAAATTGCGTAAACTGTGAGAAAAGAATATTTTTGCTACATATTTCGTAAAATTAGAAGGTTTAACAATATGAAACCGTTTCTCACGTTGTTAGTTGTTGAATTTAGTTCAACATTCAATTCATCCTTTGATTAATATCAAAATTTGAGTTTTTTTTTGTATTGTGTGATTTAAAAAAGATTAATTTCATTTATTAATCACCACCTAGTGCCTGTAATGAAAATAAGTAAAATGGTCGTATTACCTTCTCAAACTAGTGTATAAGTTGTTAGTAATACTAGTTACTTATTTGGATTTAAAAAGTGTTAGTGTAAAGTATTAATAATAAATTATTTCAATGTGTGAAGGGAACTAGAACCAAAAGTATTTAAGTAAGTGTGGAATGCATAAATCAGAATTTAAAACAAAGACACCAAGTAATAATTCCTTTCTGTAAAACTGAATACATTGTTTTTTTGTTTTTAGTTTCAATTATTTTTTTTTCTTTTTGACTGTAAGATACTTACGTTGCTATCATAAATTTTGTTGGGAATTGTCCATTTTTTATTTTTTTTTAGTTTCAGTTATTTTTTTTGCTTTTTGACTGTAAGATTCTTACGTTGCTATCATAAATTTTGTTGGGTAATTTTCCACAGAATGTTTAAGTGAAGTGTTCATTCAGAGTAGAATGACAAACATATATATTGAATATATAAAATTGCTTTGTAAACATTTTCTAAGTTTTGAGTAACTATTTGATAATGTTAGATTTTTGCATGATATCAGAACTTGCAAAATGGCATAAAGGATTTTTCTCTTCAACTAGTTTAGCAGGAAGAGAGTGGGTGTTATCATTTATTAAGCTGAAGTCGGTTAAACTAGCATGTAGCAGTATATGTGGTTCGTTCTGGGATGTCACTGTTCTTATCGTGTGTGTCATTACTAACACATTCACCAATGCCTGTTCGTATTTACACTGTATTTTCCTTATGAACGTGACATGAATTTTATTTATGACTGTACACTGACATGACATTCAGTTGTGACTGTTAAGCATCTGATTCAGTCATGGAACTGAGTGCGGCAAGTCAAAATCCACAGACAGCTGTTTTATTTGTGTCATGAACGGTGGTTTTCCTTGCTCTGAAGTTTGAATGAACAACTGTGTTGTTGGTTTGGAAGCAATTTCATATTCTGCTAATTACACTTTGAGACACTTGGACCCAATTTTTAACAGCCTGTTGTAATTGGCAGGTTTTCATTTCTTCAATGGTTCATCACAAAAGTAAAACAGCCAAATGTCTAGCTGTATTCATGAACAATTTGGAATACTTTGAACCTCGTGACTCACTTCAAAGTGACACAGGGAAAAGAGTGGGTGAGCTCACCATATTTGTATATTTAGACAGCAAAAGAAGAATAAACAGTAATTTCAGGTCAGGTAACTGGTTTTCATAACAAAGAACTGAAGGGAGGGATTTCCATGTTTAATTTATAAGATAATTTTTACTTTGTCATAACTGTAATATTAAAAATTATAACTATCCTTTAGTCAATCTGAGTGGACAGTTCAAAGGTGGACAGGAATTTCATGAGAGTTTATGAAACCTAAACTTCCATTATATAAAAATTGGCACATGTATTATGTTAAAATTAAATTTAAATTTTGGTACAGCTATTGAACTGGTATTTTATCAGAAACAGTGTAATAAGAGATCTATTAGGGTTTGTTATACATCTAGACAGCAAGTCACTTAAAAGGAGAAATTCTACATAAGTTTGTTTACATAAAAAATAATAAAGATATCTTTCATTGATGTGTAAAGCTGAATATTTGTCGTATTGTAACTCTTTTGAGGTGTTTTTTAAATTCAAGAAAAATCTCTGGTTGTTTGTTGAAATTGTAAGTGTTTATATTTGTTTACTAGAAAAATAGTTAAATAAAAATGAAGTATACCAGTGTAGTTTATATTGAATAACAGTTATATTTTTATGGCAAACCAGAAATATAAGTGGAATTCAGCATGTGTGTCTGAAAATATTTAAATTCTCAAGGGAATATTTTCTAATTATATATGACTTAAGTTATACCCTAAAATTTTATTTAGTTGAGCTAAACAGTAATCAATGAAACTACTAAATAGAGAAACTTAAAGCAGAAGGCTTCTGTCAAGTTTTTCTTCAGTCAACCTACAAAGTAGTCAAGCCAGTTGGACAACTGTTACTGCACCTTGGATAGTTGAATCTTACTTGACTTATTTTTAAGGAGTACATGATAAAATTTTTTTGCTAAATTCTGTCTTGTTTAATTTATTTTTTTTAATTTTTACTTTCCAGGTTGTATAAATATTTCCTTTACCATGAGGTTATCCAGCCATACTCAGCCAATTGGGAATAAAACAAGTGTTGTAGTGATTATATACAAAAGTGGCATTATTTCCTTCACCATGAGTGTATCCAGTTGATAGTAACATAAGTGCTTTGGTGATTATATACAAAACTCCTTTGTTAAAAATATAGCTTTCAGTCTACTTAAATATTCCTATTTGTTCATTTGTGAAGTCATTTAGCACACAAGTTGTTCAGGGCATGTGACTGGTTATAGTTAGATAGATTAGAGACATGTGACTGATTATAGTAACATTGATCAGAGAGATGTGACAAGTTATAGCCAACTTGATTTGGAATATATGGTAAGCTTGATAAGAGAGATGAGACGATTTAAAATTAGCTTGATTAGGGAGATGTGACAAGTTATAGTTAACTTGATTTGGAAGGTATGGTAGGCTTGATAAGAGAGATGAGACAATTTAAAATTAGCTTGATTAGGGAGATGTGACAGGTTATAGTCAACTTGATTTGGAAGATATGGTAGGCTTGATAAGAGAGATGAGACGATTTAAAATTAGCTTGATTAGGGAGATGTGAAAAGTTATAGCCAACTTGATTTGGAATATATGGTAGGCTTGATAAGAGATGAGACGATTTAAAATTAGCTTGATTAGGGAGATGTGACAGGTTATAGTCAACTTGATTTGGAAGATATGGTAGGCTTGATAAGAGAGATGAGATGATTTAAAATTAGCTTGATTAGGGAGATGTGACTGGTTGTAGTTAACTTGATTAGGGAGATGAGGCGATTTAAAATTAGCTTGATTATGGAGATGCGACTGGTTATAGTTAACTTGATTAGGGAGATGAAAATGGTTATAGTTGACTTTATTAGGGAGATGAGAATTGTTATAGTTGACTTTATTAGGGAGATGTGACTGGTTATAGTTGACTTGATTAGGGACGTGAGATTGGGTATGGTTGACTTGATTAGGGACGTGAGGTTGGTTATTTATGGTAGACCTGTTTAGGGACGTTAGGTTGGTTATATATGGTTGACCTGATTAGGGACTTGTGACTGGTTGTTGTGAACTGCTATTGCAGTCACAAGAGTAAAAATGTATAATTTGTATAATACTCATTTGTTGAGGAGATTGGAAATTCTCAACAAATTTCATGTTCATAGTGGTTTACAGGGAATTAATATTATAATTTTCTGTTTAGAATAAAATATATATTTTTATTAATCATACTTTTTACCTCAACTATGTTGAAATTGTTCTTGTTTGTTAATTATAGGACATGAAAACAGTTTGACAATCCAGTAATGAACTCATTTTTTGTGCCATCTGTGAAAGTCCTTTTATAAAATAGTGAACAAGAGTTTTTTATTATTATTATTATTGAAAACTAGCAGTTGTGAATAGTTAGATGTATAATTATTGAAACACAAATGGAAATCTAGATGGCCTATTAAAGCCAGCCTACCAATTGGCTTTAATATATGCCTAAGGTTATAAGTAAGGAAATGACAGAAAAAGTATTCATGTAGTTGAATGGTGTTAATCTTTCCAGAGTGAAAGTCCCACAAGAAAACGTCGGCGAATATCCCATGGTGTAGTTGATGTAGCTGCAAACTCAGCATCACCCTCTATACTAAATAATCACTGGGAACATGCATCGACGAGTGATAGAGTGAGAAGACACAGTTTCACTCAGCGTCATCTTGCTCTTCCTGACTGTTGCAACACTCCAAGATGCCGACACAGGTGTGATTTGTTCTTATTTGAGAAGTGAAACATTTTACAGCTTGCAGAATACTAAACTTTGTTACAATTCTGTTGAAAGGTCAACTGGCTTTTTAAGGCAAATCAAAACACTGTACTTGTTACCTGTTGAGATAAGAGTTTGACACTAATGTAATTACTATATGTTATCAGTATTAATATTTCCCGTGGGGTTCAGTGGTAAATGTGGAACTTGTGATAGTGCAGTTTGGTGTTTGATACTTACAGCGAGTACCATGCAGATCATTTGTTGTCTAGCTTTGAGGTGTTAAACAAACAGTATTGATATTATAGATTAGAAAACACGTAATAAAGTATTAAGTTAGAAAACTTGTCTAATATTCCATTAAACATCCATTAAAAATCCTGTGTTTTTACCCTGTTAATCGTAACTTACATAGCAGGGTTATAACATATGTAGTCATAGTAACTGTATTTAACGTCTATAAATGACTTTGGAAGAGATATTTGGAAATTACTTTGTTGGATTCTATCTCTGTTTCAATAACATAGCCAGTAGAAGATATTCGTACAAGTTTTCGTAAAATTTGTGCCATGTCTGGTATAGGCTGTGCACAGCAGAAAATGTTAATAAGGACCTTGCGTATGGTTTTATATTATTATTACACAAGTATTAAAAGACAATTGAAAAATGTAACACTTACTGCAATAAAAATAATTGCTCAGCTGTGATAAGTTGACGTTTTTTCATTCCAGTTTTTCTTTGAATTAGTAGTAGTACTCTACATAACTTGCATCTGTAAGGACTAATTACAGCTACAATTCTATCAGCAGAAGTGATTTTGAATTTTCTTACAAAGTGCAGCAGTAACTTTTTGTAGTAAAAAGTAAAAGAACTAATTATGAATTATTTTACTCTTTCAGAAGGTGAAATTTGGTATAGGATTAATTTAGCAAATTAAATCACTTGATGTAGTTATAACAAACACAAATAATGACACTACAACTTTTTTTGGATCGTTTACGAGTGCACCAGTAGAAATTTCTGGTTGTTAGATAGTACTTGTTTTTGTAGCTATACTGTGTGAGCTATGCAGATATACAGAAAGCTACAGAGAGTTTGCCTTTAATCACGACACTACCATTAAAGTGACTCCAGCATATGTTTTTCCATGGCAATAAAACAACTTTTCACTGTTTCTCTAAGGACATAAGTGGCTGATTTGAGAATTACACTTGTTTGTTCTGTACCAGGGGGCACTGTAGCAGTTTCATATTTGTATGTTTGTATTAAAAGTTTACTTACAAAGTTAAGCTACATGCATGTTTTCCCATTTCAGCAGAATCCAGAACATAATAATTATATTTAAAACAAAGAGGGCCCTGAAAATGACATTTTCTTCGTTTCTTATGATGGTTACGTTTTCGTATATAGGTTTAATACTGTTTATCTTGTATAGATCTTCTCCGTGACACGGAGATCAAACAAGATCGAGTGGAATATCTGCCCAACTAGCTAACAAGATGGTCTTCAGCCCTCTGAAGTAACAGAAAGGACAGCATGGTTGTTAGCATTACATTATTGCTGTACATCATGTACGACTCAGGAAAATAATGTATTTTGATTCAAACTAGTTGCCAGATTGATCAAAGGGATATCTCTTTGATGTGAATAATTAAAATAGTTCTTTAAAAAATGTTCAGTTACAAGATCTGACTTAGCTGTATCGATACATTCTGTGTAGCTAATTTTATTTTTGCTAAGCAAATGCTTTGAGGGGACAAATATTACATTTTGAACAAAGCAATATAACTTTTATTATACAAGGTTAAAGCTATTTCAGTGTTATAGCTAGTTGATGTTCGACTTTCAATATAGGTACAACTTAATCATGGTACTGTTCAACTTGAGTTTGGGACAACAGAATAGTAGTTTTATTCTTAAGCCGTTGGGTGTTCTTTAACACACTGAGTAAGATGATCGACATGATTGAACTCTTACAGATTTATGGTACAAGAGATGAGATAATGATTTTGCTTTCTCCATCTGAAAACTTGATAAACTACCAATTTAACAATCAGCCAGTCTAGATGAAAATTGCAAACTCTTTTCCATTTTAGTAACATTTGCTTATTGTTTCACATTTGTGATTCTCAACCTGTAGTGTTTGATTAAAGAAAATAATGCATTATTTAAAATATCATTAGCTCACACATTTATGGAATTGTTAGTTGTTCATGCAATAGAAGATACTTCAACAGGTAAGTTTGTGATGTCATTTTTAATTGTGAAGATGTCCATGAACATAAAAAAAGAAAAACAGGTTGAGAATCATTAATCTATGCAATCATTAGGAACGAAAGCATTATTCGGTCATTATGTTTCAAACTGTGATTGATGATCGGACTTCACAGTGGCTCATGACTATTGAATGTTTTTTTAAAGTTATTTTATAACATTTATATTTTAGGTTTCACCAAATTCTACTGAAGTATCATTATTGTATTTTTGGAGTAATGACAGTCAAGGGAAAGTTAGTTATTTAAACTAAATATGTTAACTGTTGTTTTTTGATATGCAATTAGTAAACAAAAACAAATTCTTTTATGGGTTTCTGAGTATAAAATAAGTTTTACAACTTTTTATTAAACCTGTTATTCTAAATCTGTGACTGTTCTAAAGTGAATAACATCTCCAGCATTTGATGATTACATAGAAGTAAACTGGAATCATCAGTGTAAGTCTGGGTCATAAAAGTTGTTGATGTTAAAGTGTGTTATGAAATAAGTGTATTGATAATTCATGCTCTGAGTTTTTTAAGATGGAAACAGTAATTTTGTAGTTAATTAATTAATTCCATATCAAATTATTTTTTAATCAAGCAGCTTAAAACCATAGTATTTTTTGTAAGTCTTTAAAAGTAGTGGATGTATAGGAATGATGTTAATAATGGACTGTTATATCTTAAATGTTAGTGAGCAGCTTTGATGCAGTATTTGTAATCAGTTGTACTATGAGAATTGATACATAGGAATGAAATAAGTGAAAATACTTATTAAACAAGAAACCCAGACAAGATGTATGTTTTTATAACTAAACTGTATCATCTCTCTCTCTCTCTTTAATAGCCCTAACACACGAAAGAGTAGGTTTCAAGAAAGACCAACTAACAGTTTTAATAGTCATTCAGCTGAATACAGGTCATTTCAGTCTCCATCTGCTTCATCACAGTCTGGACAACACCACCATCCGCAGGTGGGACTCCTTCCTCACCCAGGCCTCCCTCCATCAGGTTCACCACCACAGGGACAGCAACCACACCAAAATTATATGTTTGATATATCTCAGGTCTGAATGGAAGTTTTTTATTTTATTATTTGCTTGTGAAGTTGCATGAATTTTTGGTTACCAGTGAAACAAATCTTATTTATATATGTTGTAATAGGAAATAATTTGAGGATTTGATTGTTGTTAAACATTTTTATAATTTTTATCGATTCATCAAATAAATTTTATTACTGTGTTTAGAGACCTCTTGACTCTGAAATGAGGTAGTTTTAGTGTATAATCTAATTTAATAGTTACATTGGTTGACATCTTCAACCTGGAAACAATCAACCTAGAAAACCTGACTGCACTATTGACTTTTCTAAATTTATTTAAGTAGTCAGTAAAACTCTCAAGGCTTAGATATCTAACTTTTAATTTTTTTTATCAGTCAAAAACTTCAGAATGAATTTCTGCTCAATTATCAGGTGCTAAAAAAATTTATATGCAAAATAAAAGCTTAAACTTTGTTTTCACTCAAATATTTACAGGGTCAGGGTTCAGTGGCTGCAGGATTTTCTACTCAAGTACCAGTCTGTAATAGAAATTCAAATGGGAACAGTCATATTCAACTATTTTCTCCACCTTTTTTCCCTGGCGGAAATACAGGCCATCCTGCTCCACCTATTTCTACCAGCCATCACCAAATGGATCCAACAGGGTTTTCTTGTAACTGTTTTAATCAAGGTCACCAGTTAATGCATGCCACCCATCCACCTCCTCCTCCTCAGTCCACAGTGCAGCAGTATCATCACCCTCTGTTCCTCCATTCTCCCACAGCCCATTCTACTCCTTGTATACAACCGCAAGCCAACCCTATGCCATCACCTGTTAGCCAACGTCAACAGTATCAAGGATCTCAAGCCATGCCTCAGGTATTTAAAAAAACCCAAAAACACAACCAGTGTGTACTTTTAGCGGTTAATTTCTTAAACATTTAAGTGGATGTTGCGAGTAACTTTTGCACATTGAAAGCATCTGTTTACATTTATGCTTTGGCTGAAAACTGATCCAAACCATGGTACTATCCACAGAATTAAGAAAAAAATTAAAGTTTTATAAGGTATGTTGGTAACCATTAAGAAATCATGAAAATATATTTGTCATAAATTCATAAAACATTGTGAGTTTAATGAGTTAATATAAATTGTGTGTTCATCCTATTATTGAATGTTTCTAGTTGTGTGCTTATTTATGAGCCTTTCTCATAAGTCGTAAGTACATTGTGCATATTTAGCAGTTTCTCACTGCTTGAGACTTGTACATTTATTCATAGCTGTTTAACATGAAAAGTTTTTTCTATGCTTGAATTTAAGATTTGTATATCTTAAGGCACAGTATAGCATTAACAATGATGGAAGCTTTGTGACCAGTAATATAACTTATTGCTGTTATAAGCTAGGCTGACTACAATCACTGTGATTTGGTACTAGCAATATAAAATGCAACTCAGTTAGCAAACTGTATTTCTGCAAATGAAGAACTTTTACTTTATTATCAAAATTAAGGCATGAGAAAACCAGAAATTTTCCTTGAAGGTATCCTTGAAAAATTAATTAATATAGCAATTTTGTAAATTTGTGACAACTTACATTGCTCATCAGGCGTTACTTTTGGAAGCAGTAACTTGAGCATAAATAAACCAAGGTGCAGGACTTTCAGTACTACTGTTTTGTCATTAGCTTATATACTTTACATACCAACAGCTTGTTGTTCTGTGTTATTACAAATTATTCTTTCAATCGTATTGGTTGAAATATTTGTTAACCAACAACAGATTTACTGAAATTTTCAGGATGTATTAATTAAATTATGTTTTCCTCATAGGTTCAAGACAGTGAGTTAGATTTAGTGATGGAACCTCGTCTTTCGCCTTACCCAAGTCTCTCTCCACCATTAGGCCACCATGGATCTTCTCTAACAGCATCTCCACCTCTAACCCACCTCCTGCAGGACCAGGCACAGGGTTACCAGCCCCAGCCCGACTTTCTCTGTTTGGTGAGAGCTGTTAGTTGAAGTACAACACGACTTTATGTGGTATTTACTGTAAAAGAGTGAATTGACCAAACACCTACACGTAGAAGGACATGATAGAGAATATGTAAGACACACTAAACATTGTGTGTGTGTGTATATATCATCCATGAAGAGCTCTTATCAACATCTCAGTTCTTGTTCACTGTTTTCTCAACCATGAGAAAGTCATTATACCCACTGATTAACTTATATGTTCAAGACCAGTTTCTAAGGAAGATGTTGAAGACAGTGTTTGTGATTAATCAGTCATAGTATAAAAATATAGATAACTTGTTACAGTATGTACTGATGTTAAACTGAAGCAAAAATATATTTTATTTATGTAGGGCTTATTTGATAGTGCTTAAAAGTAGTAGATGAGAAATCGAGAGATAAGATAAAATTTCATTATATAAAGTGTGAAATATATACATGCTCTGGTTTATAATTAAGTAGATCTCTAAGATTTTATGTAAAATTTACTGCTGTGTTCTGACTGAATTGTTAAATATTTTCTCTCAAGTTAGGTTATGAATTTCCTTGCTTGAAATTAAAAGGCTTTATTATAAAGCACTTTCCTCAGCAATAAAAATGATTAAGCCTTTTATGTTATGTTCCCTTTTAAAATTTTCACGTGAAACATCTAACATGTGCTTGTCCGTAAATTAGGTCAGTTGAAGATAATTTCAATATGCTGTTGATATTAGTAGTGCACAATATTGTATAAAGTGTACAAACTAATTACCTAAAGTACAGTGATGAATGTAACCTTGTTTTATTTTTATTTTACACATGTTAGGGATCATATTCACATGGTCGGAGGTTAAATCAGAACCGACGTGCCAACAACAGGCGATGGAGAAGTACAGTGATTGCAACACCACCGTCGCCTCATTCTGGCTTCATTCTTCATTTTCTGTAAGAAAAATAAAGTTTAGAATAATATGTCATTGACCTAGATTTACCAATGTCCCAATTTTTTTGTATAACATTTTAAAAATAACATCATCCAAGGAAATGATCAATATTAGACTTTAGTTCCTTTCCAGTGGAAAAACATTGTGATTTGTTAATTGAAAATACTTATGTTGTAAAAGCTACATAGATTTGTTAACTTAAATGTCCAATAAAATTATGTTGTTGAACTGTGGTCTAACAGGTAAGGAATTGTATCATTTGATAACTTTAGTTTCTTCTGGGTATCGTGTATAAATTATTATCTGGTAACAAAGTTTAATAATTTTTTAACACCAGAGGGTTATCAAGGCCTCATTCACAGTGAGTATTTCAGAAGTAGTGTGGTTGACATGTTATTCTGTATTGGTTTTTGCTTTCATTTATATATTTTTTACTTTTTGAAATTAAAAACAGAAAATTGTATGAAAGCATTGTTATTGTTAGTCCAATCATAATTTAGTTGGTTATCACAAGTAATATAATAATAATTAACTGTTGTTTTCCCAGGTTTGTTTATAGCTAAAAATTTCTGGCACAGATCATGATTGAACAATAAATTTGTTATAGTTGTCTACATCAGGAGACATCTAACCAGACTTACTAACACAATAACACTGTGGTAGAATATTAATAATTTAGTAGCTTTTATTAGTACTTATAATCACTCTGCTAATGTGATAAATTTATGGTATAAGTCATACATTGATGGTACAATTCACGTATTAATTACTTGCTTAGTTTGTGTAATAAAAAAACCCAACTAGTAACACTCATTCTGATTTCTTGTCTACTTTTGGGACATTAACACATTTAATTGCAATTTTTGTTATTCATTCACTGAACAGTTGGAATATTTGAAAACTACTAATTGGATACACCAGTTTCATTTAGTTGGCTGTTTTCATGACATTTATTTAAATATAATTTCAATTAGTGGGTAGTTAGGATATTAAAAGAAAACCCATCAATAATTGGAAACTAGTTCATTCTTTTTGTGACATTAATTGATTTAATTGTAATTTAAATTATTACATTATTTTACATGGCACTAATTGATGCTTAAAAGTAACCCATTATGTTGTTTAACCGAGTGAACCACGCGGCTCTGGAAAATCAGGTTATATGCAAGAATGACAGAGTGTGTCTGAATTAGTGTTTAAATTTGATTTTTATTTTATTTGAGTAAGAAGTATAAACTCAACAGGTTAATGTTTTTGTTTTTTTAAAATCCTTCGACAGAGCAATGCTTTCCAATCCTTTAGTGCCAGCTTTTGCTCCAGATATCACAAATCCTGAATCTCCAGAAGCAGAAAATTATGAGGCCTTGCTCAATTTGGCTGAAAGATTAGGTGAAGCTAAGCCTAAAGGCCTTCCTAAATGTGGTAGGTTTTTGTGTGTTTAGCTCTTGGTATGCCTGGTAGATCTATCAGCTGTGTAACCACTTGATAATGCTGTTGGGTTCGTAATCAAGAAATAATTCTATAATTCAATCACTTGTAAATAGAAGTTTGCATCTTTTAATAATTAAATGTTAACCAAAAAAATATATTTGTTGTTTAGGAGCAAGTGTTCCATATGTGACTTTAATAGGCTTCTGAACAGTTATTTCTAAGCATATTTACAAAAAAAATAAGTGATCTAATGACATCATTCAGTAGGTGATCCAAAGTATGTCTGTGTTTTCTTGTACACAACATATTAAAGATGGTTTTTGTTCCACTGTTAAACACTAACAGATCATTTTTTAATTTGTAAATATAGGCCACAAAGATAGGGATACTTAATAACAAATAAAGAGAGTCAATAATATAGAAACTCAAATATTTATGGATAATTTAGAAAAGTTATTTTGAAATTTTGTGAGTCGTATGAGTGGAACTAGTTGTTAATCAGTGTAGAACCAAACACTAACATTGAATATGGCAAAGGGTTTATTGTTGAATGAATGTGTTGTTTTTTATAAGTAGTTCATCTTGTATTGACTTGTTTACTTCTGTTTTTTATTTAGTAGTTCATCTTGTATTGACTTGTTAACTTCTGTTGTTTTTATTAAGTAGTTCATCTTGTATTGACTTGTTTACTTCTGTTTTTTATTTAGTAGTTCATCTTGTATTGACTTGTTTACTTCTGTTGTTTTTATTAAGTAGTTCATCTTGTATTGACTTGTTAACTTCTGTTGTTTTTATTAAGTAGTTCATCTTGTATTGACTTGTTAAGTTCTGTTGTTTTTTATTAAGTAGTTCATCTTGTATTGACTTGTTAAGTTCTGTTGTTTTTTATTAAGTAGTTCATCTTGTATTGACTTGTTAAGTTCTGTTGTTTTTTATTAAGTAGTTCATCTTGTATTGACTTGCTTTCTTCTGTTTTTTTTAAGTAGTTCATCTTGTATTGACTTGTTAACTTCTGTTGTTTTTATTAAGTAGTTCATCTTGTATTGACTTGTTAAGTTCTGTTGTTTTTATTAAGTAGTTCATCTTGTATTGACTTGTTAAGTTCTGTTGTTTTTATTAAGTAGTTCATCTTGTATTGACTTGTTAAGTTCTGTTGTTTTTTATTAAGTAGTTCATCTTGTATTGACTTGCTTTCTTCTGTTTTTTATTAAGTAGTTCATCTTGTATTGACTTGTTTACTTCTGTTTTTTATTTAGTAGTTCATCTTGTATTGACTTGTTTACTTCTGTTGTTTTTTATTAAGTAGTTCATCTTGTATTGACTTGTTAACTTCTGTTGTTTTTATTAAGTAGTTCATCTTGTATTGACTTGTTAAGTTCTGTTGTTTTTTATTAAGTAGTTCATCTTGTATTGACTTGTTAAGTTCTGTTGTTTTTTATTAAGTAGTTCATCTTGTATTGACTTGTTAAGTTCTGTTGTTTTTTATTAAGTAGTTCATCTTGTATTGACTTGCTTTCTTCTGTTGTTTTTTTTATTAAGTAGTTCATCTTGTATTGACTTGTTTAGTTTTTTTAGTTTCATCTTGTATTGACTTGTAGTTCATCTTGTATTGACTTGTTAACTTCTGTTGTTTTTATTAAGTAGTTCATCTTGTATTGACTTGTTAACTTCTGTTGTTTTATTAAGTAGTTCATCTTGTATTGACTTGTTGTTCTTTGTTTTTTATTAAGTAGTTCATCTTGTATTGACTTGTTTACTGTTTTTTTCATCTTGTATTGACTTGCTTTCTTCTGTTGTTTTTTTTATTAAGTAGTTCATCTCATATTGATTTTTGTACTTCTGTTCAGAAATTGAACAGCTTCCTTCGTATCGTTTTGACTCTGACAAACATGAGACTGATCAAACTTCCTGTGTTGTCTGCATGTGTGATTTTGAAGCAAGACAGATTCTCCGTGTCTTACCCTGCAGTCATGAGTTCCATGCTCGTTGTGTCGACAAGTGGCTGAAGGTAAGTTTCTTACGGTTGCTTAGTTACATAAACATTTTTTTATTATGTCTGTTGCATCTAAACAGATGCTATATTTTTTTATTTTTAAAAATTTGTTTGCTTTGATCAGTTTAAATATGAAATAACTAAAGTTTTTATTTTATAATAGTTATTTAGTTACAATACCTGTTGTTTTTTTTCTTTTTAACTTGCAATAAAGCTACTGAGGCAACATAAGTTAATAATAAAGATTAAGGTAACAACTAATGAAACAGTTTATTATGGTATTATGCTTGCTTCTCTTTGTAATCAAACTTCTCAAGATGGTTACTTTCATTTTTATTCATAGTCCAATCGAACATGTCCAATTTGCCGTGGTGATGCTGCCCTTTCCAGCCAACAAACTGAGTGAACTTTTAACATTTGGAGGAGGTGACACCTGAGTATTTTGTAACTGGGATGTTTTACCTCACTAGAATGTTTTTCATGGCTTTGGAAAAGTGGACTTCCTACCATCTGTGCCATCTGGTGGTTACAAACAGAAAAAGCACAAAACTAATTTCATATCATGTTATAATTAGTAATACCTGTAACTAGTAGGTTCCGATAAATAGTTAGCCATATTATGTACATGTGAAAGTTTTTTTATATTGTCTCATGTGAATTCAGGAAATTCAATATGGATAATATTGATTAATGCTCCAGTTAAATCCTGCCTGTCCATTGTGTTTGTACATTAATGTAAGATGGACTCTTTCAACAGGATTGTGTGTGATGTGATTGTGGATAGATAAGTGTATCCTTGTAAGCAGCTTGGCTGGGATTTACCTTACAATACAAAATGTTTTGTTTAGAGTGCCTCTTGATTAACAGCAGCTGTTAGTTATATATCCTTAGTGTTATCTTTTCATGTGCAATGTTGAGTGCCTGAGAACAACTGAAATAGCAGTGTATGAATTCCATAGAAGCCAAAAAAATAGTGCTGAAAATTGGGTTATCTTTTATCTGTTTTAAGGTGAAAGAAAATTTTTTTTATTTCCCTAGTGAATGAAAAAAAACCAAAAAAACCCTTCCACAATGACTTGTTGGTAAGTCCTGGATGTTATGACTGTAAAAATTGAGTTTTAATACATGTGGTGGGCAGAGCACAGATAGCCCATTGTGAACTGTTTTGCTTAACAACAAAGAAAAAGTTATTTATATCTGGAAGATGTTTTGTGTATTGAAATTACTAATTTTCCTTAAACTTTGATGTGTTTTTCCTTGTTCTATGTTTTGTAGAAATAAGGGTTCATATGCTAATTCATGAACTTAAGTATAATTCTCATAAAAAATGCATGGATTAGAGACAAACCAAAATCTACTGGCATTTGTAGGTATTAATGTTTTATAGGATTGGAGCTATTATAGATATAATATTGTTAGTAAAGTTTTATGTTTCCTTAATTTTAAACTAATGTAAAATTAATAATTGGTCAGAATACATTCTTTAAACAAGTACCTTAAGAGTGTATTAACTACCATATTAGATCTGCAAAATTTCCATTCCTGATAAAAAGGTTTAACTTTTTTCACATATTTGTCACTGTCTCTTTTGAATGAGAAACTAGGTTTGATTTATTAAACACTTAGCATTATATTACTATGGTATGTAAAGGGATATATGAGCAAAATTTCAAAATCTTACTGAACCGTGAAGGATTTACTATTGGAATTAGTTGTTTATAGCGGCAAATTGAAATTGTTGTCTTACATCTGGCTTCATATTAAGGCTTCTTGTGCAATTTGGTATGTACAGGCCAGTATGCAGTTTGAAACAATGTGGGTGTGTGTAATTTGTGAGATCATAAGCACAATTAGCATGCTAATGCAATGGTGGTCTGGGGGCATATGTAGGTTTCAACCCAAAATATGGTAATACTTTATCAAAAGAATGTAGGTTATGTACAAAAATGGTGAATACCAAAAGCAGCTTCTGTGTAACTATGTAAGCATAATTTTTTACATCACAAAATAGGGATTTTGGTTGTACCACCCGTTGCATACATGTGTTATATATGTTTTTGTTTTGTTTTTTTGCTGGACGTAAATAAAAAAATCTAAAGAATTATTTTCCATGGATGCAGTCAATGTAATGATCTGATACTTTGTGGGTTATACCTGTTCTAATAAGGGAATTGTATTGTTTGTTGCTTTGATGAATATATTTTAGAAAATGTATCTTGGGACTTGAAATACAGTTGATTCTGTTTTGTAGATATAACTAACACTTTCTATCTAAGTTCTTTGTTGTTGTTAAGGATCGTGTAACATCTTCAGAGGCATAGCCAAAGGTGGTTGGGCAGATAATTTCACACACAACTAATGGTCAAATGTAAATTTCTGAATGAACACTCTTTTAATACAGCAAGTTTTGTCAGAACTAGAGAAATACAATCGAATATCTATGAAAGGCTCAAACGCCTGTTCGTTCTTGCCAGGACATCTATAACACAGTTTGGTTCAACTTTAATATCATGGTGAATGTATAATTAGGCCAGGCCATTCAATCGATCTTCAGTGGTGGTATTTCTCAAATACATTTTGAGTCTTCTGAGAGTTGAAAACGAACGCTCCACTGAGCTCATTGACATAGGCAGTGTGGCAAATACTTTCAACAGTCTAGAAATGACAGGGAACATTTCTGCATTGCATATGCATCTATGACATTTTTTGATCTGTTGTTTGCAAGTGATTTGCACCAAACCCTAAGTTCACCTGCTGCAGCTAGTGAAGTGCTGTCAATGTCAGCTTTGTATATATTGACCAACTCTTTAATTTGGTCACATTGTTGTGCTGTAGATCCTGATGGTAGTAGATACATGAAGTTTGTAAGGAGAGTTTTGTGACTGGACAGACGGTCACATATTTGTGAAAGAAAGCGATCAACAAATGGTACAAATACAACAATACGAAAGTACTCCTCAGGGCTAGTGGTTTGTGGGTTAGCATGGTACATCTGTCTTTTAGCCTGCTTTGGCATTATGATGTCAATTTGAAGCTCATTACACAGAGTTTGAGACTCAAAGAAAATGTTGTTAAATTCATTCACAGTATTATTTCTGAGTGAACGGATTAAATCTTCCACTATTTCTGCGTAATGCATCGCAGCACCTAAATCAACGTTCTGTTGCTGCAGTAAGTTGCACAAAGGTAAACTAAAGGAAAACAATTTATCAATGGTAAGTAGAGTGATGATGAATTCTGGCTGTGTTAGAGAATACAACAATTAGTTGGCTGACGTGGCAGAATCTGTCTTGCCAACCTGATATGGTCTCAAGGGCATCTGCAACTGCATGGATTAATTCTGGAAAGGCAATGACTGAGTCATGCCTCTCAACCCACTGGGTGGGGCAGAGACCTTTCAAACTTTTTTTTTTTAGATTCAGGTGCTTGATTCTCCACCAAAAGAATCAAAATGTGCTTTCATTTGGGTGTATTGAGAAAGTTTTCAATGATAGAAATTACTCCCATGCAATTTCACACAGGAACTTCTTTACAAGCATCAGAAATTGCCAAGTTTAGGGAATGGGCACTGCAGTGCAAGTGGGAATTTATCAGTTATGTGTCTCTGGACACCATTGAATTTCCCACTCACAGAGGCAGCACCATCATACCCTTGTCCTCACAGGTAAGCCATGTCAGTACCACATTTTGTCAGATTGGTTATGATAACATCAGCCAAGTTTGTGCCTGTCACATTATAAACAGGTATAAATTGCAAAAAATCTTCTCTCATTGTTACAGAGTTGTCATTGGCATGCAAATATCTAACACACAGCAAAAATTGTTCAATGCCTGAAATATCTGTTGTTTCATCAGCTACTATTGAAAAACACTTTGCAGCATTAACCCTGTTGACCAAAGCATCAAGAACATGAGTATTACAGGCATTGATGATTTCATTTTGAATTTCAGGACTCAGATATGTAGCATTCCTCTTTGTACTCTTAAGGCTTGTTGAAAGCTTGACATCACCCTTTGCCTTGTAGCACAAAATTGCCTGAAAATTCCCATCATTATTGATGGGCTCCTCATCAGTTTCACCAACAAACATTGGGCTAGAATCATATTTTCCCCTCAAAGCTAAACCTTGTCTCCCACACAGCAATACAGTATCAATAATAGGCATTAAATATTGCTGGTTCTGTTCAGTTTCTTGCTTGTAAATTGCATCAAGATGAACTTGTGTTTATGACCTGTGAAAAATTGTTAGCTTTTTCTTTGCTGTCTTGGTGGTACTGTTTCGATTCATGTGCCTTGAAGTCTTCTTCCAGTTTGTGTATGGAAATTTCACTAGTTGTCCCAATTTCTGGCTTCCAACACCAGCACCATCAGGAGCAAAAAGACAGCAGTACTTGCAGAAAGCACCCTTTGCATGTTGACTGTAGAGTAGCCATCTCCACTGTGAAAGCCAACGATGCTGAAAACGCAGCTTTCTTGGACCACACTGGTGGAAAACATAATCACTCCCTGGCTTCCAGGCATTCTCAAGGAGGCATTTTTTGGTTTCAGTGTTTATCTAAAAGAGACAGAAAGACATAGTTCTAATTAAGTTATTTCACACATAGGAAAGTTTGTTATGAGAGTACAATAACTTCGAAGAGAAAGGCTTAGAGCTGTACTTCACAGAGCAGGCCTAACATCCTGTGGCTGTAGGCCTACAATCACTAGCAGCAATGAATATTCAGTCCAAAACTCATCAGAGTGTTTGCATGATTTTTAATACAAAATTAATTTAATGACAGTTGACTTACCTGTTTACCAATGCTGACATCATCAGAAATGTAATTTCCAATGTCCCAGACTGGACTTGAGGTGGTAGTGGCAGCACTGGTAGAAGGCCACAGTGATGACTTTGACAATTCTGATTTAATCTGATTTAATCTGCAGCAAATTGATCAGGTTTTTTCTCATGAAGGGGTTTAAAGAACCCATGCAGTGTCTCTTGCTTTTTCAGGCTTGACATAGTGAATAATTGTTTATCACAACTTCTGTTTGTCAACGTCACATTCACAGTACCATTGGGACCATCAACAGCATGGCTTCACACCTGTGGCGCTTACATCAAGCACTCAAACTAAAAAACAAAAAAAAACAACCAATGGCCAGTTCTGGCTACACCTCTGAACATCTTGGGTTGCTGTTTCAGTTGTCTTTTGCACCACAAAGAAATATGAGTTTGAAACCTGTTAAGTATTACTGATTCTAATATCAGTTTAAGTGGAGATGAAGTCAGATATTGAAGAAACAGTTGCAACTTTTGTTACTGAGTTATGTATTTCATTTGAATGGTGAACAAATATCTAGTTGTGGGTATTGTGCTCTTCCATTGGACTTTTATCTTCGTGATTGATTGATAATTTGTTTTTGTTTTACTAGAAGATGAGTAATTAAAGCCATTATTAGTAGTTATTTTAGAATTTATTTTGAATAATGCCTTGTGGTTTTAGCATAGCTCAGTTGTTACGATAATAGACTTTGTTACAAAAGACTTCACTTGGTTGTTACACTTATTTTTAAGAATGTTACTTAATTGGTGATAAATTTAAGTTTATTTTGAAAAATGTCACTTTGTTATAAGACAATTAAACTCTATTCTGAGGAAGGTCACTTGGTTTTTTTGCACAGTTGCACTTTTGTGTTGAACATTAGCTAGTGATAAATGTCATTGTTGTGACACAGGTCTCATTCTGAGAAATGCTACTATGTATACTTTTGTCTAATAAATATTGTGTAGTTGATGATATACTAACACTGTGAAGTATGGTACAGTTAGATTTCATTAATATGTCCATGATGTTTGAAAAACATGTAGGCTCAAGAAGTCTTAGTAGAAATTAATAAAAACTTAATAACTTGAGCACTTTTGAAAGGTTAAACTTTCAAAAGTTCTCAGGTTATAGGTTTTTATTCACTTCATTAGTATAGCCATTGTATGATAATTTCTGGAAACAAAAACTGTTACTATGCTGTTTTTAGTACCATTGGAATAAGACCTTGAGTTTTGAATACCCAAAACCCATGTTGTTGGGAATTTTTATATGTAAATTCACTAAGTAGCCAATTCCACATGAGATTTTCAAGATTTGGTGTGGATTTTAAAAATGAAGTGTGAATGTAACATCCAGTCTAGATGGTACTTAGCATACTTATAAACTATCGTAAGTTCTTTCTGAAAATGTGATCAATTACGAATTGCTTGGACCTCCTTGATGATGGCTTGAGTAAACTTTGCTAATTTATTGTACTGAGTTGAATGAAAATAACTTTTCTGTACATGTTTTTGTGCAAAGTTTTGCTCTTTGGTAATTCTAAGTAACACAAAAATATGTATTTGATACAACACTGCTTTTTTTTATCTTTAATAATTATATGCTTAAGATACAGCCATTGTATAATATTAATTGCAGTGTTATTGTAGTGTGGTTAAATATCACATTTTAAAGTGAACAAAAGAACGTAATAATTTCTAATCCTTTATTTTGCTGTCTGGTTCTTTGCAAGAAAGTTTCTCTAGTTACATTATACTTTGAATTGAACCATGGCCATCTTGCATACTGTTAAAAAATGAAATTCACTTGGAAGGTTGATTGTTTTTTTTTTGCTTTTGTTTTTTAATGAACCTAAAAAGCCTGAATTTGTACAAGACCATCCTCCTTTTGAGGTAGTTTAACCAAAAAACAAAACCAGATTATGAAAAGCTAGGACTAGTCCTCTGGTACTTAACATTTGTCAGAATTGTTCTTCTGGACTTCTGCAGATTTATTAAGAAGACAAAGTATTTCCCACTACATACAGCATTTTTTCTTCTGTAAGCTCTTTTTTATTTTCCTCTTGTAATCCCACACGTGGGCTAAAATTCTTTTTTCTACACATTTCTAGACATTTGTTTATAATTACATTCAAAATTTATAATTTTTAGGCTTATCAAGGTGAAATATTTTGGATTTAGTGTTTTCAAGAAAAAATATGAAAATAAAACAAAGTTTGCTCATAAAAATTTCCCAAAGTTATTTTTTTTAGCAAATATTGAAAATGTGATTGAAATTCCGGTTCTAACAATACCAGATGCAACTTAGTATCATTTTTTGTTTCAGAAAGGTCCTGTTTTGGAGATTCAACAACCTGCTCTGTTCTGATGATTGTCATTTGGTTTTGACACAGTAACACTTTTTATGAGGATTGTTAATTTCTTGGTTCTAAAGTAAAACTTTATTTTGAGAAATAATAATAAATTAAGTTTGGATAGAAACATACCTTTTTTAAAATTGTAATTTTCTGTTAATCATAATTATTTTAGTTCAAATAAATGTTTTTTTTTAAGTTCATAAAGTTTATTACTTAACTTCTTAATGTTGAGACTAGGAATTTCTTAGAAGTGAATGATGCCAATCAGAGTACTTTGTGTGTTTCTACTCATTAGCACATGAAATATTCATGAAATACTTGGAATTTTTCTAAGCATAATTAAGAGATAGAAATTGTCAATATATAAATAGTTCAGAAATTGTTTTATTTTTGTTTGGGTATGCCCTTTATAGTTTATTGACTTGCTATAGGACTACTTGTAACAAATGATAAAATGGTAGACTTCGCTTTGGAGTGGGATATTTTCAGATCTGTTTAAAATATGTTTTTGGAATTTATTAAATTATAAACAATAAAATTTTAGTTTGGTTTTAATTTATTTTTTAATGGTCTCTTCATCATTCCTATTCAGTTGATTTTTTTATATGGCAGTTGGAATAAACATTGCAAAATATTCTTATACAAATACATTTGGAAGTTTGTGTAAGACAAAGCTACCACAACTTTTATTAACACCTAGTCTGTGAGTCAGCAAGACCAAATCTAGGGGAGCAGGTGGGTAACAGAGGGCTGCCATGGTTTTTATTATTGAAGTTGGGATAAAAGAATGCACTTCAGTGAGGGGGCTTTGATCTGGTAACCTAAAATAAATTGCACTTCTCAAAGAACTCCCTTCTCAGTAGTGGTTTGTCATGACAATGCGAGGGATTGGAAAGACTGTGTTCCTTCTACACAAAATATTAAAAATATTCTTTGTGTTCAGGCAGTACCACACTGAACCACTTTGTAGAGTATTCATTGGCCATGTCTACCAATTGATTCTGTAAAACGTGCAGAGAAAACTTAGAGAGCCAAGTGACTAGATCTTGTATTGCCCATGATATGGGATCACTTCCATGTTTTGCATGATATTTTGTATTGGAGTATAGTTTGTTTTTTGTACTTTCTAATAACCTGGAAATAAGTACAAATTTGGCCACTGTGTTGGGCAGTTCAGATTCCAGACATTACAAGGAGTTGAAATTTCTGTTCTATATTTAAAAATAAGAGAGTGCCAGAAAACTTCAATTGGGAATAAACCAGCCAAGCACATCTCCCTGATATGCAGACTGGGTGCTAATTGAAGCAGTAGTGGTATTGTTTAATTCTGATGATTCAATCCAGACTTTAATTAAATAACTATCAAACTGTTTATGAGGCCATTTGATCCTTAACTCGTTATGATGAAAATTCTCACTGGTGATAGGAATATTGCATTCTGAGACATATACTTGTTGGGTTCTGAACAGTCTCAGTAGTATCAAAGCAATTGAGAATAAGCTGACCCCTGCTTGATGTTAGGTATACAAAGAAAATCAGTAGTAATGGTGTTACCACATTTAGGACAACACTAACAATATGCTAAAAGAGGCTATCTTGTAACACTGGATGGGGTTTATCTACAGTTGAAATCAAATGTTTTTAAGTCTATAACTATAACCTGTATTTTTTTCTTTTCAGAGATATAACATTTAAAGATAAGTAGTTACCTGTAAATTTGTATGCACGTTTTATGAGAAGGATCCAACTGCTAAGTATATATTTAAAAAAAAACATATTGCAGTAAAAATTGGTAAATCGTCAAGTGTTGCATAGCATGACAATGAATTTGAGATATTGTGATGATTGTTAACATAATGCATGGATTGAATCAAATGTATCCTGTAAAACCTGTCTTCTTTAATATTTATTAACTTTTTCTTTGTTTTTTCATAATATATTTTAATTTTAAAATAACCTTGAGTTGAAGCATCTGCACTAGTTACCCTTAAAAGCGTAGGAGTTATGTATGCTCATAGAACTCAGAACATGTGAAAGGTAAGGTTTTTTAAAGATTTTAATGAACTAACTTCTTCTATGATTCTATATAATTTCTTTGAATAATGTACATTTAGTGATATGACTATACTTTTAATAATTTTGGAATTTGATATTAATGGAGTAAAGACATGTTTCTAAAAATCTTGTTATACATTACTACAGTAAAGGTACATTTTTAACAATCTCACTTTCAACTCTTGATGTCCTTCCACACTGTTTCAAATTATTTAATTGATGGTCACTTGCTGCTGAAGTGTCTTATGGGATAAAACTGTAAGGTCACATGTCAAAGTAGGAAGTGCTTATAACTCTAGAAATGGTTCTTCATATCATATCTCTAAGACATCACAATCTGTGTTTTTAAATACAATTTCATTGTTACTATGAATGTTGGTCTCTCCTCACATTCAGTGCAGTAGTGTTTAACCTTTTCAACACCAATGACTGGTTTATTGCCTACTAAATTTTAACCAACTACTAATGTACCAGTACAATGAAAAATGATTACAATATGCATGTGAATAGCTTTTTGAGATATTTCATGAATCAGCAAGGTGGTTGCAATGGACCAGTACTGATTGAAAAAGCTGTAACAGAGGAGATAGGGAATTTTTGCATGAATTATTTGTACTATATCTTGTTCACAATACAAAAAGCACTAAAATTCATTTTAATTATCATTCCTGTGGATTAGATAAACTACTACTGTATTAAAAATAATGCTGCTTTATAATTTTAATGATCAATGCAGTTGTAACAGTGTGAGCACATGATTTCTTTGAGTTAGGCTTAAAACAACTTTGTAACTTTACTGTTAGGTCTATGACATGAATCAACAGAATTTTACAATGGATGTTGCCAAATGCAGGATGTCCTTGTTAAATGTACTTTTTGTGACTTAATGTTTTTGTGTAAGGTTAGTTGGCTGGTTTGGCATTTTATGGTGCAAAGCAGTGACGCTTTATGTGCATGGAAACGTATTTCAACAGAGAACACTGAGCATACCTCATTGGCATGCTAAAGGGACCGCTTAGTTAGATAAGTTATAGATTTCCTTATGAGAAAGTTAAAAATAAGCATTCCAGAGAAGGTTTTTCAAGATAATTTAAGTTGGTTGAAAATGTAAGTACATCTTGCCTCTAAAAGGTCACCAGCTGCCACTGTTCATCACTTTTCAGTCTGTAACATTGACACTAGTAGCAAACTGTGCCTGTTAGAAGCTTCAGTTTAAGATTTAAACATATATTGAATATATATTGACTCAACTTAACTTGGCACTTTTAAATCTTAATGAGCATTTAAAGTTCTTTTTCATGTTTTCATTAAGAGTGTTTTTTGTTAGTTCATCTAGATTATAAGTTTCTTTTAAATTTAGTTATCAGTTAGCAATTATATCGGTACATATCTATAAACAGAATAAAATACTTAAGAATTGTTATTACACAGAGTTAAAAGACGTTCACACAACAGAAATAGGGTGGAGAGAATATTTGTTTATTTTGGTCAAGGTATGAAGTCTGTATTTCATCAATATATATGTATACACACACACACAAGCTGAATACTCAACATACAATGAGAAATAATTTAGATATTTCTTTTCAAAATTATATTTAAATAAATGTTTTATAAAGACATTTTCTGAAAATTAATCATAATTTGGTAACAGTATGTATAAAGAATGACTATCCTATTTCAGGTAGTTCAAAAAATATTTTTGTGTATTTGTACATCTTTAAGTATTGCTTCATTAGCACTTTGAATTCTGTACATTTTCAATTTATGTTTAGATGTTCATGATAAATCATCATAGCTTGAAACATGTGAACTAAACTTATCAAAGACATATTCCTATGTGGTTAACTGTATGACTGCAAATTATTAGTTGTAATAATAAAATATTTGTTTTGGCTTTAAGCTGCTGAGTTGAAAAAGTAAGCTTTAATTTAGGCATTTTCAAAATTAAAATGTATTTTGGGTAAAACATGGATTGTTATGGAGTTGTGGTCGAGGGTTCTAGTTGGACAAACTTTGTTGTTGTTGTTGTGTCAGAGTACCACCTTGATAAGCAAGCAAACATAACGGGGAACTTTGATCAATGATTATGATTTTTATGCATCAGCAATACCAAGTGTGGATTGATCTTATATCCAATTTGATTTTATTATTCATCAATATCTCTACCAGCCTACCCTGAAATCTAATTAGGTGCCCAGAGTAGTGCATCATCTGTTTCGTATATACGTATAGCTGGAAAAAATTAAAACGGATAATCTTGCTCGTGATACCAGAAAGTGCTGTTGGTTTGCGTCAGTTGCTTGTTGATCAGTACCACAACAGCCAAGACATCGGCGTGATGGGGTGGGTGGCTTTTCATCTTTATATAATTGATATAAGTACTTTCTAAATATTATCATACTGCAATCGGAAAATGCTTATTTTATGTACAAATTTAAGAAAGACGTTTACTGCTATTAATCTAAATTGAAGTTTTTGTTGGTAACTGTTTGCACAGTTACATCAGATTTTACTTTCTAAAATGTGTAAGAAATATATTATGATGTTTAATTTTGACTGGTGTCCTTCGGTATCTATTTATGTAAAGAAACTGTTAGGTTCATGAATTTTTATGTCCCTATTCATGGGTTAAAGGTCAAAGTTAAAAGGTCACTTTTACATAGAAAATGTTCCCTAACCTATGGACATGATATTTCAGTACAGAGTATTGGTAAAACATACACAACTGATACTACATACAAATTTATAAATATAGTTAACTAAAACAAAATTGTTCATCACATCATCAGTCGACTCTGGGTCCTGCAAGCCAAGTGTATGTACAAAAGTGGAAGTGTGCGGTAGTTTAATACTACATATTGGCTGCCACTTACAGGGAACGTTTGAAAAGGACTCTGTGGGCTGGGATTTGATTTTAAGTCTCAAAAGAAGTCTGATGCATTGACTGGGATTTCCTCAGTGAATACCATTAATTAGTAAATTATTTTAATGTTTTTCAAATGTAGCTAGGTTGATTCAAGTTTGTTATCAGTTAAGTAAATGTTGAATGCTTGTGTTGTATTTCTTTTTCTTGTATATGGTTCATAACATTATTTTAGTATGATTTAGTATTTATTTATACAAAACAGTGTTACAAATAAAAGGTGTATTTAGGCGATCGTAAATACTCTACTGATCATGATATTTGATCACCATACTATACAAGATTTACTTGTGTCATACTTGAATGATTGAGTACCAGTAGCATGACTTTAAATTCAATTTTGTGTGCACTGAAAACAAGTCAAATTGAGATGTTTTTAAAACTCTTCAGCGTGTTCAACAAGAAGTCAATAAAAGGAAAAGTCTAAAATGCTTTCTAGTTACCTCTTCATATTTTTTTTTTTAAATTTTCAATTCTTGATCATAATGATTAATAACTGTAATTTTTAAAAAAATATTAATATAATATTTTGTTCAGTTGAACCAAGAGAAAAGTAATTTTTGATTAATTTTATGTATTCTGTTTCAGTTAATTTGAAATATACTGTTCATTGTTATTGTAATCTCAGATATTTCAGCATGATATTTAGATATAAGTGACTCTGATGTTTGTTTGTGACCCTTGAAGAACTTTAACTGTTTCAAATATTTTCACAGCATGAAAAATTTTTTCTAAGCTAGTGACATTAAATTAAAAGTTAAATCTATGCTCTGTTTTGTAAGGCACAAAGGACCAGTGCTTTCAATCTCCAGTTTTAAGTGGCACAAGCACATGAGAATTGTAACACATTACTCATGGATGGGATAGCTGCAGGTTAACCCACAACCCTTTGCTGGTTAGATTTGAACATTTAGGTGAAGTACATTTATCAAGGATGAATCAGTATAACAACTGAACTCTTACTATTCCACTATGACTATAAAGCACAAAGCCAATCTGTTTCAAGCTGGCAAAGTATGAATATTATTAATTGTACATATCATAAGATGTTGGTATTAGGCCTATTATATATATTTTTAACCTTATATTTTCTGTCTAGTCCCACAGGGAATTTCAAGGAAAAGAATGTCATTTTTAGGAATATAATAGGTCTGATATTAATGTTTCAAATATTCTTAAAATATCAGCAGATATTTCATAAGGATATCCTGTTGTTTTGGATTCTGATGACAACACATGAACCAAACACCCTCTATACTTTTATCGCATAAGCCTGGGGCTGATTGTGGAGTAGTGGTTATCATTTTTGAAACAAATGTATAGTTTGTCAGTTTAATATTGTGGGATGGACATGCACAGATAGCTGTTGTATGAATAACTGAGAAAAAAAACAAACTCTCAGGCAAAACATAAGCACCAAATTATCAGAATTGACAATGTTTGTCAGTAGTTATCAGGCATGATACACAATACAACTGTATTGGTATTTGTATCTGGTAATTGTTTTTCTGATGTGTTCCCTCACTTGTCTGTGTACTCAAAATGTATTTACTAGATATAAATATTTATTAACAGAAATGAACACTTACAAAAATTTCTAGTATAGTTATATTTGTGTAGACATAAATAGTATAATTCCAGTTTAAAACTGTTGTGCAAATTTAAAACATAGGAACCTGAAAGAAGATAATACACTTTAAAACAGTGAGTTTAACTAACATTTCTTTCATGAAGTTAGGACTAAACAAGGGTGTTGTATAATCCATGTTTTAATCACTTGTGGTTAGGGAAAGTTCATTGTAATAGCTTTACTCTTTCAGTTTTTCCAGTGTTAGAGGTACAGGAACTTTCATGTGGTTAATAATAATTCAGATGGTTATGTTGCAAAGGATTTTTAAGAATAGGAGTGTTGTCTGAAAGGAAAGTAATATGCAAGTTCAATTAGCAAACACTTTGTAATATCTAGGAGGGTTAATTTTTAAGGCATAAAAATTGTTGACTCCCTCAGCTTTCTGCAGTAAACTTTTTTTTTAATGTAAAGGAGAAAAGATGAGGTTAAGGTTTAGTTTTATTTCATGATGTAAAGTTTTGGATATATGTTGAAACAAAGTAATCAAATATGTTATATTAACATGCAATATTTTCCTAAGATTAATCCCAGCCAAGCTCAGCCCACCAGTGTATGATGAAATGTTGGTGTTATATATATACGTGCAGTGCTTTGTTGCACTCATGTTAAGTTTTGTTGAGTAGTCTATCATTTGATTATTGAAGAATTAGTGTTAAGTGTTAGGGTTAATTACATCTGAGTGAAACATAGATGTTATGTTCCATTATTGTGGGTAGAGGTTTGTTATTGCATATTTTCTCCACAGATAATCCCCTATATTTTGTTGATGTTTTTTTCAGTTCATGCATTTGTGCACTTATTTTGCATATGTGTTTGTGTGTCACAGAAATGGAGAAAATGTCAGAATGGTTATTTTGATCGGTATGAGAATAAGTGATTAAGAAAATAGTAGGACAGAAACACTATAAATGTGAAAACCAAGTTTTCATGATCTTTCTAACATGAGCCAAGGATAGATATAAATATATATATTTGTTGTGCTACTGTAATCATCAGATACAATGTGCATTGATGTCATATAATTCCTGAAAGGTGATCAGCTTTTTTGTTATTTTATGTTCAGTGAAGTTAACATACAATTCTGTGGTACAAATTCCAACCTGACATTTGAGGCTCAATATTCAAAAGTACGGCTTCTGTCTTGATAAATTAGGAGATAATAATTGTGCAGTTATTGTTGGCATTTTATTTTCTAAGTATCTCCTACCAGCATATACCCAAAGAAACCACATCACTCACTTATAAATCATAGTTCTATTATATTTCCTTCTTGTAAACTGAAATGATAAATATTGGATACAGCATTGTGTGTCATATTTGTAGAGTTCATAAAATTAAGAATACATATCAAACTGTTTCATGGCTGTCCATTAGGATATATTTAAAGCTGATCCCTCTGGATGTGGTTTGTCTATACCCAACATTTTAATGTAGGTTACAAATTTTTTTTCTACTGTCTAATTACAATGCTTTGATAAGCTTATTAAGTCTTGTTAAACAAAATATAGTTATGCTCAGTTCACATGTATAAATTGCTATTTAAGAAAATACATCTTATGAACTTGCAATAGGATTACAGCTTGCAGCAATAAATTGGGAAGAGATTACAGCAATGTTTAAACCCAAAATAAACAAATTGTTTCAGTTTCATTTTGCAGAATTTTATTGTGATGAAACTGTTATTGGTTGTGTCCAAGTAATATAATACTTTACTGAAATTTTTTATTATTATTTGTTATTAAAAGTGTCATGTCCTGGTTATTATAGTAAGAATAACAGTGATTTTTGTGTTTGGCTACTATTCATGGAAAATTATTTAAAAGACAAAAATTGTGAATGTCTGTAATTTCTTGAGCAGACTTTTTCTTTGGAATAAAAATGTCCACAGACTTTTTTTTTACCATCATGCTTCAAAATTATTTGTAAGTTAAATTTTCATGAATCTTTTAACTTGCAGTATGTTTTTTATTTCAAGTTATGATAAATTATAAACTGGAAAGATTGAGCTTCCTTATAACCCTGTCATGTAGTTATTGTCAGTTGGAAGGATTAAACTTATTTATAACCTTATCATATGAACTGTAATAAGGCAGCAGTTTTAATAACTGTTTAGGGCATGTAATAAAAACTTCCAATTTTTGTAAAAAAGGAAAGAAAAAAAAAGCCATACCAGCAATATTCTCTGTTGCTGTGATGCGATTTTCTATTTGTGTTGTTGGGTTTGCTATATGCAGATAAGAAACGTTTTGTTTTTTTAAAATTCTCCAGAGTAATTTCTCAGTACATAAATAAAGTTGGTAGGTATTTTCATAGAAAATATATTAACAGTAGGGCATATTTTTAACTAATAATTAAAATTTATCTTTGAAGAAGAGTGCATAATTAGAAGAGATGTGCTCTTGTGGACAAAAAATAATTAATTACCTTTCTAATGTGCACATTCCGCAAATAAAACTCAAAACATTAGAAGTATAAACACAATGAGATAGTTTTCTGAATCTCATGTTTTGTTGCACTTAGTAAGTGTATATCATTTTGATTCCTAATCACTTTTGTTTTTACAAGATTAGTTTATTACTTTCAATTGAAAAACCATCTTGAATTATTATCCAATGTAGTGTTGATGTTAATACAAAAATGTGGATATACATGACTTGGGATATTAAAAATTTTAATAGGAGTTAGCTTTTATAAGCATAAAGAATCCAAGGCTACCTCCTATACTCATATTTTTTACTTTTATGAAAGACTATCTCGTATAAAATTTATAAAGAATGCTTGAAATTAATTCTGCCTTTACAAATTAGGAAACTATTTTAATAACCTAAATTTCATGATTTCTTTTTATTGTCATTATTTAAATAAGATTATTTTTGTGGATAATTCTCCTTTATAGAAATGTTTTTTTGTTTTAAATAAAATTTCAGATTTAGAGAACATATTGCTTTCAGTTATGCAGGAAGGAAATATGTATAAACAGGTTCGTATTTGTTTAATATTCTCCAACTGTTATAACCAAATACCTATTTCAAGACTGTCCTCATACCTTAATTTGAAAAGTAGCTCTTCCACTTCAAGAGCTTACTAGTGAAATCTTTCAAAGACTGCATAACTGTATACCTCAGAATAGTTTTGCCAAATGTATTATCAGTTTTAATATTTTCCACTTTCCAAAAGAATAACTCTTTATCCTGTGTACAGGTTCTTTTAGCCAATATGTTTTTGATGAAGCTGAACTGTAACCTTGGTCATTATTGATTGTCAAATGCAAAATAGATTTCAATAAATGACTTACAGTAATAAACCAACAGGCTCTTCTTGTTTTTGTTCAGAGTATATTGGATTTATATTTATCATGCACCTGGAAGAAACTTCATGCAAGTACTAATCCTTTGCATTTGAATTTCTAGGAATTACTTATCTTTACCTGCATGTAAAATATTACTGACTAAATGTTTTTTTTTGTATTTAAGTGTAAATAGATGTTTGAAAATTCAATTCTGCACAGAAGTTTGACATCTTTAGAATAAAAAATTGGTTTCAAACATTTGAATCTTTAGAGTAACTGTGCACAAGTACTAGAACAAAAGGATATTTTGTTATTCTTTCCATCCCATAATTTTAACATTATGGTAATGTTTCACTGATCCCTTTTGACAACTGAAGTCAGGGTGAGAAATATTTGTTATTTAGAATTCCCATATCCTTGTACCAAGGACCTGGCATAAGGGTTCTGCTTGAATGATCCTACTGGATCAAATTTAGGGTCTGAAATAACTGTCATGGTACCCCATGCATTATTAACAATATGGTACTTGTACAGGCTAGAAAAATAAGTTTAACAGCACTCCTCAAAGAAACTATGATAAGAACACCATATACAATTTTTTTTATGCTGTGGCTAAAAAAATATAAAGAATGCAGTAGAGCACAGTTTGCAACAATTTCTGGATTGTATGTGAAGCTTTATTACAGACTTCAAATGCTACTCAAGTACACCTTAAATTGTGAGACAGAGACAGGTAAATTTGAAAATAGGAAAGAAAGAACATCTAACCTAAATGACAAACTATGTACTAAGTGTCCAGGTTTACAGTATCAAGAAGACTCAAATACCATAAAATATTTTATCATACAGCAGTTAAAAAAACAAACTATACATCAATTTTAGGTACTGCAAAGAGGCTGAAATTTGCTAAAAAAGTACATAAACTGGACTGTTGATGATTGGAAAAGGATATGGGAATTGTTAGGGATAGATAAGTCCTAAGTCCAAGACTAAAACTTGTTCAAAGCATATGTTGTCCATCCTATGGAAGAAAGGTGAAAGATACATCAATTCGTAACATCGACCAGTACATTCTAAATTTTGTAACTAACTTACCATAGGCAGTGTTTTTATAGGTTGATCAACTTCATACTAGGTTCTGTATTAATAATGTATCAATACTCACTTTCAAATGTACTATGTAATTACAAAGTGAAGTAACATTCTTGTCAAACATGAACTGCTATTTCAACATGTCTTCAGTTTATCAGTATTGTATTTAATGTCTTACATTTTACTCTTTGCAACAATTTAATATTCTTGTATGCCAACTGATGGTTCAGAATATAACCAGCTAATATAAACTCACCACTGAAAATACTTTGACCGTGATGGTTGTACATTGATTACATCACAATATAATCAATAATCTGATAATCAATACGATTATTTTCTATTGTGGTAATAGAATCAGCATGTGTAAGATAAATTTAGGAATTAAGTTTACTGTTTATTAAAACAGACAACTTTCATCATAAAACACAACTTTAAACTATTACACAATTACATCAGAACACATCAATTCTCAATTTTATTTATCAAAGTATGAATATTTCAGCCAGCACATGTACAATGAAGTTGTTCAAAACTACATACAAATGAAATCGGATTAAATTTGTGATATTTCTGACGCCATAAAATTACAAGGTTTCTCTTCACACTGCACTAAGACAGGAAATGCACCCATCTACTATATATTTATTATATATAATTCTCTATTCCATACTGGGGAATGGAAATGTTCTTCACAATATCATGTACAGAGTTGTGCAAGTGCCTCTGAATTTCTCTATTGTTCTTATCAAGCAAGTTCAACAAATATTTTTAGCCCTCTGCAGAGTTAGGAAAGTTTTACAAACAGTTTATTAGCCCTTCCCAATTTTTTGGCAAGCTTACAAATATGTTGTTTCTTGTGCTAAAGTCACACCAGTAACTACCGATACATTTTGCTAACAAAAATGGTATTTCTTAAAATTTGAGGTAATTACAATGAACCATATATTTTTGCACAATACAATGTTTGCAGTTAATAAAGTAACAGATAAGTGCAATTAATTTAAGTTAATTAACAGTAAAAGTTTAATCTGCTAATTTTCAGTATAATTTTTCATTTTAATTCTGTAGTTCTACCTAAAGTCTGAAACAAGTAGGTAGTTTTCTCAAAGTAACTAATGTACTTAAGTTTCTGCTGATGATTACATTAGATAAGCAGACATGAAAAATTAAAATATCTATCTACATAAATAATAAAATGCATAACCTCCAAACACAAAAGGGAAATAGTTACCAACAAATATGGCCAATAATATAAAACTACTATCTACAGAAATAAAGCATGGGCAACAAAATCTATACCAAATGATTTCTGAGTTATTGAAACCATTATCAAATAATAGCAAGTAACAGAACTCAACTGAAACTACATTGTCTAGCTATTATACTTCTACAAAGAATTTATAAAGGTTTTCTCTTTTACTAATGTTGATTTAATTACTGATGAAATGTTTTTGTTAGTAATTCACATTTATCCTTCAGATATGTGAAACTTCATCTTTCCATTTATGATGGCTAGCTAATTTAATGGAGGCTTCTTTGAAAATTTTGTTGATGTCCTTAAAAGTTCCACACCTAAAAAAATCTGATTTTACAGGACACATTTAGCAATAATTTCATCAAGAATATTTTCCTACCTACTTTTGTACAACCCTCTCAAATTATCAGTTTATAGACTAACAATATTGTTATTAAAGAATAAACTAATAATTCAACATTTCTTCTTTAGGTCCCTAACATCCTATTAAAGCAGCAGTGTGTGGAAAAACACTCAATAGTCATACACTCGGCTTTTATATATATATAAAGAAAGGGTGGATAACTTGTATCAATGTATCACACTTCTAACTACAACTCATTATCTGTTAGACCAGAACAAAAACTTAAAGAGGTGGAAAAATTACATTAAGTTATATGTTTACTATCACAACTTTTGGTAGCTTTTGACCAGTGTCACAATACTTACACAAGAAATATTAAAAATATTTTTAAACAAATGTTTTTCACCATTTATAATAAAATAAGAACAAAGTATAAAAATAAAAAAAATGCTTGAAAAACCATTAAAAATCAATGAAATCCTCCTCTAGTAAATGAGCATCTAAATCAAACTCATTGAAAATGTCTTCAGACTTTCTAAAGGATGGAGTTGTACTAGAGACACCCTCTTCAGTAACATGCTTCTCAAATGGCACCAACTCCAGAACATCATCATTTCTAGAGCTCAGTCTGTCTTCATATTTGGAGCCGAACTCTGGACTGTAGCGTCCTTCTAAAGAGGCTGTTCCTGATGAAGTTGAAACTGATGTCGTATGAGATTCAAAGGACATATTTGCTATATCTATGTCAAAACTGTTAGGAAAGAAACAACATATGTAATTAACAGTTACAGACAGAATAAATAAAAGGTAGTTTTCATTTAGTTATGTAATAGTGCAAGGCTTGTAAAACATGTAGTATCTACAAATGTATGTTTTAAATGCAAGAAAAAAAAATTGACTATACATCTGGTAAAGTAAATTATCTTAAACCCTGAACTTTTATTATTCCTTTCTAAATATCGACTTTGTGGAAAAAGAGCAAAAGCTGTTTTGTGATATACAGAATTTGAAACAAATTTAGACCATCAGATAACAACCTAAGTTAGCTGAAGTGTTGTTTTGTGTTTTAAATGTTTCTCATATCCATATCAGTCATCTCTGTTATACATGTATCTGAAATTGCAAGTGGGTTCCTTTTCATCAAGAAGTCAAAATTTGTCATTCTTGTACAACACCAGCACAAAATACTATTAAATAATCCAACTAAAGTTTGAAGACACATGATATTTGAAGTTTGTATGACATGCTGTGTTGAAGCTAACCTACAGAGTACATAATTCTTCTTGTGACATCACAACAGTACAAATTAAAACATAAGGCTTCCCTTATTTGATGTCAGTTTAGTGTCTACTGATTGACTGACAACATATTACTGCACAGTGGTGCAAGGGGTTAAAACAGGTGACCTGTCCAAATGGTCTTCAACTCCCATTTGGGAAATTAATGAATCCTCAATAGAGGATAACACAGTCACATAGATTAACAGTAACCATAACTAAGTCAGGAATTGCAGATGAAATAATAACAATCACACAAGACATAACAAAAATAATAGTACCACTCTATGTTGTCTTCCTCCCCAGTAGGTGGATCCCATATATGCATCTGTTTACGCCAAATCCGAATCATGGTATCCCAGCTTCGACGACTGTACTTCAAGTACTTGTTAGGTGTCCGAGGATGAATTTTTGTACGGTTTTTTCTAGAAACATTTTTTTTATTATTAACATCAAAATGTTTCTCTCCTTTCTTACATAGTTTGTAAACCTGCTAAATATTATTGCTTATACTTTAAACTTTTCCTACAGTTTATTTTGATCTTTACCATATTAAAATAAAATCTCACCTTATAAAAATATACTGGAAATATGATGAGACAACCATCTGAAAACTAAGGTTTTCATATTCAATGACTAAAAATATGTTTTACCTATTTATTTGTGAAAGATACATCTTTATTCAGGTATTTTTTTAAACATAGTTAATCTATGAATTGTAGAATACCACACCAAGAGTTTGAATTAACTTGACAAATGTTGTAGTGTTTCTGTTTCATAAGCCCAGGTTCTGTCCTTATCTTGGTCTCTGTACTAGCAGCCACTTTAAAACACTGAACTAGAAACTGACCAATAAGCTCAGATTTATCCTTTGTGTTGCATTAATAAAGGTTTGTTCTACTTCTATACTAAGTACACAAACAATATTGTTTGTCTGTTTTCTTTGCTGTTCACATTCTTTTATTCCCTGAAAGACATAACCGGAACCTCCACTTTCTAGATACTTGATACTTTTAGCACAGATATCTGTGTACCTCAACATCACATGCATATAACATGCTCCAACAATTTCCTTTATACTAATAGAAGAATAATATAAGAATCTTACTTGGGAACCATGGCAACGTATCTTTGATAACCTAATGTATTTTTCCCATAGTCAATCTGTTTCTGTCTTCTCTGGAGCACATCTGAATCATTCTCAAACTCTATTTTCTGTCTAAAAAGACAAATAAAAACGAAATTTTATTCTAAAAATATATTTAGAACAATTCCAGGAAAGATAAATAAAAATTTCCTTTTTTATTTATCTTTTCATCAATCCAATATTTACAAACTCTTCATTTATTAAAGACCTAAAATAAATAACCATACAAAATAATGCAGGAAGTTTTGTAAATTACTAAAAAATAAATAGATATAGAATCAAGGCTAGTTAAATGTCACTTCACTGCATTTTGTTGCACAGTACATACTTAAATTGCTTTCTATTAAGTTTTTAACCCTTAAACAGCAAGAATGTTGTAGGTAGCAGCATCAGTTGATGACCACTGTTTAATGGTTAAACACAAAGCTATACAATAGACTGCCTGCACTCTGTCTACTACTGTGACATGAACCCTGTATTTAAACATTTTAAATTTATCAATGTTTTGTTTTTATGTCTGTTTATATCACCACACTCCCTAAGTGGAGCTTGCTTTTAAAACAATACTGTTAATTACATAACCAGAAAAAACTAAAATCTAAATAATGAAAACTTCAAATATCAGTAGGAACATCCCATGCTTTTATACTTTACTGTAAAACTAAGGGCACTTCATTATAATTACAAAATTCTAAATATATACCTTCTGAACGATTCCTGTCCATTTTGTCCTTCAATTTTCTTGGTGGGTGTACTGAAATATTATAAAAAAGTTGGTTACAACATAAACAATCATTAATTACAAAGAATTAGATTAACCTGTAATCTCAGGTTTAAACAAATTTCACATGTAGCTTACTTGAAATATGTCTTAACATAACTTAATTTTATTTCCTCATATTAAAATCAGACATTCTTGCTGTAGTTTGGCATTTTACAGCACAAAGCTACTAGGCTATCTGTGCCAAACAACCTGTACAAAAATAACATTTAAAGAGAAATTAAGTTAAAGCAAAAACAGTGTCTCAACAGCAGATAAAATCTTAAATAGAATTAAAAAATAGTAAAAACATTTATACTGTGAAAAAGCATGGCCCACTGAGGAAGTAAAACAGAATCCCAGGTGAGATGCTGTGGCAAGAATCAAAGTTGTGAAGCATACAGTAAAGGCAGTTGCAAACAGCCAAGGTGTAAAGAAGGTTCATGGACTGTGTAGAACTCCAGACTGGAGAAGTGTGGAAATCCTCTGTGCAGAGCCGAGACCCCAGATAGTGAACGTGGTCCAACATCTTCAATGCCTAGGTTATGGCACAGCCATACACCAGAGATCCATTGTCTAATTTCAACTGAATGAGGGCACAATATATCTTTGGCATAAAACATCAATCTGCTCCTCAAGAGGTGGGAGCAAGGACAGGAAGCATGTTCAGAGCCCTTAAACTCTTAATGCATAGCTCCTTGATGTGTGGAATAAAAGTCAGCTTATGGTCAAAGAAAAGCTCTAAGAACTTTACCTTGGGGTCCACAGAAAGCACAACTTCAATGTGACAGAACTTGGGATTGGGTTGAGTATCCCACTAGTGGCAAAAGTGCATGAAGACGGTTTTAGGCAGAGAATTTTCCTGTGGTCCACTTCAGTAGGCAGCCTGTAGCTGCCAGATGACTGACATGAGATATGTAACACTGTTTTGTCCAGTGTTTTCTTTATAATGATAAATATAGACAAGCTCTGATTCCTGGTGAACACCCACACAAACTCCCATTTTGATGAAATGGTCACACATCCCATATGAGGAAGTCTTGCAAAATGCCATACCTCCAACTAGAATCATAAGCTTTCTCAATGTAGATAACACAAAATAAAACAGAAACAAGATGTTAACACTTAAGAAAGGCTTCCCTGATTAATGTTTCAAGTCAAATCAGGAGGTCCATAGTGCAGTGTTGTTGTTGAAACCCACACTGGGTGGTCGAGTGGAGATTGAGTAAAAAAATCAAACAAGACAAGCATTAACCCTCCTAAGATCTTACACATATAGCTCATCAAAGCAATTGGACATTAGTTTGCAGGAATCTTGGGATCCTTCCTGGGCTTAGAAAATGGGAGACAATAGCCTAGCACCAAGCAATCTCTTGTCAGATCCAGTTAAAAACAACCAGAGTAGCAAAAGAGGCAGGAGAGAAATGGTGCAGCACCTTATGGTGAATATCATCAAGTTCAACTGATGTACTGCCAGACCAATGAAGAGCAGGCTTGAGTTTCACCAGTGTAAATAAAGGGGCATTTATAGTCAGAGATGATCATCCCTAAGGGAAACAGGAAATCGCTTTGCCCGAGTCTTGATGGCTATGAAGGTGGGGCATGAAGTAGAAGTGTTAGATGCATGAGAAAAGCTTTTCCTGAGAGCATCTGTGATGTTCTGGGCATGAGCAACTTCCAAATCATCAGGAAGTAAGATCAAAAGGGGGCCAAAGAATACTGCCAACTGAATCTTATCCTGTATGCTTTGGAACTGGAGACAAAAGAGACATTAGTTGTGAACTTAACCCAAGATTCCTTCTGGCTTTGACATCTGACACATGCACGAGCTTGCTGAAATGCAATGTGGTTAAAAAATGTGGGGTACCTATGAAAGGTATCCCAGGCCCATTTTTAAGCCTTCAGGGATGAAGATACCATGTAAAACATGTTGAGGTTTTAGGAATATGCCAAACAACTGTGTGGACAATACAATTAGTCACTGCTACCACACAGTCTTCTGTTGATAGACTACAGACAAAAGCAGGATAAAATTTCAAGAGAACAGATGGCCTGGTTGAACTTCCATTGAGGTATGGGGACAGTCAGCTTCTGTCAAAGTGATAGGGAAACAGAGAGAGATCAAGAGCAGCAAAACACTGACTAGGTGCATGAAAACATGTATAAGAACCAGTACTGATGAGAGAAAGGTTGTGATCTGATACCATATGCTATATGGAATGATCCCTCCCATCAATTTCAGCACCATCCCAGAGGGGATTATGTCCATTAATCCCCAGGATTGAAAAGGAAGATTATAAGTGTTCAGTGAGGGCATCGAGGTCTAATTGATCATTGGTCTTTCCAGGAAGCTGGTAGAAAGAACAAAGAGTAATGGTACAAATCAACAAAACATGGATGACTACCAGCCTCCAGGGGTGTATCTATCGGCAGAGACAGGTCAGCCAAAAGCTGACTGACCAGCAGTGCTATCCCTCCATGAACTCATTTATCACACAATCTGTCACTACTATACATAGAAAACTGCCAAAGGTGACTACATTGGCAGGTTTCAGAAATGTTTCCTGTAAGGAGAAACACATAGGATGATAAGAATCAATCAAATCCTTAATGTCATCTACATATGATCAAAAATCCCAACAGTTCCATTGTATCAAAGTGGACATTTTTATTTATGTGGAGAAGAATGGGGCAGGGAGCATTTCTGTTGAGAGGAGGCTTGGCATACCACAGAAACGCCTTAGCTGGAAAAACCAACGAAAATCCCTGACAAGGGAATGTTCTTCAAGCCCCTCTCAGCAATAAGTTCTATTGAGGAATTCAGGGTAGCATAGGGAGTAAACTCCATGAATACATCTCCAATACTCTTCAAATTAAGGAGTTTAGTGTGTTGTGGATGGTGTTTTAATCAAAATGTCTTCTTTTTGACTGAAAAAGGGGGACACCTGCCCTAAAGATTTCTCAGATAATAAATGCAGAATGAGAAATAAATTGAAGTACAGAAACCAACTGTGATGATGATTGTTGAACAGCCATCCATTCATGGTCATTTACCATTTAACATTTTTTTCTCAATTTTATTTTTATATTTTCTTCATGAATGGGAATATCAATAATAAAGTAAAAGCACTTCATTGCCCACTCTCCCCACCAACCACAGAACCCTATGAAGGGATACACTGCAATGCCAAACAAAGATACTGCAGCAACACTATGGTTTCATGAATACTATATCCAAACACCAGTATCAGACACAATGTCCACAACACCTGTTGAGAATGTCCAACACTGGTACTTGGTTGATCCTAGCTCAAGTGGACTAGCCAAATGACCCTGGGGAGCACCCGAAAGCTGCTCGTCTACAGTAATTCAAGGCCAAAGTGGTGTGTTACGGTTAAACCTCTCAACATTAAGGTTGCCAGAGAAGGTTCTGTTCTTTCAATTTACCTCCTCTGGGAGGTTCCCTCACCATGTACAGAAATTCACCTTAAATGGTTGAATCAGAAAATTTTATAACTGTTAAAAAAAATCTGAATTATTATGTTCACACCAAATTAGCTAAGCCTGGGTGAAAGTATCCAATGATCATTTTTGGCTGTCTACTTACACTTCTGCCAAAATGTATGCTTCATTCAGACAGAACAAAAGGTTTTTGATTTGTCTTTTACACACAATTACACAAAAGAACAAAAAAAAAAATAATGAACTATACATGCACTATTTATTTGAGAGAATTACGATGCAACTAGTGTTTCTTTACCTACACATATTTACCAACCTACATTATATGAATGTGATACAAGCTTAAGAATAATGTTAAATAAATAAGGGTTTGATACACATTTAAGACATTTGAACATTATGCTGTCAACCTGTTCTACTACCTAAACTTACTTAAGCATGTCTAATGTCATTCTATAGAGGAAATATTCAAGCCTATAAGTTAACATGAAAATATGTTATAGAAACCATAAAAAAATTTACAGATCTGTAGTTTGTTTCTCAGTCTTCTAAACTTTCTACTAAATCATCTTCCTAAAAACCACAAATTACTTCCCACATCACTTTATTCACTTTACATTGTACAAGTAATTTTATAATCTGCTCTGTTCAATGGTATTTAAAATTTGTCTGTAGCTATTTTCAAAGATATTGAGTTGCCATAAAAGGGTGTGAATGAAATGTTATACCAATACAATGAAATCAAGAAAAGGAAAAATCACAAGAAACAAAAACTTAATTACTTTCTCAAGCAGTGATAGTTTTTAAACAAATACAAAAACCCACATTTGAGACGTGAAGAAAAGAAACATCATTTAGTGCTTTGTTTACTTCTCATAGCTGTGCAGAAATTATGACCCAATATTTAAGTTTCATTTTCAATTAAAATTAAATAATGGTTAACAGCCAAAAGTGAAAAACCAAACTGTACATTGGCAGTCAATATTTTTTGAATTAATCAAGACTTATTTTTTAATGTTCTACAAAGCAACTAATTTTCTAAAATCTCATTATTAAATCTAATAATTTAAAACCAAAATATATTAATTTCTATTAGTATTAACATTACATGAAAATAACCGAAAGTTGCGTGTATGGAACTGAATACCACGTTGCTCAAGTACAATACGAGACATAAATTTGGATCGTATTTATAATTCATCATCACTTATAATGCTATGTTAAAACTAATTTAACCGTGAATTCAGTTACCCTTGCTGCTAGTACACAAATACCACAGTTTGTAACATTTTTTTTGTTAGTTCTAATTTCTGATTAATTATCACATTGTATCATAAATATGTCTAGTTTTCTTGCACCCTAAAAATAATGCTACCACTAATATAATGGTACACACTTATAAAATACTAACAGTTCCATTTTCTTTCACTTAATGGTTATTACCTCACTGATGAACTTGTCTCCAATTTCTCTTCCTCTTCCTCAACTAAAGTTGCCCAGTCCTTTTCAAGTCTCCAATTTTTCCATTCATCAAAGTTTACAGAAATTTTTTGCTCTTGTTCATCACTGACACAAATATTAGTTCCAGTTTTAGTTGTGAAGACAAAAAAAACAACACAACAACAACAAAAACTCAGTCAATAAATACATGTTAGATACAAAATATGGCTTTCATTATAATGTCTTCTCAAACAATTCATGCTTGTAGGTAAAACCTACAAAAAACATTTAAAAAGTAATGAAAGAGTCTTCTCATTTTTACTAAGAACCAACTATTTAAAAGTCAAGCCTAGAATTATATAAGCTTTAACATCATGTTCTCCAGTTTCTGAATTTTTTTATTAAAAAAGAATCATTTTTAACTGTGTTTTCAAACCTCACTTTATGACAAAAAACAACACTGATCTGATAATTATTTCTGAGCAGAATGTCAGGTTAACTTCTAGAGAAAGAAATGAGCAGGCACAATATAAAATGACAATTCCTTAAAGGTTAGTAATTAAAAGTTAAACCCTTTTATCCTAAAAATGAAGATAAATTCTAAGAACCCATAACTAAAAAAAAAGAACATACGTTATCTTTTTATATAATGGTACAAAACGCTTATTTTCAATATGTCACAAACTAAACACAACAGCAAAAAGTGGTTAAGTTTTTTTTTTTTAATTTTCAAGCAAAGTTGTACAAGAGCTGTCTGTGCATATCTGTTTCTAATTTTGAACTGCTAAACTAGAATCAAGAGCACATACTGCCAACTCTCAGGTTAGTTAAAATTTGGTTAAAGTGCGATTTGACCATCATTCTTGTATGGACAAATGCCTCCAATGTGCAAAGCGCATTGTAGCAGCAAAGAGGTTTTAAACATGAACCATTTGGATTCACAATCTGGGCACACTTGGATATCTCTAGCCAGCCTTGGTAGACTAAGTGAAGCAGAAACTAAGATTACTGCTATATTTTTATTGTTTCTGTCTTGTTTCTGATTCATACAGTTTTTCAGTAAAATATTTTGATACAATACTCAAATATGAGAACTTTAGAAAAAGCTAACATTTGTGACTTATTACCTTCACTGATAATTAGGTAAAATAAACATTGATAGTGAAAAGCACCCAACTACACAATGTGATTAACTGTCTTTGTGGTCTTTGAAAACCATTTTAACAACTGTAACATCCTCATAGGATAACGATGCCTTTATTTTAGAACTCCAGTAAATACAAATTATTTAACCACAATAGTGTCATGAATTAAGTACATCTAACAATCACCAGTAAAAATATCAAATTAAACCTATGTTTTTATCATAAAATTAGTTTTATATGACCTCTGCACTTTTGTTGCACACTTTATGAATTCAGAAAATATTCGAAAAGTGGGTCACAGATCTAAAACTAAAGTATTAAGTTTATTTTAATTTCTCAGTTAAAAATTTAATTTAATGTATACATTTCAACATATTAAGTAAATAATCTAATATTCAATAAAAGTAAGTTTTATAAAAAGCATTTGCACAATTTATTAATTTAAATTATTAAACTTACAGAATTTCATGTTTCCAATGTACCATATTTCCAACATAGCATGATGTAAAAACACTGACTTCCTATACTTTGAATGATTAAGAAAGAGTACATTGCAATCAGTTTATGATAAAAATGTTCTTACTTTCTGCTGGGACTCAAGGTTGTGGGAACAGCCTCATAATACCTCAGTGGTCTGCTTTTCTTGCCCAGAGAACTATCGAATTACAAATATGACTTTTTAATTATATTAAAAAATGCTAATTTATGTTGCAATGCTGTAAAAAATTACCTTCTGGGATCATTTAATTAACTTTTAAATCTGAAGATTTTTTTCCCCATTATTCACAAGTTTCCAGATTAAATACACAAATCCTTAATTTTAAATTTTGTTCCACATTTTAATGACAGATCCATACAAATCTGAACATACAGCACACAATAACAGCTTCAAGGACTTTTAGTCATTTAAATCATGAATAATAACAGCACTAAATGTAACAAAAATCAGCCACAGTGATCCTGCGTATTATTGTTTATAAAAGCATGTGACAGCACTATAAAATGAGAACCAAACAAATTAACCCTAAAACACCCTGTCTCTTAGCTGTTGTTTGAAACCATATGAAAATACAATGGCATAATAAAATAAATTTAACCAAAACACAATGAGCTTCTGGGTTAGTGTTCTAAATCACATGATAGCACTGCAATAAGAAAGGTAACGAAGAGTTATGGAATATTATTTTTATTATTGTTTCAAATATATACTTTTCCTTTGTGTACAAGTTTGCCAAGCACATTGAGCAAGTGAAAAAAACATTCTGATTAAATGATAGCTCTGTTTCCATAATTGTAAGAAAATATTCAAACGAGATTAATTGATAGACATTTTATTGACCATGACTTCTGATTCTTTCCTCAAAATATTTTTTTTTATCACTAATAGATGGAGAGAACTTAGCAAGTTTACAAATATGATTGCTCACCCTGCACTGTAACACTTCATGGACTTCTCCATAATTTCACAAATTTCATTAATTACAAAAGTTATCAAAAGCTTATACTGAACAAAACCATACCCTACTTTTGTGTGTTTAACTTAGACATACTACGTAATCCATTTATACACTTCTATTCAACACATATTTTCAGCAGTATAATTTAACATTTTCATTTTTTAAAACAGTGATACTTAGACAATTAAAATAGTTATCTTCTTTTATTTGAGCATTTTCCTGCTTAACTATGCAAGGGATATTTGTGCATATATCCTTAATTTTTAACTGACAGAGCAACAGCATTCACTTCCAACTGTATGATTATTTTATGCCTAACCACGTAATGGGAATTTAGTATAATTTATATGCATAATGGTTTAATGTGCAGACCATGTTTCTATAGCAATGAGATGTGAAACATGAAACATTTGGATTCTTAGCCTGGGCACACTAAACAATTAGCCATACCTTAACCAAAAATTCGCTGGATATTTCAAACAAATCTTTAGAGTAAGTGCAACAGTAGCCAAGACAACTAATTCTTTTAATTAGCAAAAGTTGATATGTTCTAGATGACTATGTCACAGATAATTATAGATGTCACCATATGTTACATTATCTAACCTACATGAAAGCCAGCACGTGTTAAATTGCATTTGATTTTAAACCTCAATTGTTTCTGAATTAAGGTGTTTTCTGTTATATCATCAACATTTAAAAAAAAAAGTATTTAATCAACGGAGACTCTAAATGACAAAATTGACAAATTTTAAATTTTGTTCTGTATACATTTCATTTTATATTTTCACTATGTAGACTTATAACAATATTAGGTTATACTTTTGTTGCTAAGCAACATGACATTAAAGCCATTGTTTCCAAAATGTACTGGCTTTTTCAGATATATTAGAAGTTGTTATATAAGGAACCATTACTTTTCTATTAGTTTTTTTGCTAGCTTGCCTCATTAAAAAGATGCACACACAGTTTATGATTTCCATTGGTAAAATAAAGAACCGCCTCTTTTCTGTGTTTTTTGCTAGCTTGTCTCATTAAAAACAGGTGCAAGCAGGTGGACAAGTAATAATCCCCAGGTGCACACCCTCAGGGTCCATTTAGTATGGGAGCAAATTTCTTGGAGCTATGATGGTTACACACAGATATGCCCTTTCATTATTATAAACATTTTATTCTTATTTTTGATTCATATTAACTTTTTTTAATTAAATATGTTTTATATACTGGAGGTGTACAAAGTGTCCCCCTCATTTGAAAATGTTGTTAATTTGTTATATCTTTTATTAGATAAAAAATATGTAAAACTATACGTTTTTAGAATGCACTCAATGAGATCTGTTGAAATATTATCTTAAATCCTAATTTTTTTACACTGGCTTTCGTAAAGATCTGAACTTTTCATGACTTTAGTTATACTTTCTAATAAAAAATTTGTGCACCTGCCGTAGTTTCTTAGATCTTATTAGCCTACAAAATGATCCTCAAAATCACACAAACCAGTTTCACAAGTTAATATTTAGTTGACATTCCCTTTGATTTTAGTACTGCTTCACACCAATATGGTATGCCTTCAACGAGTTTGTGCAGATATTTCCGAGTGACTGACTGCCATCTTTCCTTGAATATTTCAAAAAGTTCATCTCCCATGTTTGGCTTATGATCTTTTGTTAATCGATTTAACTCATCCCATAAATTTTCAATTGAACTGATATCATGTGAACAACCTGGCTATTCCATAACATCAATTTCTTATTTCTAAGATATATCTTTTAACAACTCCACAGTTCCAAAAAAACTCATTTGATCATTTTTTTAGGCTAATTGAAATAAGAAGATCCAGGAAATCACAGCATGTGCACAACACTTTCTACGATATAACTTAACTAAAATATTTTAAAAGTTCAGGAATTTGCAAAAGCCAGTGTTGAAATTAGAATTTTAGATCACATTTGAATAGATCTCAAGTGTGTTCTAAAAACACAGTTTTATATAATTTTCTGTTATCTAATAAAAGGTGTAACAAATTAACAAAATGTTCAAAAGGGGCCACTTCTTTGTCTACCCTCTGTAGTGTAAAAAAATGTTAAATAAATAAAACCACCAGGTTGCTGCTTATATATTTACACATCATCTTCATTGAATGATAGTAGAGAAGTATAACTAAGTATATAGAATACTGAATTGTCAGTATTTACAACTGTAAAGTCCTTGCATTAGAATCATGTGTTTTTAACTTGAAATCTCCAATAGAAACAAACAGCCAGCCAATAAACTAAACTGTTTACTTTTGGCACAATAAAGAGATGAATGCACAAATCTATCAGTCATCAGAGAAAACAATAAATAAAACCTTTGGATGTGTTACAAAAAGTAAATCAATTTTACTGCACAGTTCAAACATTTAGCACTGACTCTTAATTTTAAATCTGATGTCTGATGATAATTTTTTAAACCTAATGAAGACCCTTCATTGTATTAAGCAAATAAACTAATGCTCAATAAAGGTGAATCTTTGAAAAGAATAGACACAATATATTAGTTTAAGTTATTAAGTTGGAAGTATGTCTACATCACAGAAATACATACATGGTGCATCTAAGTTGTCATTTTTTAAAAATAGCATGATGTAAAAAGACAAACTTGCCATGCTTCAAATGATTTAAAAAGTTACCTTGAAATCAGTTTATGATCAATATCTTCTTCCTTGCTGTTGGGACTCATGGTTCTGGAAAGAGCCTCATAATATCTTACTGGTCTGCTTTTTTTGTCCACAGAACTATATTGTGCACAGAAGAAAAAATATACTAATGTAATAAAAACATAAAACTAGCATGATGTAAAAATATAGACTTGCCATGTTTCAAATGATCAAAGAAAAGTTACCTTGAAAGCAGTTCATGATTACCATCCTCTTCCTTTCTGTTGGGACTCGTGTTTCTGGAAAAAGCCTCATAATATCTGCCTGGCCTGGTTTTTCTGTCCATAGAACTATGTTGTTCAAAGAAGAAACAATATACTAATGAAATAAAAACTTAAAAATACTAAGAAATGATTATATGATGCATGATATTATAGAAAGTATGAACTGGGATCAAGCTGATCCCATAATATCTCACATCTGAAATAATAAAAAATTTTTTGTCATGTTTACTACAGTTTTAATTTGACACATCCATTATCTAAAGTTTAAATTATGACTGCAATTTAAAAACATGCCCATATATAGTTAAATGTTTAGTATGCAACCAATGCTCTCAGGATTCTTACTAATAACCATGAGTATAAGAGAACTAAATTCAACCACAACCAACTACAGCAGTCCTGAATGTAACTGTTTTAAATGCATATGATAACACTATGGAAGGACGATCAATCAGATTCCATAAAACATTGAGGCTTTAGGTTAGTGTTTTAAATCATGTGACAGCATCATGAAACAAAAAGCAGCCACTACAATAAAAGCACTTACATCTTTTAATTCCTGTTTCATTTTTTTGTGTGTATGTAAATGCTTGTGAAGTAGTTTGAACACATGAAAAAATCTTATTTAATATCTTTGTTTCTAATATTGAAAGTAAAAATATCCAAAACAAATTTTTGATTAAAAAGATGATTTTCTCACAATGGTCTTTAATTGTTCCCTCGAAATAAAGTATGGATGAACGATAAATGGTATGAACTACACAGAGTTTAAAAATACAAAGGCTTGTCTTGTGCTATAAAGACATCAAAATTTCACTTTTAAATTATTAATCTTAAAGTACGTTTATATTAAAGAATTTCATGAACTGAATTCAAATTCTCATTTTCCCAAAACAGTGCAATGTCAAAAGACAGACTTGTTAAACTTCGAATGATTAGGGTCTACCTTGAAACCTGTTTACACCCAAAACTGTTTTTTCTGTTGGGACTCGAGGTTCTGGAGAAATCTTTGTAATACCGCTCTGTTCTGCTTTTCTTGTTCATAGGACTATTAAATTACAAAGAAAAAAATCTGTATTCATACAATAAACAGTATAAAATATGAAAGACAATTTAACTAGAACAATGAGAAATGTTGATTTATGGCATGGTATTATAGAAAATATTATTAACTGTGCTCAAGTTAATTAAATTAGGAATCTAAAGTTTCTTTACACTAATTGTGTTTGACATAACCATCTTAATTTTATTTAGTTTGTCCCAAAACCACAACAATGACCATCAATAGATAAAAAGTGACTACTGAAAAATGAAGGCTTGTAAAAGTATCTTGTACAAAAGGATTTGATACGGTTCAAAAAATAGCTGGTCTAATTATTTAAGAAATAGTGGTTTTCTTGTAACTGGTGTTGTGAGATGAATGCTCCAAAGAGAAGGGGACAGTGCATTACCAATTAAAAACTAAATGAAAAAAAAAACGAAACATTTTTACACTGCACAATTCTAATTCATTCAATGATGCCTAACTTATTTTTCTGTTTCATAAATGTTACACATTAATGTGCAAATAAGCTTAAATAAGAAAAAATAGTGAGATATTCTTTAATTTAGGGTTTATTTTATTTAATTACAAACACCACTCAGAACTAATATCAGTCTCAGTTTGCCTCAGAAATTTGCACAATTTCCACATAACAATTCATAATTTTGAGCTGATATAACTGATGTATACATAAATTTTTAGTTGTCAATAGATGTTGAGTGTAGTGCAATATTAAAATTCACAACAAATGCACAATTCTTGTCTCATCAACATAAATACATCTATTTTTTTGTTCTTGGAACACATCTACAAATTAATATACATTAATATACTGATTACTTTTATTTCGTTCAAATGTAATAAAGTGACTTACCTTAATTTCTCAAGTGGAGGAAAATCATCTGGATGAACTGTTTCATGGGATGGTTTCTTCCAGGAGTTTTTCCTTCTTGACATAAGGTAAGAAAAAATCAAGTTACTAATACTTGTATCTAATACAGCCCATTTTAAGATGATTATATAAAGACAGATTCAGTTTAAAATATGCACATTTCCTGACACAGATCATATTTAGGGTTAGGTAAAGTAAGAGTAAGAGTGATAAATACAAATAAAGATAGTAAGTACATTCTTTTTTTTAAAAAATGCACCACTGATATGCATGACAAAGAGAAAACACACATTCCAAACTTGACAGGGTTAAATACATGCAAATCCCATTATAAAGAATGGCTAATTAGAAAATCTCCACAAAATTTTAGATATGCATTGTGAAAAGCTGAAAAAACTTTTCAGTGCTGAATATTTTCTTCAACAGTGCAAGTAATCGTTCAAGGATGGGCCATACCAAATTTCTTAACCTATCATAACTGCATTAACTCTATGAGGATGACTCAGATATTCCACATTATAATCTTTAACAGTATGGTTTTAAAATTTAATCAGATAACTATTATTAAATATGTCTATAAACTTACCATCTGAATGCACTTTATAAAGTAAATTTTTACACTAAGTTTTACAAGAAAACGTCTAAAAACTTCTGACCTTCATAGTCATGTGTAACTACTCTGAATTTTTTCCTTTTATTAGTTTAACTCCAAGATCCCAGTATGTATACTGTACATGTTATGTAGATGCAATCTATAAACAATTTCAAAGTTTAATGTACAGTTTTAACATCTTAACTGTTTGTTTTGTGCAATATCAATACATTTTCCCAATCAACAATAGAAGTTCTGTCTGTTTTGGAAAATAATTTGAAAATGAAAAACATGCAGACAGGTCACAAAACACAAGTTTGGATGATGAAACTGTACATTAAACTTTGGAACTGTTGATAGACTATCAACATATCTCTTTTGATATATTCATTTATAACTAATAAAAAAAACTATTTTAATTTCAAGCTTACAACAGTCCTTTTAAAACTGATGGCAATAAATATTAACAAGATATTTCTATTGCATAATTAGGCATTTAATAATTTTTACAACTTTTTGACAAGGGTTAACTCACTAAGTAGTGACTGCAGAAGTTCATGCTCATAGCAGATAAATGTATAGAAAAATGGTCATTTTTTTATCCGTGACATGGTTGTTTCAGGTAACAGTGAACAGTACACTACAAAATTCATACAATAAAACTATTAAATTAAAAATACGGTATATATACAAAATGGTAAGCAGTTGAAATTGTGAATAATATGAAATCAAGTTGTGGAAACAATTATTTAGTGAAAGAAGACAAATGTATGTCCAACTGACTTTATAATTCTTAAAACTTCATTTCAATACATTAATAAGTCAGTCAGCAGTAAGTGTTAAGTACAGAAATCAGATAAAATATTACCTTTTGCCTTTAAAAAACAAACTTACATTCATTTAGGAGCAAAGTAAGAAAACTGTATGATGAAAAAGTATTTTTATTCTTAGCATAAAAATCATTTTCCACTCAGTCTGTCCAGTCAGATTGACTCTGCACATCCTCAGATAAAATTTAAATAAAAATACTTTATTAAAAAAATCTCATTTTTTTGCAATGTTTATAAAAAAAACATGCAAAATTTTGTGACAGTACACTTAACAAATCTTCTATTGTAGCAAACATTGCTGTACGCAGTTTCACAGAATTGGGTTAGCAGAAAACATCAGTACTACCTTCATAGTGTTACTGCTCCCCACTGCCCATGTTTTCATAAAGAAATGTATTATGGGAGATAGGCATTGCTTTCTGAAGGAAACAGTTATGAATGACCTGATGTGTATCTGACCCCTTACTGTACAATTCCAAAGCTGTTAAACTACAGACAAGGCAGTCAGTCTTGCTACACAGAAAGATGGTCTCCCTTCCTATGATCTCATCTGAAAGTATCCTACTACATACACATGGTTCTATATTTTTAAGCAGGTTGTTATAATGTCCCATCCTGTGAAATGTTATAATTTTATACAGAAGTTTAAATCAAGATAGAACAACAGTATCATAAGTCAGTCATGTTCCTACAAGTGTTCCAATAAAGTTTGCCTTTATCATTACATGTAATTTTGTACTGTTTACAATTAATTATTAGATTAATTTGTGTATAAAGGACAGGATCTGGTTTGAATTTCATGCAGAGAAACACAAGCTAGCCATTCTTACCTTCAGAGCAACAGACAAAAAGAAAGGTAGCTAGTCATCACTACCTACCACCAATTCTTGGCCTACTCTTTTATCAACAAATAATGGGACTAATCATTACATAATAATGTCTACACAGCTGAAAGGGTGGACAAGTTTGGTAACAAGGATTCAAGCCCACAACATCCAGATTGTGTGTTAAGTGTCCTAACTGCCAGGCCTCAAACAGGGACAGAAGGCCCATTACAAAATGTTTCACTAAGACGTGTCATCTGCCATTGACAATACCAGGAAATAAATCACTTAAAATACACCATTGTCTACCATAAACATCTCTATGATTATATACAGATATAACTGAAAAAAAGTTTATTACCTATCACACCGATAATCTGTCTTTGATTGCCTTTCTCTTTCATTACTGGAAAAGAGGCTTTTTGGTTGGAAACTTGAACTTTCTTTTCTGGAAAGAAACATTTTTTATACAAGATTGAGCATGTGTGAAACACCTTGACCAGAAAATATTAATAACCATGAGTTTTATGTAAAATGAAATAATACATTCAACAGGAACAAAACAGATTTTTAATAATAATAAAAAAGTCCAAATGCAAACTGCTTCTTGTAAAAATGAATGAAAAATACTATATAATGGTGGGTTTAAAACAATCGACTTTTAGAAAAAAAGATAAAATCCTTAAATATATAACATAAAACATCAAGTATTAATGTAGTGCAACAGCAAATTCCCCATCAACTTTGAAAGTTTTTATATACATGTTATTTCGAGTTCATTTCCTAAGACTTGTGCATTTGTATTTTACTTAACTAAAAAACTTTCTTAGGTCTATATGATATATGTAGTTTACTTTATCTCTTAACTAATAACTCTGTTCACAGTTTCACTCCAAATGCAAACTCTTTTGTGTGGGTATTTATTTTTTACATTTATTAACCAGCCACTAAAAGAGTAATTCTATTTCATTACTGTCATGATATTTTCATGCCAACTGATTTCCCTAATTAGGTTGGTCCCCTAGAAAGGTGAGGGTCAGCAGGATAAACTAAGAAGTATTGCTGAGCTCCTCTAAAATTAACTGAGTTAGTGCTAAGAAATAAATAGACTGCCCAAAAGATGTAAATACACAACAAAAATTTACTTTCATTAAACAGTACAAATCAACACCTGTACCATATGATAGACAGGTGTCATAAATAATCAGTACTCCTCGAAACTTACTTCAAAACTGAAAAATTCAATCAAGATTATGTTCCAAACCAACTAAGAGTACACCTTGTGCTAGAATGGCTAAATCTTGTTATTTTGTTTAAAATGTAATGCCAAACTATGCAAAGATACTAGAGTCAACCAAAAGGCTGGTTATTCCCATTGAAACATAAAGGTGGTTTTAACTTTGAGATATCAACCAATATATCATTGCAGACACTGCTGTTAACCTTAATATACAAGGTGCAGCTCACAATACGTCTCATGAGGAGACCACGTTATTTTTCATGGAAATTACAAAAGAACAAAGACAGCCAGAACATAAACAATTCAAAAAACCAAATGAAACATTTTTAAAAATCCCACATTAAAACAAGAAAAGGCACAGTATGCCTGTATACTACAGTATCACATGGAATACATATTACACAAATATACATAAAATAAAGCAACTATTTCCACAGTTTGTCTTTATGATTATTACTTCCGCCAGTGAACCAGTGCATGTTAATTTGTACATTCTCAAATGAATATTTGTTTTCATCTTTCGTAATGTCAGATCACTTACAATAGCCAAGAAACTTCTGTAGTTCTATTAATTAACTAGCTGCATCATTTTATTATTAAATCATATTATTCACAAGTTTATTTTATCAAACACCTTTTATGAAATTCTTAATTATTCTATTTAATTCATAAAAAATAAGTAAATGGCAAATAGAGAACTTAAGAAATAATATTGGTATATATGAAATATGCTTTGTCTGCAGATACACAAGTAGAAGATTTTATATTAATACTGTTAGTTTAATGTTGAGAAAACTAACCACCATTACAAATTCACCAACTTCTGGAACTGGAAAGATCAACAATATTTTAAATATTGCTTCTGTATGGTACAAGTTACGAGTTGACCTTACAGCCTACACACATAAGCAAGTACGCACATACACAAATACTGCACAAAAATTAATATTAGATATACTTAACATAATGCAATTAGAATTATAAAAGTTTTTTTTTTAATATTTATGTTTTTCAACTGATGCAAAAATTTTCATTCTCTTCAGAATATGTTCTTAAAATAATAACCCATATTTTAATATTTGTAACAAATTAGTTTACCATATAGATATCAGAACTATAGAAGAAAGTGACAGACAGGCAGTGTGTGCATTTTTTATAGCAAAGCCACAGTGAGCTATCCGAGGAATTGAACACCTGATTTTAGCAATGTAAATCTGTAAACTCCTATCACAAGACCAGAGAGATGAGATGTAACAACGTAAGAGTAATATAAATATATGGTTATCTATTAATAAACAAAAAGGTATAATTTTCCTGTTTGACATCTAGAACATGCTGAATAACATTTTCCTAATCAAGTTTAAATTTTAAATTTTAAGATGCAAAACTATGATTAAAATTAACATACCTGTACTGAGTTGGGTTTGTTAACTTTAAAAAAAAATCATGTTTTCCAAATATTACTGTGCAATTTTTGTTGGGTACTTTGGTAAATTGTAATACTGGTAATGCATCTTTGTGCAAATATAGTTATTATATTGTTTAGTAACAGTTTATATACTACAGGGATGAAGTATATTTTCCACCTCTTTAGTTAAAAAATAAAATTTTCAAAATTACATTTTTCATATTATTTTCCCAGTTGAATTTTTGAGACACTTAAGTAAGTAGCTACTACTTTTCTTATGAGATGAACTAGGCTGAGTGGTGATCCAATGTCCAATTCTCTTAAAGAAATGTTTAAGTAGTGAGTTGAGTTATTCTTGTTGGAGAATGAGATAAACAAACCATCATTTTTGCTGCTCATTAGCTAACAAATACCCATCACTGTTTTCTTTTACATACAACTCCAGTTGCTGCTCATTAGCTAACAAATACCCATCACTGTTTTCTTTTACATACAACTCCAGTTGCTGCTCATTAGCTAACAAATACCCATCACTGTTTTCTTTTACATACAACTCCAGTTGCTGCTCATTAGCTAACAAATACCCATCACTGTTTTCTTTTACATACAACTCCAGTGGTTTATTGACACATTTAATAGCTTTGAAGAGATTTAGACGGACTATCAAAATTTTTTCACAAAAACCACAAAAATATTAATACAGATTTTGAACAGCATTTTCAATGGTATGAGTGCATGTGTATAACAATAATTGCTTTTTTCAGGCCTAAATATTCAGCTTAAATTTAGAAGACATAAAACTATGGTATAAAATAAAGGTTAACTTTGCTTAATAACATTTATGCTATACCATAGTTTCACTTTGATAAAACAAAAGAAATACTAATTTATACACAACAATTAGCAATTTTCAGTCATGGTGACCACAACACAATTTCATGTTGAATAATTAAAGTTCTTACAATTAAGAAAAGATTGGGTAATGTAGTAGTTATAACTGATAAAAAAACCCACAAAAAAACTCACTTTCTTCAAGTATAAATTTAATATACATTTAACAAAAATATTCCAAATTAAAATAATGGATACAAGATACATACCTTGTGTTGGCCTAGTATAATGATTATACTAATATGAGCTTAGTATCGTACATAATATACATATATTAAGACTTATTTTAATGTTAAAACGTACCTTTTACTTGCCGACCTATCATTTCTCTCTCGTAAGACAGATGTGGACATCCTCTTTTCTTTCACTCTTGAAATTGTTCTGATATTTATATTTGCAGCTTCGCCTCTTTCTACTTTCTTATTAGCTTGTTGTCTGAAAAGTTAGTTAGAAGCTAAGAATTTAATAAATAAACCTTTATCATATTTAACTAAGTTACAGTCTACCATGAAATACCACTTTAAACGTTTAATAATTAATGCCACTAGGTCCCTGTTATTCTTCTACTGTTTCAACTTTTAGCCCCTTGAAATAGTTTAGTTTGAGAATTTAACTTTCTACATCGAACTAGTTATAAACTTTTCTTCTCAACAAAGTTCTAGTGTAAATACAGTATTAGCATCTAGATTTTGAGAATCAGAACACTTCCTCGGACAAAAAATAAAATGATTTACCAATCTTTTGTTTTCAGGGTATTACACAACCAGCACGTCTTCCACGTTTGCACATAAACATAAATTTTACAACATTCAAACAAACACTCTTTATTACTCTGTTTCACAAATGAATACGTGAATCTTTGTTTCGCGCCAACATAATTTTAGCGCCACCTATTTGTTTTTCTAAATGTACTTATTTCTTAAATTCACAATTTAAGAGATTATTTGTTCTCATTTGTCCATTTATATTTCAAAATGGATATCTGCCAGATATGTTCAAAAATTATAGATACGATATAATATGAGCTATTTGTGACGTCATTGAACAGGCGGGCGTTTTCGAATCATTGATGTGAGGTTGTGCTTCCGTCCTTACAGTCCGTTAATACATAGTTCACGGTAATTTTGAAAATCTTATAGATAAAATATATGATCTACTGTTGAACAGAAATCAACTTAATATTTGAACTGAAATGTTTACAACGAACAGTCTGTCTTGATGAGGTTATAATTTGGGCAACGCGTCATTTAATAAATTTAAGTTTACCTTTAAAATTTCAACATTTCATGTTTATTTAACTCTGTGAATGTGATATTTATGTTGAGCGACGTAGAAAAGGTTAGTTCTAAATTTCTATCATTTTATTCCGGACCTAATTAATATTAACTGTGAATTCTATTTTTTCAATTTATTTATATTAATATTATTACTTGATTCATATTATTGGAATAGCTTCAAATACCATGTTAGTGTGATTTTCCATTTTTAGTTTTTATGCTTTGGTTAATTAATGATAATACTGGTGATACTAACAGTAAAAGTACTAAGCAATAAAGTAGTATGTTAGTTTGTATTAAATATCCAGTTATATGATAACTTTAGAGTACTACTAAAAATAAATACAAATTAAGGACGAAAAAACTACTGTTATAACATCTAGCTTATTGCTAGGTCAATTTTTAATAAATACTAATACAGATTAGTTATAATTTTAAAAGTTATGTTGTAGTGTTGCCTCATTCAAATTAATGAATTAACTCTTCCAATCGTAAATTGGAATTTAGTTTAAATCTACTGATGAAAGAAAGTAAAATTAGTTTAAATGTCGTTTATATCAACCAAAAATAGAAATGTATGGCTATTTAGTGTTCCACTGTTGTTAAGGAAATGTTTCTTTAGTACATTGTGAGAAGAGCCATATTGTTTGCATTTCTTGACTAACTTTTGATTCTTTATAATATGTGGGTATATTTTGAGTTGTTGGATTTCATGTTGATTGAAGATAGGTGTATGACATGAAGAATTCTGTTTAGCAAACTTATAGTAGTCATGGAGATATTCTCCAAAAATGGGACCTGTTGTCACCACTCTTTCAGAGAAATATCCATGAAAAAAAAAACAGGTGTTTGAGTAAATAGAGAAATAAATGTGGAATAGAAAACATTTGAATGTTATGAGCCATTATGTGTTGTTTTGGGTTCAAAACATGCATATTTATTCCAATACAAAAAAAAAAAAAAAAGTTTTATTACCAAAATATATGGATGAGGGACTTTACTAGCTTTTGGAGTTCCATAATAGATAATCTGTATTTAGTTAACTAAATAAGCAACATATGCTTTAGACTTTCACAATAGAAAGCATACTAGTAAATTTTATTTATGTTAAATATAATGTAGTGAGAAATATGATCAAATTGTTTGGTCTGTTGAGAATGGTTCATTACTGTTAGGTGGGTATGCTTTCAGCAATATATCCTGGATACATCTTAGCACTTTGACAAATAGCTGTTTTTTAGTAATGCATCCTTTGTGTGACAGTATACTTTAAATTTCCTTGTTTCTTGTTTTGTTATTAGTAATGAAGGGAGTACCTTCAGTTATGTGAAGTGAGCCTGAAAGTTTGTGGGACTTATCAGTTATGGCATGAAGTTATATCGTTAACACTACAGAAGTAAGACTAACAGGCTTATAATTTCCAGGTCAACTCGTATCATCTTTAAAAATTGGAGTAATGTAATCAATTTTAATCCTAAGGTATTTGCCTTTGTTTTTCTAGTGAAAATGAAAGATAAACAAAGTTTTAAAGGAGGAAGGAACCATTTTTAAATGTTATCTTTGTTGTAGAAAAATGGTATCTAAAAAAAAAACACTTGGAACATTTCTTCAGAATAAACTGCTGGTTTTGATTAATTTTTTAGAGTTCTGAATTTTAAAATGAGAAGGTTACTGTAAATTTGAATGAGATTGGTGAGAATTATTTTAGAATGCTGTGTGCTGTTATAGTCCTCTTACATTTAGAAGGTTTATTAGCACCTTGGAAAGGACACTGTGAATAGCTGCTAGAATGTAATCCGAGTTAAACTATTAAGAAAATTATAAATGTAGACTTATTTTATCTGGAGCTTAGAAGAACTAGGGGATACTTGTTTGAAAGTGTTTAAGAATGAATAATTTGTATTCAAATGATATGTTGAGGTGTTTAATTCAAAAGGTTTGAAGTAGAAACTTGAATGATTAGGGAGTGTAATATATTTAATATTTTAAAACAGAGGAATGTTATCTCACAGTTCAGGGAGGCTATCCCAATCTCTCCTCTAGAATTTGTGCAGTTGAGTGTTCTATTTCTAAATAATTGTTTTGGTGGAAAAAGGTTAGATGCCTTTAACACTGTTTCCTTTTAGGCATGTTTGTGAAAAAAAAAAAATCCTGAATACAAGTAGATGAAGAAAGCCTTTGACACTGCACTCAACTCATCCATGTTACTTCAGTCAGCAAATAAAATCCCTCCCAAGGAAATTTCTGAAGGCACAGATCCAGAATGTTAGAAAAACACGTAGGTTCAAGAAGTCTTGGTAGAAATTAAATAGAAACCCCCTTATAACCTGAGGATATTAAAAAAATGGACCTTTCTTCTTGCTCCTGGAGAAGAAAGGTACATCTTTTGAAACTGCTTGGGTTTCAAGGGTTTCTGTTTCATTTCAGCACAGATCCAGATTTATTCTTCAACAGAATTATTTAATTTGGTTTGTGCTGTTTGTATAAGTTTATGAAGATGGTTATTAATTATGTATAGCAATTCATCTTTAGAAATATTTAACTAGTGCTATTTTCTGAAACAAAGATAATCACTTGTTTGATTTGTTTAAAGTGTATTTATGATAATATTCTATGATAAGTTGTAAGTAATACAAATGTATATTTCTGTAGGTATTCTTTGGACTCAATTAAAAAGACCAAAATTGCTCTTAAAGAACAGAAAACTTGCAGAAGAACAGCAAAAGTTAGTGGATGCACATTTCAAAAACAAAGTAAAAAAAGATGCTTTCCAAAAAGAAGAAAAACTTTGATCTGGAGCCTCAAACCTTTTGTTCTCCAGAAATTAAGACCAGTGTTACATCTCCAGTGACAGATTTGACTTTGAATTTAAGTGAATTAACCACAGAAAGGTGACAGATTATTTCTTTTATTAAATCAACTTGTATTTCTTCCATATATATCATTTTGTGTGAAGTAGCTTAGAACAAATCTTAATAAATATTAACTGTTTTTACAAGTTATGATTGTACAAGTGATTGTACTTCAAATTATGATCATTGTATGTAAGAAAAAAAAACTGATAAACATCCATCAGTTTTGCCATGTTTACAATACCTAATTATATAGGTATTATATTACATGTTTTATAACTTATGAACTAGTGTACTGTAGAAAACTGTTGTAATTTGTCCTTAAAAACTGTACTTATGCTGATTACCTAACCTGAAGCCATTGTGGCTTGTATTGCATAGCAGCTTTGACATTTACTTAAACAATGATGTAATACCATAACATTTTTCTCTTCCACGTGTTTTGACATTGTTATTCTTATTTTATGTTTTGTGAAATGGATTGTGGCATGTAAAACTATTATTTTGAAAAAATGTTTTTGGTAGTGGTTTTAAATGTTTTTTTGTTTTTTGGAGTGAATATTAGTAGGGTATTGTTATTGTGTTGGGTATAATCATAGTTATTTATGATGATAAAGTAGTTTTTGAGTAGGATATTTGAAAACGTTAGTGGTAAGTGCTATCAGTCAGTTGTCATTTTCCCAGTCAACAGTTCAAAATTAGTGACGGAGCAGCCTTAATAGTTTTGCCATCTCAAAGACAGGATGAATAAGTTAGATAGGAATATTTACTTGGATAGTTCAAATAATTGACAATAGTAATAATGAAAAACTTAAGTTATTTTTGTTATAACTAACATAAATGAGAAGTTTGATTAATTCATTAGTTTGTTAGATCTAAATAAAAAAAACTATTATCAGTTTATTAGCTATTAATAAATTAAATTAATTAACTGTAGCTTCTTGTAATATTAAAGTATTTACTTTTTGTTCTATGTATGTGCAATTTTCAAAACATATAGTTGAGAAAACTGTTAACTTTGATCTAGCTGCATAGGGTGGAGCATTATGTTGTAATACTACACACTGTGCAATGTTGTCAACAACAGTATTGTTTACTGAATATTTTTTATGCCTGGAGGTTATAGCCTGATCTATGTTGTAATGAGAACAACCAGTCATGTGGGTATCACTAGTAGCTATGGGTAAATACAATGTTTCTTACAAACTTAGGAATGTTTGATTTCTAATTTTTGGAACAAGATTTTTAAAGATGAGCAAGTAAGAGAATCTGGTAAAACTAACAGTCTTATGTTTGTAAAAACAAGTGCATGCACTGTTTGTGTTAGAGTTCTAATAAAGATTGTTCATTTTGTATTTAGTCTCATTATTCCATTTAGTATTGTGAGTTGGTGAGATATTTAGCTACACTTAAGTGAGATATATTTTATATTTGAACAAAACAATTACTTAATTAGTGTAAACTCACAAGTTATGAGTTATTTTTCTTGTGTGTTACTAGTAATTAGTTGTGACTTCATTTTATAAAATATAAATTTTTGGCTACAAAATCTATGAATTCAGTATTCATTGCATGTAAGTCAGGAAATGCAACATTGTTACTGGTTTGGTTTCAACTTGTATAGTTTATGGACAGTTGAGATGGATAGTTCTGATAAACCTGATAGAGTTCCAGTTAACACTTTTTTTTTTACTGCAGTAGCCACATATAACTAAGTAATTATTAATATGTGCACTATCTTTTACAATCACTTAATAATGCAGCTGTATTATTTTGTACATAGTGAATGTTTTATTGTTTTAGAAAAATGCTCATTTATTTCAAACACTTGTATTTAATAATTTCAGTATTTTTAGCACACCACGTAAACAATGTAATGATACAGAAGATGTGCCATTTATTTCAAGAAGATCTATTCTAGGGTCACTCCAGCTTTCCACAGGTAAAGTATAAAAATATCTTTTATGAGGAAAGAAATGACTACATTATTCAAACTTGTTGACATTTATGAAGATACATAATAAGTTTATCTAGACATAAGTAAAACAGTGAGATGCTAATTGAACTTTATGAGAATGATGTTCCAGATCCTGTACTGCTCTTGGAACTATTTCTTTTGTTTTTAATATACCTGCTCTGACAGTTATGATTACTTACTTTTGTCAGTCAAAATAATTTGTTTTGTGAGAAGCAACTGTGAAGGATAATAGTCAGTTTTAGAACCAGTTTTAATGAAGTTTATGTGGGCCTTTCATGGTCTCTGGATGTAAGCATCAAAGACCACCTTTCTCATGATAACAATAGTTGATTTCAGTATACAGCTGAAAATTTGTGAGTTATCAACTTTGCAAATTGATGTTTGGTATATTATTGTTAATGTCATCAGGAGATATGCCCAACTTCACTATAATGAAACTGGGGGTTTGAGGGTTCCCTTTTGTAATATTTTTCACTTCGCAGATCAGAACATTGTTTTGGACTGATTTAGATTGTGGTTTCAGTGCTATGCTGTTCAAGTTTGGAGACTTGTATTTGCATGCTTTTCTATTTCTGTGCCATTGCCTCTTCAATCATGATCATACTTGTCCCAAGGAGTGCCACAGAAACTTGTACAAGCTAATCTATCATAATTTAACATTAAGGTTTATCTCCTTATATCTTATTTTGTATGTATAAGGAATTGTTCTGTTTCTGTTTCTTCTTCCATTGCTGTCCATGTTCAAAATTATTTTCTGCATGAAATTTCTAGAATCTGCATTTTGGGACACTTGATTATTTTTGTCATTTATTATTTTATGTCAAAAATGCAAATTTTATGTAAATATAAAATTATTGGGTTAAGGAATTGGAAGAAATTTTAATTAGGGAAGAGCAAAAATTGGAGAGGCAGTAATGGGAACAAAAATATGAAGGTACTAGTAAGAGCATAATGGCAAAACAAAAGATCTTGACTGATAACCTAAATAAAAATAATTCATTATATCAGACATTATCTGTGATGGAAAAGAATAAGTGTCATATCTGATGATAAAAAACGTTCTTTTTACAACTGTAAAAAGAATACTGATTTAGAAAACTAGAAACCAAGGTTCCTGTAATACAAAAAATGTCTGTATTCCAGTATCACAACAGAAGAGTAAAGGGATGTATTTAAGAATAGTATCATGAAGAGTTTGTTTTTCGACATTTTATTGGACAAAACCCTACAGTGACATCTGTAAATGTTTAAATTATCATTGCTTCAAATGTTTAAGAACATATATAAATTATAATAATTCCAGAATCACAAAAGAACAGTAAAAGGATGTATTTGAGAATTAAGAGGTATCTTAACAGTTGAATCAGTTTCTACAATATCTTTGTAGATGTTTAAATTATCATTGCTTTAAATGTTCAATTTTCACCTCCAATGGATTCACAGAGAGTGGAACTTTGTTCTCAGATAGTTATTAGTCAAAAAGAAAGTAGATAAGGTTGATCACATTCTTCCAGGATTTTATTCATTGTATTCAAGAATCAAGAAGACAGGAGATTGACATTTTGTCATCAATCTGACTTGACTCAACCAATTTATAGATCCTTTTTGCTTTACACTATAATAATTTTTCAGCCTATGATGGCACTTGGAGTCAGGGCTCTGGGTGACTAAGTTTGATGTTATTGGTACTTATCTCCATATTCCCATATAAGAATCTTCTTGTAAACTTCTCAGATTTGTGCAAAAGGGTCAGGTGCTGCAGTTCATGGCTCTTCGTTTTGGTCTTGCATCAACACCTTATGTCTTCTGCGGAGTTGTTCGAGTCTTCTCCTGTTACTTGTGCACACATCATTATATGGATGACTATGGCTTCCTTATCAGACTGGGAAAATCTATTTTGTCACAGGTGGGTGTGTTTTTCATTACTCACTTAAATTGTGCTCAACCCCATATGACAAGCACATATGAGGTCCCTTCAATGGTCACTGTGCAACCAATGGATCATGCATTCTGATCCTTTGGATCATCCTGTCTCATTGCACAAGAGCAACATCATCAATTGCAAATGGTGGTTAGAACAACACTATTAAGGTACCTATTCCACCAGCTCATCCCAAGATTCATCTGTTCACAGGTGCATCTTTTCTTGGATGGGGAGTTTATTTTCAAGGTCAGGAGTTTCAAGATACTTGGATAGAAGATGAGTCTACTCTCCATGTCAACATTCTTGAACTCCATGCAATACATTGGATAATTATTCAAGGACTGTCTTTTTTGAAAGAAAAAATTGTCATGATACACTTTGGCAATTCCATGATGGTGTCTCAGATTTCTCATCAAGGAGACATTTTCTTTAAACCTTCGTTTTTGTACTTTAGAACCTCTCTACTGGGTTCATTCTTATCGTAACAGTCTTTTGTCATTTCATGTTCCAGGAACAATCAACTTCATTGCACATTACTTGTCTTGACCCAACTGTATTTTTCCAATGGAAAAGATGGTAGATCATGAGGTTTTTAAATGGATTTACTACTCATTTGAATTCTCATCTGCAGTTTTTTTTTGGTCTCTGATACCTCATTTTCAAGAGTTGACAGTAGATGCATTCATTCAGCACTGAATAGGCTTACACCTGTATGCCCTACCCCTGATTTGGTTATTAGTCTGGGTTCTGACTATGGTTCATTCTACTCCCTGTGAAGTTTTCTTGGTTTCACTGTATTGGCTAGCTCAAGTGTGGTTTCTACTTCAGTTTTTGCAGGAATGTTCATCTCTAACTCTTCCACATTTGAAGCCAATGTTGAGACAACCTCGATCAGACATTCTCCAGCCAGATGTTTGGAAGCTTAATCTTTGTGCTTGAAAGTTATGCAGCTTGTTGCCTGACAAAAAGGTTTAACTTCTAAGGTTTCTTTGTATTTAATTAAATCTATCCATAGGCCAACTGTGACTGTTTGTCAACAGAAATGGAATATTTATTGTCAATTTTGTCTTATTTGTGTCTCCTTTCTTTTAAATTATATTTTTTGTTGTTGTTGGTTTAAGTTGTTTGCAATCCATATGCATAGTTCTCTTTATCTTTCCACTTTGGCCTTGTTGTAGCCTGATAGGTCTTTTCTTCCCAAAACTGTGGCAGCCAGGGAAGGGAAATGATCCTTCTCACCCAATCCATTTGCCAACCATTTCTCATCTTATTATTATCATAACTATAATGATCCTGATTGTTTATGTCCAGTTAGAGCCCTCAAGTTCGAGGTACTAGGAACCAGTTGTTCATTCATTGGGATCCTTCTATTTCCTATGACTTATCACCCATTACCTTAGAGAGGTGGCTTTGCAAATTGAATCACGTGGCCTGTAAAGGATTAGCATAATAGGAGAGGAACCTTTTGCATGTTCACATCTCAACAGATTCTTCATATCTCTATTCAGTTGGATTTTGTTCTGAAAGACATTATGCAGGCTGGTATGTAGACTACTCCTAATACTTTCCTATCTCATTAGTTACATAATCTGGCAGTTTCTTCTTTTGAAGGTTTTTAACTATTTTGACCATATCTGTTAGACTTTGATCATATAATTTTTTTTATTTCCAGGTTTTCTTTATTTTCACTGGATCCTTCTCTGTGATGAGTGTTGCCCAGGCAGGTATGCTTTCTCTTTTCAATTTCTCACTACCACCCACTTTCCCTATAATTACTACACGTTGCAAGTCTCTGTTGAAATGGGTGTTCCATAAGACCATTTAGGTACCTACCAGATGGTATTACCTTTTTTATTATGGACCACCACTCATGGACTGTCATTAGTAAAGCTAAAGATGATCCTGCCTGTTCCTGCTGATCTTCTTGAGTTATTCAAATTGGGATCAGTTTGATTCTAAATATGTAAGAAACTTGATTCACCTATTGCACAGTTTCTAGAGCACTGTTTTTCAGGCCTCCCTAACATGTATTACTTTCTAGACTACTGGTGAAGCTCAGAAGTCCTTACCACCCCTGGTTTCCAGTTGTTGGAGTGGTGGACAGATGCTTTTCCAACATAGTGTTTGAGTAAGTCTCTCCAATCTTGGAGAACAAAGTGTAGTGTGGGGGTCCTGTTACTCAGACCATTGGGTATTTTTACCAGAAGTCAATAGTAGTGGCACCAACCTCTGTGGAAGCCTACTGGTAATTCTGGTTCAGATTTGACTCAAAGCTACTGGTTATGGGGGTGCATAGCCCTTCTCTTTGATCAGTGTCATTTCTGTATATTGTTCATGGAAGGAGGTACACTATTTCCTCATAATTCAGAACATAAAGTAGTCCCATTCTAGGTCCTTGGTTGAGCACAGGTTCCACATCTTCTCCATAACCCTTTGGTGTGGATTCCTGTACATGGTGATCTCCCAGGGAAGGTTCTATTCTTTCAGTTTACCTCCTCTGGGATTTAAACGTTTACTCGCGTGTTTGCTGTGCATGGCGACCCATGAAGGGGAGGAGAGGATCCTGGTGGTTGAGGGGTCCAACACACCACTTTGGCCTTGAATTCCTGTAGCTGGGCAGTCTTGAAGTGGCCCCCTTGGGTGGGTCGGTTGGTCCACTTGGGCTAGGGTCAACCAAGTACCAGTGTTGGATGTTCTCAGCAGGTGTTGTGGACATTGTATCTGATGCTGGTGTTTGGGTATGGTGCTCACGAAACCCTGCCGTTGCTGCAGCGTCCTTGTTTGACATTGTAGTGGGTCACCTCAGGGGGCTCCATGGTGGGTGGGGTCTGTGGGTACTGAAATATTCCTTTTTTATTATGGATCCTCCAAATAAACCCTTAAATAAAATGCTGAAAAAACAGTCCATAGGTAAATGACCGTGTCTTGAAGATTCTGAGCAGCAACCTTCAACATCTGTGACACCTGTACCTTATTTTCTACATTCTCTCTCAGACAAACCTTTAGGGCAGATGTCTCCCTTTTTCATTCAGAAGAGACAAGAGGGACTTGCTGGCTCTCCAAAGTCAGTAAAGAAGCTTTGATCTGGTGACATATTGGTGGAATTATCCACACTCCAACACAGTGAACTCCTATTGCATTCAAAGGCAATTTGGGATATACCTATTGAGGTTACACCTCATGCTACTTTGAATTTGTCACAAGGAGTTATTGTTGAGAGGGATTTGAAGAACATCCCTGAGTCAGAGATTCTTGCTGGTATCTCCACTCCAAAAGATGGAATTACAATATCAACCAATCTCCTCATTCTGACATTTACATCACTATGTCCACCTGCCACCATTAAGGTAGGTTATCTTAATTGCAGAGCACGATCATACATTTCAAATCCTCTCCAATGTTTCCAGTGTCAGCAGTTTGGCCACTCAAAGACGTCATATCGTGGTTCCTTGATGTGTGCTTGTTGCAGTGGCAAGGACCATGGTGCCTATGAGTGTGAAATGGACCCTCATTGTGTTAATTGCAATGACTCTCACCCGTTCTACTTTTGTTCTTGCCCTAAGTGGTTGGAAGAAAAAGAGGTGCAGCATTTTAATATGATTCATAACATTACTTATTCTGAGGCTCGAAAGTTGCTGTCCACTACGTCATCTCGGACATATGCTGAAGCACTTTGTTCCACTACTACAGTGGGAGTGCAGATGGATCTCTCTGTGCTTCCAAAAGAATCCTTCTTAAAACAAATGAAAAGTCTTTTGACCTCCATGGTTAAAAAAGTAGATGAATAAACTTCAACATCCATCTCTGTCCCTTACATATATTCCAACAAATCCCCAGATCCACTTCCTTTGGTTCCTGGTACAAGCATTTCCTCGGATACACTTTCTTTTCTCACACCACGATGCAAAATGTTCATTCGTTTAAGTCCTCAGTCACTGGAATCCTCTTCCAACAGCAAAGACCTGCCCAATCGACCCAGGGCAGGATCCATGGAGGCTGATAGACCTCTCTTGAAAAATGACGTGGTAGTAAACAGAAGAGTTCTCCACCCTATTTGCCTACATGTAAATAAAAATGGCAACCTTGATACAATGGAACTGTCGAGGTTTACGTTCTAATCAGGATGACATCAAAACACTAATTGGTTCCTACCATCCTGTATGTCTTTCTGTACAAGAAATATTTCTGAAACATGCCGATACAGTCACCTTTTAGCAGTTTTCTCTGTACAGAAATGACAGGCTGTGTGATGGACAAGTGCATGGAGGGGTGGCACTGTTGGTTGATCAGCATGTGCCTACCCTGTCTTTGCCACTTGACACACCCTTGGAGGCCGTAGTCATCTGTTTTCCCTTGGATCATACCATCACTGTTTGTTCTCTCTACCTGTTGCCTGGAGAGACATAGGATCAATCAGACCTTGATGCTCTCATTGAACAGTTGCCATCTCCCTTTTTAATCCTGGGGGACTTTAATGGACATCATTTCCTCTGGGAAACTGCTGATATTGATAGGAAGGGTTGCTTCATAGAGCATATGCTCTCTGATCACAACCTTTTCCTTTTCAATAGCAGTTATTTTACTTATTTTCATGCACCTAGTCAGTCCTTTACTGCTATTGATCTCTTAATTTGCTCCCCTTCACTATTCTTCCATTTTTCTTGGAGGGTTGACAATAATCCACGATGCAGTGATCATTTTCCTATAATTTTGAGAGAGACTAGCTGTGGTTGATGCCACCCGACCCATGTGTTCAGGTGGAAGCTGGCTCAAACAAACTGGCCCTCTTTCACTGCTTTCACAGATCTTGATCCTGCCATTATCTGTAAGCCACCAATAGACAACTGTGTGGTAACTGACTGTATCATACAAGCAGCTGTTCAATGTATTCCTGAAACCTCGACATGTTTTGCATGATACCCTTGTTCGTGGTGGAATATTGTGGCACGGAAGGCTCAAAAACAGGCCTGGGATACTTTTTGTAGGTATCCCACACTCTCACACTGTATCACTTTCCAACAGGCCTGTGCACATGTTTGGTGGGTAAGACATCAAAGCCAGAAGGAATCTTGTATTAAATTCACAACAGCACATCTTCTACCAACAGTTCCAAGGTCACATGGGACAAGATTCAAAAGGTCAGTGGGCAATATAATTGTCCCCCGCTTGATCTTGCCCTTTGATGGCCAGGAAAATAGCTGATACCCAGAGCATTGCTGATACTCTAGATGAAAGCTTTTGCCAGGTATCTAGTACTTCTGTTTTACTTCCATCTTCTTAGCCATCAAGACTCAGGCAGAGCAATCACCTCTTTCCTTTTGAGCTCATTGTCTTGGTCTGGCAGTACATCAGTTGGATCTGATGATGTATGCTATGAAATGCTGCACCATCTATCTCCCACTTCTCTTGCTATTCTTCTGACTGTTTCTAACTGGATCTGGCAGGAGAATGGTTTTCCTGGTGCCAGGCTATTGTCCTACCTTTCTCTAAGTCTGGGAAGGATCCCAAGATTCCTTCAAACTATCATCCAGTTGCTTTGACGAGCTGTCTGTGTAGGACCTTAGAGAGGATGGTTAGTGCTCATCTCGTTTGGTTCCTCGAATCAAACAACCTCCTCTCGCCCACCCAGTGTGGGTTCTGACGATAGCGCTCCACAGTCTACTACCTGATTCTACTTGAAACATCAGTCAGATGTATCAATATGCTTTTTTTTTAAATTTGTTTTGTTTTGCCTTAATTTCTTTTTATGAATCTTACTTAATTTACTTTAATTTTAACTTTTTACCGGATGTTTGGCGCAGATAGCCTAGCTGCTTTGTGCCATAAAACACCAAATCAACCAACCAATTTTCTCCATAATTCCAGGGGAAAGTGGAATACTTCTTGTCCAGTTGGTTTGAGAGTAAGGATGAATGTTCATAATCACAGACTGGATGAGTTCTGTTCCTTTGGTTAGGTATGCCATACATTATCTTGTCATTCTGAATCTGCTTTTTGAACTTCTTCAAGTGGAGGAGAAAGTTTGTCCACTTTAGGTGTTTCTTTCTTTCTTATTGGGATTCTGGTGATATGAAACACATTGCTCCATGGCTAAAGGTTGGGAATCAATCAGAATTGTGCGTATGTATACACACACACACGCTTGTATCTTGGTACACTTGTGTTCTGTACAGATGCTTTCTGTTGAGATCATGCCTGCACTAGTCCCTCCACCTTCTTAATTGGGATTCTGGCTGTATTGTAAATGTAGATAATTGTGTTTTGGAAGTTACCATTTTCTTAAACTAAAATTGTATTTCTGATAATACTTACCTCCACTGACACTCTCCCATGCTACCTCCCCACTGAAAGCTAGTTTGTGTCACAAAAAAGTGATTACATTATTTAAATGAGGTGCTTATGTATAGTACCAAGACAGAGGACTCGGTGAAGTTGGTGCAGAAGTTTGTAACTTAGAATGGAGCAAGTGTTTTTGATGCTTAGATGGGCAAAGAGCAAAAACCATGGAGATCAAGAAATAGCTATATTGTTTGTATTTCAGGATAGGAAAATGTTAATTTTTAAGTAACATAATATGTGTAGTTTAGAGATCACAGTAATAATGTTTTTAAAATAAAATGTTTATGGGATTTAATACACTTTTAAATCTCTGTCTGATGAGTAACTTAATATCAAGATTTTCTGAAAAACTTAAAGCCTACTACAAATATATTAGCAAATAATTTATTTCCTTTTCTTGTAGATACTTCAGATTCTCCTTTAGCTGTGGATTCTCCTATGTTTCAAGAGAGGTAAATTAGTTTTTAGTTAATCAATACATTTAAAATATTTTACCTAAGTGCTACAATGAATATTAGTCATAAAAGTGAAAGTACTGAAAAACAAAACTAACTATTTATATATATATATAACAACCATATTTATGTTTTTTGTTACTGAAAATAATCTGGTTTTTTTTTAGATTTCCCACAAAGTGGTAATTTTTGTGTGTGGATGCTACAGGTATTGTGGGTAACTGTGGTTGCAGGTGGCTTGTTTATGAGGAAAATTGTCCCCTGTGTATCTGTACTTGAATATGTTTAATATCACGGAAACAACTATACAGTTTTCATTTATTGATTAGTTGACTAATATAGATGCAAATAGAAAAAGTGCCCTTGTTCTTGAAGAGGTAAGTTTTAATGTTAATGATAGTGAAGCTACCAAGATTTACCTGAGAAAAGTAAAAGGTTGGTATTTTGTCATGTTGAAAAAGTTATTTAATCTAGAAAGGATCTGAGCCTTGTACTTCCTCTGTTAAGAGAACATTGGGTCATATTGGATAATTTTCGATATGAAGACACTTGTTTTTTTAACAACATAACAAGATATTCAGTTTTCAAAAACTTTTTAATTTGCACTGATTGATCATCCACATCATAGTATTCTTAGTGCAACTATTAATTTGTTTGTTGGTCTTTTCTATGCCGTGCAACCTTTCAAGTCTGCAGTTCTAGTGTGAAAAACAGTAGGTATTTGATTATCATTATTTGTAACAGGTTACTTTTCAATAATGAAAACTTTATTTATTTCTTATCCACTTTGCAGGGTTTTAAGAGATTTCAAAATTGGTGGTTTTACTAGTTCTGGAAGACAGAGGATATTAAATAGGAGAAAGTCTCTCCCTGTAAGTTGTTTAAATGTTTTAGAAAACATGCCATCATTACTTAATTTTTGTATTCAAAAAATGTTATACTAAATTTTTATTCTAAATGATATGAGAAAATTTATAACACTAAAAGACAACCATGGACCTTTTGATCCATTTAGTCAGTAAACTAAACATTGAAAATTTAAAACTGACCCTTATCATTCAAGTATATATTAAACTTTCCATGCTCCTATAAATTAACTGCATGTACCACACTAGAAAGCAATCTATTCTAAAAATTAACCATCCTGTTTGAACAATAAAGCTGTTATAGCTAAAGATAACCCATACCTTGCTAAAATTTATATTTGTCTCTTAATTTTATCAATGTCAGTATTACACAGGAAAAACTTGATGCATCAGCACTGTCAATTTTATTTACAATCTTAAACACCACAATCAAATCCCCTTTAATTCTTATCTGTCTTAGAATCTGTCTGCCCCCTAAAGACGTGTTAACATATTTAGAATTATTGCATATACTGCTGGCCAAAATCTTAAGACCAATGAACATAAAGAAAAAATATGCATTTTGCGTTGTTAGACTCAACTGCTTATTTGAGTAGAGCTTCGAAAGATGAAAATAAGAAAAAGGAAAATAAAAATAAAAAACGTTTTAGCATCTAATATGGAAAATGTGAATACTGTGAGATTAGCCTAAATACTAGCTGGTCAAAAGTTTAAGACCATACCAAAAAGAAGTCCTAAACAGGGTAGGAAATGCCCAACAAGAGGTCTCAGTTGTGAGTTGCACAGCAGCCATTGCGAATAACTGCAAACATTTACTTTAGCATGGTCGATATAAGCGTTTACAGAAGGCTGGCTGGAATGTTATTCCAAGTGGTGAAGGTGACTTTACGAAGATCATGCACTGTTTGGAATTGACGTCCATTTCTATAGACTTCCCTTACCATCCACCTCCAAACATTTTCAATGGGGGTTCAGTTCTGGCGAACACGCTGGATGGTTGAAAAGAATTACGCTATTCGCCATGAAAATGTCCTTTGTCCTGCAGGCATTGTGGATTGCAGCATTATCCTGCTGAAAGATCCAGTCATTTCCACACAAGCGAGGGCTTTCATTCAGTAAGGATGCTCTCTTCAACATGCTAATGTAGCCAGCTGCTGTTTGATGCCCCTGTATGACCTGAAGCTTCATTGTCCAAGGAAGTAGTAAGCACCCCAGATCATGATGGTACCTCTTCCACTATGTTGTGTAGAAAATTTTTCCAGTGAGATATTCTTGTTGTGCTAGTAACATTGGAAGCTAACTGGACCACCCAGGTTAAATTTCTTCTCATCAGAGAACAAAATCTTCGTCCACTTTTCTTATTGTTCTTGAGCTGCATTCTGCATCCATAAGGGCCTTATTCTGGCTCGAGGATCGGCTGGTGTCTTGCTAGACAACTCTTTGAATTCTTCTGCTCAATGCTGGTGAAATGTTCTTAGGCTGACAACTTGAAATTCTCCTTCCATATCCCTCAGGGTCTTTTAAGAAATTTGCAACAGCAGTTTTACTATGTCCAATCTCACCAGTGATGGCACATTGAGAGAGACCTTGCTTTTGCAGCTCGACAATTCTGCCATGTTTAAATTCTGTCAACTATTAGCTTTTGCCATGTTTTTACCCAATGTAACACAGGAGATGTCAGTGGGAGATGTTGACAATGCTAATGCTTGAACACAAATGACTAAATTTTGTTATGTGTTCACCGATTAATGCTTCGTTTCAGTATGGTCTTAAACTTTTGATCAGCTAGTATTTAGGCTAATTTCATAGTGTTCACATTTTCCCCTATAAGTGCTAAAAAAGTTTTTTATTTTATTTTCCCTTTTCTTATTTACATCTTTCTTAGCTCTACTCAAATAACTGGTTGAGTCTAACAACGCAAAATGCATATTTTTTTCTGTTTATTGGCCTTAACATTTTGGCCAGCAGTGTATTTACAATTGTGATAAATAAGTTACATTTAAATTCCTACAATCCAGTGAGTTTTAAAGAAACTATCAGAGAAAAAACAATGTAGTCGTTAAATATTTAGCATGTAAAACTATCTGATGTGTAGTGATAAAATTTTAGAGTTAGGTTAAATATTACCATCTTTTTCCTTATCTATTTACTTGGCAGTAAACAGATTGACAGGTTTGTATACTTCCAGTCTCATTTCAACAATAAGCAAAATAAGAAGAAATGTGATTTTTTATGACATTTATGTAGGCCTGGTGGTTAGGGAACTGGACTTGCAATTCAGAAGATGCAGACTTAAACCTCTGTCACAGAAGATGCTTGCCTTTTCAGCAATAGGAGCATTATAATGTGGTGATCAATCCCACCATTCATTGATAAAAGAGTAGCCCAAGAGTTAAAAGTGGGTTGTGTTGACTAGTTGCCTTCCTATCTACTAGTTTAGGAATGGTTAGTGCTGATAACCCTTGTAGCTTTGCAAGAAATTAAAAAGCAAAACAAACAAGATGCATTTGTTACTGTAGGCTAAATCTTATCAAGCTATGAGATGGAATTCAGCCATTTAAATGTGTACAAAAGGGCTATGGTTTTGTAAACTGGTATCAAACGTGCACTGATTATAAATGATGCCCTGGTTTGTTTTCAAGGATTTTGCCTGCCAGAAACTTAGAAAATTTAGTCAGTGGGAAAAGTGTGCTACATTCTGGTAATTGTTACATATTTTAAGTATTTGAAAAATGCATTACATATTCGTGTTCAAGAGTTTGGAAATAGCACATGCAAATTATATCACAAAGTTATTTTGTGTCATGACATAAAAGATTGTTTTGCATAGATATTATTAATTAGTTTATTTGTGAATGAATATTTTCTAGTTGTATAGTTGTTAATACAGGAGTTAAAAGCAGACAATTGTTGGAAGTTATGTTTGTAAGTCATTGATAATCAGAATATAGCAAACAGGCAATTAAGTAATAAACACATAAATAGCATGGCATGAGTGGTAAACAACAGATAGATAAAGATAACAGCAAAAAATGTAAATTCATGGCCAAGAAAAAGTTTGTGGGAAGTAAATGCAGTAGAAGTGATAGGATTAACTTTAAATATATTTGAGGAAAACAGTTTCAAAAAAGACGAAAAGGAACAGATCATACATGAAGTGGAAGATCAGACAATCACTGGAACAGAAGTTTACAAGTATGATAACTCAATGACAGTATAAGTGAATCGTACACAAAATACTAGTGCTAAAGAAATAGGGAAGGGTTGATTGGCTTGTCCATTGAAATTCTAAAGTAACTGAATAGGTATAAGTGTACTTTTGACAATAAGAAGAATATAACCATATAGCATTTGATATCCTTATGATCACTATAGTGTAAATAATTTGTTGTATATACATTTAACTTGTTATAAATGTATGTGTATATCTATATTATTTTAAGAGCAAGTGGAGTGTGTGCTGTTCATTTATTGTTGAATTTGTCACCAACAAATCACAGACACCTACTTTTGAAAAATCCTAAGCCCAATAACAACACAGTATATACTTATACTATAAGGAAGTATAAGTAAAAGCCTTTAATTGACATTTGGATAAAATAACATCTGACATTTGGGTGCCATTGTTGTCCATTTTACATGATTTAAATAAGTATGCAATCTTTTAGTTACTTTTTTGAATGCTTATAATGACACTAAACTTCCTGGCACAGGCTGAGAAACTACAGTCAACATTTACTAAGCTACCTTGTTGTACACTTAATTTGGAAGAAATTTCCTCTGTACCAAAATCCTCAGAAACTTCATCTGCCACAGAATTGGTAAGTTCTAACACGAAGGATTTCCATCAGTTACTAATGAGACGTTTCATCTCATAACAGTGAAACACATTTGTACATAACCTTAACATATGAATTTTTGGCCAAAGTTCTTTTAATTTTTTACTTGAATATTAAGGTATTACTGAAATACTGACCACTGGGACTTTTTGTTACTTGGGTCATAAATTAAGTATATTTTACCAAATCTAACTGATGTGCATTTTTTTTTATAAGAGCAGTTTGTGTGGTTTACTACGAAGGTCTGTAGAATAGGACCATTGTTGTTATTTGTATTTCATTTTCATGGTACATTTTTCAACTATACTAAAGTTGTATTCAGCCATTAACTTTTAAAGACATAATTAAAATACTTGTTTGAGAATCGAGTAATATTTTATGTCAATATAATGTGTCCAAATGATACATTTTGCTGTGATGTATGAGACTATCTAAGTCATATAAATAAATAAATCTTATATGGATTGCTTTAACAACATCATTGATGCGGAGTGATACGTATTTCAGTTATGGTGAAATGCATAAGAAACCAAACTGTTCATGAACAAGCATTCATGATATTGGCACTAAATATTTCCATTTAACACAATGAATTTTTTGTTTTCTTTCATTATATAACAACATCAGGGTCAGCCATCTACCAGTTTTTCTTCCTCAAGTTCTCTGATTGCAAATGGGTGTTGTGATGATGGTTTCTTTGAAGTTTCTGATACCATAGAAAATGTAAGTGGAATTTTGATTCTTTAAAACGTAATTGACAGTAGCATTAACCAGATGTGACCCAACCTGAAATGACAAAACTAGCATTTCAGTGAGTAGTCACCAAAGTTATCTTGTCTAATATTTTTATTCATCAGTTGAATACAAATTTTTCAGTGATATAATAATAAAATGTCATACTGTGTTAAAATATGAAAAAATTTCAAGCCTTAAACCCTAACATTTAGAAGCTTATATTTCTCATCAGCTCTTGAAGAATGTAAAATTCTGCCCTCTCCCAAGTTTAGTAACCTTTTTCACACAGGTTGAAAATGAGCAAATGTTGATTTTAACCTATCTTCCCAAACCTTGGAATACATAGACAACTTTGAGACTTGTGTTTTCTTTCCTCAGAATCATAGAATATAAAAATAAAACTTCAACAATTTTTGTGACATTTAATTGAAACTGTTTGTGGTGGGTGAGTTTTTTTTCAATGTTTTAATTTTAATAACAAATAGCTATTAATTAAATGGCTGCACTGTTTTTGGATTATTTCATTATTGAATGACTTGGCTACTATTCATTACACCTAAGGTGCTTATTGGTCTCCAAACACTTGTGTAGATATTTATTTAAGAATGAAATGTCATCCTGCAGTTGTAAGGATGTGATAAAGATTTTCATCAGTATTTAATACCCCCTGCAAGTACAGCAGTAAGTCTACAGATTTACAACGCTAAAGTCAGGGGTTTAGTTCTCCTTGGTTGGCTCAGCAGATAGCCAGATGTGGCTTTGTTATAAGGAAACACACTCATTAATATTTAAAGAATTTTAAAAAGGGTCTATGAATTCATGAAAGCCTTTTAAATGAATTTATTTCTCAGTTTAAACATTATTTTAAACAACAACCAGTAAGTAAGTTTAATGTATGCTGTATATTAATAAATTAGTTTTGTATTTAGTTTCTTTAGTTGAATTGATAAATCTTGTGTAAAAGTTATGATGACTTTTCAAGCTTTGAACTCCTGATGTTTGTATGCAGGATGAGAATATGCCATGTGGAATGTTGGAACTTCTGACATCTCCTATCATTCAACCTGGAAATGTGGAAATTCAACAGAAAGGAAAAAAGCAATCATCCCAATCATTGCTCAGGAGGTTCCTTCCAATCACATCACACATGTCTGGAGATGAGGTACAATTGGACAACAGACAAAGTTTCTAAAGGCAGTTAAAATTAAGGAGTGATTGTCTATAACACATAAGTATGTCTAAATATTTAGTGAAGCTGTTAGTTGGGTTACCTGAGGCCTGGCATTGTCAGGTGGTTAAGGTGTTTGACTAGCAATCTGACGGGCTTGGTTCAACTCGCTGTCACACTTTCTTACTTTAGGTTTTTGTTCCCCACAGTTGAAATATAAATTACTCTCTAGAAATTAGGTTTTTGAAGGCCATGTACTGAGGATTATTAAAAAAGAACACTTAAAACCTGTTGCAATAGGGTCATGGTTTTGAATCTTTGTCTCATGAAATGTGCTCACCCTTTCAGTCATGAGAGCATTATAATGTGACATTCACTTCCATTATTTGTTGGTAAAAGAGTATCCTAAGAGCCGGAAGTAGGTGGTGATGGCTACCTGCCTTTTGTCTAGTCTTACACTGCTAAACTAGGGACAATTAGCACAGATAGCCTTAGTATAGCTTTGCATGAAATTCGAAAACAAACAAGATGGGTTACTGGGGTGAGTCATGTTTAAATGGTGGCTGACTGTAATATTAATAGGTACCCAGATGTTTATTACTACTGGAAGCTGAATTTCCAGTGGTAATTACAGGCAAGTAACTAATAATTGCCTATAATATTTAAATGTTTATTAGTAGAATAATTAGTAACCAAATTACTAGATGCTGCTGTTGTCAAATAAAGGCTGCTTATAGAGGACACTGAAATTTGTCCATGTTTGTTTTAAGCCTTGTCATAAATATAATTGCATCACAGTGCTGCAGTTGATACAGAACAGAATTAGTTTTAATGAAAATAATTTAAAAATTAAATATTAACTGTTACAATAGACATCTTTGCTCAGTAGAGAAAAAAATATCAGTTGGTCTGTTGTTTGTAATGTGTGTGTTTGTAGTTTTATTGATACAATTATTGTGTGATTAACCAATTAAAACTATTTAGTGACCTATTATATAAGTTGTTTTAAAACGTTTTGTCCAAGAAAGCAGAAGTATGTAAAATAGATTTTATTTGGGTTTTAGTTTTTATGATGTTGTTTCTTCAGAAGCAAAATAAAGCTTCTGTTTTTCTTGTAATTGATACTTGAAATAAATAATCTGTACTTGGTGAAAGTCTATGGAATTGAGGAAAAAGAACGTAGACAAATGGATGTTTCACAGAAACTTAATTTATTAACATTCGTTTGTTTTTCTTGTTTTCCTCTTTCTGTTTTTTATTTGAAGAAAAGGTTTGAGGGTTTTATGAAAACTAAACAAAATGCAAATATATTAAGCCACAAGTTTTCAATTTCCTGATGATTATACAGGGTGTTTGGAAAGTCACTGTGCACTTATATATTTATTAACAGACATGTTTCAATATAGAATACAGGAGGTAAATATGAATGACAATTATAAACGATGTTGAAAGTGACCCCCGTTGGTATCAATACAGGCTTGGATCCTTCTTATTTTGTTTCTGAACACCACTATCAGTTGCTGGCTTGAAATAGACTGAATGAATGCTGTTATTGCTGCTTTCAAAACTGCACAGTGACATTCCGAACACCCTGTATTATAAAAGTGGAAAATAAACCTTAAGAACATGTGAAATAAAATACGTTATTGAAAATTTTGGTCTTTTATGTTGTAATGAAAAAGGTAGGAAAATCGGGCATGTAGGTTGCTTTGTTTAGTAGTCGTAGGGATGGGCCTTAGATGCTTTTAGTGAAAGCAAAATGCTGTGTTCATGTTAAGTTGTCTTATTATTACAGTGACTTTAAACCTTGAATAAATTTAGTTTTGTATATTTTAGACATTTCATGCTTTAACAACCTAAGATTTAGTTTAAATAAAAAAGCTTTTTATCATTAGAGACATTTTGGGAAACTTGCTTTTTTATATTTATAAATCAGTACTGCCTCATTATAATGCTATTGAATATAAGGCTTTGCTGGTTTGGCTTCAAAAATTTAGTGTTATCTGCTGTTTAGCTCATTTTCATGTGGTTTCAGAAGGTGAGGTTATTATGTTCTCTCACAAAATAAAGGAAAAGAAAGTGGAAAGTCCAGAGCGCAGTGTCAAATGAATATCAAATTCAGATGTGAACTTAATGTTGGGAATTAAAAAAGGAAGTTAGAAATTTGACTTGATTGTTGAAGTAGCAGGAAATTGCCATTGATATAGCATTTCGTAAAGGATGGGTTTAGAGTCACATGGGCAATTTTCTAGTCTTTTGCATTCATGGGAGCACGATTCAATCTATCTGGTCATAAATGTCGTTAAGGAGGAAATGGTTTAACTTTGAGAAAAGTAAAAGAAGTTTGAAAAATTGTACATTGACGAGTTCGAGATGCTGCTCAATGTCAGAAGGACTTAGAGATGTCTTGTCATTATTTGTTTAGAGTAGCGTTTAAGCCTACTTACTTTTGACACAATTTTAATTATCTGATAAAAAATACTGATTGTTTTATCTTAACTGGGATCTTTTTGTATCTATGTCCCTTTGTAAATAAACAGTTATTTTATTTTAATTGCTTTGGTAGTCTGCTGAACTCATACATGATGAGTATAAATATCTTCTGGACTAGTTGGCTATAAAGTTACCCCAGCATCAGTGGTTGTATTATAATGAAAATGTAGTAATTATTTTTGTCCTAGATACCTCAGTTTTGATATTCTCTAAGTGTAGATAACTCATGATTACGGGGGTTGGAATATGAACTTCAGGAAATAAGGTTTACTTACCACCCAGTACTAGCAGCAGTAACATATTTTGTTTGTTTGTTTATTTATTTTTACTTTGTTTCATTAAGAGAAACTACATAGAAATGGTTGTTTCAGATGTGGGACGTGGTGCTTAACATCTATATTTTTTCATGTGATGGTTGCAGATAAAGGTTAAGCATGATGAATGTTTTTTCACTTATTAGTTTATTATTATAGCTCTGTTTGTTTGTCTTATATATATGGTGCATTTTTGTCTACAGAATTGCTTTAAAAGATTTTGCAGGATAATGTGATGCTGCTGATAAACTCTTGTTTGTGTGTTTAAATTGTCCTAATTATATATGCATGTGTGTGTGTGTGTATCAATTAAGCCTTATTTTCTGTGTTTTAATGCATTTGCTGCCATGTGTCCCACCAATAGGTTACAACTGACTTTTATTTATGGACTGGGTAACACACTAGTGGGTCACAGACAATTATGTTTCAAAGCTAAATTTCCCCTGTGGCATAAGAGTTTGGGACACTGACTGCTCCTTGGAACTTTTAATTGTTTAATTTTTTTTATTCTTAAATTATAATGCTGCAGCAAATGTGTCAAAATAATTTGTTTATGGACCATCAACTGTAAGTTTTATGTTCCTCAAATGTATTTGTACTTATTTTACAATGTTATATTTTAAGACATATTTAACTGATCTTTAAAAAAATAATAGGTTATTAATTTTATGTGGAAATATCTAGTACAATTATATTCTGTTTATTAAGGCCTAGTAAACTTGTGTGGAATAGTAACATTTTCTCACCAATCCAAATATTTCAATTCCTTTTTTTTTAGAATGATACCTTGCATAATGTGCTGTCAAAATCTCCCAGTGCTCCTTCATTGTTTTCTTCTGAAGCTAATAAAAGAAGTAAAGTGACATGTGTAAATCAGTTTACCCCTTGCAGCTCCTTGTTTGACCCCAAACAAGATTCACCTTCGCAAGTCTTTATGTCAGAATTGAAAACTGATGGTAACATTCACAACAAACAGATGGAGACACACAGTGTTTTTGTATGGCACAGATCACTATCAGAGGTAGAAGGTCAGAGAGAACTTAATAAAGATTTCCAGTCTGCTTTCAAAAGACCAGAGCCACCCAAGAGTCTTGGAAGTCCTATTCAGATCAAAAGAAGGAAAAGCTTGTCTTGCTGCAATGATTCTGGTGTAAGTTTTTATGGGAGATTTAAAAAATATTTAAACTCTGACATAGATTTTTTTTTCCTACCTGAGTTTCCTATTGCACTTTGTTCTTTGATAAATTTTATCTATTACATTGAACAACTTGGAGTGTTGCTTATGTTCAGTTATCTTAAACTGTGATGGCTTTCTTATGTACAATATTATAATTTATTTTGCACAAGGAGCAAGAGTTTTACTGATTTTGATGTTCCTAGGCCTATTAAGTTTAATTATTATCAACTGTGAAAATACTTTAGCTTTTATATTAAAACTCAGACTAACATTAATTATTCAGTGCTAATTAACCACAGGTTTTAAATACTAATTAGTGCTAAAACTAAGATTATTGTTCTGTTGATTGTAATATCATATAGAATATAAACCAATTAGCAGATTGCAAACTTGTAATTTAATTATTGTTTGAAAACATCTGGTATTTATTATATATATTAGTGAAATTAAATAGTTAGATATGAATTAAGTTAAATATGTGAACAAAATCATGGGGAAGGACTGCATTAAAAACAGTAAATCCCAATCTCTGATTAATTATATTATAACCATAAAGTTCTGAGCCAAAACAAAACATTAAAATGAAACAAAATATGCTGCATTAAAAAAAAATCCTAGGGTAGAAGCTACAGCATGGGATTTTAAAATGTATCCTAGATTTTGGATGTGACTGAAGAAGTAGGGCCCACATTGTGGTGGGGATACACCATCTATCAGTCTTAACCTTCAATTTGCTAGTCTTATATAAGAAGATTAGAAATTAGGAGAGTGAGATGTGGGTGTTCAAGCTCATAACGTCCCACATTTATATCACCTTTCACTACCTGCAGACAATTGTGGGAATGTCACTGCTCTCTCAAGTTAAAATAAGAATAAGAAAAAGATAATATAAAAAGATGGAAAAAAATAAGATACTATCATTTGGGGGAAAGCAAGATGAAATTAACCTCTTTAAGTTAGCATTCCTGCCCCCAATACGATAGAGGCACTAATTAACATCAGCCCCCACTAGTACAGCGGTAAGTCTACGGATTTACAACGCTAAAATCAGGGGTTCGATTTCCCTCGGAGGGGGGGGGCTCAGCAGATAGCTCGATGTGGCTTTGCTATAAGAAAACACACAAACACACACTAATTAACACGACACTGAACCATATCAGTATACTAAGTTTACTGTGACTGTTGTGCTTTTTTATGCATCTCAAGATGTACATCCACATGAAGTAGTGCTAAGTTCATAAATGACCTTATTTTTAGCTAAAAATAATTATTTGTAATTTTTAGTAAAATTTAATCTTTAGACCCCTTTCAACTATATGTTTAAAAAAAAAAAAGGTAGTCTTGTTTCAGTTTATCCAAACATAATGACTCTCGATTTGTGCGCTGATATACACAACTGTATAGTTTATATTATAAAGAAAAACATTTGAACTATCCTAATAAAGATTATACTAAAACAACAACATGTTAATTTTACAACTTAATATGTATTTAAGTTTTATAACTAATCATTACACTAAGGAATTGAGTAGCCACATACTTGTATGACTTTCCTCAACTGGATCTTAAGAACAGACTAGAATAACTTTTTTTTTTAATTGAGCCTTTAAGTTTTTGCACCATCATGAAATTCATTATGATACTCATTCCTCCAGCCATAAAATTTTTATGATGATAACAAAGAGTTTTAACAAAACAATCTAACCTATATAAAAGCAAGTGTGTGTCACATAATGTCATGCTTGATTTCTCAAAATAGGAGTTATAAAAGCCAAGTTGCACTTATCTAGATAGCATAGTTTGATTATGTCTGCTCATTATGATTATTGTGTCAGGTGTGCAAGGAGGCCATGTGTGTTGTGAAACCTTATAAATGTAGTGAGTGTTGATATAATAAACCTAAAGGAAAGATGTAGTGTGAAATCACCTAGTCTAGAACTAAGTGTCTAAAAGTTATAAAAGTAAAAATATGAATTCAATTTTAAAAACTTAGAATATTTCTGGATTAGTCTATTTTCTGTTATACTACCAACATTTTTTTAAAGAAAAATCTTTTTAATTAATGAAAAAATTACATAAAGAAATCATCAAATATTTTTTTCAGTTTTGTTGTTTCATTTTATACTTTCAGTACTTAGACTAACAACAATATTAGGTTATACTTTTGTTGCTAAGCAACATTTCATAAAAGCCATTGTTGGAATGTTGTGTTACCATGACGCACTGCCTTTTATACATAATTAGTTGCTAATGTACCTGACTTTTACCAATAAATATTCTATGAATGTGCCACAAATTCATTTCATGAATGATTTCAGTTTTGATTGGCTCATAAAGGAATTAACCAACGTTTGACTGCCGTTTTTTACTGTTTTGTTGATCAAGCTTGATTTTCCAAAATTTATTTCTGTTAGTTATGAAAGATGATGTTAGTGTTAAAAGTTCTTACCATAATTCTGATACAATAGGTTGTTCATAAATAAATGTCATTTTTGAACTGCAAATTTTGGTAAAATATAAACCAGTGTTGTAAAACAAGTTTTAATTAAAGTAAGCACCATTTGCTTCAACACACTTTTGCCAATGTGTAACGATGCTGTTTATGTTTCAATGAACTCACTGAAAGCTTCTTCTGCAGGAGCCTGGTTTTGAAAGTGTTTATTGTTCAAAAAGTTGTCAAAGTGCTTGAGAAAGTGAAAATCTATAGGGAAAATGTCTGGGGAATAAGGTGGATGATGCAGGACCTCGATTCCCAATTTGTTCAATTTCTGGAGCATCAGCCTTGACAGGTCTCATAATGCTGATTTTGTTGATCTTCAGTCAGCTTATGTGGAACCTGCTTATCCAACTTTTTTGTCTTTCCAATCTCATTCAGGTTGTTGGCAATGCTTGATATGCTTGTGCCTAGCTTTTCTCCAAGTTCAATTACTGTTGTGGGAGGGTCTGTCTCAACTGTTTCCTTTAATGTGTTTTTATCTAAGGATGGCTTCCTTCTACAACCTTTGTGGTCTTCAAGACTTTCATCTCCATGTTGAAACCTTTGAAACCAATGCTTAACTGTATGTTCAGTAACGGATCTATGGCCAAATGACCAGTTGATGTTCCATGTAGTTTCGGTAGATTTCTGTTCAAGTTTGAAGTCACAGAGGAAAATCAGACAAAAGACTTTCTTTGCTGCCTTTAGTGTTGTGAACCTCACTCTGAGAAGAGTTGAAACAGCAGACATTTAAGACACTTTGTAAGTGACAAATGTTGGATTAAACCAACCAACTAATGATAAGTTACTCAATATTCAGCTTATAAATATCACCGTGAGATTTGTGACATTTATATTTTGACAACCTAATACAATAAAATTGATAAAAATTGTACTCCACCAACTTAATTCAGTTAATGCTGTTACAGATGCAGTCAATTAATTTTTTAATATAAATAGCATATAGTATACTTGTTGCATCTCATAGCTGGCCTGAAGAACAATGGTGTCGGACAAAAGATGTTATTGGCTCTGGATATAGCAGATATAGTGTGTTTGATATTTTGTTACATATTTCTTTACTTTCATTCAGGAGTTTTTATAATTCATTGGTGATCTATAATTTTTAGGGTTAAAACTACTGGCAGCAAAAACTATGGGAGGAGCTTCAGTCTCTTTGGAAGTGTTTTTGCAAAACTTCCAACAACCTGTTCTATTCAATCTGACACACTGTATGAAGTCTGATTATGACCACAGTTTGAAGTGTGCATTTGTTTTGTTTCATGTTTAGTGCCTTAGAATATGGTGTGTTGAAATAAAGCTAGTATTTTTAACCTAATGAGGTACATACCTTAGTTCTCAAACTAAATTAATATTCATGATGTTAGGTAGATATTTTTTTTCCCAAAACCAATTTAAATGTTTGTATTTTTGACTACAGCTGTTGTTTATTTTTGAGAAATATTTAATTTTTTAAACTGTTGTTTGATACAATACAGACAATTCAGAGTGGACTTGTCAAAAAGGCTGTACAAAGATCAAGTTCTGAAACTGAGGCATCAATCATTAAAGCACTACAGAAATGTACGTTCATAGAAGTTTCTTTTAATAATACCAGTTGTCTTGTAATAGTATCAAGTGGTGTTAAAACATACCAGAATTTTTTTTCATGTTTCTTCCTCCCAGATTATGCTAATTATGTTGACATTTTTTTCAAAAGAAAAAAACATTTTTTTTACATTTCAGAGAACTTAACTTTATGTATTGGTGTTAATGCATTTTGAAGGAGAATTATAAAAAACTAAATTACTGGTTTAGTAGAATAATTTGTAAATATGTAACTGTTTAATAACTTTATTTTCTTGTCTTATTTGTAAATAGTGTTGAAAGTTTTAAGGCCAGCATAACCATGTTAATTTTGTTATAATTTTTCTGTTATGCATATTTGAAACTAAGAGCTTTCAATCCTGATTACAGCTGATTTGAACCCTAACCTCATAGGTGATTTTTCAAAGGTATGTTGTCATACGTAGACATATGTTTAGAATTAATTGTAAAATAGTAAATCAGTGGAATATGTATATTCCATATATTACTTGTTGTTAAATAATAACTAAACTTTAAGCTTATTAAAAGCAATTCCAAAGCACACTTCACAGATTATTTTAAAGTAGAAAGTTTTGTCTTAATTTTTTGTTTTCTGTTAACTAAATCAAGTTTAAACTGATGGAAGAAAAACTTTTTATAGAGAAATGTATTTTACTGTTTCTTTTATTATGGTTATTTCAATATTATCCAGCCTTTTGCATTACCTCTGGTTGAAGGAAAGTGCAGAGAACTAAAGAACATTTCTCCAGATACAGTAAGTTGGTGTTTTGTCCTGTGTATTGATATTAACATTATTTTCATCAAATCATAATGCACATTTACATATTTCTAGGCATTAAGTTATTGTGAACGAAACCATAATTTTTAAGTTTCTCATAGTGTACCATACAATAAGTAATTTAAACATATTTTATCAGCATGAAGTTTTATATCATATGCTCACAGATGATTAAATATGACTTAAAAATTGTTAATTACTAGAAATACCACTTTGCTATGAAACATTGGATATATAAATTTTATACTTGAATCTGTAAATGTAGTTTGTGATTCTGTTATTTGTGTGTGATGTACCATTTTTTTAATGAATGAACAATATCTAGTGACATTCTTGTTAGCTTCAGTTTATTTTATGTACATTTAGATGGCACAGCTGATTAGTGGTCACTATGACCACGTGGTCAATAAATATACCATTGTTGATTGTCGATATCCATATGAATTTGAAGGAGGCCATATTATCGTAAGTGTGATAATTTTGAAACTTGTGTAATCTTAGTATCAGTGGATTAGTGCCAAATTAATACAAAGAAAAATTGAATCTGAATGGAGTATAGCTACCTGAGAGTAGGTTTGTTATAATATTGAAATTTTTTTATCTCTGAAACAACATGTGCAAGTTGTATGGCTTGCACTTCAAATCTTTCTTCATTATCAACTGTGACTTTAATAAACATTAGAAACAAGGATGTAAAACTATATTCCGTTTTTTACGATAGAAGTGTATAAAATTATTCTAAGTTTGATTGACTGTTTGGAAATTTGTACAAAATATACTTAAGGCTATTTTAAAGGTTCCTTTGCTCAGTTTTAAACTTAACAAATTTAATTTCTTCAACCATGGTTTCACCAGTATCTGATGATGTCTTTACTGATGAAAACCTGATTGTAAGATATAGTAATTCACTGTTTCTTTTAAAACTTCTTTTTTTATACTATTTTCAAAGTAACTGCAACATTGTATGGAGGTGGTTGCTTACACTGAGTCTGGATCTTCACAAACTTTTGTGAGCTTCAAATAAACATTATAATTACATTGTGTACAAAGGAATCAAGTTTTTACTAGAGTATTTTTATTGAGGGTTTATCTGAATATATGTACATCTACCTGACTCAGACTTTTACATAGATTGTTAGTTAGCTGATGGATATTTGATTTTAATTTACAGAGACAGCTAGTGATTGATGTTTGACTTTAACCTACATAGACATTCAGCTTTTGAATGTTTGATATTGCTGTATAGATGATGGATATTTGACTTTAATCCAAATAGCTAGGTTTAGCCCTTTAATAACTTGCAAATACGTATATATTCAGCAGACCTATTTCCAAACTTGCATACCAAGTAATCAGTATTAACTAAATGTTTTTGTGAATGATTTTATAGATTGTCATGAACTTGCTTGAATCACTGTCTCCTGCAAATGTGACATATTCTAGTGGTTCTTCAGAATATATACTTATCTGATTAGATTTCTATATTACTTCAGAACACTGGGGTGATCGCCATAGTCAAATTATGGGGCAATACAGGTTTGACAGAATGGTATTTAATTTCTCAAAATATATCACTTATGGTGGTAGTATTTGATCTGGCTGAAAATGTGTTTATAATCAGAATTCTGTCCTTTGTGAATACATGTTTCTGTGAGGTTAAAAATTCCAAAAGTAATTGTTTTTTAACTTGTTAAACTTACTTCATAGTTCATAAGCATATCTTTAGTACACACATTTTATTAAAACATTCAACTTTTTTGAGTCTGACAGACATATACTGTTCACTCAGAGCTTGCCACATTTCATTCAGATACACATAGTAAATCCCGAATTATATACAACTTTCCTTTTCCAATATGCGTGCACTTGGTTAAAGTTGTCCCATTTCTAACAGTGCATATTCAGATAAACATAATTGTCAAGTAATGTTTTTTAACTAGTTCTTTTTCTATTTACATATATTTTACTCATCTATTGACTAGTGGTTTGGTTTCATAATGTTTCTCAAGTGTTTGTTTCATTTCATTTGCTAGAAGCTGTTGTAACTAATAGCTTTTGTCTTTATAAAGGGTGCTAAGAATATATACACCAAACCTGGAATTGTTCAGGAGTTTTTCAACAACGACAGAAAGCCACCAGAAAAGAACTGGAAACATATAATTGTTTTTCACTGTGAATTTTCTTCTGAAAGAGGTCCTACACTGTAAGTTTGCAGTACAATATCCACAGTTTGGATTTTTTTTTTTCTGTTTGTTTATCACTCAGTATTGCCTTTTAAAACAAATTTCAATCTGCAAGCACCTACATTAGTGTGAAATTGAAAATTCTTTTCACAAAGGGGCATTTCTTTTGCTCCTATTAGTCATTATGCCAAAATATGTTTTCTTGTGCAGTAATACTTAAGCTGCACGTTGGCTTTTGTTTAAAGGTTCAACGTTAAACTGTAAGATTTTATCTTTGTTTTTAATGGTTAACCATTAAATATTTTGATTAATTTAGGTGCAGGTTCCTCAGAGAAATAGACAGACAAGCCAATAAAGAATATTACCCTCACTTATTTCATCCAGAAATCTATGTTCTTAATGGAGGTTACAAAGCTTTCTATGAAAAACATTGGGTAAGTTGTTTCAGTTCTAATAACTAGTAAAGCAAGATCTCTTAGTGATGTTTATTCATTTTGTGTGATTTGTAACAAAAAACAAATTTTTGAGGTGGCTCCAAATCAATATTTGGATAAACTATTTGTGTAAACATTGAATTGGTTTAGCCTACAGTAAAAAGGAATCATTAGCACTTAGAGCTACCACAGCATAGAAGTAATTGTGTGTATTTGTTAGTCTTGATGAGAGAGTGATTAATTAGTTATTGAAGTTAGCTGTTTAATAATAAGAAAAAAGTTTGGAATTTTCTACTGCAAAGTATCTATGATTGTTTTATTTCTTCCTTTATGTAGGAACTCTGTGAACCTCAGCAGTATAAGCCCATGAAACACAAGGACCACAAATATGATCTTTGTCACTTTCGGGCCAAGTCCAAATCCTGGAATGAGTAACAAACCAATCCTTCGAGTTTCTTATTCTCATGAAGAATGTTGAAATTCTCGTATTTGCACCTTTTAAAATAATCTAATAGAATTAGATTACAAATATAATTATATTTTGAAAAATTATTTGCAATAAGAATATTGTTGTTATGATTTACTATACAAAATAATAAATTTACATTTGTGTGTGTGTGGTTAATACCAATTTATATAGATGACATACTACTTGTGTGACTGTCCTGCATAATTGCAATTATAGGAAAATTAAGATTTGTAATACTAACGTTTTGCATAAGTTAGGGTTTTGGCCTAAGTATAGCATAACATTAATGATTTTTAACATATGTCTACTACATTTTAAAACTGCATGTTAATGTTTTTCTAATAATGTTTGACAACTTTATTATAGTTATCAATTAATATAAATTTGTTTTAACACATGACATACTTAGCTGGAGCATGTAACAAAATATTTTTATTAATACTAGATTACACAATTTTATTTTTACCTTAAAGTATTATTGACAAATCTGGAGTATTTTTTAAAGGAATTAACATTTAGTTTATACTGAGAAAAGGTGGAAGTTTGTCAAATTTAGATATGTATCAGAACAATAAATGTTTTCAAAAATTAACAGCTTGCTCACGACAACTGCAGTTCATTAACTGTTGTATCAATTGTTAACATAACATAGGAATATTACAACCAGCTTTAAAGTTTATTCTATTGAGCCCACATATTCTTACAAGAGCTGATTGTTCAGTTTTGGAACTACATCAGGAAGCAAATTAACATTTTACTTGTGGAATACATTATGTGAAAAAAGCCACTGTTATCCTATATTAGGTTATTTAAACAAAGAGGATAAACTCTTTAGCCACTTGATTCAAACACATCTATCAAAGTATGAGATCTTGGTGCTTCAGGAACTAATTTGTAATTCACAATAGCAATTTACCTTTAACAGAACTTCACTGATTATTCTCTGACACATTCAGGAAAAGTAACTGATATTTGTATCTACCAGCATACTTTATACATAACTTAATGTTTCTTGTTCAAATACTGTAAATATTCATCATCAAGTGTTATCAGTTTGTTGTACAGTGGCTTAAAATAACAAGATAATTTTCTAACCTTTTCCCTGATGTATAATACACGTTTATATTTCATGCTAACTAACAACTTGAGCATAATTTGGTTTAATTACTGTGAAAAGTCAGCTTGGGAAAAGAAAAAACAAACTTTGTCATGACAAGAAACCCACTAGCAGAAAGAATATCAGGATGGCTAATATGGGAATTAAAGCAGAGAATATTTTGACCTCTGTAGGTCATTTTCAGGTTAACAAAAATAGTTATAAAATCAAAGTAATTCAACTCGGTGTGCACAACTACATTAACTTTTACAAGAGTATTTGTGTAAAGTTTGTAAAACTGAACTATATTATGACTACTTTGAACAGTATATTCATTGTTCTTAGTCTTATTAAAGATAATAAAAAGGATGAAAATTATGGTTTGATCATTCAACTGTACGTATAAAAATATTAGTCAACCTTCTTATTTTCATCTATAACAGGTAAGTATTTTTGACAAGCTGCCTTGCATTTGGTCAGCAGCTGTAAGTGAGGGATGCTTGGCATGGCCAGGTGGTTAGGGTGCTCAACTTGCAATCTGAAGGACCCAGGTTAAAATTCCATCACACTAAACATGTTTGCCCCTTCAGCTGTGGGGGTGTTATGATGTTTCAGTTAATCCCACTATTCACTGGTAAAAGAGTAGCCTAAGAGTTAGCAGTGGGTGATGACAAGTTGCCTTCCCTCTTAAACTGCTAGTTAGGAAATTCTACCATAGATAGTCCGTTTATAACTGAAATTCCAAACTCAACTACAAAGTCAGTACTTGATCTCATTGTACAGTTTCCACGTTGACCAGGACTACACCTCACGCTGAAACTTCTCTAACATTCCACAATTTTAACTGGACCTCTGGTTAAAGGGGCAATACACTTGGGTGTAAAACAACAAATACACTTTCTTATTCAAGCAGTATTAACAGTTTAGTGTTAGCTTAGATCTCTTCCCATTTCTTTGTATTTATTGTACAAGATTAGTCCAGTAGGATTATTTATTGCTAACAAAGTTAAGTTATTAATCAACCATGATAATGCAACAGTCAATTTTTTTTTTCTCCATGTCATATTCCTACTGAAGCCTCCTACACAGCAGGCAAGTACCCCACTAACTGAAGTAAAAGTTTAACCCAATAGCAAGTTGCTTTCTTGTATGAAATGTTACATGTTATGAATTTTCTACATGCCATTAAAATATTTAAATCCTACAAACGTTTCCCCAACTTTTAAGAATTACCGTAACAAAGTTATGGAATTGCTCAAGTTACAAAAATATAAGAATCATAAAACCTGTGATGGCAACTCTATGGGGAATTTAAAGTGTGGAAAATATATAAAATAAAAGCAACTTAAGTTGTAAAACAGACCAGTAATTAATATACGAGGCTTCTGCTTTACAAATAGTAATACTTATGTTGTCAACTTTAGTAGTTCTCTTACAACCTTACTTTTTACATAAACCTGTACCCTTCAAGAACTTTTACACTGGGACTATGAAGGTCAAACAACAGTTCTATCAAGATATCTGTTCACCACAATTATTGTCTTCCTGGAAGATGAAGATGGGTTCAAATACTAAGAATGAATAATACTCACTCTTGCCAGTAAACTGACACTTGACTGAGACAAAGCTTCACACCTGTACCACTTTAGTTGTGGTCAATTAATTATGATCGTATGTATACCTTTAGCTTTGCTCTCCACACTTAATGGTTTGCGATGCTCATTTCAACATTTAGTTTGGTATTCAATAGCTATTTAGAAGCAAATTTTTCACTAAGGCTACTTCATAATGTGTGTAATATTTCTGAAGCAAAATTCACACCTATATTTACGGTAAGACTGTTTTAAAAAAATTTTTCAATACATATCTAAATGCTAATTAGTATCGTATATACTCTTCAGTTTTTTACCATTTCTTACAGGGTCCATCCTTGACCTGTTGAATCTAACTTCTACAATGTCACCATGTGCTAATCTCATTCTGAATCCATACTGAAGTTACTGGGCATAGTTCTACTTTTCCATGCTTTATACTGATACAGCACTTTATTTTCACACCATGAAAAGAGCAACATACCAGTATTACTTGTCTTTACTAATATCTTTTTACTCAACATTTTCATTATTTTCTACACTGAACAATGTACTTTATAATTACCAACTCGAGCCTTCCAAAGATGAAGTTATTTGTATATAACCACATCACTCACAGGCCAGTGATGCAAAATTGAATACCACAATACAAGATGTTGAAAACTGGTTTCATCAATAATGGCAAATACATCTTTATTTTTTTTTTAAAAAGTACATTAGTTTCTAAACATTTCTCTAAAGATTTTCAAAAGAATCAGAAAAATGAAAATCAAAACATTTAAAGAAGCAATAAGGAATCCTTACTGACAAGTACTTTCTTTTAAACATTTTTTTGTGAAAATGTATCTTAAATTGATGGAAACAGAATAAAGGTGAAAATTCTGTTTATTTTCAATCTAATACAAGCAAAGAACATTTTCCTACATGTACTTCACAATCAGTTCTCTCTATTTTGCAAATTAAAGCATAGCTTAATTATGGATACAAATCAAGCAGCAGGTAACAGCTCTGGTGTGAAAAGAATCTGACAAAGATGCAACAAAAATTCTTTAATCAAGGAATTTAGAACAAAGGTTTTTTCTTGTATGTTAAGGAAAAAAAGGGCAATTTCTAAAGAAAATTATTTTTTTTTTATATTCCCATATATTAGTTTATTACAAAAACTTGCACTGAACAACCATACTTTACCATGTAGATCGTTGTTCACCCCAGATGTTTACATTCACCATAAAATAAAAAGTATTTACCAAACACCAAGTTTTATATACGAGGGGGGGGTAATTTTGTTTAATATAAACCCATATATTCAGCAATGAAAACAAAAACGTTCAATTTTTTTTCCTGAAGGTTTTGAATAGTGAACAAAAGAAAAGAGAGAAGAGACATTTCAAGAGAAGAATATATTACTTAACGTCTCACAACACGCCAACCTTCTTCATCAGGTTCATCCTTTGGCCGTTCTTTACGTTCTGGTGGTCCTGTGAACAAATAAAAATACCAACACTGGCTTATTTTAGGATAATCATGCAATTATAAGCTTTTACATTTTTTTGAAGATATTTATAAACAACTGTAATTGGAAATATTTAATTTCTTAAAATTCAGTTACTGTTTCAAATTATTTGCATCCAGTTTAAGGAAAAGCGTATGTACCAGTTTTAATAACTCTTCAAAAAAGAAAAGTTTCGTTTAGATAAATAGTTGAGAGAAATTTTTTAAACCATAAGTAAAACTAAAGGTAAATAGCATTAAAACCAAATGTATGCAAATATGAAGAGATTTGGGTTCTATAAATAACAAACATACAAAAGTGGACTTATTTTATTTTTATGGACTAACTGAAACCTGGATACATTTTCTCAAGTTATAAATCCTAACAACTTTTTTTAAATTTATTTTCCATTGTTATAAATAACTATTTAAAACAGTAAGATTTATACACTTTATAACTTGAGCTTTCAGAACAAAACCACTAGATGGTATCCATGCAGAGTAGTGAGTCAGGATTACATACAAGTTGGTTATGTTTCATTTAAAGGAACTTTAGGGTTATTTAACAATATCAATTCCTTCATGTGTTGTATGACTTTTAGTATATATTTTGACCAACCAAGAGGTAAATTTTAATAAAAATGTGAGGTTTAGTCATGAAGATTTGTTTGTTTTAAGTAAGCTTTTAAAGAAAATATCTTTCAAATGTTACTTTAGTGAACTTTTCTATTACTTTTAGTCTACCACAGTATCTACCAAATATTTCTAACATCTTAGTATACAAATGCTGGTATGGACCTAACAAGTCCACCATTAATTCTTGTCCACTCCATTTTATTTTATACATAACATGATTCAAAAAAATATTTAAAAAATATTTGCATCAAGACCCTTTGAAATCTAGTTGAGCCAGTGGTTTATGTACTGCAATTTGCTACTCAAACTCTTTTCAGTGGACCTTGTAACCATTTTGTGCTTGTTATAGCATAACTTTAACAGTACACATAACTTCACAAAGTTTTGCATATTATCAGTAAATAGTACAAGGCTTTCATATGCAAATTATTAGATTCTTTTATAAGGTTTTAAGATCTTTTAACCCTTTTGTGACAGGCTATGTCATCATGTTTGTTGACTCGCATTTAAAATTTTATTGAACTACTGTTTTATGAATTTATTTCAAGTTTGGAGTCAAACTGTACACTATAATTCAAACTATGTATACAAGTTAATTTATTAATTTAAAAGTAAATATTAAAAGAACACACCTAAATATAAATTTTAATGAGTCACATGGTATGTTGAATGTTTAATATTAGATGTTTGTGTTGTCCAGACACTAAGTTTATACTTTCGTACAAATTAGGAACTCAAATTACCAATATTAACAAGCTATAATATGAAATAAGAACCTCATTTTTTATTTTGCTGAGATATGGCTTATGTACTGAATCAAACACAGTGGCTCCATTCACGTCTTTCCATTTTTGAAATAGTCTTATATAGACTCACTTCAACATATGACATGGGAATAAACAATCAACAGCTTAGAGTGTCCTCTAGTGGTCTTCTCAGTCATTTTAATCTGTGAGGAAACTACCACATTCTCTCAAACCAAGATTCCAAGAAGGTAGGTTGCATTTTAGTTTACTCAAAGTTTAATATTTTTTAAAACCGAATACTTTAGTTACTAAGCTTAATAAAATTTCAGTGGAATTCTATAGCATCAGTATAGTTATTTATGATTTTTTGGTTATTCAAAAGGAAAAAAAAAAGTTTGATATTTTTCATGTACAAAATTTTAAAAGGCTTAGCAACCGAGTTTAAAGGTTGTAGCAAAAAATATTTCTCGATTTATTATTCTGTATTTTAAGAAAAAAGTTTAATAATTTACTTATAAATAGTAATAATTATTTATATTAACTGAAATGTGACTTTCAAAATACTAGTCTACTGAAACACAGCCAAGAGAGGGAAACCTAAATATTAGTTTCATATTATTGGAAACAATGAGTGCATGTGCACTACATCATTGCAAGTTATGCAATGTTAGCTGATCATAACTGGAAGATTAATATATGTCATGAGACAAGCTACTTAGACTAAATATTTATATTTGTGTTACTATTTAGTCATTTTAACATGAAAAAAAATCCTCTTTTTTTTTTTTTATGATGGTTACAAACTTGGTCAAGTAACAGACCCCATGTAATTAATTACAGAAAATAAAACAAAATCCTGCTTAAAACAAATGAATGAAATGTATTTAGGATGAAGTATAGTTTTTTAAACCATAACGAGAAATCACTTTGCACTCAGATTAGTAAAGAAAGACTCGATATTTTTACAAACAAACCTTTAGTAAAAATCTGTTTTTTTATACAAAATACTTTACTAAAAGTCTATTAAATTTAGTAAAAAAATACACATGCTATATCAAAAGTCATAGTGCAAATAAAACAAACTCATCCATTATACCAAACCTGTCATAAAAGGGTTAGTGATGTTATTCTTGTACAAATTTTTTTCTTTTCAAATGCAGACAATCCAACATGCAAAGTAATCTTGATTTTATGATAAAAAAATTCTATTATGCATTAAAAAATATCAAATTTCACACACAAGATTTCAAAACTTTGGATTTTTTTCCCTAGAAAAACCTTTATCTGTCATTCTCACTAACAAATCTCTGTACAGGTTCTGTCAACCAACATAAAAACTGTAAAATACATGAAATGCTTTTTTCCTTCTGGAAAAATTACAAATTATAATATCAAAGTGTAGTTTAAACCTCACAACTTGCATGCTTATATAAGTACATATGTTTTTAGCCATGTATAGCTATTATTACAGAATTTGCAATGATGCAGTGCATATGCACTCATGTTAGTCTATCCAAGAACATAAAATTGACCTTTACAAAGTGACCTGCCTTGGCTGTATTTTAGTGGAGTAGTGTTTTGTAAAATACAGTCACATTTCAATTATAAGTTATATTCTAGCTTGTCAATATTGCAAATTTTAATAAGAAACTAAAAACTTTGTATTTGGACATGAGAAACATCTTATTTGATGCAATACGTCACAACAATATGACACAGTTAGGTGTAGTTAGGTGTGAGTTTTTGATATTTACCTTTAAATTAAGAAATTAACTAAAGAATATTATTAAAAGCAGAATTTGAGACCAAATTTAAAGACATAAATTCATAAAATAGTAGTGGAATAAACATCTGAATGCCAGTCAACAAATGCAATGACATGGTTTTTGACTTGTATTGACTGGGTTAAAAGTTAATGCACAACACCAAAATAATGGAACAATGCACCATAAACATAAAAAAACTATACTTAACTACTCAGTATGGGTGTTACTTTCAGTTCATATGTAAGTCTTGACCTGATGAAAATGATATTCAACTGAATAACACAGATTAAATTAGTTATTTTATTACAACTAGAAAACAATTACAAGCATAAATATGCAAAACATAAAGTTTGTTACTCTTTCAAAGTGAATATTTTTTTTTTACCAAACTCACCCCTTTTAGGTCCTGACCTCCAATCGTCACTGTCCCTACCCCTCATGCCACGATCATCACTTCGCCAATCCCTTTCACCATCTCTTTGAGAACGGCTAGGTGTTCCTCTCTCTCGCCAACTCCCACTTTCACGATCCTGCTGAGGCCTGCGGTCATCTCCTCTCCAACCTTTATCTCGATCTGAAGGTCGGTCCCGCCATTCACGACTTCTCTCTGGTGGCGGTCCTCTTGTATCTCTCTCTCTTGGTGGGGGTCCTCTCCAGGATGATTCTCTACTAGGAAGACTTTTAATGTCTCTGCCTCTCCAATCATGATCTCCATCTAAAGGTGGGCCCCTCACCTCCCTGTCGCGGTCTGGACCTCTCACCTCCCTGTCACGCTCTGGACCTCTCGCCTCCCTGTCACGCTCTGGACCTCTCACCTCCCTGTCGCGCTCTGGACCTCTCACCTCCCTGTCACGCTCTGGACCTCTCGCCTCCCTGTCACGCTCTGGACCTCTCACCTCCCTGTCACGCTCTGGACCTCTCACCTCCCTGTCACGCTCTAGACCTCTCACCTCCTTGTCACGCTCTGGACCTCTCACCTCCCTGTCACGCTCTAGACCTCTCACCTCCCTGTCACGCTCTGGACCTCTCACCTCTCTGTCACGCTCTGGGGGTGGGCCTCTCATATCTCGATAACGGTCAGGAGGAGGACCTCTAATATCTCTGTCTTGATCAAACGGAGATCCTTTTATATCTCTGTCTTCCCTAGATCTACGCCAATCTCTGTCATCATCTGATGGTGGTGGCCGTCTTACAGGGGGAGCCGTTCTCCACACTCGTGTAAAATGTGAAAAAATTATCAAATGATTAAATATACTAAATTCTAATTTAAAGACAATAAAACATTATCAAATGATTAAATATACTAAATTCTAATTTAAAGACAATAAAAGTGTCTTAACATTAAATGAACAACCATAACTAATTTTTTAAAACTTAAAAATTTCCAACAGTCCTATGGAGTTTTACAGAAATGTTTATTGATTACAACAGTTTGATGCAACATAAAATTTTCTTATCAAACAACTCTAATGTGATGTTCTAGGCATCAGAATATGATTGGAATTATCCTAACAGATGTGATCATAATTTTATAAAGGGGGGGTGATTCAACAGAGGTACTAGTTGTTAAATAATAAAACCTTTGCTTAGACCACTTGAGCATTGATAAAATGTTGCTTAAAAATATTGAAACTTTTTTTTGTTCGCTTTAATAAGCAGGCTATGACATACATTATGATGACTTGAAATAAGCATGATTCAGTTATTGTGAAAAATGTAAGGTGTTTACTGTTTTGTATTTAACATGCCATAGGATGCACGTGTTTAACATAGGTATGACATTCAAAAAAATCCAGACTGACTGGACAGACATGGGTGATGGGAAAATTACTTTAGCTATGAAGCAATGCAAAATTATAAAGGATGATTCAATATACAAAAAATACATTATCAATTGAAAAAAATAAAATGTGAATCAATAGTGGTACAAAAAAGATTTAACTTTACTATTAAATATGTTCACAAACAACAAGACCAAATTCCTAAAATTTTCAATAGTTTTTCCCACAGCTTCCAAACTTCTGCGACATTTGTAAAAAGTTATAACTTGCTGTCAGTGAAATAAACTCTTTCAAAGTAAATTCCAGTTAATGAAACTGTCCTGTGCTTAAACTTATTTAACAAACTGTGTTAAAAAAGAAATCTAGAACACTGCAGTTAGTAGCCATCTTGAAAGTTATCAAAATTAAAAATTCACATGCATTATATTAAATGTGATGCTCAATAAATTCTTTGCAACAAAACAGGAAATAAAAGTGAAAGGTTTGATGGATGGAATCAACAATATAAACACACACACACATAAATATAATTCTTACTATAAAAACAACATTCACTGAAAGTTGGCAGAAACATCTGTTACATTAGCACCTATATTTATAGCCATACCTTCATCTCTATCACGACGAGGAAGATCTCTGTCCCTTTCACGTCTCCATTCTTCACCTCTGCTTGGTGGTGGCTCATCCTTATCGCCTCTTCTTCTCCAGTCCAGATCATTATCTTTGCTTGCAGTGTAACGAGGACCCCAACTTTCCTTCTTGGCCAATTCTCGTTCACGCCAGTGAGCTATACAGTATGAAATGCAAACGCGTTTCTTATCATGTACTACAAAAGATAAAGAGTTACATTTCAACAAAATGACAGTTAAGCAATGTAGTCTTAAACAGTCCTAATTTACAAGTTTTTTACTAGCATCTTTCATCTACTTTGTTAGAAGTTTACATAAAGTTACAGAAAGGCAATCTCTACTACCCATCTAAAATTGGAAATAACACACCAGTGCAACAACAAAACCAACCCACCAGACAACAACACTCATCATTAGTGTGCAGTGCATAATGAAGAACAAAACAATGAAAAATCAACTGCATAACCATGCAAGGTAGGTTTTGTTCCAAATAATGGCCCTACTGTATTCAGGCTAAAAAACACAAAAAACTACAGGTGAGAAGTGCCCATGAGTAACAACCCTGCTACACCTCTGCCCATCACCAAATCTTGGGGTACTCTGATGAAACAATGGGATTTAACTTTCTCCCTTATTATGCAACTCAGAGACTCAAAGTGTGTGTTGGTTAAACTCAAACAATGTATAAGACTGAGATATTACATAGTGTTATGGTTAGAACTTTTTCTAACTACATTAGCACTACATTCAAATAAAATGAATTTTCAAAAACAAGTGCACTAAAACACTAACTTAATACAGTAACACTAACATATACAATAATAAGAAAAATGAACCAAATAATCTAACAAATTAATAGAGGAAAATTAATATATACATACAAGAAGGTTTCCACACTTCAGGTCGTTTTTCTTCACTTTCTCTACTGGAAAAAAAAATATAAACTTAGAAAGATTTTGTGTGCTCAGCTTGTATGTTGTTGTTGTTTGACATTAAACCTCATCTGGGAAGTTCAACATCTTCCCATTTGAATAAAGATTTTATAAAACTGTGCAACTTGAAAACTCAACTACAATTTTTTTCTTCAACAAACAAGAGAAACACAAAATACTTATTACAAACATTTTCAAAGAACTTATATTTAGATGAGTAATAAAATGATGTCTCAAATAAATTATAGTTCATAAATGCTGGTAATTTTCCCCAATTTCATTTGATGAAAATATTCTTACATGATAAAAAAACTTCTGAGATGATTTACAGTGAATATACTCATTCACCCATTGTTGGTACATTCTATTTAGCACGTGAAAGTAATACTACAGACAAAAAGCAGTAGTGGCAATAGAAGATAAATCAAGTGAATGGGCAACAATCATGAAAAGAATCAAACAAGTCTGGACTGTTTGACTTGTAGGAAGAGATGATAAGGAGGGATAATTTATGAGAAAGCAGTTGTAAAGGTTCAAACAGAAGAAATATAAACATTAGATATAAAAATATGGTTTTAATAACAGAATCTGACTGAAATAATCGAACATGGAAAATATGGGTTTGGTCAAAAACATTAAGAAAAACACTATGGCAGTAAGCAAATCAGAAATACTTTTAAAATGTGCAATTAAGCTAAATTGAAAAGTGACAAGATTCTGTGTCCACGAGCATGAAACATCTACTTCAAGATAACATGAGGATGATAAAATCTTATAATCTAATCAATGTTTTTATATGGCTGTGAAAGAGACAATTAGGAAAATGTTGCTTAGTATAGATACAGGAATTCTAAGGTGAATGTTGAAAGCCAAGTTCAGAATATGATACATAAGGAAGTTCTAAAAAGAGCAAATTCATTAAGTGATGAGCAAGGCAAAATTTCTGTAACATGGTAAGAGAGGGGCTGGAGAATTTGTACGTTACTCATTAGGTTAAAGACAAGAAGTTACACAAAACTAAGTAAATATCTGCAAATATTACAGTAGTTTGGCTCACACAAACAGGTCAAAAGATAGAAAGAAAATGAAGTAAACAACATTCTGAAGTAAGCTGTTTCATAAAGGAAAACCAACAGGAAGACAAAGAAGTGACTACATGAACATCCCAAGTTGGTATGGCTCTGTTTTTATCAACTATTTGAAAACTGTATATATATATGTTAAAATGTTAGTCAAACTACATCTTCAAATCTATTTCAAAACTAAATAAAATTTAGCTAGAATAAAAATTATTTTGAAAATTAAGAAGAAATTAGAAGATTTCACTTGCGTACTTTTTTCTCCAGTTGACCTCTTCTGGCCTAAAAACAGTAAAAAAAAAAGTTACTTTACAATTAAATGAAAGAAACTACAAGTAGAATGATTAATAGAAGTAAAAGACCAAAACAGCTCATATTATCCTTTAGAACCAACTTCGGCAGAGTTAACCTTGAAATGTATATCAAAATTAACTTCAGGTATGACAGTTTTACAAAACAAATTGGATTTCTTAATTCAAAGTGGCTCTTTATGAAACAGCTTACGCCTGTGGTGGTTTCTTTGCTTCTTTCTCCTCATGTTCACGAGCAATTCTCTCTTCTTCTTCTTGACGTAACTTATCTTCAATTTCCTGTTCTCTGGCTCTTTTCTTGGCCTCTTGTTCCTCCAGCTTAGCAAGTTTTTCCTCATATTCTAATATCAGAAAATTTTAGTGACTGGATGTTCATTTACTATGCTTCATAGTTTGACACTAAGTAACATTCTTTCAAGACAATTTAGAAATTACAGAAGACAATAAAGATGGTGCAATATTCATTACTTCAGTTGCTTTACTATAAATAATAATCAACTGTATTTGTATCATGAAAGAGGAAGGGGAAACTGCCATGTTTAAATATGGAATTTGTACATTTGTTTGGATAAACATTATCCATATTCCATGTTTTCTACAAGGTTTGTAAACATTATTAAAATACTGTTTGTTTTTTTTTAATTGGGGGGGGGGGTACTATTAATTCAAACACCTTCCAAGGAAGACAGTTCTTGATGCACAATCCATGGAAAAGTTGCATTGCCAAATTATGGAAAGGACTTACTGCTGTACTAGGGGGAGGGAGGTGTACCAGAAAAGGAAAGTTGGGAGAAGCTATCATCTTCTTGCACGTTATTAGTCTATGTGCTTTGGTCAATTATGTAATTAAATCAAAATTTTGTGCAGTACTGCCACAGCTGTAAAAAATAAGCTTAAATGTCCTTGACAATTTGTGACGAGAAAGAAGAAAGTCTGAATGAGAACTTTGTTTTTCATGTTTATTCTTTATCATAGAAGTAATTAAAAAATAAACATATGGATCTTTTTAGATTGGTAAAGAGCAGATTAGATAAAATAATGTTTGAAAAACCTTCACACAAATAGCAAGTGGATAGTATAATGTTAGCTACACGTGTCACCAAGTCACTCAACTTATAATGGCACAGAGTAGTTAGACAGTTAAAAGAGCAACTGAAAATCAAAAGGGGAAGTAAAACAATAAAATTAATTTATAAATAATCTCATCATTTCAATTTTATTTTGTGTGAGGTTTGTCAAACTAACTGATCTTGTTTTCACTAAGGGTAGAGAAAATCAGTTTTACTGAAAAAAATTTGAAATATATTTTCAAGGTCTTAGAGATTACAACAAAGAAAATTTGAGATTTTTGAAATGAGGAAAAGTATATTTTAATCTTAATGTGAAAACTATTTTGTACACAGACTATTCAAAAGTAATACTCAATATTTTCATGAAATCATTATTTTGTTAAAAATATTTCACTAAAGCATTTTATTCTTTGTACGTGAAAGACTTATAATGTTAATTGAAAAACTGCTGAATTTTGAAAAATACACATTTATTGTAAGTTAAGTATTAAATTTATGAAGATTTTAAAGGTAATGTGGTAGGTCAAATTGACCTGGTCTGTGTTGAGTGAGTAAAGATTCATTTGTTACTACTTATTCATGATCAGAATGAACCAACTATTCATTAATTCAGCAAGTAGTTGTACGTTGTTGAAGTTCCTACAATGTTGGTATTAATTATTTTTAACAATGGTTACTGAAAATTAAACTCTAAAAATTTAAGACATCCTTATGCTTATTTTGTTTGATATATACTTAACATATTCAGATGAATCCTTAACTACTCACTATTCCACAAAACTGTACTACCATTAACTGTAACAATAATTTACCCCTTTTCTTCTCTTCATCACGTTTTCTTTGTTCTTCTTCTTCCTTTTCTTTTATCCACTTCCGACAACGTTCTTCTTTTCTTTTTTCTTTACGCTCCTTCAAACGCACTTTTCTCGCTTCAGCCAACATCTTTTCAAATTCTGCCAATTTTTCCTAGCAGTACAATTGGTTTTACTAATTTATTTTAAATAAAAATTGGAAAATATCAAATGCAAATACAAGTAGTATGTAAAAAGCTAATTTTTATATAAGGTGGATTTTAAAATTATGTTTTATATCATTATAAAAAATAGATAGAAAAAAGTGTACTACCTTGTATACTGACAGTCGTTCAGCCTTAAGTTTATTCACAAATTCATCCTTGTCTTCCTTCATATGGGCCAATCGATTACGATTTTGAACAGCAATTTTACGTTTAGCGATAAGTTGTTTTATCTAAAACATATAAAAGTCTTATAAGTACATTGAATCACTATTCCTTTTTTAAATCTAAGGTAATCATTAATTAACAGAGCAAGTCAAATACAAAAATATTATTTCTTAAAAGGATGAACTGAAAGAAGCGATATGCAATCAGCATACCAGATTGAAATGACAAAATAGAACTAGCAACAGAATTCAGTGTGAAAAAGCAACTTTTCATAGTTGAAAAGTAACAGACTGAAACTGCTTGTTAAAAAAAAAGAATACAATGTTTCTGTTTCTATATTGCGGTCTGCATAGAAGATGAAAGACTGTTACAGTCTATTCAACTTGAAGGTTCCCCATACAATAGCAGATATCTTTTCAGTAAAAAGTTGTATTCTGTTAAAGTTTTTAAATGGACAGCACTTCCAAAATCCCATTGAAATAGCTTTTCCTTTTTAATACTTTCAACACTATTGAGTACTACTCAATACCACTGAAGCTTGTTGCTCTAGAAATTTATGATCCAAAACTGTTTAAATGATATTACCTTATATACTTTTACTCTAATGTACCTGGTTTACTGACTACCAGCAGAATTTTCTAATGTTGATAATATTCTGTGTAGTCAGATAAAACAAAATTCAGTTTAAAGTTTAACAGATACCAAGTACTTCCAAGAGCTCTTCATCAAATTAAAAAGACATTTTGCACTTTAAATAAATCTCTTGAACATTACACAACACACACACACTACATAAACTAAACCCAAATTTAATTTATTGTAAGAACTTATGAATGAATATTAAAGAATGTATTATATCAACCACATTACTCCTAACATTCCAGTGCTGATTAGGATTTTTCCCAGTACCAAAGACTGTCATGTCAGCTGTGTGATAACAGTAATCTAGTTACCATTCATACAATCACTTTTTGTGAACAACTATTACAGTGTGAATGATAACAACATACAAAAAGCAACATCTTACAACTATCATAATTTCTCTGGTTTTCTATGTAATAAAATCCATTAAAAATTCAACCAAATTCACTGATGTCTCTCCAATGGAATAAAGTTTGAATTTGAAGCAAAATAATCAATTCTCTGTACAGAAGCAAAGTAATATAATACATCACTCAAAATTTTAAAACCTTGGCTCACTATCAATTATAAATATAGTATTAAATACAAGAGAACTACTGGTAAGTTCTGAAACAGGGGATGTGACAAGTATGTATGGAAAGTGGTGTCTGATTTTAGGCTATATTTAAGGCTATAAAAATTATGTTCTGTCTGATGAACAACAATATTATAATGAGTAATTTTACATACAATTTTATACTTCTCAGAGAAGCTGTAAACAAATTAGTGAAGAGGGGGATACCTAGAAAGTAAATGTCACAATTTTCATACTAGGGGAAATTCAGGATTTTCATTTAAATATTGTCTTATAAAATTAAAAACTTAGAACCTATATAATATTAAAATTCGGATTATTTTCTATATTTTGACAAAGTTTATTCATATACCATAAAAAAGTACTTTAATTACATTTTGAATGTAGCTCATTAAAACCTTGTGATGTGTAGAAAAAGATGCCCCAAATTGAAGTGTTAACCAAGATGAAGTACCTATTAGTGAACTTCAAAGAAAAGCAGTATCTAAGACAACTTAAGTAAACCAATTATTCCAAATTATTCCAGTGTTATGTGCTCTAATGCATTTGATGTACTTTATAAATTTTGCTGTATAAATTGGTCATTGCAGTTAAAACGTTTTGAAAACCCTCAAAATAAGGTCCATCAACAGCATAAATACTGGGGTAAAGCATGTGTTGTGTACTTATACTCATCTAACATAATTAAAACATGAACAAATTTTCATTACAAAATGTGTACAAACAGTGCTTGGTTCACAACTCATTCTGTATTATTTAAAAAGCCAATATTAAATTGTCTGAGATGTAAAGAAGAATCATGTTACTGCTTACCCTCTCTTCTTCTTCCTCGTACCAACGTTTCTCATTTTCTACTTTGAATTCTTCATACGCTTTCTGAAGATAAGGTATTTCTTCTAACCTCTTGGCTCTCTCTAGATGATCAATCTAAATGGAATAAATGTTTTATACTTAAAAAGCTACTGGCAAACTTTCACTTTGTATTAATCTAATCAACACTTTTAATAAAATTCCATTCTGAATGGACAGTAATTCTTACAAAGATGATTTCAGTGCAGTCTACCCACAACCTAGATTATACATACAGACTTTTCTTAAAACGGGTTGAGTGTTAAGTTGTTTCTATAAATGAGCATACAATGACAATGTTCAAACCCAAATTTTAGCACTATAAGTCTATTCTTTTACTTCTGAGCTACAACAGGGCAACTAACATCATATTCATTAGTTTTGCATCCAAGTGACAAAACTTACCTTCTTCTCCTGTTTCCGTAGTTTGGCTTGGAGTTCTTTTCTTTCACGATCTAACTGTTCTACTTGTTTAGTTAGAATATCTTCAGGGTCCAGTTTTTCGAGCTCCTAAAATGAGAAAATTAAAAGCCTGAGAAGAAAACCTTGGGAGATATGATAAAGCTTTGTAAATGTTTCATAAGCTGCTTACATGAAAATCTGGATGGAGTGCTACTATAATGAAGACAAAGAGAATTATAAAAAGTAAACTGGCCTCAAGAACTTTGAGTGGCTCAATTATATGAAACTGAAGTATACAGAAAGAAAAATAAGTTATAGAATACTTTCAGAATTTTTTTATTTTTTAATGAAATGCAAGAAGTTTCTTTACGAGAAAGCAAACATTTAAGGACTTAAGTTCTACTTAAGACCATGATAGTTTTTTTAAATGAATCAGTCATTAATGGTTACACCAAACAATTTTTAAAACTAGTTATTACTTTACATATTTAACACACTTCAAGGTATTAAACTTGTACATTAGTTTTCTTTTACAGGCACTGTTTACAACTATTTAGTAAAGTCTGACAAAGACACCTGAAATAATACAAAGTACAAGTTTCTGAAAAGGTTTGTTTTGCATTTGATATTTGAATTTTGTACAAAGTTACAACAGGGCTACCTGCATCAGCTGTTCCTAATTTAGTAGCATAAGACTTGAGGGAAGGGGGCTTTTCATCACCACCCACCACCAACTCTTGAGCTACTCTTACCAATGAACAGTGGGACTGACTGTCCCCATGGCTGAAAGAGCATACATGTATCTGGTATGACATAGATTCAAATCTGCAACCCTCAGATTATGAGTCAAGCATCCTAACAACATTGCCTTTGGAAAAGGACCAACTCCCATACCTTGTTTCATTTGTATTTTAAGCAGTAAAGAGATTGGAGAGTGAAATGACATAACATACAATGAAAATTACATCAATTACACAGACTAAGACTATTGCATGTGGACTTGTTACTCAGAAAATGGCAAAGTATATGGTTAGGCATGGCCATTTTAACCAATGAGAATGTTAGCAGAGTATGATTCTTCTCAGCATTTTCACATTCCTACTTATCCACTCATCACAGAATGTATGTGACTATCAAACAAGAAAAATATTACAAAGCATTTAGTGTTGATTTCAAATTTAACTATTAAGGTGCCAATCAAGGACAAAGCAAATAAATTTTAGAAAAAGGTGGAAAACCCGACCTTTCAAGATTGTTACAACATTCAAGTACACTTGAGTATTACACATACATTAAAAAAAAAAGGACAGTGCAGAGTTAGAGATCCTTCCTATAAACTTCAATAGAAGTTAAAGAATACAACATTTTAAAAATTGTAGTTAAGATAACATTACTTGTATCATTTATATCCTTTGTCTTTACACTGGGCCAGTGTAAAAAATTTCTTTTAAACAATAAATTCAATCTTAATATCTGAAATTATACACCATGGTAATAGGCATTGCCAAGTCCATATATGCATTCACTTGTGTTTATCTTGTTTTGCTCAACAGTAGTTTATGTACAACATATTTAGTGTTATTCTTTGATAGGTTTGTTTAGGCAGAGTATTCATGATGAAATTTTGTAGAATGGATGGCAACTGGCTGTTGTGGAGACATAAGTGTAGAGAACAACACTTCAAAAGTCTTTGAAACATTGTCCTCTACACTTGTCTACCCACAACAGGCAGTTGCCATCCATTCTACAAAGTTTCATCAACATTTAATGTTAACTAACTTGAAGTAAATGCTTTGTTTAACAGTAACCATTTACCATTTGGGCAAATTATTTGCAAGACCTTTTAAGAAAATACATCACTTTCACATGTTACGCTAAAGACACTAACCACAAATTAACATGAAATATATTACACGTTCAGCTTGTTTGCATCACTTATAGGCAAGTCCGTTACAACTTGAAGTTATGTCAACCCTTTGACTGTCCAACCACTGGAACATTCTCACTCTGACCAATGTAGATATAGAATGATATGGGTACTCCCAAATGATCACAATTTTAACATATCTATCAACCTAGTCAGTATGTGCATAACAAATAACCAATAAAATACAACTGGCTGTAATTTTCAATGAATGTCTCATAAAGGTATATTGTTTTAAATATTCTGTGTTCACCAGTGATTGTAAAAGAGCTGTGGACATACCATTTCTTATAAAACCAATACACTTCTTGAACTAATAATTACCAATGTATCAAGTCAGTTCTAGTCACTTTAACAGAATATGGAATTGACCGCCCGGAGTTAACTGCAACTTGACACTAATGTACCTGCTGAAATCATCCGACGATGTTTCAAATCCCATTATACCCAATGCAATCCATGCTATTCCTTAGTTCACCTCATTTACTGACCTATTGGATAAAAGATTTCAATGGACCTTTGAGGAACTGAACAAGTATAACAACTTATTGCATGAGCCTCATTTAACAGGGTGGAGAAAACTTGAAGAACCACCTGGTTAAGAAACAAAAATGTGGTCTAATTCAGTAGGTAATATAGTACAACATCCCAATGATTATTTTTAGTATGAAAGTTTATAAATGCCAGAACAATTACAACAAAACTGTCAATAAACCATACTACTCAGCAATCCTGTATCTCACAGTGGACATCAGTGTTAAGCAAGTTTGTAGCAAAGAAATGAATCCCTTTTTTATAGTGAACAAGTCCTGCAAATCACAGCATGAAGGAATTACAGTATTACTGTAGAAAGTCAGAATGATTATTTGGCAAGAATAGAGACATGTTAATTGTCCAAAATGAGGGAATATTGTGAGCAGTCACAAAAGTGACTGAGGCTGCAAACAAGTCTAACAGGAAAGACAACCTGCAATCAGTTTGTTTCATACACAGAATTTCAAATACACGAGTAAATAACAGGAGATGCAATCCATAGTTATGTAGTTGATATAATCCAGAGGAATGACCTTAAAAGATTTGGATGCTAGCCTGTTTATACTATATTGTTATATCAAACACTATCCTCTTTTCTGACAATAACTAAACACATTTCTGGTACTTATAAGACAACAGTTTAACAAAGTCTGAGTATGATTAAAGTCGTGTTAACTATACATGTTACACAACTTTGATATGAAGACATTATTCATCATGTACCTCTCCTGGTATACTGTCACTTAATGAAACACATAATCAGTAGTATTAAAATGAAAAGATTGTATACTCAGAAAAGTTACTGTAAAATATTTGACTAAACACGTTTTCCTTATTTATGTAACTTATCAAGTTCAAATAATATGTAATGACTCAGGTTCTTAATTTGTTTTTTGGAATAATGCAAAACAAAAAATTAACTTAAAGAAGCAGAAGTGCTGAATAACAGAAGCTTCTTTGTGCTAAATAAGGTTTGTGACTCTCGTAAGAAAGCACAATTATATAGAAGTGTTTAAAATCATTTGGAGACCAGAATTAAACTAAAGAGAAACTTAACTTCAGTAAGATTTTAAAACGAATTTGATTTTTAAAGATATTACCAAATGTTTCAGTTTATGTAGATTCTAATGAAAAGACAAGTGTCACACCTCTTCTTCAAGACCTTCAAATATTCGAGCACCAAGCTCGGTCTTCTTTAGCTGCTCGATCTTCTCCAAAACAACTTTTTTCTTCATTTCATTCTGTTCCTGTAATATCCTCTGTTTTGTCCTTTCTTCAGCTTCCTTAGCCATTCGAACTTCTTCGGCCTCTCGAAGTTTTTGTTGTCTTTCTTCCATCAACTTTCTCTCTTCCTCTTCCTGGTATCAAAAGCAAGTGCTAGGTGTTATTTCACAGCTAAGATTTCAAAATCTCATAATAGTAATTTAAGTATCTTTAATCTTTGCCTTTACAGCAAAATATAGTTTTTAAATTGTGACAAGCACAAGCAGAAGTAAGGCTAAAGTATTTGTCATTTAAATGTCTCAAGTGGAGAAGTGTTTTAGCTGCAGTACTCGAAATTAAGGATGACATGCGACAAAGCTGTCAGAATAGATGATATTTGATGTTTGCCATAAAAGCAAACATCACAAGAAACTCAATTTTTGTCTTTTTCTTCTTTGAAGAACTTATAATGTTAAGATTCCATACAAAAATAAGAATGATAAATGACTAGAATATTTTCTGGTATAAACACCTCAACAAGTTAAATTTTAGATGTCAGTGAAGGTATGTTAACATCCATCATTCATTTAAAGAATAAACAAAGAGAGAGAGAGAGAGAGAGAAGGATAATCTCAGTGTTCAAATTATAGTACTACTAACTTTGATTACTCAGACATTGGAATGATGATACCAAACTTAACAGGTAAACAATTCTTTCAAAACATCCCAAAAACAATTAATGGAATTTAAATTACTGTATTATGAATTCAAAATACTCTAACAGTAAACAGACACAAACTTTCAATTGATAAATGAAATGACCACAACCTTCATACAAAAATTGAGATATATAGATGAAGCTTACTTTCTGATAATCCAGATTTTCCATTAGTTCCTTGCGTTCCTCAATAATCTGTTGACGCTCTAGAATTCGACGATGTTCTTTTTTAGCTGTCATTCTGTATGCTGCTACAATTTGTTCTCTTAATTCTTGACGATTAGACTGCGGAGTAAAAGTAAATTTAGAATAGAACTGAACCAATATGACTCACTTTACAAAAGCATTACCTCAGATAAAGATTTCAAGGTCTATATAGAATTGGATCCATCTATACTTTCTAATTAATAAAAACAAGGCCAAATAAAAATTAAAAACACTGCAAAAATAAAAAGATCCCCAGAGTATAGGCTATAATATGGGATATTAAATGTAACCTAGCTTCTGGAGGTGACTGAAGAAGTAGGATCTACAATGTGGAAGGGATACACCATCTATCAGTCTTAACCTCCATTCACCAGTCTTACAAGAAGATAATTAAACGATAATAAAATAAAGATTATGTAATAATCAAAAGAGATTAGGAGAACAAGATGTGGGTGCTCAAGCCTGCAATGTCCCACATTTGTGGGAAGGTGACTGCTCTCTAAAGTAAAAAAGAATGTAAAAGGCACAGAATAAGGTACTATAAATATATATATTCATTTTAAATACTAGTACTCAAATTTTGTACTTTAGGTTTTTGGTGGGTTTTTTTTCAACTGTAAATATTAAAAAAAACACAAAAAAACTAATGTTAAAAGACTAAGCTAGCCACTTAAATACAGCTGAATTATACTTGTCCTCATCACAGAGAGAAACTAGAAAAACAACTGGAAAGTGGTAAAAGTCATGACACAGCAGCACCATCATTTAAATATGCTTTTCATTCAAGCAGAACAGCAAGATATAAATTATAGAATACATATCACTGCTTGTATAAAATAACATAAACAGTTTGGTTCTACAGCAATAAAAATGATGCAGCTAAATCATAATGTATTTGGATATGCAACACTGTTTAGTTGAACAATTAATATTTTCTTTATTTAGTGATTTAATATTTAATGATTATTTAGTTTCCATAACAAATGTTAAAAGTTAGGTATTTTAAAATAAAGATAGTTGCAACAAATTTCATTATGTAACTCTGTACAAGTCATACATTGTGTATACAGTGTAACTTTTGTACTGGGCTTTTATAACACTGTTAATGTCATCATCACTGATGGACTACAAAGTTCTGGGCATCAGTCAGAATGTTTATAAACAGGCATTCAATAATGTAGAAGGAAAAGAAAATTAAAGATAATTAAAAAAATCTACACTGAATGATTAGAAATTGTCTTTCATGACTAACTGGCAAAGTCAAAAAGATGTTAAGTTAATGAGAGTGAAATTAAACTGTGACTGTTAGTTCAGCAATATTTAATGAGAGTTTCACAAACAGATAACGAGAAGAACCGATATTGGCACAGTATCTTCTAAAGTAACTGAACCTGTCTGTGTGGATTAAAAAAAAAAAAAAAAAAGTGACAATTTCTTGAACTTTTGAATAAACGTATTGTATTGTGATAAAAGAGAGAAAAAATAACACATATCATTTAGGTTTGTTTTGTTTTGAATTTCTCGCGAAGCTACTCGAGGGCTATGTGTGCTGGCTGTCCTTATTTTGCAGTGTAATACAAGAGGAATGACAGCTAGACATCACCACCTACCGCCAACTCTTGGGCTACTCTTTTACCAACGAATAGTGGGATTGATCGGACATTATAATGCCCCCACAGCTGAAAGGTCATGCATGTTTGGTGCAACCAGGATTTGAACCCGTGACCCTCAGATTATGAGCACCTGACCATGCCAGGCCCATGTCATTTAGGATCTAAAGTAATTAATCTGGCCTGTGTAGATTTTTGATAAGAAACAAGAATTACAAGTTTTAAATACAACATTGATAACCAATAGTGTAACAAGGTTTTGTACAAATTTCACTTGTTTTGAATATATTATTTTAAAACAAGTGGATTGTGTGCTGTCCATTTATTGTTGACATTTAAATGCCAACAACTCACAGACATCTGTTGTAGAAGAATCCTAGTTAACATGCACAAACCCTGACAGCATTTGATAGCAACATCAACATGTTATTATTGGTTATTTCTAATATTAGTAATTTGCAATTTCTCTGTAGTCTGAAAATCCAGTTTAAAAAAAACAACATTAGACATCAAGAGTAAAAGAACTACTTTGTATGAACCAACAAGTGTCCATTATGCCAACTGTGTTTTAGATAAATATCCAGAACTGCCAATGAACCTTCGTTAACAAATACTTTCTTTTACTTTCTTAATCTTTTCGTATTATGATATTGAAATCACGCTTTCTTTGCGAAAATCATACTGAAATCACGCTGCAAAATCACATTTTCCTCTCTTGTTTACTTAAATTATAATATATAGCAAGATCACAAATTAAATATTTCAATTTCAGAACATAAGGTTTCACAGTTTTGTGTATGGAACTAGCTTTAAAACTACACTAAAAAGAACTGTTACTGATGTACATGTAGAATATTATCTACAATTTTTTCAGTTATCAGGATAAATACCCTTTCTTATATCCCAGTACTCCAATGGTAAATTAACAAGCTAGATACTGCTACAACTGAATCAATGCTAATGCCACACTAAGGTTGTATCACGTCACAACACTAGAAGAATCGAAAGCTCAGTCCTAATGTGTACAATAATGCCATCAAATAATAACTGTAAGCCAGTCCATTCTGCTCTGTTTCAGTCGTAGAATGCTGAAAGTAATCATTATTCAGGATAACTGAGTACATGACTCACTGTCAATTCTTTTCTCAGAATCTCTAAACACAATCCTCCATTTACAATGCAGTATTCAGTACTTCAAGGTATAACCCAGAGTATGCTATAACCCTTCAGGACATGCTCATAACAAATAAAGAAAATTCAAACTAACCTTTATCTTCTCTGGCTGGACAAGTGCCACTGCTTTATGAAGAACAGAATGGACAGACACCAGCTGGTTACGAATCTGTTCGCTTGGCATACTCTGAAGGTGCGGTCCTTCAACCATTTCTTCATGGTGGGATACTGTAAGCTCTGAACCAAAATGGAGACAATTTTGGCGATGATCAATTCTTACCTAGAAATTACAAATACAAAAATAAGATGAACGTAGACAATTACTCACAGACAAGTTAATGGACTTTTATAGAAACATGCACATTAAATCTTTCTTCATCCCCAACACTCAAGTATTATTCACTACTATTTGTATCAATCCCCAAGAGGGAAGTGAAAAGGCTTTCTTCCCCAAACACTGGACTGGAATACAAATTTTAAGAAGCTACAGATGCTAGTTTTTCATGAATTACCATTACATTTTTAATATGTTAATTGATAACAATGTTTATATAAATACCCGATGAAATACAGTCCTTACATGAAAATCAGATAATAATGTAATATGTTTAATTAGAGTAACAGTAGCAATATTAAAACTATAGACTAGCATATTTAAACTCTACAAAACAGTTATTCAATTTCTTTCACTCCGATCAAATTCCGTACTTCAGGTCATGTTGTAAACTTTTTTTTTAAATATTTAACATGATCATAATGCTTATTTTTACACCACTTCTCATTCCAACATCAAATATTGTCTGGAAGTACTACTTAGATAAGAATACATCTCATAACAATGTAAATAAAAATAACTGTTATAGTTTCTTATTTTTTTGCTATATTACTCTGTCTTTTTAATTAGACCTATGTATTAATACAAGTCTTTAACTTAACATATTAATCCAGCCAATGGATGCACGTACCACAAGTTGACTAAAATTAAAAGATGTTTACAATTAGTCTACTGTTCTCAAGTGTATCAGCTTTCATTATTTTATTCAAATGAAAAACATCAGAATGCTACATTCAGTTGAAAAGATATAGCCATGAACACTTCTATTATAAAGGTGCTCACATTAACAAGTTACACCATACTGTCTCCTGTACCTTAACCCTCTCACCCCAAGTATCCTTTACTGCATATAACACAAACGTTTAGTGTCTTACATTCAAAATTTAGTTTTAAAACTTATGCTATGTTAATTGGTATAACAAATATTGAGCAATGACAATTTTATAGTGAGAAATTTACATTTAATTTAGCATTTTTTAAAGGGATGGTGGATAAGTGATGAGAAGATATCTTGAGAAAATGTGTCAGGTGTCACTGCTCGGACAAACCATAATTTTTATAACCTTCAATTGTTTTGGTTACAGAAATACTGAATAGAATTTCAGTCTACGTTCTTTGGTACATTATTTAAACAAACATTATTCAGTGTATTACTACTATTAATATTACAAATGACACTTAAATGTCCTCAGCAAAAAGAAAGATTGTGTTAGAACTATTTCTTGTTTATTCTTTATTTATCGTAATTTGATATCACAATGCGAGCTTTATGTACCAAAGTGATTTACACCTTCTAATGGCATTAACAGCAGTTAGATATGGCTCAAAGAGTAATTATAAGAGCAATGAAACAACAAAATTTAATTATTAACAGATACATTAGGAGCTTAAAGCTACTTAAGATAAACGGATGTAGATTTATGTTCTAGAAAAAAAAAATTTCAATTTTATTTTTTTTTTCACTGTTAAAAGATCGGTCAAATTGACTGATCCTGTTTAGAGGTAAGATGAAGAAACTAATAGATAAAAGTTTCACCGAGAACAAAAAACTTTTTAAATGCATTTAGGAAGTTTTATGGATCACAAAGAAAATTTGAGGTTTGTGAGATGAGTGAAAGTAATTTTAAACCTGACGTGAAAATTAATTTATACAGGAACTATTCAAAAGAAATACTCGATACATTCACACACAAATCACTTTAGTTTGTTAAACATACTTCATTAAAAATATAATTTGTAGGTGAAAGACTTGCATTAAGAAAAGGCCTGCCAAATTTTGTGAAAATATAGAGATGATATTGAAAGTTAGAAGTATCAACTCTATAAAGGCTGTAACTGAGTACTAAGAAGTCGCATGGTCAGCCAAACTGATCAAGCCTGTACTGAGAGAGAATTATGACTAAAGCTGGGCTATTTGGTATTTACCAATTTATTAGTCAATGGCCCCTTCAGCGATTACAATAGATGAGTTCAGTGTTTTTCAAGTGGGCAGAGCACAGATTGTCCATGATGTTACTTTGGGATGAATAACAAATGAATATACCATCAATGTTTCAATTATTTGGATAACTGGAAAAGTAGAAAGTACACTTAATGTTTCTAGTTATTGCTAATTAGTTTATTACTTCTGTGACATCTGATATTGTTGGAAATTCAATTAATTGACTGATGTAGTAACAAAAAACATTAACCTTGATTAGTTGATTTAATTTTTTTTTTTTTAATTTTGTGCAAAGTTACACAAGGGCTATCTAGGCTAACCATCCTTAACTAAGCAGTGTAAGACTAGAAGGAAGGCAGCTAGTCATCACCACCCACCGTCAACTCTTGAGATACTCTTTCACAAACAAACAGTGGGACTGACCATGACATTATAATGCCTGCATGACTGAAATGGCAAACATGTTTGGTGTGATGGGGATTTGAACCTGCAGTATAATTTACATTAAGCACTTAGTTTACATGACAGCAATTAATGTAGCTGTTGTTCGTATATAATTAAATAAGCTACTACACTTAAAACATGAAACAAATGCATTCAGAAATATGTAACATCCCTCTAGCTGAGATGTGAACAAAAATATTCTACTATTATTTTGTTTGAAAAAATGTCTTATATATCATAACATAAAATTGTCTCTTAAGAAAAATTTAATTTTCCATGACTTGTGTATTAGCTACAAGATATTCTATTTTGGTGTTTTCTAAATACAAAATACTGCATTAACAGGTATATGTGGTTAAAATTTAATAAAAAACTGGGCTGATTCAATTTTGCATTGTATCATAAATTTAGCTAAAAACTTTTTTTCCAGAAATTTTTCATTAGATTATCAGAATCGATGGAAACTGCTCCCCTTGTAACGTCTTACAGTATTTGTAAGTAATATTGGTATCAAATTCTTGGTACTGATATTATAAGTTTAGCTAAAAGGAATATTACACCATTTTGTAGAGAAAGTAAACTTACACTAACTTAACTTTCAAATCAAAAACATTACTAAAAGAAATAAAAACCCTGTAATTACTTGCAAATCATTTCTTCGAACAGCCTCTACAACCATTTTCTCCAAGTAAAACTTATCGGTAAAAGGTGCAAGTTCCATTAGGTGTGTCAGCTCAATTGTATGATAAACCTGGGACACCTGAAAATCAATAATAAAAGCAATTTATGATATAGAAAAGTTTGAAAATGTTTACCTGAATTTATTTTCAACACAATGCAGCCTTCAGGCCTTAAAATATAAATTACTTAATGTCCAGATTTTAATTTTTAATACTACTACCAAAACTGTAAAAACTAAATTTCAAAGCAAAAAATACGATTAAAAGTAAAAGGCTGTAAAAAAACTATATATATGTAACATCAAATGAAGTGATTAAAACAAAACTACTGCAGAATAACTATTTTACATTATTTAATAACATTTCCCATTTGAAAGCCATAGAAACAACAGTACTGTACTTGGGCTTGAAGCATAAGACTATTGTATTTGGTGTGAAAATTTAAAACCTTTCAATTTAGCTTCAACAAATTTGAGTCACATGTTTTGAAGCAAAAACTTATTAAAAAAAAGCAATAAATCTATGCCAACACCCGTTGCTTTGCAACAGCTATGATATACAAATGTTACCCCAAAATGCTGCCTTTAGTATTTATGCTATATGCTGAATATTCAATACACGTTAAGTTTTTTTGAGAAATAAAATAATTCACAAATGTGAACTCTTCCTGTTTAACCCACTGGTTTTAAAAAGTGATTTGTAATTTTATACTTTAAACTTGCAACTGCAGCAAATGTTTTATTATTGGTATTGTCAATTATATTACATTTGTTTTTTTAGAAGATGTTATACATTTGACTCATTTTCAACTGGTATGAATATTTTTTTTAACTTTATATTTGAGAAATTATCAAGGCTCAAACACTCAACAAAAGTAGATTAGAAGGCAACCCTAGATGAACACTTTCTCAGATCATGACCATATTACTCTTGTACAAACAAAATTACCTCCTTTAACAATCTCATTATCGTTAGGTTCTGCAGACAGGGAATGTACTGCTTCAGATCAGGGGAATCTTCCCACTTGTTGAGGAAGTCAATACACTGGGAGACACGATTACAGAGCTTCAATGGATGAAATTCCACCTCTAACCACCGATACAAGTCTTGAAGATGTGGGTGGGCATGCTGTATGACTCCAAATCTTAACTGAGAGAGAAATACATCTGAAGAATAAACTGATACTACCATCAATTCTAATCTCAAACAACAAGATTTAATTGTTATAAAGACTATACGTCACTTACTCGTACAATTTTTCACTAATTATGATTTTCTAACCAGCTTTGTTAAGTATTTATTCTCCTAAAAAGTCCAATTTTCATACATTAATCCATATTTAATAGAAATTCATCTGAAGTCACTGTTGAACCAACAAAATAGTCACTGAAGAAAATACATAAATTGCAGCATAGCTTTGTTTTTGTTTTGTTTAGATTTCATGCAAAGCTACACGAGGGCTATCTGCACTAGCCATCTAATTTAGTAGTGTAAGGCTAGAGGGAAGACAGCAAGTCATCACTACCCACTGCAAACTCTTGAGCTACTCATTTACCAACAAATAGTGGGATTGATCATCGCATTGTAACAGTTCCACAGCTAAAACTGCGAGTACGTTTCATGTAACGGGGATCAAATTCGCAACCCTAAGACTGCAAGTCAAATTCCCTAACTATTCATCCATGCCAGGTCAGCAGCAAAGCAAAGAAAATCTATTCTATGAGAAGGAAGTTAAGCTTTCTTTTAACTTCAAGTTGAATGTTTAACTGAATTAACTGTATTTGCTAGGAACATAAGTCATAAAAGTAAAGAAAACTGGCATCACCTTATATGGATTAAATACCATGTATGAAAATTATCACATTAGAGTTTATCCTCAAAATGAGGTTATTACTGTTATATTTCTTTAAATTTTACTGTCACAAGTTTATGAAAAAAAAAAAAGCTCTTCACTCAACTGCATACAAATAACATCTTGAGACAGTTACTAATCATTGATCTCATGAAAGATTACATTCAGCTATCTGAAAACTTCAATGTTCATATATTATTTCTGTGCATTGTAACACTTAATAAATTAAACTGAATGACTTTGAATTAACTAAAAATAACCCCCAATAATGAGAAATCATAATTGAAAATGCCAATTTGATTTAATTGAGTACTTTTATGACATCACTTGTTTAATTACGATTGTGATTAGGCAATTATTTTATGTGACACTGATTTAACTGATGCTGAAAGGTAATTGATTACATCATTTAATAACCCAATTTTAACCACCTTTATTGTCTTAACCACAACAGAAAAGTTACTAAAGGATATTTGGTAGGTAAGAGTTAATGATGTAATAATGTTAAAGTATACACCCAATCACCTAATTCTAACCACCTTTATTGTCTGAACCACCAGATACGTTACTAAAGGGTATTTGGTAGGTAAAAGTTAATAATGTAATAATGTTAAAGTATACATACGTAGTATAAACAATATTCCAGGCTGCACATTATCATTATATCAAAAAAATAATAGTAATTTTCACACGACAGAACAAATGATGCAGTAAGTAACATGTAATCAGTAATACAACATGCTACCTTTATTTATTAACTGATATGTAAGAAATATTTTATTATTTTCTCCAAAATATTTACATTGTTTTTCCTTCCATCAAAATAGGTATAATGTACTAAAACAAAAATTATCAAACTTTAAATTTGTAATTATAAATGCATACTACTGGTAAGCTTGGCTTTCTAATTGCTTTTCAATACTGGTTTCTTCTTGTGATATACCTTTCGATTTTAGTAAGTAAATTGTAATCAGTTGAAAACCAGAATATTAATATAGGCTAAGTGAATACCCTCATATGATTACAACAGATAAAGAAACATGAATTATACAAAGTATAAATGAAAAACCATTCACTCAAAAGCAAATAAACCCGAACAGAAGAATTTAACAGGGACCTCCGGATGGATGACTAGATAAATATAGGCTTGCAGTAAACATTATAAGTATATTGCAAACAATGCAGTGAGAAATTTGAATTAATCTTTTTACTAAATATTTGTTTTTAATTTATTGACTCAATCTAACTCAGATCCTGACTAATCTAAGTGCAAGGTTTTTATGCTATGAATAAAAGGTTAATTATTTTTGTCCTCTCAAAGTTCATTTGTATAACTTCTGTGCCCTATTTGATTAATTTTCTTTTGTAAAACGTTTTTTTTTTATTTCTTTTCTTCTGTACCCTAACACTAACTACAGAGCAATCAGAAATGTCAAGGGGAATAAACTTGAAATAAATCTAAATTTTTCTTTTTAACTTTTTAAGACGACTGTATATTATAACAGATAGTTTCATGATACTTGCTCTTACAGTAAAGCTGAGTTTCTTTAGGAAAACCATCTGTCACACTGAAGTAGTACGGTTAAAAAAAAAGACTGAGTTATAAGCATTACAGGAATAACTTTCAGTCATATCACGAGGTGCACAAGCTACAAAACTGAATGTCCAAATTGTATTTGAGTATTCTTACCTAACATTAAGTTTCTAACTTGCACACTTTTATTACTTCTGTGACAATAAGCTAAAAATATATCCATGAGACAGTCCGGACCTTTGGAGTCAGTTTTCTCTGATTTTGACAGACAAAGCACTGGATGCATACTTTTCCTTTGCAATAATTTTGGTAGTGCAAAAAGCATAAAGCACTGTATGTCCTAAAAGTACAATAATTTAATTGACTTTATACATAAAGCTATAAATAGGTTAAAATTCCATTTGCCAACAAAGCCAAACCTGTAAAATGACCAGAACAGTGTCTATGAATGAAATATTTAGTAGGATTTTCAGGTGCACATACCAAATCCTTGACCAGCGATGACCTTGTTGGTGGATTAGATAAGCCGAGTAGCGTAGCTAACATTCTGTTGTTCTTATCAATGATGTTTTCATCAGTTTCAACCAGACGGTCAATCTCGGGTCGATTGGGTGGCATAGGAATAGCAAGTGTTGCAACTACAACTCTTGAAGCCATCCTAAGAAAGAAATTACACACACAAAACATGTGTAAATAAAATACTTATATGTTTTAACAATGATTACTGTTACAAACACACAAAATGTGCAATTTTTAATTTAATAATCAAATTATTGCCCACAAACAAAGTGAAGGGAGGATGTTATATTTTCCAGTCTATATTTTTCATAATTTTAAGTAATAATGCATTTGTATTTGTCAAGCTAAACTTAAGCCAAACACATCATTTATTTGTAAAAAGTATGGTTTATTTCATAAACACACCCCCACTCTTTTCAAAATAATATTCCAAAAACCAAGAAAACCACAGGAACTTATCAACATCACTTTACAAGTTCCACCCACCTAGTTCATAGCAGATGTTTTCTACAAAGTCATCCTTCAGCAACTAATGGAGTGCATTTAAGAATTGTTTCAGGTACTTCACTATTACTACCCCTAATTCTGCTAATAACAGAATATGAAATTCCTAATCGTATAAAATACCTAGTTTAGAATTACAAAATTACTCAAAAATAAAAGATTACAAAGACTCAATATTGTATACAAATTTTCATATGTTAGCTCACAAGTAATGTAACAATTAACAAAGTAAGTTGATGTCTTATGCCCTACAATGATTTTAATCCAACTAAAGTAGCTGCTACAAAATGTTACATTACCTCTGGATTTCATCAGCAGTTATGTTCTTCTTCAGTTCTCTTGATAGATGGAAAAGGCGAAACAATGCACATGCATGGAACAGGTAGTTTCCTGCTTTCCAGAATACAAGAGCAAGTTTTTGACGATAATTAGCCATTAGCTGAGGTTTGGGTGGTTTCTTGGATAGTGCCATCAAACTGTGTATATCTTCTACAGCTTTATATGCTTCCTTAAAAAGGTAAATACAAATGCAGCATATGGTAAAATGGTATCATACAGCTGAAGTTAATACTGTTAAACAGTTTAAAATGGAATGGAAATCACCTAAGATCAAAACATTAAATATAAACTGAAGAATGAGTCATGAATTAAACCAAATACTGAGCACAACTTGAACTTTAGATACAATACTCAGTTACCAAAAATAAAAATTGTCTCAGTCATAAAGTGTATGCCACAAGTTTCTTGTAATTTTCTTTTATCAAAATAGTGTTTGGTTGGTTGATTTAGTGTTTTATGGCACAAAGTAGCTAGGCTGTCTGCACCAAACATCCGGTAAAAAGGTAAAATTCAAGTAAATGTAGTAAAATTCATAAAAGGAAATTAAGGTAAAACAAAACAAAGGTCAAAAAAGAAACATAAATAGCATAAAAGCAATGTTTACATCTAGTCTACAACGTTAAGAGAAAAACTACAGTAAGAGAAGTTGTAAAGGACTTTCCGTAGCATAATGGCAATTATCATGACCCACCAGGAAGACAGGTAAGTACAAAAACCACTGTCAGTCACATGAAGTTGGCCTTTCCAGTCCTGGTTCCGAGTTATGTGACATTATGACCATTTTCAAAAAGTAATAAAAGTTTTAAAAAGACATGTAGCAAAATTTTAATAATAACTTGCCGGGATGACTAATGGGTAGTTCAAACACCAGTGTTAGTCACCTGAAGTTGGCATCAAAATAGTGAATAATTTTTGAGCTGGTGTTAGCAAGATCAGTTGCTTAAAGAATGATTCTTATTTTAAGAGTTATTGGCCTCATATAATCAACTTTAACAAGACTTAACACAACCTCATATTCTCGAGACAGCTCAGTAGGGGTATTGAAACTTTAAAATACAGAACAACGTTTCAATCTTTTTCAGTTGTATTAAAGATGACCTTTTTTATCCTTTCTATTATTTCTCTAATCTTACTCTATTCACTTACTTTCTACTCCTTTAAAGCTCACCTGCCAAAGTTCCATTTGAATGGCTATATCCAACTGTACAAGACGTGTTTCTAAATGCATGGCTTGGCTCTCTGGATTGTTCAAATTTACAGCAGTTTGCTGGTTTTGATGTTTCTGTATGTGACTGAAGTGTGTGCGAAGCTGCAACACAAGTGCAAATCCATTCTCAAACACACAGAGAAACAAACTTTCTATCCTGTGGTTAACTAGCATAGGTAAAATACATTTAACTGAAAAATAAGTGTTTGAACTTTTATAAAGTATGCCACAGAAAATTCAGTATTTAGGGTTAATATTATAATGATGTTTTTCACTCGTAACCTTTTTCATCTTATCTGTAATATTTTCCTTTTTTTTTTTTTTTTTACTACTCACCCCTCAAGTACTGTGTGGAATTTTTGTAATCTTATATTTTCTCATTTCCTTTCAAATATGCAGTAACCATTTAACCAACATCTTGACTCATAACTCATGTTGTAATGCTGAAATGTTCCTATTTTCTCAGTAAAAATGCATTTTATAAAGACATTGCTAATTTTGAAACCATATTGTATTAACATTACATCCATCTCCAAGCAATTCATGAATTCAGATTAAAATAAACTAGTACATCAAAGTCTGGCTATCTGTACTCTACACACATACAAAGAAAACTAAAATCAAAATAATTTGCATTAATAAAAATATTCCTCACAATTTTAAGAATTAAGGAAAAGTCACATTTACACATTTTCATTATATTATCAAAGAATAACAACTTTAATTTAAAAGAAAAAAATAAGTTTTGTTTACCAAGTATAAACTGGAAACAAACACTAAGACATGTTCGTGTACCTGATCAACAATTAATGAAGAAACTGTACATATAAAGTACAGACAAAAATAACTATCACTTAAAGTTTATGCTGGAGTTATTTCCATAAGGATGAGTTAAAAAAGCATTTATTTATACAGGGTGTTCGGAAAGTCACTGTGCACTTGTATATTTATTAACAGACATGTTTCAATATAGAATACAGGAGGTAAATATGAATGACAATTATAAACAATGTTAAAAGTGACCCCCATTGGCATTAATACAGGCCTGGATCCTTCTTATTTTGTTTCTAAACACCGCTATCAGTTGCTGGCTTGAAATAGACTAAATAAAACATGATTACAAAACTGCACAGTGACTTTCCAAACACCCTGTGTGTGTGTGTGTGTGTGTGTGTGTGTGTGTGTGTGTGAGACTTTACAATCATTATACACACACATTTGAAATTGTTTTTTTATCTACAGATGTTAAAAATTACTTGTGAAATAAATTTATATAAACAACTTTGACTATTATATGACTAAAATATAACCATAAAAATATAAGTGAATAGCTTACTGTATATGAAAAATTCACTCATAATGGTTAGTAGGCTTTAAGATCACTTAAATCTAAATAATTAATTTTAATTAGGTGGTTGTGTATGTTCTTAGTAACAGTAAAATTAATGTCTAATCACCAAAATCTCACTGAAATGAAAGAGTAATATGTTTGTCTTCATATCTTCAATCTGGTTTTATGTTTGTAACAAATTCATTTTTTGCATTATTTTCTTTTGATTTTGGAACAAAAATGTACAACAAACTAAATTTTTGTCAAATAAGGCACTTAAGTTAACAGCATTATGAAACTCACGTTGTCACACAACTTCCTAAACTCAGTCTTACGACTATACTTGAGACAGAATTTGAATGCTTGTTGGGCAATGTCATGGTAGAGACGTTCAACTCTCGAGTTGTTCCTCAGTAACTCCAGACACTGACGATAAGACTCCCACAAGAACTTCACCCATGGAGTGAGAACCACCCTGTCTTTCCTATCTTGAGTATCTTCACTACTGACAGCACTCAAAAGGAGGCTAAAAATCAAGCAAAAAAACTGAATCCTAGAAACATACAGTGAAAATTTTAAATACAAGTTTTAAGTTTTAGTATATCAGGTATAATTAACAGTATTACCTCTTTGAGATACCAGAGCCTCCATGTGTAAATCCATAAAACAAATTCAAATGTATAAACCTGTACAGATTCATCATACTCACCTTCATCGATGACCAGAATCTTATTAAATGAATAACTTTCAGAATTATTAAAACTTACATTTATATGTTAAGAAATAACTGATTACATTGTATCTTTTGTCTCAAACACCCAGATATAACTATGCACAATGCCAGGAACTCTTCATAGTTAACCTATAAATTTTCAAAAATGCAAAAACTAAACATATAACCAAGAAAATCAAACAAAAATAAGTTTCATTTTGAGGTGTTCAAAGTCAAAATGTATACTTCCTTAATGATACTTCACCTTTCAGGGGTTTGCATTTGATCCAAATCATCAATATCCAGAATGCTCTGCTGAGATTCCTGTCTTGCAGCTTCCGTTTTTTCTTCCGCCAACCTCAAGTACATACGAACAACATCTTCCAAGGATTTGATATTAACCTAATACACAATTAATAATTTTAAAGTTTAAAGAAAAGTAACTGATATTATTTTAGAACAATGTATTTTATACTTTAAGTTGTTCAAGTGCTATTGCATACAAATAGCCTTCCAAGATGATCATATTAACAATCATCGAAAACAACTTCAGCCCTTACAGTTACCAATGCCATCAATTTGAAATATTCCTGAGATAAAGATGCATTGAGACCATAGACCATAAAATAATATAAGTCACAGATAGAGATGAAGAAAGAACATCCAAATTTTGCAATTAATTTTAACAATTATTGTTAAGAGTTTCCTATGTATTTTAAATTCACAATAAGCAAGTCCACTCAATTTACTGATTAGTTCTTTACAATAACTGTTGTACTAAAAAAACTCAATACAATGAAATATTTGGACACAACTACTGATAGTATAAAAGTTAATAACTTGAAGGTTTACACACAAATCTATATAACAGTTACACAAAACATTTTCCAACCAGAGTAATCTCAATTTTAAAACTGCTGGAAAATGTTTTTCTAATGACTCAGATCAATAAATGTTGAAGCTAACTTGGTTCAAAATATATGATCTATGTTTGTGTGTAATAAAACTTGTTAATCATTCATGTTAGTGATAAAATATTTCAATACTTATATTTTTATGGGTGCTAAATTTATCAGAATAACTCACATTCTGACCTTTTGACTGATTTTACACACATCATTTGATGAAATAAGTATGTAAGTATTTTCAAACATGGAACAAGTTGACCACCTTTGCTAATATCTTAATATCTCAGAAAAGATTGAAGGTTCTTACCACACACACACGTTTGAACATCGCAAACATCTAATTTAAACCAACGTGTGACACACAAAAATCAATATTTAGATTTTGTTTAAATACTTTTAAGTAATTATCGTACAATACTAAAATTTCAATTATCTACAATTTGATACCAAACTCACTGACACACATTCATAAAATAGTAGTTCAATTAAACTTTGAATGCGAGTCTACAAATGCAATAACATAGCCTCTGATCTGTGAACCGTAGAAAGACACATCTTAGTAGGGTTAACAACTGACCTGCTGGCAGATGTTCCTATACTGAAAAAGTCCCTCCTTGGCAGTATGACTCTTCTTCAATTCCACACAGAGCTCCAAATACTTGGTCATGATGGGTTCGTGGATCTTGGTCCATGTGCGATGTTTACGGCTTTTGATGACATCATAGAGAGCATCCAAAGCCCGCTGCTTTTTTCCAACATCAATAAACTCTACATAAATAGAAAAAATAAACTTTAAATGAAAAACTTAAAAAAGAACAATGTCAAATGTGTTAATTTTATCCCAACAATACCTGAACAGTTTCCAAGCCATTTTAGTATTAAAATTTCAAAAGCAACTGGGCTTTTATAAGTGTATAAATGATGTATTTAAATTTAAAAACTGTACATGTGATCATACTACACTAGCACTTAAAGGTGTTCAAGATAAAGATACACACCATGCTTACACAAACCTGTATTATTAAAGATAAAAACTTCAATACATTACAAAAACATAATATATCCCACAGCATAAAGTTACATAAATCATAAATTAATAACAAAAATTATGCAAGAAAGGATTTATATAGGTTTCTACTTGTGGTGTTAAAAATTACATTCTCAACTGCAGTAACCAATGCTTTTATAATCTCCGTAACAGTAGTAGCATTTAAACATGGATTTCTATAGAAGGCAAAGTAAAATAGGTTTGAAGGTTTTACTTTTCTCTAGGGTTGTTGTGAAGAGAACTTTGATGGATTAAGTAGTCTATTGTTGTCCATATGTTATTTCTAATTTGATTCAGAATTGTGTTTTGTAAGTTACAAAAACAAACTTGTTCAGTGATTTTTAACCTTTCTGATATTACAACAGCTACACTTGGTCCACTTTCTAACTTTATTTACGAATAATGTCCTTTTTTGTTTTACACTTTTTAACAGAATAAAGAAGTGTAATTTGTAATGTCTCCACTAACTCATTTGCATGCACAACAAGTTATTTATATATTAGTTAAATAGTAATAGGTGTGTGGAAGAACAGCCTTACAATTTAAACAATACCATATCCAAACATAAGGCAGGAGCTGGACACCAATAACCACTCAAAAAAAAAGCTGAACAGAAAAGCAGTGTTCAGAAGTTTGTAGTGTGTTCATTATAAAGAAAAATTAGAAAGAACATTAGTTAATTTACATACAACTTTATTTTTCAATGTTGTACCAGTGGGGAAATATTACATGTATAAACCATGCATGGTAACCAATTAGCTAACAAGGTCTGAAACTATCATTTTCCAAGAAAATGAAGTACCACAGTTCCAACTTAATGCGTGATTTACACAGGACAAGTCAGCTGCTTTTATTAATAATTTCAACCATGAGTTACTTTTAACGTTCAACTAAACAAACCTCATCATGTTATGAAGTGAGCCAACTTGAACAATAATACCTAACTCCACTTAAAAGATTTTAGGCAACAAGGTATTAGAAGCTATAGTTTAAACTTGCATAATGATAAGCAAGCTTGGAAAATTTGGAATCAACATTAATAGCATAACTAAGACATGGATTAAAGTAGCAGCTTCAAATGTAAGTTTAGTTGTTAACACTGATGTTAAAAGTTACAGCTAATCAAGCTACAGTCGAAATGGAAGATTACGATTAACAGAAATTACCAAAACTTGATTAGATCCAGAAAAACCTGGTAACAAGAATTATCTTGGAATTCCATGTCACAAATTAAACAAGGTGGAGTGACTTATGTCAGGAATGAACTACTCCGTTAGAATTAATGACAAAAATTGTGGTCAAGAGACTAAATCTTTATGGGTTACAAGCAGCAGTCATAATGATGGAAAATTAACTGGTAGTTGTTACAGTCTACCTAATCAGACAGACAAGACCAACAAGAATCTGTTTACAAGGACATCAGGACAGTTACTTACATTAACACAATAATTATTGGAGATTATTATTTTTTTTAGGATTGTTTTTGGCCCAGATAGCAAAGAAAAGAAAACCTAGAAATGGTTCAGCACCTTCAATATCATTATGATAGCTGAGGACAAAAACATTTTAGCCTAATTAGCAATGTGACACCCATGTAAGATGAGGTTAGTAGGCTTAACCATCTGCCTTAACTTATTGTCAAATTTATTCAAAGAGCTGCTCCTAATCAACATATACAAACTATTATTTAAACTTACTGTCTTATAATCAAACAAAATATTTTGCATTAGGTATTACAAGTTCTTCATGAATCGCAAAAAATAAAAGCATAAATAAACAAAAATTAAGTAATAAATAGTAAGGCAATGTGCTGATATTAAGGATGTTTTATTTTTGAATTTTTTGATACACTCATTTGATTTGTTACTTTTTATGGTAACAATATTCATTTCTTACACTCAGTGTGCTCAAATTATTTCCAGAAGTAAAAATAATTTTTACAACCAACTAGAAAATGATTTTCTATTTATGATTGACAGACTGTTCATTTTATTGTTTTAAGGACTATATAATCGTGATAGCATCTTTTGATGCCATGTATACTTCCAAAACTTAATCCAATTATTTATGAAACAGAGTAAATATTTTAGTAATTCTTTATAGCATTTAGAATTCAAACATTTTAATGGTTTTATATGTTTACTTGTAGCCAATATCAGACCATAAGAATCAGTACACTGGTCTAGGTCTATATCTAGTAAAAGGGCAGGTGAAAACATTTTTGATAAATTGTGTTTATACTATATAAAGACCTAGAATGGCTTATAAAAATTTAAGCAAATTAGAAAGCAGTATGTACAAACTGCTGATTCCATCTATTAAAGCCTCCACAAAATTTTCAATAGCCAGCATCATACAATGGAGGCTTCTTAATTAACATAGCACCAGCCTGTAAGATGCATTAACTTCCTGTACATTTCCTATAAAGATATCAATCCCTTTAAGGTAATTTTTTCTGGTAACTATTGAAATCAGCCAAATTATTTACAAGTTAATAAAAGAAATCATAAGTTCATATATATATATATATATATATATATGACCCACATTCAGAGTACACATCCATTCCCACTGTCTAGAAATTACAACGTTTCATCTGCTACAAAATGATCCCAATAACATCTTCCATCCAAATTTCCTATCTTATAAACTTTTACATGGCTTTTGGAATCAATCAGCATTAGGCACATGTTAAATTCACAACACGCTTTCTTCAACACATGAAAATTACAAAAATGTCAGGAATAGTTACTGTTATTGTATGTTGAAAGAAGATATGAAAAAGATCTTAGTTCTCATGTAATTCTCTGGTTTTAACATTATTACAATTGCTCATGCAATATTTGCTTGAAATGCATGTAAATTAATTTTATGATGAATTTTTTTTCCATGTTAAGCATTCAGATAGCCCTGATAATTCACAAATAGATAGCTATCAAAACTGCACTTGTTACAATGTTTATAGATCCACTGATGTTACAACTACGTAAGAGATGGAAATGTGTATGTTTAAAATAAGAAAACATTTCAACCATAAAATATTGCATACACACACATAAATTCAACTGTATAAAATAAAAGTACCAAACGTGGTACGAGCCATTTATTGAGCTGCATTCAAAATCAGTTTCTAAATGCTAAAACATACAGCTGCAACTGTACCATTTTTTTTTACTACTATGTGATTCTATATATTTATAAATGTGAATCCAAAAATTACATGATGAAAATTTGACTTTTTTTAAAAATATTCAAGGGGACCAAACTATGAGCTGATACCATTCAAATCCTCCAACATATTTCGGTAGTGTAAGCATTAATGATGATATATACCTTGTTTTATTGTTCTTTGCAAGCTCCATTATGTATTCAAGCCTAAAACACACAAACTTTTAAAAAAATTTCAGCTTCTCTCATTCAATGCATGAGCCAAGCAAGGCACATTTCTTCAAAAATTTCCCCAGCAAGTAAAAATTAAAAAAATGTATCTTGCATTTTTCATAGTATAAACACAAGTAACATGTGATGGAGGGATGTTCTTTAAATGTAAATTGGACATGCTTCTTAAATATTTACATTAGATTATTCACTATTTCCTAATTTTTCATTTGGGTACATACTTTTCTAACCACCACCTTTATTTTTTATATTGTATAGAAACGTTGTTTAATGTGTTCTTTAACATATTATACTCCGTTTAAATGCTCGTTAATACTTTTAGTTTTATACTAGTTTCATCAATATTTATATACAGGTTCATAGTTAATTTATTTTTTTTAGTTTTAATTATTCATTTTTATTGTAAAGTGTTTGGTAACTCATCAAATTTCAGTCCGGACCTTGTACGAATTCATTTTCATAATATATATATATATATATATACAAGTTCGCTGTTAATTACAAATAAATTCATTTCTGTTGTTTTCAATGTTATAAATCCTTCACTTTGGTGCAAGTGCAGATGACGAAAATTGAAAATAAAACTAAAATGTAGTAACAGAGCTTACCATTTGCTCTTTTAAGAGCATTTTCAGGTCTTTGGAAATAAGTCGGCATTTTTCATTCAAATTATAAACCTATTTCCCAAATAAAACCACCTATAATAAATAACCGCAACTGGAACTTTGAAAATAAGTACATAAAATTTTACTACACTTTTTAGTTTGGTTACAAATGTGGTATTTCACAGACGTGGAACCCAACAATATGGCGCATGTCACGTGGTTAAATGCGCAAAAATATTTCTGTTGCATTTTGGGAAGTGTTAAAGGATTTCCAATAAATTCGAGTTGAACAAATATACTGTAATGGCTTTTCATATTAACACTCTATTTTTATATAAGGTTGTATATTATGCAATGTAAAATATTTAATAGAAATCTAAATAGTTATTTATTATTGGTAGTAAATACTGAATAATCTGACAGTTGAAAAGTTATATCTATTACGTTTTCTCCCTTTTTTTGAAATGATACACTAAAATAAGTAAATTAAAAATGTCATTTGTATTTATAATTTCCTGTAAAGTTAATTATATTTTTATTTTTGTATGAAAAATACTACTTTGATGAGAATTCATTTTAACTTAAAAATATGTTTATTTTGAATTAGTGAGGGATAGTATTTTCATAACGTAACAGCCGCTCATTCGGACTTACTTGCCGCGCCCTGTCATAAGTATACTGGATCGATAGAAAAGGTGATTATCTCTTATTTTGAGAGCAGTGTAGTGTATAAAGTGGCTTCAGGTGTTGGTTTGTATAACGCATTGAAAGTTGTCAAAGGTAGGCCTTCGAAAATGTTCGCATGTTTTAATTTTTGTTAAGCAACTCGTTTAATATAAACAGTAACGTTTGTGAAGTAACATTAAATTTGAAGGAATCTTACTGTAACATAATAAAACTAATTAAACGAATACCTTTGGTCCATCCACTTTGGGCTGTTTTATTCAGTAAATTAAAGGAAACAAAAATTCAAAAGCAGTTCTTATAATATAAATATTTTATGAAGGTTTCCCCTTATTTAATACATTTACCGCTTTGATGGCAACCTCTTCCAAAGACTAACTATCCTGTTTCTAGTGTTAGAAAAATAAACTTTATAAAAATCTATCAGCCGAAGTGAATATAACTCCTACTCTGTTATATTGATGTCTTCTGGCTTTATCATTCTCATCAATAGTAATTAAAGAAAAAGACTGCAAATTAACACCATCAATTCCCTGAACAATCTTGATTAAGTGATTCAGATCCCTTACTATTTTTCTTTATTCTCAAGAGAGAAAACAAGTTCAGAGACCTTAATGTATTCTTGTATGACTACCATCCCCAATAGCCCTCCTCTGAATTTTTTTTTCCAACAACTAAATATATTTTCTAATGTAAGGAACACGGTTTGGCCTAGCCAGTGATATTGCAACTTCTGTAGACTTGTATTCATTATTTCTTTAAATACAATCTAAAATTCTATTTATCATTCTACTAACAAGTGTGTATTTCTCAAATGACCAAGGAGACTGATGAACAAGAACACAGATGTTTTTCTTCAGTAATGCTGTTAAAATTATTTCCATTGAAATTATTATACTAGGAATTCAAATTATGATATCCTGCATGTGCTACCATGTGTGTTGTATTTGTTATAATTGAAAGCCATTTGCCATTAATTTGGTTAACTTGCAGGATTATCAAAACCATCTAAAGCAGCATCATCTTTCTCACAGCCAGCAACACCCAACAAATTAAATAATGTATCAACCATTTGTTGATCTGTCTCCTTAACCTGAAGATGATCTAGGAAGGTTAAAACATTGTTCTCTCCTTATCAATGAAAGTGTTAATACCCATACTGGCCGTTCTGAGATGCAAAGATATTTTTGTACTACATTCTAACTTAAAAATCACTCTCTGATCCTGGCATATAATTTATATGCTGTGTACTTGTCGACAACTACAGTCTCTGCCAAGGAAAATTTAATTTATTTTTGCTGATGTAGACCAACTGTAATCAGTGTTGATTTTCGAGAAAGAAAAATGTTACCAAAATTCTGTAGACACACAAAGAGAAGTTTCTACAGTGGTTGCAGAGCTGTCATAAAACCTTTTTGTTTTGCTTTGACTTAATTTAATGTAATGTTAGTTTTATATTAACACATAATCTTAAACATCCATTTGAAGATGGACATTCATCTTATGCTGCTTATTAAAACATAATTCATGTTGATTTTGGGCTTGTATTAATTGCATGTGTTGACAGTGAACACTGACACGTGGGCTTGTCTCTACACTGAAATCTCTGGGATTGCCTTTGAATTAGAGAGCTAATGTTTAAAAGCAGCCTTTGATAACAAATTAAACTAGTTCTTTATTGTCTTTTTTGCGTCTTAGCTGTAGTAATTTTAATTTCACAGAACGTTGATCACCTTACATGGTGACAGCAAACGGTCCCAGTCTTAACTCCTGCTGTAGTTATATCACTGACATTTGAAGATTCAAGGAGACCAGAATAAAATTGTGACATAAAGTTAGTTTTCAGTTGCTCAGAAAACCTTTAAACAAAAATAAAATATTACATATCTATATCTGAATAGAGTAATATTAGTATGAACATTACATGTGGCTTATGTTGGTGCTATTTAATGGTATCCTAAAAATATTTAGCATAATTTGATATATTTTCCAAATTTCTTGGTATGATGGACTATTTCACAAATTGCTTAAATTTAACATTTTTTGTACAATTATACTACATACTGTCATGTACTGTAAATGATCAAAGGAAGAAACTCTCGGCAGTCAGTTACGTCAAATAACGATTGTGTACAATATCCATTTTCGTCTTCATTTATTGTGTTCAAATTTACTTGGATAATCTTGAAACAATTTGGAGTAATGTATTAAAGGTTTTGTGTATTAAGTAACTTTGAGAATACTTGTAATTAACCTGTTTTTACTGAAACTCCTTTCACTGTTATGTAATAATTAAACATTTTAGGAATAGAATGATTAGCTGTTTTGTGGCATATCTACCACAATTTGATTCACAGACTAATGTTTTTATTAATCATATTCGATACATATTTGTTGTCAAGATAAATGATGAAGGTGAAAGTTGTTTGAATGTTTCTTTTCTGTTGCATTTGACTAATCGGTTATTCTTATGCTAAATGGGTAAAAAAATTGGTTTTCAATACCTGTTGCAACAGTGTGGAAAGTCTGTTGTATAGCTTTGTTTAAAAACACAAAACATCATTGTGGTAACATTTTGATTATTTCCATTATGTTTACTTGTGTTGTTGAAATTCTGTTGTCACATTTGTCTTCAAACTCTTCCTAAGCCTTTCATTTGGTTCTTTCAAATGTGATTGAATTAACTGGGAATGATTGTCAAGAAGATATTTTTCTCTGAAAATGCCAAATTTCATAGCTCTAGATCAGCCACGAGGAATAATGATGGGATTTCTCCAGTTTCCTCTTTCATTACATAGACTATACCTACAATCTATGTTCTTTCAATCATTACTGGCATATTTTGGACATAAGCAAAAACACCATTTGAATTTGTAATTGCATTTCATTTTCAAATCCCATCGTTTATTTGGGATGTTTGTTTTATTCTTTAAACATAACTTCATGATACCTATATAAGGTGAGGGGAATTTTAAATCATTCATTATATATTGCTTTTTTTATAATAAAAGGATAAAATGTCATTTGAATAATTAAGCCTAATAAACACAAATAATGTGTTCTTGTATATTTTCAATTTTTATATATCATTGGCATATTTTTTTGGGAAAAAAAAACTTTCATAAACCTCTCGCTCTGTATTGCAGGGACACATTAGCCAGTAATTATTAGAACCCTAATTTTGATTATTTTTGTGATTCATGATGGTAATCAATTGAACTTGATTTAATTAGAATGAAAAAATTAATTATAATGACAGTGTTTCAATTAGTTGATAGTTGGGATGATGAGAAATAGTAACAATGGGAAATGCTTTGCTTATTTTCACAAAATTAATCATTTTAATTGTAATTATATTTAACTAGTTTTTGTTTTTACAACTTACTAATTCAAGTAATCAACATGTATACAGGAATCAAGTTAATTGGCCAGTGTTCTAATGTTCACCAACATATAATATAGATACGTTATGTACTTGTATATGTCAAAATACTGTGTAGAAATTATTGGTGACAAGTATAACTTGTGAGATTCTATGTATGAAGGCAAAAAAAAAACTATTTTTTAATTTTTAGCTGTGGCATGTGGTGGCTCATAGAATGGCTCCAAGATTTTTCTTTCAAGTGCAAACTTTCTATCATTTCTTGACTGATTTTGAGATTTAACTGAAGTTGGTTGTCAAGAAGCCCAACCCTTTTGATTGATGTATTTGTCCATGTCCAAGGTCTTATTAATTTACTGTAATCCTGCTTGAAAGAATTTCAATTTGAGAGTAGGGTGGTTGAGATCCCGATTAGTAAATCAATTTGAGTTTGTATGTGTGCCCCATGCTTGGTATTGCTGGCACATACAAATATAGCTAATAAAAAGGTCTCTTAAATTAATTTACTCTGTTGCTGTAAATAATTTCAAGTGCTGTAGCTATTGAGGATACTCTATTGGTTTTCAAATAAAAACATTTATCTCCTAGCTCCATTTTTTTTTTTAAGATTTGAAATGTGATTACATCCATGGTCATTGAGGATTCCCTCATGATTTTACATCTTAGGCAAATTAAGCATCCACATACTGGTATAGTTTATGATTGTTTGAAGTTGTATTTTTAACATGCACATACTTTTTATTTAAGGTTTGAATTTTATGGGTAAAGGTTTATAACAGAAATGATATTATCACTTCAATTGTGAAGTAACTAATTTCTTCAGTTTACATAAGAATGGGCTTGCCATCATCTTTCGTTACAGCTGTTTGGATATCATGCTTGATCTATTTCAACGTCTTCATTGTTAGGGACCTCTGCTTTCTTGCTCTCAAACTTCATCTTTAGACTCATAACGTCCACTTGTTGGCTTTCCATGTTTTGGGAGTTTTGAACGTGGTGGCTGACCAGCTGTGTTCCAAAGACTACGTCATTCTAGCACACAAAGTATTCCTTCATTCTACAGCTAATTCTGTGGATTTGATCCCACTTTCAAAAATTAGTTATCTTGTTACATTTTTAATTATCCAGTACACCAAGTTTTCAACTTCTCAGTCACCAAAGCCCTGGCAGTATCCCCTTAAGGTCTGGATTGATCCATATTCTTTTTATGTACCTATCATCCTCTTTATCTTTCTTCCCAAAGATGCTGTCTTCAGTCCAAAGTATTCTTTACAAAACTTTTTATCCTTCCTTAGCCAGCTCATTTATAACTTCTACTTCTTCACCTTTTGATGATTTGGAGACTTCTATTTATTCTATCCTGGAAGTCCCTTTTTTGCATCAGTCACACTACAGTTTTCATGTTCGTCACATCCATTTTCAAGCTTGTCTTTTATCCATTCCTTTACAAGATGGGTAGTTTTCTCTAGTAGAGAAACTCTACATGTTGTTCACACTTCTTGGTAATCCACGAAATTGTCTGATTTATAAATACTGACCCAGTCACCATTTTCTTCCATGTTGACTCTTCTTGGCTATTCACTGAAGTGGCTGACGTTTAAACACGTGCACATTCACCAATTTTCTTGTTACAAGTTGTTTGCTGCTTCCTTATCTCATACTTATCTGGCTTTTCCGTGTTGGTCTATTTGTCTCTACATTCACCAGTTATGATGTACATCTAATGATCTTTAGTCTTTTTTCTTGATTCTTTGGACATTTTCTGAGGCTATCTAATCTGGTTTCTCTTCTGGAGTGGACACTGCACAGATAGCCCACTGTTTAGCTGTAATAAACAAATAGATTATGGACTTCAACTGCAGTTTATTTCTTGGAGCTCTTACACATCTTTCACTTCAATCTTTGGCCACTGGTTCCTCATACTAATTTTATCTTGTAAATTTCCCACGCTTTTACCACAGGTAAAAGTTTATTTTCTGACTGCTTTTTTTTCTTCAAGACTTGAACTGCTTGTGAAGGTATTTGGATGTTCACACATTTACACCCAGTTTATTATCTTTGTCCTTTTTAAACAGGTAACTGGTATTTTGCTTGTGTTTCTCTCTCCAAAGTTCACTGTGTTTTATTATGAGATTTCAACTTGGCTTATTGTCCTAGCCACACTACTTGTACATAGTCTGCTCATCCACTGAAATATAGAGGTTGGTAAAAGTAACTCTTACCTGTTACTCATACCACCTTAGCATCATGCTAAAGGTTCTTTTAACTGTACCTTTCTGCACTGCTATTTGTGCTTTTCGAGATGGATGCAGTCTTCTCTTTCTAATGAATAACATAGTTTATGGTTTTCCCCTTTCTGTTGCTATATTTTCAAAAATAGTTGTTTTTTTCTTTATTTACACACATACACTAATCCACCCATCTTTTTGATGTGGAATTCTAGCTATCTATTCTGTTAAAGTAAGTAATACTTCTATAATTAATTTTCCTTACATGAATATATATTTCACAAAAGATATCTTTCCACCCATCCTACCTATCCACTTCCAGTATGCATTTTTCCTGTCTTGTCAAGAAAGTGTTTGGCACAAACAAAGAGCTCCAGAGGAGTACTGTACATGGAGAATTTCATCCTCCCATTGGTGAAGAGGTATAGCTTTGATTCCCATTTCATCTTAGCCTGGCACTGTATATTAGATGTCTGGAATGGATGTTTTGTTTAAGGTCTTAGTGCATGCTTGAAAATGTTGGGAATGTTATGAAGTATTTAACTACTTGTTCTGTGGGGAGTTGTTTTTACAGACCTGCAAAATTAAGCTTTATAAAAGTTATTTTGGTTTTAGTAATGGAGTTTCCATAATTCAGCTACACAGATTTCAAAAATATTTTTCTATCACATAAGGATTTTTTTACAATTTGGAAGAAAATTCTTACTTAGATAAAATTAATTTGTTTACCACAATGAACTTTTTCGATTATTGTTTGTTGACACAAGTAAAACTAAAAAAAGTGGAAGAACAGTCATGTCAAACAAATGTATATCCTCACTTTTTATGTAAATCTACGTCTTTTGGTCTAAAAAACTGCACATTGTAGTCTTTTATGTATTATGTTATGATGTTTGTGAGAAATCTGTATGTGATGGAGAAAAACTGATATTAGTATACAGGAATTACTATAGTTCTTTTAAAAATTTTGAAACAATAAAAGGCCTATGTTGTGTTTTCATTTCAGGTGAGGAAAAGATTGACTTTCCAACATTAACAATGATAAACAAGAATCATTACTGGTTAATTTTTTGTTATTTACAACAGAAGAATGTACATTCATCTGTTTTATATCATGGATAGTTCAGTATATCATGCAGAACTATCCATGCATTTAAACTGTGTGTTCAAAAGTAGCATGAACCCTAATGTTGAACATGCAGAATGCTAGTTTGAAATGAGTTTTTGTTGATTCATTTGTCATCTGATTGATCAGTTTGTGGAATGACTGACATTGTTTTCTTTTATCAGGTGATTGGTATAGATCATTGTACTGGATGAATGGAGTCTGTTGTGCCAGGGTTCTTAAAATGATTTATGTTCATTATTTAATTTTATGGTTTGATATGTTTTCTAAAACAGTTAAAAGGTATATGAACTATTAATTATGTTACATTAGGTGAAATAAATTAATTTTATTAAATATCTTTCATTACTACTTTTATTCTCTTTATGTATTTGTAGAGTGAGTATGACTTGGATCGTGTAGAGTTGAAATTCTTGGAAATATGATATTACAAACTTTTAGGTATCACTAAAATAATCCATGTAATTACTGATAGCAATGTACCTGTACCACCTAGTGCTGTGGTATTAATTATTTTAATTATTCTGAAGATCAAACAGCATTTAAATTCAATTGAATTTTATAAACATGTTGTATGTGTTCATGTAAGTCTTAATGAACAGTAATTCAGATAAGAATATATTGCTGACTTTGGGATTGAAGATGTATTTTATTTATGGAGAAGATGAAACAAGTTTAGAAAACTGAAAGCATCGTTTATTACAAAAACACAAACTTGAGAGTGAGACAAGAAAAAGAAATAGGTAAGGTTAGGTATAATATCACTGAAAATCTGTCAGGAAGACATGATTATAAAAAATGTACAATGTGAAAGTTAAAATAGACCATTACAAGTAAAGTTGGTGGATACGAATACAAATATAGGAGAAATAATACATAATGTATTTTATTCATAGCCTAGGCCTATTAAATAAACTATCTTCATTTGGGGAAAACAGAGGTTTAAGTTTTTTATTTTAAAAATTTACTCAGAAAAAAAGATACATAAATAATACACGTTTTGTGGTTTTCTGTAACATCAAATGTTCACTCTGTAAAACTGTTACTTTCAAAAGACAACAATAATTATGGTAGATATCTGAAATATGGTTAAGTACTATATATTTAATATCAACTGTGTGTGTGTGTGTGTGTGTGTGTGTGTGTGTGTGTGTGTAAATGGAGTCCTTGGAAAATGTTTCACTGCTACCTTTTTAATGAAATAAAGTATAACTAAATTGTAAAATAAAATAATGGGATGATCTTATCTTTTATGATGTTTATTATTATTCATAAGATTAGGACTGTAACCATACAAAGTCAACAGTTCTATTCGTATATAAAGATAAACAAACAGTTGAATAACAAAACCAGTCAGCTCATTGAAGTTACTTAAATCTGTCAATTTGTATTAAAAAGGTGACATTAATCACATCCTGTTTAAAAAAAAATGAAAAACCACTTGATTTTAAATGTGAATATTTAACTTTTTAAGTAAAATGACAGCAAATAGGCTTATCACTAATTTAAGTTGCATTTAATTTGTGTAATGAAACTTTTGTAACTAAAAACATTAAGAGACTTAAGTTAAATTATTTGTGAGCTAGATACGTGTTAAGGTTATTGTGATAATGTGCTCAATGTATATTTTATATTTCTTTGTGTATTATTAGAGTACGAAAATTTCTGGCACACGATGTAAACATATGCGTGCACGCACACTAAAATGAAAAATTGGTACTGAGCTTAATCAAACTAAATAATTTAAGTTGGTGAGATGATAGGCTTATGTAAATAGTATTTTTTGTAATTTGATTAGGCTCTCATATTGTAGTTTATTAACGTTCTTAACTCGTGAGTTACAGGGCATCTGATTAAGTTGTTTTGAACTTGGAAATAATTGTGTAATAAGTATAGACTGTTCAAATTGCTTCAAAGAAATATTCTATAGTTCCTCATCATTCAACTCCAAGACCACCTAGTAAAAAGCTTATGCCTGAAATTATCATTGTAGGTGCTTGCATTTCTAAAATTGTGGTAGTGCGAGTTGTTAAGTGTTAGTAAGCATTTAGGAGTTTATAGAAGTATTGTACAACAAATGTCATGCCTGTTCTCTTGAACCTAGGACTACATTTTAGGGTGTATATTTATAATGTAAGAACACAAGAGTCAATCCCATTAGCTGTGACAAAATGATTAACACAAAGGATCATAACCAGAAAACAAAGTACATTTTAAGAGGTCCAGAAACCTAAATGTCTTTTATTTAGTTCAATATTCTCTTTTGTGATAACTTTCATGGCCGCTGTTTCCACTTACGAACAACAGAAATGACTTCTAAAAATACTACCTTGTTGTTTATCTTTCATTTTTTGTTGAGATTCAAAACCAACATTTCAAGCTAGTTTTTCAGCAAAGTCATAATTAAACTCTTCAGGTACTTTGGGGGAGAGTGGTAATCTATATTCTGTTATTGTTAAGTGCAGATTTAATGTGTCATTTATGTCCCACACTTTGAAAGGAGTTTTATTAATCTCTGCCGCTAGAGCTCTTTCGTCCATTCTCTGTTCAGGATGAAATTATCCATTTGAATTAAGGTGTCACGTGGATAAGAGAGGGACATCCTGGTGTGTAGATATATAGGAAGTGAAATTATAAATAATAATAATAAAAAAAGCCTTGAGATTAATTTTGTTTGTAAGGGTCCCTAACGAGATACGAATTAACAGAAAAACAGCACACTTCTGAACTGATAGAAACATGAGATGGTTACTTCGCGATTCCAAAGCTTTTAGTATTCGCTTTACAAACCACTACAAGAACATATCAGTAAGGAGTCTGTACGTATATCATTTCACTATATTAAAGCTGTGTAATGTTATTTACCCTTCGAGAATACTGCTGTTGGGTGGGTGTAGGCGTGTTTGTTTTCACGTGCTTATCTTTAACTCGTAGACCGATATACACTAAAATTTTACACTAGATGGTCCGGATCACTTGAAGCTTTTTCATCAATAATGGGGGAGGTATGGCATTTTTGCGAATTTTAGCTCATGACTCCGTAAAATGTGATCGGAGTTGTACGATATTTCATGAGCACATTGAGGTTGAGGCTCGTCATCACACTATAGAACATGACCCGGATCGTTAATCATTCTAGATCTGAGAACAAGTTTGAGTTTTCCCAGGTGAATTTTAACGTTATCCAATATAAACACATGTAATGTCGAAAAGAAGCGGCCAGGTTAGGGTATGCAATCTCTGGTCTCCTTTGTCATAATTGCAATAGTGAAATAATACACGATAAATAACTAGCCTTTGATAAACGTGTATTTCAGAACAAAGTGTAAAAGTCTATTCAAAATTTAAGAACGTATTTACGAAATACCTTCAACATAACATTCTTTGTAAAAGGGAGGCGGAATTATGAAAATGGTATATCAGGCTTAACATCTGTATATTCGGGAACATTGTAGTGCATCGTTATGCCTATATTAGTGTTTAAGCTTCAAGTGTGATTTAAGACTGTTCTTGCTACAAAGATGATTCATTGTGTGTATGTATGTCAGCCAGAGTCGGTTGAGTATGTCATTGTCATGTTTCGTATGGCGACTGGAAATTGCCCGACCGTATAGATTAACTACTTCATTTTTTTACTCACTTCTTGAGATAATAAACCCAGCAGTAGGACACATATCCACTTTGTATATGCCTTTAGTTTTGTATTGTACTACACAAGTACTTAATTATTTAAATTAGTCAATTATTACTGTCCACAAAGAGTATACAATTAGTATCTATTGAGGACATTGGGGATTTAATGACGAAAGAAGGGGGGAACGTTATTATGTAATACCGTTTGTTATACAGCGTTTTTTCAGAGTTCGCTCAGTTATTTGTAGTAATGTGCTTTCAAGCGGCGTTAAACACACAGTATTTCTAATATAAAATATATCATTACTTTTTGTTTTGCATGCATATGTATAGTACGTGAAGAATGATATACCATTTTTTCTCTGAACTAGTATTATAGCTGATAATATTTATTTGAATATTTCTCGATTAATTACCTACACTACATAGAATTTTTTTGGAACTAGTCCTCTATTAGCTCAGCGGTAAGTTATAAACCGAGTATTGCTATATAGCACAGGCCCAGCACGTTATGTAGTTTTGCACTTAACAACAAACAAAGCAGAAAAAATATCGCATTTTAAACATCACTTGATTAAAAATAAACAAGTTAAGTTTTATCCAACGATGAACGAAAGGATAGTTTTTGAGAATTGATTTTGCATATTGTTAGTCTTAATGACATATAGGGGGGGATATGTTTTAATATATATAGTAAAAATCTACTTCGTGTCTTTTATTGTTTATCTAGAACGATTGAAAATGAGAATATCAATTTAAATGTTAATCAATAAACTCTAACACTAACGTTTATGCTTCAAATACATTTTTGTTCACCCAAGAGTAAACATATGGATTTACGGTCGCGGCAAGACTGTCCAGCTGGTCAAACATCACTTTCCAATCGTTATAAATAGCAACAGTATATTAAACTAGATATGCACGTTACCGGGTTTATTTTTCTTTTGATCTAGTGTGCTCTGATCAGCAGTTACCATTAGTTGAAATTAGTAGTTTACTGTATTTTGCCTTTCAAACATAATACATTATGGGCTATCTGTGCTATGCCCACCCACCACGGATATGTAAGCCCGATTTTTAATGTTATAAGCATTCACAGTGAGCGTTGAGCCATGGGATGGGGAGTAATGTATGGACGAAATTTGCAGCAAATATCATATTTTGAGGGGGTGTGGGGAGTAGAACACGAAACTTGTTACTGTAAATTATTTTCGTCATTATGATGTCACTTTTTTTAAGTACAGCAAAGGTAATTGTATGCTTAACGTGTGAGTGAGTATTGGTACACGAGAGGAGATGACCATGTATGGCTTCCAGAAGTGCATATGCGCCTCAGCTAAAGGGGCATTGACCGCTTGATTCTGGTTTTATATGTGTACTTGTAGACACGTATTTGCCAATGTCTCGCAGAATAGCTTTGTCCGTGTTCGTCTAAAGTGGGCGTTCTCGGAACAGAGAAATCGATGGTTACTTACCAGTCCTGCTGGTATTACTTTTGGGGACATTCAATCTAAGAATGTAACTTGGCACGCGATGAATTGCAGACTTTACATAACCGAATACACTTATCGTCTGTTTTCACCGTATTTGAGTATTTTTAGACAGCTCTCTAGGGTTGCCTCTCATGTTTGACCTGACTTCTGGAAGGTTTATTTGTTCTTGTTTTTCTGTTCTTACATTCATCCGTTTTCTTTTGAATGTCCATGTAATTGGACAGTACTTTTCAATCCAATATTTGACAAAGCGATGGAAAATAAGATGAAAAAATGCGAATGTTTTTTGTCAAAATTTCCGACGAAAACCAATTTTTTGTTGTTGGTGTTGTAGTCACTCAATTCCATGAGTCCTCTAGTGGGTTAGCGATAAATTTACGTACTCGCCACTAGGTGGACGAAGCAAATACAGTTCGTTATATAGTTTTGCATAACAAATAACAATTCGAAGTTTTTGCTCAAACATGGGTTATTTAATTTTCAAAATTGAACTAAAATGCAATAGTGGTTTGTTATAGGTTCTTTATGTTGAAGTCACTGGTTAATGGGCAAAAGAATGTACATTAATAAACTTTGTAGTCTTAATCCAAAGCTTAAACTTTACTCGTCTTAATTTGAACTGATGGGTCATCATCAGTGAGGGCAAGAAGTGACTGTGTTTATTTTCCTGAAAGGGGCGGACGGTTGCCTGGAAGGATCTGTATCGACCATTCACACTATTATACAGTAATGTGTTGTGTGTGTGTGTGTGTCAGTTAGTCAGTAGGCACTAAAATGACGTCACGTTAAGACGTTTAACTTTCCAACTTGTACTTTCGTGACGGCATTAAAATTGTTTGTTATTCCCAATTTTCCTTTTACTTTCGGGGATCCTGTGGAAAGACAAAATTCAATGTTTTGTGTGCCGATCGTGTATAGCTTGCTTCCATTACTCTAACCCAGTGATTGTCAAACTTTTCGTTCAAGGACCACTTCGGCAGTGCCAAAGATCACGGTGAACTATATCGGAATTATTTATTTATAACATCATGAAGATTGTCGATTTTTATTTCTGTGGGATGTCATGTAATATTTGTAATGTGTATATATTGAAAAATAAGTACGGAAAATAATGCATAACGTATAAATGACTTACTGTACTCCACTGTAGGGTTCAGTATTCTTCCTCATGATTCACAGAAGCCCCAGTGACCAATCAAGTTCCTCCATTGTTTCTCACTTCTACAGCTACCTCAAGATATGTGTACTACGTTTTATCTTGTTCGCCTGTGAGAGAAGGCATGAACACATTTTCAAACGTTATTGCCTCTGGGATCCAGAGGCAGAAACGCAATATCTGATGGCTGATTTAGGTTTAGTGACCTACTTTGAAAACATATTCTTGGATTCCCACTATGTTCTGATGGTTTTTCGGGTGCATTTTGTAAAAATCTTTTTGTAGGTACTACTCTATATAGATAAGGTACTCATCTTTGCAAACTAGAAGAATTCGCTTTCTATGTTTGGTTCTGCTAACCTTAAACTGTAGGGGGAATTTGCAGACAAACAAATTAATATGCTATGCGAGTTGGTAAAGGACTACGTATTTATAAATATTACTGAGACCAACATAAATACGTTGATCAAACTTCATGAGGTATTATTGGGATTACAGCCGAATAACCCCTACTGATAATAGGGAGGGTACTCGAATAATGATGGAGCACGTTAACGACTTTATTATATAGAATTAGCATTGTTGATTTATGAATTTTCGTTATCACCTGTTTAGCTTAGCTTACCTAGATCAGAAGTTATTTCTCAAGAAGTTAATGAAACAAACGACAGTGTATAACGAAAGACTAAGAAATGCAGATTTGAAGAGATATTGATTTTGCAATATGTTGGCGTTTATTTTTCCAACAAATTTTTGTTTTGGATGACTTGTATGATATGAATATACATGATTATTTAATAAACTGATTTGAAATTATTATTAAAATAACAAACGCCATCTTAATTTTTAGGGGAGACGCGATGAGGATATTTTTTTATTTAATGCTTTATATGAATGAAAAACAAAAATTGTTTACCTGCGAAATATTAAAAATGAGCACAGATTATTAAAATTAAATGTCGTTTAAATAATACTAAAAGGAAGTGATAACGTCTCGATAACTATAGTTGTTGACTTCGTTTTTGCGTGACGAACGACGCTGTGATGTGCTTGAGCTAATCACGAGGTCGCTCGGTTTCTTCCGTCACTAAGAGATACGTTTCCTGTTTAGATTAACTTCCATTTTCCTGCTGTCTGGCGTGAAGCCTGAAAGAGGTCATCTTAGTGCGGTCATAAGAAACTTGTTACATATACATTACTTACAAGAATGGTATAATTACGTTATATTTATAACTTAGTATTAAGTAGAACTTTCTGTAGTGTGCTTGACAAATTAAATATTCTACTTTGCTTTCACTCAGTCTTAAAAGTTCTGTATAGAGTTTACAAAAGAAAAGCCTGGACTCGATTGTTAACACCTGATAGCATGTATTATACTTGATACCAAAAGTGTTACAGATAACCATTGTTTAATAATTGTTTGGTATTTTGCAGTTACTTTATATTTAGGCCTCTGATTAAAAGGGAAAAGGTTAAAAATTCATATGCTGGTGTGTTTTGTGTGTATTCTTTATAGGTTTACTCGTCTACGTAACAGTACTCTTTGCACAAGTGTCGCCATCAGTGAATCGACGCTAACCATAAACAATAATCACTGCACTCAAATTTTTTTATGCATGATTAAGGCAAATTAATCTGGTACCTTCGTCAGTACTATCAGGAGTGGGGCATGTATATACCCTACTTGATTTTTATTACCCATAACGATATCTACCAACCTGTTCTCAAACTGAAATTCTTTAAAGCAGATTTACAGTTAATTTAGCTGTGAGACCGTTGACATGGTCAAATACACAAGTCGAGTGGGTTTCACCTCCTGAGTTCAAAAGCGTAATCATATCTCAAATCGGTCAAAAGATGACGCAGCTACAAGCTAAATGTTTTTAGTTGAGAAATCATTACAACATGATATTCGTGATTACGTAACTTTTCGGATTAATTCGGTTCGTCATGTTTACATTGTAATGTAATGATGTCGCAGACAAAATATTATGTAACGGTTGCATTTGTTTTTCGGAACTTTTCTTGCAAATGTTTCTATTAAACAATACAAATTTCATCATATGGAAAGTCCTTTGTCTATATTGCATGTGGATGTTTCTATTTGGAATCGCTTTGTTTTTTGTTTAGTTAAACTCTTTAATCTAACAAATGTTACAGGATGGCATGATGTTGCCATTACGTGACGATTGGCTTCTATTTCAATTTTAGTATTTTTATTTGCAAAATATTTCACACAAACAACACTTAATCCGCATGTAACTTCTTAAAAATAAGCATTACTCTAAATATAGGTTATATAGATAATTACGCATATCCAGTTCATTCAAACCACTTTGTAAACACGCATTTAGAAGTTTCTGTATATTCAGCTAAGTTTGTCTCCTTTACAACTTTGCAATAATTGAACTTCGATTTGTTTATAGGTTGGTATAAACATCTTTTAGCTACTTTTTGCTTTAAAAATAAACATTATTCTAAATACAGTCTGTATGAGCTTTTTCGATGGATTTAGGTCTAAAATACGCATTCACAGTTCGTTAAAAATTCTGTTTATCAACTTGTGAACGCCCATTCAGACGCTTCTGCTTAGTCAGCTAAGTTTGCCTTCGTCATAACTTTATACTTATTTTATTATGCAATAAATGAACTTCGGTTCGTTTCATAGACTGCTACAAACACCTTTTTAGCCACTTTTTCCTTTACTACGGGTTTTATTCTTCGATTTTCTGAGTTTGTTTCAACTCCTAAGTCAACGTCATACGCTGAACGCTCATAACTGTTTCATATTCTGTACATTATTATAAATACCATTACTTTATTGTTTACGTTTAGTTATATTCAATAAAATTACGTCTACGCGACATTTTTCTAATTATTTTCAAGTCGACCAGGATTTATGCCTGCAAGATAGTAGTGCGAGCGTAGAAATGATAGATTAAGTAAAAATTCATATGACATGAGAACCACCGCAAATGATTTTATGGTGTGGAGCTGGTAGACGTGAGGTACCCCAATAACCTGTCTGTGCCACGCTGTGTAACTTCTAACCGGGTTGGTTAATTGTAGAGAACAATGTGTCGCAATGCTTCTTCTTATTTGTATTTTGGAGGAAAGTTAGTTATTCAGTTTTTCGTTTCCTGATATTTAATGTTGATATCACAATCGATCTCTTAGTATTTGTAGCTCAACAGTCAATCTGAAAAGGGGAAAAATCTTGAAGAACAAAAGTGTTTATTTTTGTGAGGGAATTACGCAACACAAAACACGACTTTCGCCATCAACTGTTTAAAAAGATATTTCGAGAATAGAAACAGAAAACAAATTGCATAAAGAGTTATATATTATATGTTGAAATTATGTTCACGCATTTTACTATACCATGGTTCAAAAATTTATTTGGATTGAATGTCCCCTTTTGACACTTCTTGCAGAAATGACAAATGTTAAACTGTCACTTCGGTAACGGCCTTTTCTTGCGGGCCCGGCATGGCTAGGTGGGTTAAGGCGTGCGACTCGTAATTTGAGGGTCGCGGGTTTGCATCCCCATCGCGCCAAACATGCTCGCCCTTTCAGCCGTGGGGGCGTTATAATGTGACGATCAATCCAAATATTCGTTGGTAAAAGAGTAGCCCAAGAGTTGGCGGTGAGTGGTGATGACTAGCTGCCTTCCCTGTAGTCTTACACTGCAAAATTAGGGACAGCTAGCGCAGATAGCCCTCGAGTAGCTTTACGCGAAATTCAAAAACAAAAAAAAACAAACAAACATTTCTTCCTTGTCATTTTGTACAGCGCAACTGGTGGCATCCAATGGGTAAAAATATTTACGGTTACTTAGCGAATTTGAGTGCTCTATTGTGCTGGATGTATTTATTATACCGAAACTGAAACGTATTTGTCAACAATACAGTACAGGTAGTTTCTCTCGCTTGAAAACAACCCATGGAATGACAAAAGGCAGTTGTAAATAGTCCCACTTGACAATCATACTACATACATGCTCCGATTCGGTGGATTTGGTTGACCAAGTATGCATATAAATAAAACAAAATTTAATTAACGTTGTAATTCAATAAAATTGTTTGACGTGGCCATGGTTATTATTATGGTTTTAAAATACAATCATCGATTTTCACTATATCATTACAAATAAGAATAAATCCTGCTTTCGGTTTTGAAAGTATAAAATGTTTAACTTTTGGCATTGTACGCTGTACTGAGTATTACGAACATAAGACGAATATATATTCTTAACATTTAAAGGCTGTTTACAAATCTTTGGGGCTTAGAGTAAAGTGCACTCACCATTTCGTAGTTAATTCACGAGGGTTACGTAATAGTGTCTTAAGTCGAAACATCTCGCATTCAAAGTTAAGACCATCAAAGGACGGATGAGACTTTTTCAGCAGCCTTTTTTTTAATTATTATTTGGGGGTAGGGGTAATCTGTTTCGGGTATTTCTGTACGACCACTGTTTGGGTGTACTTATTTCACGGTCTTTTTGTGTGTGTGTGTAATATTGCTAAATGTTGTAGATATTCTATGGTATCTTAATATGGAACATGTATGATGATTTAGAAACTGACGGCATGTGCTTGCGATTCCACTCTTCTCTTAGCAGATCTAAACTTTCTGATGTGTTTTGTGAAAGTAATTTAACCCCTGATATTTGAAAGAATCTGAATTGTTTTGTTTCATCTCTAAATTCAGTTCATGCGCTAAGAATTTAGTTTTGATACTTGTGGTGGGTATAGCACGGGTAGCTACAGTATGCAGTTAACAACACTTTTGCATTATACCTGTGGTCTAACTATTAATATTCGAATCATTTTCCCTTAGCTTTCCAACGAATAATTACCAAATGTAAATAAATAAACTTTATATATTGAAGCCATAACACAAAGTGCAGTAATGCGCGTCGTTCTCTTATTTTTGTTATTACGTTTAAAGGTGTAAAAGAAAAATATACATTTAATTATAAGTGTATGGTAATAAGTAAATAAAACAGTATTGTTAATTAAACTTGATTTATATTAACATCCAATCGGAATAAGTTATCCATTTGGAGCAAACAAAATCAACTTGGTAATGAGTACAGATAATTAAATGTAGTTTACTAACGTTTTAAACTGTAATAATGACATTTTCTTCAGTTAGGCACCCTCGTCGTTGGCTATATTTTCAGGCATAAACCAAATATACGTGGTTCAAGCAATCTTAAGATTTATGGTAGTTCTAAATACATATTAAGTTAATAATGGAAAATGATCCTTATGATAAAGTAATAACACAAAATAAAATTAGATGTATTCAATGCTAATCAGTATGGTTAATGCCAGTATTAGTAAAGAAATGACAGAATATACCATAGTTATGGAACAGAAACACCAAGGGCCCGGCATGGCCAGGTGGGTTGAGGCGTTCGACTAGTAATCTGAGGGTCATGGGTTCGAATTCCCACCACCCCAAACATGCTCGCCCTTTCAGCCGTGGGGACGTTATAATGTGACGGTCAATCCCATTATTCGTTGGTTAAAGAGTAGCACAAGAGTTGGCGGTGGGTGGTGATGACTAGCTGCCTTCATTCTAGTCATAATTGCTAAATTAGGGATGGCTAGCGCAGGTAACCCTCGCGTAGCTTTGCGCGAAATTCAAAAACAAATAGAAACATCAACCGTTATTTTCGAATACTGTCGTACATTTAATGCTCATTGAACTACGTAACATCGGTGAAACTATTCATAAACTTGACTTTTCATGGTGTAGAATAAGATTGGCATTGCTATGGAGTGTCTCCAATGGTTCAGTTCCATGGTGACTCCAGAACTGATTTTAAAGAAAAAAAATCCAGTGCTCCAGAGTAAAAGAAATGTGTGGTTAATTAGGATAGTGTTATTTCTTATGCTGTAATTAGTCTTGTTTTCGGAGAGGGAGTGGGGGTTGTGTTCGTTTGTTTGTTTCTCGAAAAGTAATACAATGATGCACACTAAAGTAATTTTACACAAGATGGGAAAGTCTGTAGATAGAGCATTGCTCCCTAAATTTGGAACGGATCTGAATTTTGAATCGCTGGTTGTTTTTTGTTTTTTTCAATCATTGGGAGATGCTGAGTTTTCACGGTTTTGGGTTAATAACTATTAAGGTTGATGATTCTCGTCACGTTTCAAAAAAAAAAAAAAAACTCGATCGTGATCATTCTGGATCTGAGAAGGATTTGAGTTTTTGAAAGCGAAATTTGACGTTGTCAAATATAAGTGCTTGAAGTCACAAAAGGGGCGGGAGGGAGGGTATGTAGTCCCTCTGATTTGCTCGTTTAGGATCGAATCAGTCTGTAGGTTTAAATGGGTTTAAAAAAGTGGTGTGAAATGTGAAATTGGTTTTAACTTAATGTATTTATTTTTTTAAAAAACTTTTCAGTTTTTCAATAAAATCGACTTAACATGAATATATTGTTTTTTATTAATAGAATAAGCCAGATAGAAAACAATGAGAACGTAAGTAATTAACTGTTACAATCAATTTTAGGATAAGTACACAAAAAGCATATTTACAAAGCACAAATTAATAGAACTTTGTTTACACTAATTAGTGTTACCTATTACTTCTGTATTAGTAGCTTCAATACACTGAATCGTGAATGATTTTGTAGTTGTGGTTGTTATTCCAAAATTGAACCCTTGGGTTAAAAACAATTGATTTCAACAAGTTTAAGTATTTATCTCCCAATAAGTTGGAAATACTGTAGCATATTACTCATATTTTAAAGATAATTTGTATTTTTAAAGGAATTTAGAGCTGAAAATAATTAAAGGATTCTCGTTAAACTGTACGTTTTCCAACTCTAAGAGTGGGTGCAGAAATCCTGAAAATAGAACTAGACATAATGCCACAGGTAATAAAATATAGCTTAACTTAGTTCCATATTACTTTTATATGTCCTCCGCTAGTACAGCGGTATGTCTCCGGATTTACAACGCTAAAATCAGGGGTTCGATTCCCCTTGGTGGGCTGAGCAGATAGCCCGATGTGGCTTTGCTATAAGAAAAATACACAAACACATACTTTTTATATGGTTTGATTTTTTTTAGAACAAATTTGTAATGTGGAGATTATTTGGTTTATCTTGGTATTTAGTACTGTGCTTGTTGCCAGAGAAAAGTCTATTTATTAGAGTATAAGCAGGCTGTAAGTAATACTAGTTATTTGTCCAAAAATGATCTGTATTTAAGGTTGACATGTGAGAACTATTATTTAAGGAAGGCCTGTACCATATTTTTATTTTTATTAACCAATCAATACAAACAGTTGTTTGGATAGGTGAAACTGCATTTATTTATTTATGCTTAAAATAATATATAAACAGTAAAAATAAATTATTTCTGAAATTATGTTTAGGAAATTTGGTGGTTGATATGCGTACCTTTTATATTTGTTTATTTTATTAAGTTATGTTAACTAAATCGCAAAGTTTACAATGAGGGAACGACTACATAACTTCTGATCCGGAATTCTCGTGAACATGACTTCTGGTACGACGTACGACTAACCCTACTAGAGGCTACTAACCATACTACGAGTTGCGTTCTAAACGCATGTTTTACAGATTCGCTTCCTGCTTTGTCTCTTCCATAGCGCCACCTATTTTCCTTTAATTTTCTTGCAATTGTTTCTCGCGATACATGAAACGCTGTTGTAATTAAATGTTGCTCTTGCTATCAGTCTATTGCTGTTTCCACAATGTCACACTTTGCCGTAGATACAAGGGTCATATTTGTAATTTTAAAGTCATCTATATATTTGCGAAATGCGTGTTTTAATATTAACCATTCACTCTATCGTACTTCACGTAGCGCTTGTATTAGCGTCGTATGACTGCTAGTAGAAAATAACTCATTTCGACTCGTATAGTTACGTAAGTATCACTTTTCAACAGCACTTTGACCTGCGTGGTTTAGTGTTGTTACTCATTTCTTGGGGTTATTCTAGTGAGAGCGTGGGTTCAAGTTGTGTGTTTCTAACGTACCTTACGGCCGGTTGGTTGATTTTATTCCACATTAGAAGACTTGAAATACCAGTTTCACGGGATATGTTGAAAGACCAGGTTGTTAATCAAAAAATGAACATTTTTAGTTCTCTTGCTTGTCCTGGTTCTTTAGCTTTTTGTAAGTGTGGTATAGAAAGTTAATATCTTCTGATTTACTAGACGTAATCTAACCTTACTCGCATTTTTTTATGTTTTTTACAAAAACAACAGTTTTTGTAATAAAAAATATACGAACTTCTTCAGGGTGTTGTCAGTCGTTCGGGTTTTAAGTGTATTTATTTCCAGGCAACGTGGCAGGTCGAATCAACGTTTCTATGTTTACGGAACCTACAAAATTAACATACATGCTCTTTGTATGACTATGTTGTAACTTTTGAATTTTCTTGTACTTACATTTATATCGTGGCTTGTCAGATCAGTGATTTAAAGTTTTTAAACATGTAACAAAATTAACAGCGGAGATTTTGATTGTGTTAATTTTTATATGAAGTGATACGTCTTCCATTAAAAACTTTGTTTATAAAATATGTGAAGTTCGAGGCTGGCAGTGATGACAAAGATGAACAGTTAGGGTTCTTTGAAATCAACTTCCTGATGTTTGTTTATTTGCAACTTTTATAAATTGGCTTGTCAAATTTATTCTTGGTTTGTTGTTGATTTTATTTCATTGTTGGTCTAGAGGGCGCATGCCGTTAAGATTCTAGTGAATTTTATAAATATTATCTAAACAAGGATACATTGTTTGTGAATATTGGTAATCAGTGCGGTATTTAATTAGTTCGTGAAGTATTTATTGAGATGTCGCTGATAATTATAATTCAGTAAAGTATTCCATGTGTGAATGATCGAATAAAGTAAAGTTAATGCGTATGTAATTTCGTTATTACTTTATTAGGCCAACGATAGTTTAAAAGTGAAACACGTGTAACAAACGTTATGTAAGAAAAATAGTTCATTGTTACGTGGACTGTACATCGTATTATGTTCTATAAGAGAACCCGTTCAAGGAACATTTTACGGCACTGATAAACTTCGTACATTATTTTGCGCCATGTTTTAAAATTGCTTAAGCCTAAATCGTAGTGCTATGAAAACGTTATAAACTATTTTAAGACTACGTAAACAAACCAATAAAATCTTGTTTTAATGAAGTTGTAGTAGTAAATAATACAACATACATTCATCTCGATATTAAAACTAATTACAAACATTGACAGGAAACAACCCTTTAGGGCACAGGAATCTAACGGATATAGTACGAGTCTGTAACCTTGAAAACCTGAAATAGTAGAGGAAGAACTTCATACAAGACAGAAAAAAGGCAAAACAAAAACGTTTATTTTGGAGAGCCAATTCATAGAAATAACTACCCAATTCAACACGATTACATGCAAATTGTATTTCGTAATGAAGTCAGTAGCGGTATTACCTCTTTCATTCAACTTGCACATTTTAAATAGACTGTAGAAAAAGAGAATCACGAACAATATCGTGGATAGTTAACGTTTGTTGGGGCTTTTAGTGTTATTTAATATACTTTTTATTTCATAGACGTTGAAGATGTAAATTGAGCATTTTTCTTTATCTTTTGATGCAAGTATTCTGTAGTTTATGTGGAATAGCTTTAAAAAGGGAAAAAAATTGTAGCATATTTCAAAATGTTTTTCTGAGAAACTACATTAAGATAAACATGTACCCAAATTTAAAGTAAATTTAGAAACACGTACAAAATGTATGATGCTACTGCCATATAGAGATATCGGTAATTCCAAAACGTTAACACTATTTACGAGTAACTAATATCCAACATTGTTTTTGTTTTCAGTACAAATTTTGCACACATTTTTTGTGGGGGGAAATCAGAGGCACACATCCTTCTAAATAACTTGTTAAAGTAAGGATTGCACTTTGGAGTTAATTATTGAAATTCAGTATTTATTGAAAATAATTTTGTAAGTGTTCGTAATTCATTTTATGTAAGAATAAAAAAAATTATGAATTGATTTAACCAGTCTTAATTCGTGTACTGTATTATTTTATGGAATTTCTTCAGGTCAAACTATTAATTTTTTGTTGGTTATGCATAAACTTTTTTATAGCTCCTTTGTATCTCATAAATGGCTTCAGATACAAAACGTAACTTACAATAACAGCGTTATAAATTCACTCTATTGGTTCAATATCAAATTTTGAACAATTTAAGCTTTGTGTTTCAAATTAAAAGCATTTAATTAAATGGTTAAGCTCGTGAAAAGCAAAGGTAACGAATTTTTTGTTTTCTTTCACAAAGTAAAACTATATCTTATTAAAGTAATTAATTTGTGATATAAGGTTTTTGATCGTTTTATATTGTACACTTCTATTTCAAGGCCTTGTATTCTTTATGTACGCGATTTCAAAACAAAGCAAGATTCCTTTTGAAACGGACACCATTATAATTCTTGCTTTCTTTAAAAGTGTAAAACTACGTTAATTCAGTGTTTCAACAGCTGTTAGCTAAAATAAGTTTTTGTTGCTTGTTATTATTCATTCTTGTTCGACAATGTTACTGCTAGTTTTCATCTGAAAACTGCTAATTAATGTAAATAGATTTAAGTCTTTATTATAGAAGTTTTGTATTGGTTGCACTTGTTGTAGGATGTATAAATTGAAGTTTTTAACCCAAAATGGTTCAATGAGGGTCGATACGTAATGTTTGTCCTATCCAGAACCAGTTGGAACAGCGAGTAGGCTAACCAATCAATTTAGGCCTCGCGGCGTGTTTATATCCTACCCTCCTGCTACTTGTACTAGGGTGTGGTAGCATACTGTACCATTCGATTCAGTCACATTGTGCACTTTGTGAGTATTTGTTATGGTAACGTTTTATGTTACAACAAGTAGTTATATTTGTATCATGTAAGTGAGCGTGTTATGCTGTATAAACTACAAATATGCATTTTTGTACAAATAACTAATATTAAAAGCAAACTCCATTAACAATAATGGATATAGGCCTGCCTGGTATAATAAGTATACTCATTGTTTAGAAAATAAGTGAATACCAGACAGATAATATTCTGTGGCCTCCTGTTTCACAGTTTATTTTGATACACAATTTTTAAGTCTGTGCATGTAATTAATTCTGATTAAATAGAGAAAAAAAATTTTAAAGCTTATTGTAGAGGTGATTGAAATATAAAAAAGTGCAGTCCTACCTTTCCATAGAAAAGTTTACAAAGCAGTTATCACATTGTCACCTCAAACATTGGCAGTATCATGATTTTGTTTCAGATGGTTATTACATTCTTGTGTGAGGACAATTTTCATGTATTTAACATTTAACTAATAATTAATGCATTAGTGTGTACTTGTTACTTAAATGTTTAATGATATAAAATTACTGTGATTTTAGTATGTTATTCTGTAAGTAAACATTTACTTAATTTTGTGTGTTTACTTATTCAATTAATCATGAAATAAGTTAAGATATGACTAACATTAAAGTACAGAGACCTTTTTATTCATCTAGGTCACCCTATGTATTAAATTAAGCTAAACACTTAAGCAACTTAAATCCAATTAAAATGTTTTTCAAGTTTTTGCTTAAACTCCTAAATTACATGGATCTACCATATTTCAATGTATCAAGTTCCAAAGCCCAACCACCCTGTTGAACAAATAAACCTATCTTAGCTGAAGATGACTCCTGATCTTACTATCAGTTCCATTAAGTCTTAAACCCCTCAGTCAGATCTCTTTAAACTCATTTTCCAAGATAAAACAAGAGTAGAGATCATAACTTATCTTTATTTTACAATCTTTCCAATATATCATTTTAATAGACCTCCTCTGAAACCTATCATAATTCAGTGTTTTGTAAGGTGAGAAGCTTAAGGCTGAATACAGTACTTCATATGTGACCTATACAGTGTCATTATCATTTCCCTTGACTTGTATTCAGTAATTCTATAGTGGGGAAATTTTCATTTTGGTGGAAATGCTCTTTACAATGTAATATTAACTTCTGAACAAAGCAAGCTACCTCTCAGTGGCTTAGCAGTATGTCTGCAGACTCATTGCTAAAACCTGGGTTTTGATATCTGTGGTGGACAGAGCACAGAGCCTATTTGTGTGGCTTTGTGCTTAATTTACAAAGCAAGATACCTATCTATATCAAATTAAAAATAAACCTAGTAATAAATATAACTAATACAAATTCAAATTGAATTACATTGTATAAAAAAGATGACAAATGACAACCAAGCAGTATAATACATGTGTAAAAGGAGCCTATGTAATGAGAGAAGTGAAAGAGGTAATAAAAACATTTGCCTGAGAGTGACTGTAATTAAACATTACTAACAGCTTCACACATAAGTATATTTAAGTATTAAGCATTATTTAAAGAAAAAATAAAAGGTTTTACATATATGCTTGAATGAAAAGAAGGAAATGTATTTAGGTTCAAAACCTCAAGCATCACATAACTGAACTATTTTATTGGCTCTGTTACCTATTTAGTAAAGTCCATATCTCAGTTTTAGTTTTTAGTAATAACAAGAAGTGTTTAGATTTAACATTATTATTGTCAGAGTGAATCCAATTTTATGTATAATAGATAGGACTGCATCCTGTATGTAAAAAATACCAGATCTTAAAAAATATCTTGTAAAAATTATTGTATGTAATTTTGCTCATTTTGGTACTTTAAATATAGGAAACAAATTGTTCCAATATCCTGTTTGAGAGAAATACCAGTATTGTTTTTTCCAGGTTCACCTGGGCCAATAGAATGGCTAGTGTAGAGCAGAGGGTTAACGGCCCTACTTGTGGCGAGTTCAACGTGTATGATCCAGAGGATCCAGAATATCGACGACAATTATGGAGACGACCTGACATCGAACAAGACATGAAGGAGATGGAAAGGAGAAAAAGAGTAGAGACAATTATGAATAGGTTATCTGACTTTTCTGTTTTAATGTTTTGTTAGGATAAATGTATAAACTAATTAGTTGTGACTTGTACGTATCATTCAACTAAAAGTGAATGACATTAATATTAATGTAAGAGTAAATTTTTTGACTGAAAATAAAAACCTCCAAAAAAAATTGTCCACATAAAGTATCGTGTTATTACTGAAATATTAGCATAACACCCAGTAATTTTATGAAAAGAAGTAGGCAGTTTTCTGTCACATGAGAAAGCACAGGGGACTGTGTGGTATTTTCAGGACAAATAAATTATTTTCATTATTTGTTTGATTATTCTCTTGTACATCTCATCAGAGAATCTTATGTTTTGATTTAATAAAACAACAAAATAACCCATATTGTTTGTTTATTGACCAGAATAAAGGCAAAGTTAGTTTACTACTGTTTCTTGTAGATACATATGACAACAAAGCCAGAGATAGACATTTCTGTAGCCTTTGTAGGACTGTTGGCTTGTAATTACAGAACTTCTTAAGGAAGAGTATATTCTTGTAGTGTATTAAAACTTCCTGTTCTGAGCCAATTGTTCATCCTTGATGTTTATCTTAATTGCTATCATTAGCTTCACATAAAGCATTTTTTTTACTGTGAAGGTAACTGCACTATATTGTTGAATTTTTAAAATTTTATTTTTTTCATCTAGTGAGTTATTCACTTTTCTGACAGTTGATGGTATATGTTGTACTAGATGGGAGAGGTTACTAGAACACTGCTATATAACTGGGTGTCTATTTGAATATTGTAACAATGTGAATTAATAAAACTTTCTGGTTTAATCTGTTATGGTTGTGTAGGTGTTTTTAGTTTTATATATGATCTGGTGTTTTTTTTAAGTATAATTCAGTAAAACGTAAACAGTATTTTTTTAAAATACATGTAGTCTGTTTTATGAACTTTCGAAGTCGAAAGTTAATTGCTCTTATTTTTAAATATTCATGGTTTTAAAACAACTTTACACAATTTTATAATGAAATACTTCTAAATGCATATTAAAACTACATTTATTCTAAAGATAGGAGGTATGGATATTAAAACTTTAAAGTACATTAACATTTCAACCTTCTGAATTTTGATATCCTTACCACCCTTTTCAAGAATACGTTTTTACTTTAAGGGGGTTTCTCGTCATCACGTAAAGCTACATTTGATCATGTGTAATGTCTTCCCACAGCCAGGTGTTCCGAGAAGAACTTGAAAGAATAATTGAGTCTCGGATGAATGAAGGATATAGCACAAGCAGCTTAACTGCTCTTAAACAAGTTTCAGATCTTTTACTTCCTCCTGCATCTCGTGTTTCTTCTACTCTGCATACTGCTCGCTGTCTTCTGCCTATTAATGACATCAGAGGAGTGGATAGCTTACGTTATGCCAAGGGTGAGAAAATGCTAAGATACAAACTTGCTTCTGTCTACCGTTTAGTGGATCTGTATGGGTGGTCTGATTCTATCTACAATCATATTACGGTAAGAGTTTTCTTCAGTGTGTAGATTTTAAGATGTAATTTATCATTGTGCCTTCCCATAAACTTGATTGGACCTTTTAATGATAAAAACTTCATTAAAAATGTCAAACTGGAGATCCTACCTGAATATTTCTTACACCATTTTTTCTTTATTTAAATAATGAAATGAATTTTTAGAATTTCATACACTTGCAAGTTTGTATTAGTTTGCACATTATTAAATTAACTGTTTGATATTAGAGTACCAAGAAGTCTGTTTCCAACGTTATTGATAAAATTAAAGTGACTAACAGCTATAGTCAACTATGAGAACTCTTTAAAATAAAGCAAGTTGCCTATCTTGCATTTGTTGCAAGCTGTTGTGTCTGTCCAAGCATTTGCTGTCTTTTTATAAAGGTTGCTTTTTGAGCTATGTGTAAAAAGTTGAGGACACAAAGCTCAAGAATCAGTTTTTAAATGTCAGGAAAATCGGGCATGAATAATGTTTCTGAGAAGTTTTATTTTTAAGTAGGATTTTTGATGCTAAATTGTTAGGATTTAATCATGCTGTCATTCATATTTTAAAATGCAACATAGTTTAAAGAATTAAAAAACACGTTCATATTTACCATATGTTATGGTTGAGTGGCTCTTGGCATGACACAATTTAACTTGTTGTATTAACTTTTCCAATAACTGGAGGTTGGTACTTTGCTAGATTATCTTTTCTTGTCACTGAAAATGAGTAAGTTTGCTTGTGTTTCTATGAAATGAACTTCATTGTCATCTTGTATAGATGATTTGGCTAAAATGTTTAACCCTTAATTGTGTTTTTCTTTCATTAAACATGTTTTTCAGAATAGTGAACATTAGTGTACCCACTCTTGAGCTGCACGAATCCATTAGTATGAAAAAAAATTTCTAACATCTTATATTTATGCTCTATTAATCTTAAATGGATGTTATTTATAAATTTGTACATAAGTTTGTAATTAATATTAACTTTTGTGATCAGAGCAAGCTAATGACTTGTAGAGAAACTAGAAATTAACCCAGTAATGAGGATAGGTTATTAAATATACTTTCTTTCATTTTAAATATTATAATACATTATTGTATCATTTGGGAATCCACACTGTTTAGGTTATTTTCAGTTATTGTACTAAAATAATACCATTAGTATCAACTTGGAGTTGTAAGTGCAAAAAAATAACTTATTTAAGTTTGTTACTCAGTTTATTGTGTTCTTTGTGCTAGGCTCGAGTTAGCCAGGACCAAGAACATTTTCTTCTGAACCCCTTTGGTCTCCAGTACCATGAAGTCACAGCCTCTTCACTTCTAAAGGTCGACATGCAGGGTAATGTTATCGACCAGGGTTCCAGTGGCTTCAGCTTTAACCGGGCAGGTTTCATGCTTCACTCAGCCATTCACTCTGCTCGTCCAGACCTAAGGGCTGTAATTCACATTCACTTTCCTCCTTGTGTTGCAGTAAGTATTTTTCTTCTATGTTAATCTTCTGAATGTGAGTGGGAGTCAAAGTGCACATGTGACGACCTTTTCCAGAGGTACATTCAGAATTTTAACATTTGTAATGTATGTTGATAAGCTTGGCATATAAATGTACTTTGAAATTCATATTTTTTGTAATATCAAAGTTTTGAGTCTGCAAAACTTATGCACATCACTTTGTTTTATAATTTCTCACTTACACTTTCCCTACCTTATAAGTGTTTCATATTGTTCAACCAGTTATAACTGTTTTGTAGCTAGTCATAAACTATAATATAAGTTGTTCGCCTCTTCTTGCTTCACCATGATACCGTGATTCATTAGTTACACGTTAACATGCTCCTCCCGTACCCTTTATCTTTTAAGAAATGTCTGTTTTCTTTGACATTGCTATTAGCTATGTTTGTAACTAACAGAAAGAGTGTTATAGTGGACAAGACATGTTTGTAACTAACAGAAAGAGCATTATAGTGGACAAGACATCTTATTCTCCTTCCATTAGTTTTGATTGCAAGAAAAGCTTCACACATAATGTGTATTTGTTGCTACAAGCAGTAATGGAACTTTTTAAATGCATATTTACTTCTTAACTAAAGTAATTAATGTAAGATATTATACAATTTAATACAGTGAGTGGTAAGTTTTTTAGGGTTTTCCAAAATTCACATTTAAAATCTACATTATTTTTTGGACACTACATTTAATAGGAATAATTAGTATTATGAAATCAGATGGGATGTAATCTGAAAGTCAGTGGAGTAAACCACTGCAGTTAATGTTAGGGTAGGGAAGGTGGAGGACAAAATATGCAGTTGGTGGGGCGTCCGGAATGAGGAAGGTTAGCAGTTGATCCTATAAGCTTAAATTTGGCAATTATGCTTTGAACAGTAGAATTGGGCACATTAATTTGTGTAGCAATACTGGAAAGAGAAACACGAGACTTGTATTTTACAATAATTTGGTTTTTTAAATTACTGGACAGTTGTTTCCTGTTCGCCATGATTACCAAGCAGATAATGACAGAGACGAAGCTAAATTGCCGGAAGTAAATTTTTTGCTGGCTAAATTCCAATAATTACAAACCCAGTGTCTAGTTCTGGAATGGTATAATGTAGTTTATTCACTAAACTAAACAAACTTTTTATGGGAATATCAGTTTTTTCACACGTTCTAAACTGTACGAACACTTTCTGCTCCTCCTATTTTTGGTTATTTGTTTATAAACAGTTTAATTTCCATAAAAATGTATATAGCTGTGTGTTAGTATAATATTTATAATATATTATGCTATTTATTAGCCTAATCATGATACTTTAAGTTATGAGCAAAAACTACTAGGGATGCAGGGGTATGAATACTTTCTGTCGTAATTGTATGCCTATGCAGTTAATTACTGTTTATGGCTAATTTCAGGTTTCAGCAACAAAATGTGGGCTCCTTCCTATTAATCAAGAAGCTGCAATTGTTGGTGATGTCAGTTACCATAACTATCAAGGCATACTGGTGGATCCAGCAGAAAGAGAAGCGTTAGCCCGAAACTTGGGACCTGTCAACAAGGTGTTTTAATTTCTGTTGTTTCATCAAACATTTTCTTTTTAAAACTTTTGTGAAGCTGCTATAGTTCATAGTGCCTTTTGTTTTGTTGTTACACATGTAACTTGTATTACTTGCATGGACCTCAGAAACTACTTTGAAGATGTGATACTTGATTTTATGTGCTGTATGCATGAATTGATTGAATAGAAAACGTGTGTTGGTGAAATATTTTCTTGTTTAAGGGAAAGTAATTATTTTCTGATTTTCTTTGACTTTTGAATATCTACCAGAATTGTCAAGATAAGTTTTATTTTTGCTCCTTTGCACCTGTATTATTGTATTCACGAGATAAATTGTGCTATTTTTAACACCATTGGTGGAATAACATAAAATTTTCCATCACATTTATCATAAAACATTTTGATTACAAAAATAATGACAGATGTAATTCTTCATTCCACAGGTTATGTTCCTGAGGAATCATGGAGTTGTTGTTTGTGGTGAATCACTTGAGGAAGCTTTTTTCCAGCTACGCAATGTTGTAGCAGCTTGTAAAACACAGGTATGTAAACCACTAATTAATGAAAACTTTTACACAGTAGCAGGAAATGGTAAAAATTTAAGTGTTTCTAACAGTCCATGTAATGAGGATAGTATAATAATTTGTTTAAATTAAAAAAACACAGCCTTAGAATCTTAAACATTATTACTTGGTTTAAGTCAAAAAAATTGTGATTTTCTGTCACTAAAGCTGTAAACAGTTTTATATTAATCTTTAACAAGGTTTGGATTGGTTTAGTTGGATAGTGATGTATTGATAAGTTATATTTAGGTAACTTATTTTGTGTTATTGGTGTCCTGTACTTTCCTTTAGAAAGTGTTAGCTTGAAGTGACAAAAGTGTTTTCTTGACATCTTTCTTTTTTGTTTTAAATTGAAATAAATAATATGTGGAAGTGATCTTAATAAACATAAACCATAGAGCTTTGTTAGGTTCTACTGGATAAGTGTAAAGCAAAGTAAAATTCTGGAGAATTATTTTACATAAATAAATTAAACTACATGTGATTAAAATTGATGTTAAGTGAAAGTATTCAGTACTTCTGTTTGTTTTTATACTCTTTGTTCTTATTTTAAATGAAATGGTCTTTCTCAGGTTATTCAGTGAAATTGATACTGATCTTATTGTTTGTGTTGTTTTTTTATTGTATTGTTATTATTCCATTGTAAATTTTGACTTCATCTTTTGTAGGTTCGTCTTATGCCTTTAGGCATAGAAAATATCCAGGTTATGTCTGAAGAAGCCCAACAAAAGGTGAGAGTCATGGTTAGATCTGGTGGTCAGCAGGTGCAGGGTAAACCAGATGATGCCTTGAATGGTGATGAAGAAAAGGAGAGAGCAGAGCCTAAAGAGAAACCAAAGAAAGCCAGATTTTGGGATTTGGAGTTTGAGGCCCAAATGAGGATGTTAGATAATGCTGTAAGATCTTTTTGTCTTTGAGCTTTTGATATTAGGTGTTCCTCTCCATAATGTTTAATTCCTTGTGTTTTATTATGAGAAGAAAAAAATTTTTACTGAGTAGTTTCTTCTGTTTTGTTAAATACTTCTTTGATATATAATTAACTCCTTCTGGGAAGATACTAAATAAATGAGTAGCAGAAACTTTAGTCTTTCCCCTATGACAAATCTTCAGAATAAAAATTGTGATCTTAGGGATTCAGAAGTGGTTACAGTTACAGACACCCATTGTTGAGGTCAGAAGCTCCAAGAACCAAAAATGATGTAGAAATACCACCAGCAGCATCGTCATTAGCTCAGTTTTTGGAAGAGGAGAAATGGTTAAGGTATGAGTGTCGCATTTTTTGTTTTACACCCATATGGCTTATAACAAGTTCTAATTTATTGTTTGAAGTTTATGTAAAAATTTGGCATGTAGGAACTTGCACTTTAGTGCACCATGCTATTTTTGATGAGAATTTTTAGTGTTATAGAAAAACAAATTCTGAAAATAAAATGTTTATCTATATCTGACATCCATAAAATATAAAATCAGATTGTATCTGTTTATTAATAATTATGAAATAGTGTAATGATAAATAGAAAATTGTAATTCAAGGTCATGCAGTAAACTTTTATTTTTTTTTAGTTATTTCCATAGGTATAAAAATTGTCAACTAAAGTAACTTAAGTTTTTATGATGTTGATGGTATCTTTTAGAAGTGTTCTCGACTGGTTGCCAAATGCTAGTTTGTTTACTATGCTATTGTTTAATATGCATGAATTCAATACTACCACTCACAAAGAATGCTTGTATATACTGAATGTGATTTTCATATGAATGGTGCTTTGTAAATAAACATGGACTAACATTACGTTTGTATACTGTACATTTTTAATTATTGAATGTTGTTATTGTCTAAAGTGACTTTATTCCAGCCATTTAATTTTCAGTGCAATTTTTGTAAAATTTAAATTACTTTAATTTACTTTATTTGAGGTTTTGTTATTGTTTTTATTACACTGTGTGCCAGACTATCAGAAAGTGTTGTGCTATATGTTTGTATTCAGCCATTTGCGTAGATGGTATCATTAACATATGATTATGAATTTCTCAGTTCTATATGTGACATGTTTATTTTGTATTACAGTAATAACTTAATAGGATCAGAATGTTTTAATAGGTAACAACAAAAGTGAATCAACTTTGTGCATTAATAGTAATTTGCTCTACTGATCCAGTTTTGTATAATTTTCTAGGCTAGAATTAAGATGTCTTTTTTTCATTTGGTTAAAATAAACCATCATGTTGTATTCTGTCAAATTACCCATTTATTAAGTACAGATACTGGTGTATGGTATTAAGTGTAGCCTTTGACACAAAATACATGAAATATGAGGTCTTGGTTGTAGCTTAATAGTGTAACTGGGTCGCTTGTCACTCTTGGTGGTGGATTGATAGTGCTGTCAGGTAGGAACCCCATTTTGTAGCATTTGTAAGCAAGAATACAGAACTTTGTATGAACTGTATAAAATATGATTCTTGTGTTTTGTGAATAGTTATATTAAGTTCAGTTTGCTTCTTCCTATCATAATTTGACATGTGATTGGAATAAAATTAAATTTTTAAGCTAACTGGCAACATGAAGATGCTTTGAGTAACAGATTCTACAACAAACTTGATTCAATTTTAACAACATCAAGCATGTTTTTTTTGTTGTTGTTTTTTTACATTACATCATGTGCATGGTTTTAAAATTAGAATGATCTAGACAACTGTAATTTACTAGTATGAGTGATTTTTTTTTTTTCCTTATCACTGAGTTATAGGTTTTGCCTCACAAAAAGAAATATAAACATTAAAATTCTCAAATTTACCTAAATAAAGTTAGTATAACAAACTTCAAATTGTATTATACAGAAGTCTTTTGTTGGATTAAAGATTTCTTCTGATATGATTCTGGATGAAAATTGATTATTTCCAGTTCCATGTCTTTCTTTAAACATATCGGACACCAAGAAAACTGTTGCACTTAACCATTATAGTTGTGAATGAATTCACAATAAATGTGTATCTGTACATCTGTCTTTTTGTTTTATTTGCATGTGTGATTTTACAGTCCATTAAAGAAGTTATTGGAAGGAAAGAAAACCCAAGATAAACTGTGTTGGATTAACTCACCCAATGTGTATCAGAAAGTTGAAATTTTGGAAACTGGCACAAGTGATCCCAAAAAAATAACAAAGGTATTGTACTGGAATATTTAAATCATAAAACAAAGCTGATTATGTTTAGAAATAATGCCATAAAGGAGTTACAGAAATGTGCCTTTCTATGTATAGGATTTAATGTCTGATTAATATTATAAAGCAAAGAGTTTTGACCAGTTAAAATGATATACAGATTGTTCAGGTTGGACAGTTTAAACCTGTAGTTAAAGTTGGTACTGAGCTTGTTAAATAAGGTTTTGTTAAAAGTGCATCGGTGATCTTCCTCTGCATTTGCAATCAGACACAGGACAAATGTAATTTTGGCACTATAATTTACATTTTGAAGGCTTGCTTTGTAATTATCTTTGCTTTCAAAACAAATCCCTCTGAGTTTAATTTTTGTAGAAAAATGACTGTCAAAATAACATTATTTCTGCAGCTTTTACGTATGCTCATGTTCTTGTCAATGAACTATATTAAACCTGTTGAAAACTTAGATTTAAATGTTTTTGAGTAAAAACAAGAGCTGAAGGAACATTTATATTTAGTGTAGCACAAATAGTTTGAGTTTACCGACACTAAGTTATTAATCACTTTTATAATTATGGAATATGAGCTTTGTGTGATCAAACCAACAAGACATTGTTTGGGAGTAGGATCCATGATGTATAGTCATTCATTAAGATATACACTGATGGGCAAAATCATAAGGCCAATTAACATGAAGGAAAAATATGCGTTTTGTGTTGTTAAATTCAACCACTTATTTGAGTATAGCTTTGAAAGATGAAAATAAGAAAAGGGAAAAAAAATGTTTAGCATTTAATAGGGAAAATGTGAACACTATGAAATTAACCTAAATACTTACTGGTCAAAAGTTTAAGACCAAACTGAAATGAAGCATTAATTGGTAAACACGTAACGAAATTTAGTAATTTGTGTTCAAGCATTAGCATTGTCAACATCTTCCACTGATATCTCCTGTTACATTGGGTAAAAACATGGCAAAGACTGAAAAGTTGGCAGTGTTTGAACATGGCAGAATTGTTGAGCTGCAAAAGCAAGGTCTCTCTCAACGTGCCATTGCTGGTGAGATTGGGTGTAGTAAAACTGCTGTTGCTAATTCATTAAAAGACCCGGAACAAGGATTTCAAGTGGTTGGCCCAAGAAAATTTCGCCAGAGTTGAGCAGGAGAATTTGTCGTGTCGTCCGGCAAGACACCAACTGATTGTTGAACCAGATTAAGGCCCTTATGGGTGCAGAATGCAGCTCAAGAATAATAAGATGGCATCTACGAGAGAAAGGCTTTAAAAACCATAAACGTCTTCAAAGGCCACGCCTCCTTCCACACCACGAAATAGCTCAATTAAACTTTGCTGAGAAGCACCAAACATGGGATGTGGAAAAGTGGAAGAAAAGTAGTTTTGTTTTCTGAGAAAAAATTTAACCTGGATGGTCAAGATGGCTTCCAATCTTACTGGCACGATAAGGATATCCCACCAGAGTCCTTTTCTACACGATACAATAGAGGAAGTTCCATCATGATCTGGGGTGCTTTCCCCTTCCATGGAACAATGGAGCTTCAGGTTATACAGGGGTGTCAAACAGCAGCTGGCTGCATTGGCATGTTGGAGAGAGCATCCTTACTGACTGAAGGCCCTCGCTTGTGTGGAAAGGATTGGATCTTTCAGCAGGACAATGCTGCAATCCACAATGCCTGCAGGACAAAGGACTTTTTCATGGCGAATAACGTGATTATTTTGGACCATCCAGCGTGTTTGCCTGAACTGAATCCCATTGAAAATATTTGGGGGTGATGGTAAGGGGAAGTCTGTAGAAATGGACATCAATTCCAAACAGTGCATGATCTTTGTGAAGCCATCTTCACCACTTGGAATAACATTCCAGCCAGTCTTCTGTAAACACTTATGCCGACCACGCCAAAACGAATGTTTGCAGTTATTCACAATGATAGCCATGCAACTCACTACTGAGATCTCTTGTTGGGCATTTCCTACCCTGTTTAGGACTTATTTATGGTATGGTCTTAAACTTTTGACCAGCTAGTATTTACACTAATTTCATAGTGTTCACATTTTCCTTATTAAATGCTAAAAATGCTTATTTTTATTTTCCTATTTCTTATTTTCATCTTTCAAAGCTCTACTGAAATAAGTGGTTGAGTCTAACAATACAGAATGCATATTTTTTCTTTATGTTCATTGGCCTTAAGATTTTGGCCAGCAGTGTATTATCTTTTTGTTCATGTTGTAATTTCAGTACAGTTCCATCAATGAATTTGTTTCTGTAACTGCATTTGTCTTTCATTAAAAAGGCATGAATAAATATTTTTTTTGCAATGTAGCTTGCATTTTTTTAATATTCATGTAACAAAATTTATCAACAAAAGTTTCAACTGTGTGTTTGTGTTTGCAAGGAAGTAACAAAAAGATAGATTTGTAACTCATTTTTGCATCAGCTTGAGCTGTTAGACTAAGTCTGCTTGTTGTGTGGTTAGATGGAACATTGTAAATATTTAAACCCACCCTCCTCTAAATAAACAAATCCTAGAACAATGTAGTTGAAAGTAGTTGATTAACTGTAAATTTCAATTTCTTTTTGCATTTATGTAACAAATTCACCACTTGTTTTGGTTTTGCTCGAGATTTAATTGTTGTTAAAGATTATTCCTTAACATCTGTATGTGAGGTTATTTAACCTCTTGGATTAAGTATGCTCATTTAAAACTAATGTCTGACCAAAAAAAAACAAAACTGACACAAACTTTAAATAAAGTTTGTGCAAATAATTTTAATTTTTTTTCATCATTAAAATGTTTTGTTTTTGTAATAATTGTTTGCTTGTTTTGTTTTCACAGTGGGTAGAAGTGGATGGGAATAGGGACAATGATTCAGTAAGCTAATTTAAAGTTTTTAATTTTTCTTTTGTCTTTAACTTTTATCAGTTAATTTTGCCTGTTTGATTCTGACCTGCATGTTTAGCAAATACACCTGTGAATTGGTACTATTGTTACTGCTAGCATTTTGAGCTCTAGATCAGAAGGTCCAAGGTTTGAGTCGGAAATATACCAAGAAGCATGGTTCTAGCTTTTAATTATGGGAACGTTATGGAAGTGACACTCACTTCAGCTGTTTGTTTATCAGAAGCTATGTAGTTGGTGATTTGCCTTCTATGTTGTCAAAAGCTATGAATTTGGGTTTAGCTACTCATGGACCTTGGGTTCTCTGTCTTGGTTCTTTAGCCCATATTGCATGAGGTGTTGTATTGTTCAGATTGGAACTAAATGTGATTTTATTAAAATGTTGAAGTTTACTTTAGTAATTCATTATTACATGTGCAACTTGTGTTGAATTAAGATTAGCCAGAGAAGTAGTTTTTATAATAAGTTCTGAATTCTATTGTCAGTAAGTTTTATTTGCTGAATTGCATAGAACAGCAATGAGGATTCCTTAAATGTTTTAGGGATTGTAAGAGAAGATTTACAAGGATGGAAGCTCTTCTCGAAAGAGTTGAGTGGTCATTGTTCCATAAGAAAGAGAATGTGTTTTGTGTAGGCTTTGCTATCTGCATTGCTCCCTATATTGTCTTTGTAATTTTTTTATCTGAACCAGTTTCTGTAGAACAGTGCAGTTATTGATGTTTCGCATACGTCTGAGAAAATGTTCCATTGGAAGTTAATTCTCTGCAAATTCTTATCTGAATACTCTCAGCTCCTCAAATTCCAGGTTGTAAGCAGTCTCGGCAACACCTAAAGCAAGTTTTCACACTGTTTCAAGTTTGCCTTTTTTGATCCATTGAACTTTCTCCTAAATGATATTGTGCACGGTGTATGTGAATAGCTAAGTCTGCTGGCTGTTTGTTTGTCATTACTGCTAAACATTCTGAAATGTAAATTTTAAAAAATGATCAAAGATAATTATGTGATATTTTTAGGTTTATATCTCTGCACAAGCCTTTCTCTTAATCAGTTCTAGGATTTAGGCTTTCAGAGTTTTTTTGCACCTGCTGCTCCTAATCTCTGTTAAGCCGTGAGACTTGTAGTTTTAGTTTTGTGATGTATACATACAAAAGTTGGATCTTGAACTTTCACACCACTCATAACTGGGTAATATTTTTATAACTAGCAATGGCTGAGCAATAAATAAAACAATTGGAACTTACACAAAAATGTTTGATTTAACCAATAAACAAATTACAGTAGTAAGTTTTAAACAAAACAATCAAAAACAAACTTGTATATTTTTCTTTTAATGAAAATTTTATTACTGCAACAAAAAAGCAAGACACTTTTATTGATAACTGCTTCTACAAAGAAGTACTTTTGATAAAATCTACTCTGCAATGTAATGCTGTGATAATAGCTCATTTTTATGCTAAAATGTCTATTTTTTTCTTGTGGATGGTGAACATTATTGAATGTCAAGTATCAGTACACAGTTGTAGAACTGTCAGATGATAATTCTGGAAAAGGCTGCAGGCCCATTTACTACTTCTGCAGGAAGTAGAAGTTATACTGGTTGGCTTGGAGGGCAGGTGTTTCTGCTAATATTATTAATACATGATCTTAGCTACTTGTTACAGTAAAAGTGTATTTATACAATACATATAATCTTTTATTTTTACTACCTTTTTCACATTAAGTGATGGGACTATGCTTGTCTAACCTTTTCTATAAAAATTGTAACAAATTATTTTTGGGTAATCTTAAAATATGTTTGATACTGTTAAGTTTTTTGAGATTAGTTAATGCTTATAAACTTTTCCAAGAATATTTGAAGTAGGGCTAGTATAGCCCTAATGCACTGTTATTTTATATATAAAACTAACATATATATATATAAATGATTTTTCCACACCTCTCTTTTGACAGTGGGTACAGGAAGGATCTCCATCCCATAGTTCTTCTATAAAAATAGAGAGTACTCATCAGTTTCTACCCAAGAATACTGGTGATCCAAAAGAATTTAAACAGAAACAGAAAGAGGTGAGTCTTAGGTTACTTTTAGTTGCATTATTTCATTGGAAATTAAATTATTGGTTAGAATTATTTTTATTACGCTTTCTAGGTTTCTGTGCTTGCTATGTGTTTTTATGAAAATGTTAACACTTGGTTTGGCAGTCTGAAGTGCATATTTTCTAGATGATGGTTAGAGTATTTGGATATTAAGAGGAATTTTTGTGTTTTATAATTTGTATGTAAAGTGTTTTTTGTTGGATGTATGCATTTTTTATTTAAAAAAATGTTTTCCATAATTTTTCATTTTAGATAAAAGCAAATAGAATGAAGTCTACAATAACAGCTGGACCACAATCTCACATTCTTGAAGGAGTCTCCTGGGAGGAGGCTAAAAATCTGCAGGTACTGGTTTCATGTTAAATATTAGGCAAGTATGGACTCTCATTACTGTTCCTACCGTGGTCAATGTAAGCTTGATTTTTTTTTTTTTAAAGGATTATTATTATAAATTATATTAAGATATTTACACAATTTTACTAAATTATGTTGACAAAGGTTTCTGTGATTAATGTTGAAAGTTAGGATTAACCATTTTGAAAACTTAAGTATAATATCACCTGTTTAATTTATACAAGGCACAATAACATTACCTTACATTTGATAAATGTAGGTGTACTTAACTAATGTTATTTATTTTCATTTTATAATGCTTTCTCATGTAAACATGGTTATGAAAAATAATTTAATGGTTAATTAGTTAACCGTTATAAAATCCTTTAATGTTTTGTATATGAAGGACATTCAGTGCAACCTTTCATACTGTAAATTTGGTTCAATTAATGCAGTGTTCTGGTTCTTTGTGACCCCAGGATGCCAGGATTAGTGGTACTGGTGATCAGGTGATATTAGTTGGAGCTGCATCCAAGGGAATCATCCAGCGAGAATTCCAACACAATGCCATGGTTTATAAGACTGCATATGCAAAGAATCCATTTGATAACATCACAGATCAGGAGCTGGAAGAATACCATAGGATTGTTGAGAAGAAACAAAAGGGAGAACTAGGTATAAGATACTGATAGAAGTTATTTGTTCCCAGTGTCAAAATTCTAGACAACAGTGTAATTGAAAAAGGAAAATAATGATGTAGTTCTTATTTAAGGCAAAAGTGAGAAATGTTCAACAAATTAAGGAAAACAAAATGGAATTGTAACTGTAGTAAAGAACAGTTGTGTAAAAACAACCCAGGTTCAGTAATGAGTTTGTTACCAAATGAATCATTTTGGCCTTGTGTGACATGAAGTAACCTAGGAAGATTAAGATATGCACACGCACGCACTAATATAAGTGTTTATTAATCTTTAATATTAATTTCTTTATATAAAAGATTACTTAAGTCTTTGGGATTTTTGTTTTTCCTGTCATTGTGTTATGAGAACAGTTTTTTGAGCTTGAAATGCAGATGTTTCAATGTTGCATTTAAACCTGAGTTGCATTATGAATATGGTTGAAATATCCAGCTTGGTGACCTCCATCATTAAATAAGTGTTTTAATGCCTTTTATTATCCTTCAGTTTGCATCAGGCTCATGCCTTTGTTGTTTTTGTCTGTGTGAATTAAATTTCAAGTATCTTTGTGAAAAGAATGAAAGTTTTTAGTACTGTCACCCTAGCTGGTCATTTCATAGTTTAAAATTAGTAGGAGAAACTTTAAGGGAAAAAAAATTAACTTCTTACTTGAAAGATAGTCATACAGAACAGTTAATTTGTGTTCATTTCAATAATTCTTTAATATTTTGTTTCTTCTAATATGTTTATACAACTTTGATGTAAATTAGTGTTAAAGGATAGTTTAATCTTGAGATTCATTCAACTTTACAGTTTATTAATTATTGTTGACATGTTTTATTTAAATGGTGAAGTTTAAATATGAAATACAAAAATTAGTCTCTTACAAAAAAAAAAATGATGAATCCAGGATATAATTTTTACTTTCATGAGGAAATTTACAATCTAGATATTCATTCAGCTTGAGAGAAATAAGTATAATTATAGTTTATTGAGTTTCATTACCTACACTTGTCTTCAGTGGAGGAAGAAATACCAGAAGAAATCAAACATCTATTGATAGAACCAGTGGCAGAACCAGAACATCAACAACCAGTTGTGACGACCCCTGCAGACTCAAGATCACCACCTCATTCTCCCACTACCCCTGTCTCTGAAGATGAAGGTAGGTTTGTTTTTACTTTAAAATTGAATTTATTTATTTTTTAATTGTATTTTGATGTTATTCAATCTAGGAAAATAAATTGGTTTGCTGCAGTTCTGTATATACTCTTGATTGGATTAAGATTTGTTGTTTTTAACAAAGTATCACATGGTTATCTTAAATTGTATTCTTGATAATACCATTTTTGGTATTATGTAGTTGTTGTTGTTTTTTTGTAAGATGTTTGCTTCTTTATGCATTATTAGTTTTTGACCAACTGTATTTTTTTATTTCTTAAGTTTTGATTTTGTTTTTCTCCACCATTTGATTTCTGGTAATTTAGGCACTCACAGAGTTGATATAGATACCACCCAGAAACATTCACAGCAGAAAACACCAGAGCTGCAGATAATCGTCACTGATGGTCAGTGGTAGCACAAATTGCTGCTGAGATATGTTCTTTGCATTGTCTGGTGTGGTACTGACTCTGCTAAATATTTGTTGGTTGTGGCTTGAAAGTAATTATGAGAATTGCTGCTGCTTTGTATTCTAATGCATGTGTATAATTAAGTTTCTAGCCTGAAAATTTGTAACAACAAATTAATTTGGCTTTACTAATGTCTTTTTTTCTTGAACAAGCTAATGGAAGTTTGAAGGGCTGTTAAGGTTTTGTAGCCATACAAATACTCGCTAAGAGTATTAGTATTTCATATAATACAGTTTAAATTCAAAGAAAAAGGGTTTTGCTCTAACCTAATTATGTATTTAAATAATGTTAGTATACCTAAGTAGGAACTTTTGTAGATTATGACACAGATGTCATGCAACCATACATTGCTACTTCTTGAAGTATTTTTTACCCCAGATATAGATTTAATATTCTGTAAGAAAATTAAAATATTGCCTCAACATAGTTTTTAAGCTTATTTCTTAGTTGTTTGATCATTTATAAAAGAATCACTTGGGATTGTTCTCAGTATATATATATTTTTAGAATTATTATCCATACTGTCATCAGATCATTTTATTTCAAAAGGTTTTTTTATATGGGTTTCAACAGTCTGATCCTTATGGGTACCAGTATAATGTCACAGGCACAAGTATTAAAGGGTGGGGTGGGAAGTTATAATGTTTAATTAAATATGTGGTTTAGGTTACTGGTTAAATTACAGTATCTTCTGTTCTACCTGCATGGAGAAAAAACATTCCTTGACTTCTAAAAATGGTGTGATTTACATGTTTATTGTTTGCAAAGTTAATTTTTAATATTGGCTGGTTGGGTTTTACCATTAAGAAACTTTAGTCATAATCATCATTTTATCAGTTAAATGCCGGAGTATTTGGTCAATATTAAAACTTTAAAAGAGTTGAGGTCAAGTTACTGATTTGTATGTGAGATGATGGTTTGATATGATTGCACTTGGGTTGTTTGAAAGATTGGGATATTGCATTACTCTTCCAATTAAAGATACTTTTATTTATTCCAAAACTATGTTCTCTAAAATGGGGGATTGTTTCAGACTCCTTTAACCCTTGAAGTAATTTAGTAAGTTAAAATGAAGTAACCTTGTATGCTGTTTTCTTTATTTCTTTCAGAATGTTACTAAGATGAATGCAGAACATTTTATTTTGTTAAAACACTTAATGCCACATTTTTCTAATTGTTTATTTTGCCTAAATAAATTTAATTTTTGTAAAGAAATAGTTAGTATGGATGCACATGTTCTAAGGTTAAACAATCTTCAGATTATAAATTGAAGCTAACACATTCAATGCATGAATAACGCATGTTCTGTTCCTAATAAAATGTAATGTATGTTATTGTTTCTGTATTCACAATTTCACAAGTTTTTTTTTTATTATTATTATTATTCTTTGCATTTGGATTAAATGTTTTAGTACAACAGCATGTATCAATAATTGTCGGCATCCTTTTTAATTTCTTCCAATATACTTTGCTTGATTCATGCATGCTTCCATTTCTCTTAGTTTTTGATGCTTCGAATGATCCAAGTATTCAACGTTCTCACTCTGTCCGACTGGCACAAGAAGGTATGGTACGGGAATTGTTAGTTTATTAAAAATAGTTTTCTTTGAAACTTGTTTGGACAGTGATATGTATTATTGCTTATTGTTTGCTTCTTAAAAATATCTTTCAAAATACACAAAATTCTTTAAAAGAAAAACTGACTTAGATTTATAGTTTCTCATGGTGACTTTAAAAAAAATTAAGCTTTATATATGTCCATACTATTATGTTTTATAGTTAAAAAGAAAAATGAGTTAATTTATTGTTTTTAACTAATTTTTCATTCTGCCAATTTAAGATTTTCAGAAAACCCATATTTTTAAATTATTGAAAGTTATGTTTTAATTATAGCATTAGTTTGAGGCGAGCAGTATTTTTAAGGGTATTGGTTAAATTTAACTTAAATTTCTCTCCAAAAAAAATCCTTTTTAAATTAAATATGAATTATTATACATCATTAGCTACTATATACTATAATACTAGTAAGTGCTAGTTTAATATTAGTTGTTTCTGGAGATGTTTAGATATTCATAACTAAGCTGGTTTGTCTCTGTATTAACTTCACATGACAGATAAGTACTGATATTTAGTTTTCTGTAAATACCTCTTTCAAGAATTAAAGGTGGAATGTATATTTCTGAATAACTAATCATTACTGGTATTTGTGAATAAATAGTTAATTTAGGTGCACTACCATTTAAATAATGGAGTATTGAGGGAGAGTACACTGCCCTGTGAAGAAAGTATTCAGTATTAGTTTGTCAATCATAGTTGACAGTGATGTATTACAACTCTAAAAGTGGGATGTCCAACTCTGAAAATATTAAACATCAATATGTCTGTTTGTTAGTTGATCTTTTGTGTGATTGGATAACTTTTGACATTGTGACAGCAGAGGAGAAATAATCATTTTTCATAACTTTTTGTTTGTTGTATAAATCTGCCAGTTATGTTTTCTACTAAACTTACTACTATATTGTGGAGTGATTTGATCTAGCTACAGTTACATGTAAATCTTCTCTTGGTTTTGCTGAGTAATAATAATTTCAGTGCTGGAAGACTCAGCTCAAAAGTTTTTATTGTAGTTAGTAACCAACAAAATGTATAAAGCTGGTTTAGAAAAAGACAAACAAACGAACCAGGCCACTGTTTTAAACTATAATAGTATACGTGTGTGTGTCAAGAAGGGTGCAGTATTCCTTTAAATCAAATGATAAACTATGATATTTAATATCTTGTTGATAAAGCTTGTTCATTGTAAAAGTGTAACAGTTTGCAAGAGGTATATGGATAGACAAATTCTACAGAGCTGCAGTCTACAGATGACATGTTTTCTCAAATGTTACAAAGAGCCTTGTTGTGTGGTTTTTAATGTTACATTTGAGAATTCTTTTTAAGCTACAGGAAACCTTTGAAATTAAAAATTGAATTGCAGTTAGTAAATAAAAATAAGTATTTGAACTTCCAATAGACAGTTCTCTTTTAAATGAAGAATTTCCAAAATAAAATAACCTTTTTAAATATTAAGTATTAAGATGTCTTTTTTTTATTATATCCATGCTGCACTTAGACCAGTCAGAATCAATCTCTCAGAAAGTTGAAGGTAAGGTTTAACTTTAAATTTGTTGCTAAGATTAAATGATTGCATGGAAGTTGAAACACTTGTTATTACTCAAGTGTTTCCCACTAACTTGTATTGATGCATGTTAAAATGTGCATGATGCATGACTTACTTCGCAGCTGCTGAGAACGAGCGTGACAACTACTTCCAGCGTCGTGCTTTTTCAGAACGTAAGCCTAAACAAAAATCCAGTAAGTTTCATGTTAAGTTTTCAACTTATAGGTAGAATTAATCATTATGAACTTTAATTGTTTTTAAGGAAACATGTTGAGTTTGTTGCCTTTTTTTGTTTTTTTTGCAACAAGACCATTTCTATTATATTTCTTTTTGTGATTCTTAACATTCAGTATTTATTAAAAATTGTTAGCCAGTATATTTTAATGAATACCTATTTAACAGAGAACATTGTAATTGTTTGTAAATTGTTTTAACTTCAAAAGAATCATAGTAATGTTTTGTTTTTGGAGTTTATCAGACACAAATAATTTCAAATAGTTTTGTTTTTATGTGTCATGTATTGAATGTCTACTGAAAATGAGAACCTTAATTTAATAACATCCCTCTAGAATACTGCAAGAAATATACAATTGAGTCACTGAAATTGAAACATGCTTGTTTATAAATGATTGTGTGTGTGTGTATATACAGGTATTCATTATATAATCTTGCACCAGAACTATGCAGAATGTGTACATGAATAGGTTACATGAACTTGGTTTTTGTGTTTGAAATAAGGTGACACTGCAGTAAATGGAGAAAAACTGAGGTCAACAGAAAGTGGAGATGTGTCAGCTGCTTCTCGCAGTAGTAAAGAGGTAACTTGTAGTTGTAACAAGGTAGTAGTAACTTATGGTTGTGTTAGTGTTAAAGAAAATTATTCAGGTTAGTTAAATGCATTGTATTTTCTTATGGATCACATAGTAAAAAAGAGAAAGGATGATTAGATATGGTTTATTTTCAAACAATTAAACTTAACAGCTGACTTCTGTACATTCAGCTTTATCAAGGAAGTGTAACTAACTGATATACTGACATCTTTGTGTTTACACATGACTGGCTTCATTACATACCCAAGTGAACAGGTTATACAAAACTTGTAAAACTTACACAGAATGAGAAGTGTATACTATTTATTTGGAATTATTGTGAAGTAGCTGTACTGATATCCAAGAAATAGCAATATTAGATCCTGTTATGTAAAACTTGACAGTTTAGCATTTTGTACCAAGATATTTATCCACGTGAAAAATTCAGCTGTGAGGTGTTATTGAGTCAGTTCCACTATTCATTGTTAGACTAACCCAAGATTTGACACTAGGTAGTATTCACTAGCTACATTCTCCCAAAGTCTGTCACTTCAAAGTTAGGGATTTCTATCGCAGATAGCAATCGACTAACTTTGCACAAAATTCAACAAACAAAGTGACAAAATTATTTGTTGTAATTGTACCTTTTTTGTGAATTGTCTGAAGGAGTAGAAGTAACACAATCACTAAAAAATATTTTATATTTAAATCTTCAGTGGAGATAATGTTTCATTTATTGCAACAAAAAACATTTTATTAAATGTCTTTTATGTTTTTTTTGTTTTGCATCTATTGAAAATAGTTTAATAAAAGGCACTACTTTGTACAGTTTTTGTTATTATTAAGCATTTATTGAATAATAAATTGTTTTCTAGGGATCTCCAGCCAAGGATATTAGCGAAGGATCACCTAAGAAGGACAAGAAGAAGAAAAAAGGCTTGAGAACTCCATCTTTTCTGAAAAAAAAGAAACATAAGAAAGAAAAGGAAGACAAAGAAAAGTCTGCTGTATAAACATGATTTTGGTAAGTTGAAACTAAAGTATTATCAAACAAGTATATAATTTGACTGTGTGAACAGTTTTAATAATTCTGTTACACTTAATCCAGAACTTCAGTTAATAGCACTAGATTTTATTTCATATAGTAATCTATTTTTCAACATAAAACTGACCATTGTAACGTTTTATGTCCAACTTTGCAGCTTTTATGCATGTAGTCAGATTTAATGTCTTGTTCTTTAACCCTTTCGGTGCTGAATATATATTTTTGATACTTCAACTAATTACGGTATCAATACTCAAAACACGATGTCTCGGCAATATCTCGACAAAAGTCCCTGAAATATTCAGTGATTGTACCCAATACTATATATGTTGAATTCAATACATAAGAATAACAGTAATAAAGGAAAAAACCATGATACACAACAAAGAAGTGCCATGTAAAGCACAATAATATATTATAAATTGTATACAGCAGCTCATCAGTAGTCTTTGTGGTTATGATATATATATCATGGAATGGTAAAAAGCACATGGGGATATTGTACTGTTTGCAGAAATAATTAGTCTGCTTTCTTTTCCATCCAGCCATGTATCTGTTGCTGCAAACAGTACAATCGGATTTGTTTTTTGTCCTCGTATTGTCCAATACTATGTCTTTCCACCAAGCACTGACCTTTATCAGTACTTGGTCTTCCTTTTCATTTGGCTTTGCTGACATATCCCTCCAGCAAATTTTGAATAATTTGCTATCTGAATAGTCTTGGAGATACCAGGTTTTCATCATTGCTCTTGCAGTCTGCATGATATATTATATATCCATTAACAAGAACTAGCCTTGGTCAGTCAGTTTATGCAATAAGTTATATGACCCTAACTACATCATGTGCTTACCTAAAGCGGGGGCAGATTCGAGGCCACGAATGCATTCATTATCACTCTCGTCCGTTACAAGTAAGGTTTCATTATCATCTGGCTCAAACACTTTGTCACTCTTTTCATTGTTAAAAATAATATCGATTACTTCTTTAGTGGTATAAGCTTTTCCTTTCGGGCATTGTAACAATGTCGCAAGTATCAACAGAATATGCAAGGAAGGCCTCTTCTAAAACAACGAACAGTATGATCTACACAGGCTAGAAAACCTGCTGGGAATCCCAACTAAACAATGAATACACGTGGTTCTAGCCTCAAGTGGGTCTAGAGGCCTGTGTGATTTATGATAATTAGCCATGAGGGTATGTTGTTTACATCTTGTTGACTAAGATCGTCTGCTGCGCTGAGCCTTCAAGTCGACTGCGGTTGCCAACCATGCTGAAAGTGTTAAAGATGATAAAAAAAACAATCTTTGTAGTTGTTGCTTGAGATTCAGCTGTTCGGTTGATTTCTGAAATTGCTCGCAACTTGAAGCCTTCCTTGTCTTTTTTTCAAAACTTTCTAATGGGTTGATAAGAGAACACAATTCTCATAAGTCCCATACATTGTAAAATTTCTGCTATGTGAAAATGTCTTAACTTAGTGAAGCACTTTCAGGTTTCCTAATACTCTCAAACACTTGTACCCCTTAAGTATTTTGCTTCAGTTAATCAGCTTTTAAATAGTAATTTCTCTATTTGTATTGTAAATCCACAAACTCTAGAAATCTGTCTTACAATTGTTAGCCATATTTTGCAAGTTTTATGCTTTAAAAATAAAATTAAATATTTAAATATTTTTAAGTCTTTAGTATTTTTTGTGCCCCATTAGCATTTCTTAGGTCTCCTGGTGGAACTGTAGTGAGTTTGCAGACTTACAACCCTAAAATCCAGGGTTCTACTCTATGTAGCGAACATAACAGATAACCAAATGTGGCTTTGTTCTAAAAGAAACATTTCTTAGTGTTCCTGTCCTACTGTAATTCCCAGTTTGTCTCTGAAATGGAAAGGTCCATCGACTAAAAGTGCTCAGGTTATAGGGTTTTTATCATTTTGTCCTAGTGTAATTTTAAATTGTTGTAAGAGGAAAGATTGTTACTTTTATTATTGTGGTCAGTTGCTTTAGCACTAGCAGCAACACTGACATAAATCTGTGTTGTGAAATGCATACTAGAAATTATGATTCAAGAATGTTATATTTCAAGAATATTAATGTTTGTTTCCCAATAAGATTTAGGCCACTTGATATTGCTAGTAATAAAGAAACCTTTGTTAAACATTAATTGTAACAAAATGTTTCTCAGTGTGCATTTTTAAACTTTGGTGGTGATTATGTAATATGAAGTAAATATTATACTTGATTTGGTTTGGTCTTTGGAAAGTAGTAATAATGAAAAAAAAAGATTAGCAAAGTATTTTCATACATGTTATTCTTTTCAGTGAGTATATTTAAGTACCAATAGCTGTAGTTCCTTGTCAATGATTTAAGATTTTACTGTTTCTATACATAGGACTTTTAAGTTCCTATTTCGATTTATGATTGAAATGACAGATTTGTACTTTTAAGATTACATTAGAGATTTGTTGTAGTAGTCACTAATTCAAAAGACTTGAGTATTTAACAGAAGAAGGTAGAGCTAGTTGTGTTCTGGTAAGTTCAGAACAAGATTACAGTTTGTCAAAATCAGTGGATCTAAAAACTTGTTACTATTCTCTTTATTAAAATTATATTGTTATCCAAATGTGAATGAAAATATAAAGGTCAGATATTGTTAAAACTGAAGACGTTGTGATAAGTTATTTAGGAAAAAATATGTAACTGCAGAAAAATTGGTTGAGTGTGATCAAAGTTTGAGAAATAAAACATTGTCTAGCATAATTATTTGAACACAGTCCTTTTTCAGATTATCTGCTTAATCCTTTTGCAACAGGATTGGTATAATAATTTCAAGTCTTTGCACAAAGAATTGGATATTTTTAGGAAGTATTTTTACTACATGTTTCTCTGTGAGTCTTTCTTTACTAGTCCTCCATCCACAAAATTTCATTTATTTAATCTCCAGAAAATTCCTAAATACATTTCAAATGTTTGTTTTCAGTAAAATGTATTTTGTATGTTATTTTCTCTGCCCTTAACTATATGAGGTCTGCCAATTTGACTGATCTTGTAACCATCATAAAACAAAAAAAGGAAATAAGTACAGATATAAATGACTACAAATTATAACACAAATGTTTAGTCCAAATAAGTTAAATCTCTTAACTTTTGTATATAATTATTTCATTCACCTTCCATTTGTTCCTGGCCAACATTACAGAAGTTGCATTGATGCACGAACTGATGTTACAATGTCCAACAATATAAAACTGAGCAAAGTGACCTGTCTTGGCTGTTTTCAGTGGACTAGTATTTTCTAAAATAGTAGCATTTCAGTTATAATACATGTATAATTACTATTTACAAATAAGTTCCTAAAAACATTTTATGGTAAATAAGTATTGCAATCAGTTATCTTTTAGTTATGACAACCGTTGTACTCATTTGCTGCTTACCGTAGGGTGCTAAGCCTTTTCAAATGTTGCACGTGGAGGTTGTGAAACAAAACTTTTTTTAGGTTTTATATATACATTTGACATAACCCAAAAGTCGTAAACAACTATATTAATAACATATAATTCCATTTTAACTTGTTAAGCCTAAGTAACTTGTCTGTATTTTTTCTTAACAATTTAATTTTGAGCAGACTAAAGACATAATCGATCTGTTTGAAATCTTGGTTCTATCACTTTCAACTGGCTGAGAAAGCTTCTGGAGGGGACATTCTGAGATTTCAGTTGGTTATTCGTATATTAAAGTGTATACAAGGGGGCCATTTCCAAAAGTGAAGATGTGAGCAGGCCACTGTATTTGATACAGTACATATGTCATATCTCAACAACAAAGAGAGGTTCTCACATTCTACCTTATCAATATTAGTAATTTATGTTCCTATTTTGTATGAAACCATAGATTATATTTTAACATGTAATTTTAACCAGTGCTGCATTTAATGTACTACATGCCACAAAACATCGATACTTGTGTGGTTTATAGCTAGTATAAAACTACTGTACATTAAATAATCATTTTTTTATAATTTTTCCATTTAAAGTAACAGCAGTTTTGGTGTATTGTCTTTTCTTAGATACATTTCAAGTTAAAAGCTTCTTTAGTAATCAGTTGAGACCAAGTTTATTAAATCCAAGATTCTCCCCACACCTTTAGATTGGTAATGAAGTACTCAAGTGCTTACAAACTTAAACCACTCTTTTTATGTTACATGTAAACTTGTACAGTACTCTCTAAATATTAACAAATACTTTTTATATTATTGGGTTTTCTAGGCTGCAGACCTATGTTCTTAGTGATTTTGAATATTAAATTATATTAGTCAGTTAATAAAACACATTAACATTTATATTCTGATTTACAACGTTAAAATCGGGGGTTCTATTCCCCTTGGTGGACTCGGCAGATAGCCTGATGTAGCTTTGCTATAATGGAAATACAGACATTTATATTTGGAACTTGGGAATTTTGAACGTTACGAAGTACACCAAAATAATTTAAACTGTGCTAGTTCTTTCAATATGAAAAACAAAAGCCATAATTAAGTATTTTGTGTTGTGGTTTTTTTATTACTATTCAAGGGAAATAGCCCTGCATTTTAATGTCTGTGGTTTGATATCTTATCAGTTTAAGACTGTCTTTGTGTTATTTTCATACCCTGCAGTTAATAGTTATTGTCATTATGCTTCTAGTTCAAAACTGAAATTGTACTTAACAAATGTGAATAAATTATCCCACCTGTTGGTTTGTTGCATACAATTACCATTATAATAAAAATATTTTACTTTTTTTAAATGATGACAAAGAGAAACTAATGAAGGATCATTTTGGGTTACCATAAAGTATAAAACCAACACTTAGTGACCTGTTTAACATATATGCAGACACAGTTTACAAGAAATTTAAATTATTCTGTGTCCATATACATCTACTATATTTTCAACAGGTGCAAGCCTTCCAGTCTCAAGTGCTGTTCAGTGGAACCTTCCACCTCTTTATGCTTCTGTTGCAATGGTTACCATTGGAAGTTAGTATTTGAGGAGCAGCAGTATTGTGGACATCATTGAGTGAAGGTTATTTTTCTTTAAACTGATGTTGAGACTAGGCAACCATCCACAAAACTTGCACAGTAAAACGACAAGTGACAAGACTTGATGTAATATTTAGCTTTCTTGTACACAAACTTTTAATATTTGCTGGTTTTGAGCTTTAGGATTAAGCAGATATTGGCTTCTTTATATTGACTGAAGAGGATTCTTGGAATATAGTTAGTTTTTTAACGAGTGCCTGTGAAAAGCCATTTTTCCCCCACATCATTACTACTACACTATCTACAGAATGTTTTTAGCCAGTCTTTTTTTTTTCTTTTGGAATATTTGATGATAAAGTACTTGTATATTGGGTTTTTATCATGTAAATGTGATTTTATTTTACCTGTGATTTTCATTGCTATTTACTTTAACAATAATAATGTTTGTGAATTGCCTGCTTCTGCTGAGTTCCTTAGCACATTTCTACAAAAATCAAGTTAGGTAGCTTCTCAATTCATTCTTAAAGTTTTGCCTAGAAATTGGTAATGTTGTTATATGGTCAGGTTGTCAACAGACTTCTGTTTTAATCTAAGTATTATTTCTTTTTTTTCACTGGATCCTTTGCTAAAGCCAGCCTGTGCTAGGAGTTACTTAGCAAAACCACTTATGGTTTCCATGCTTGTCTGGGCTTTTAGGAAATGTTTACCAATGCATGATATTTTATTTAGAATAATTTTAACTTCATCAGTTCTGTATTATTCTTTTTTGTGTCATTAACAAGTTATTTTATGTTGACAAGCTTTGTATTCCTTCACATCCATTTCTTTAAGTATTAAACCTTTAGTATATATAAAAAAAAAAATTCATTTAAATTTTAGTAAAATCCAGAAAAACTTTTTTTTTTTTTCATATTCTCTATTTAACTTTTCAGGGACTAATGTTGCTGTATTAAAGTGGAAAATATAAATGGTTTAGTGATGGATTTTGATGAAATTGTTACACATTGCAATTAAATTGAAGTAAATAATACTGCAAAATGTTTCAACTTGTTTACATTCACCCTGTTTTATTGGCTTTAATGAAATAAAACTTAGGTGTCAATCTCTAGAAGCCGCAGTGGCTATAGTCTGTACTTTTCATATGTTATTTCTTGCATCTTTTATGGAGCAACCTAACAAAGCAGGGTGGGTATTTTGTGAATAGTATCTGGGAAAGTATTGACTCGCTCACTGCCCATTATTTGTGGCTAAAATCACATAATTGTGATTATTCTGTTTCTTTCTTTGTGTTTTTTTTCTGGGTGTTTTTCTTGATCATCAGTGAAATTGTTGCTGTTTTATATTTTCATCAAACTAATAGTTCTCAGTTCTGAGATAAACGTGAAGTCTGTTCTTATCAGCTGAGTTTTGATTTGTGTATGTGTAAATGTCACAGTTCACTGATGATAAAGCCACAAAATGGGCTAGGATAGATTGTATTACTATTGTCATTTTTCATTTTTTAATAAGACATGGTGTTTTTTTTGTTTGTTTTTGTTGCTAGTATTGTGTGAATAAACCTTTCAAATTTCAATGTCTTGTGGTCATCTGTAGTTTAATTAGCTTCTCAAAGGTACTTAAAGTACTCTGTAGTTTCATTACCACACACATTGTATCAGTTAATGACCACTACTAAACAACTTTCTCAATACGGAATACATACACTGATAATTATTGTAGAAAATGAAACCATAATCAGAATGTCAGTACTAGCACCTTAAAGTAACTTTGATTTGTACTATGTTTCACTGTTTACATACTGATACCTACTGTTGTATCATGAGTTTTATTGCATTATTATTGTTTGTGTTCAAGTATGTGATATTTTTGGTGTTAAGAGCTGATTCTAAGTAGTGGTCACAAATAGTTCTTGATATGGTGGCCTCTTTAGCTGAAGAATAGAGTAACAGCAAGTTTCTTTAGACATATTGGTTTTAAATGATGATGAGAAATGGAAAAACAAATTTGGGTTTAATACAAAGGTTTAGAATAGCAGTCTTTGCTTTTGATATTCAAAATCAATTTTTGATTAGCAGTCAGAGTATTTTAAGCAGTAAAGGTAAGTAGTTAGATTGTTCTAGTTTTTGCTATCCACAATGTTGGCTTTGTTTTTCATATCTTACGTTCTTTTACATGCAACTGGATATACAGTTGACTGTATGAAATATTTTCCCTTAACAGCAAGGAATCAAAAGCTACAGAAACAGTTCACTATGTAAACGTTTTTAAAGTATAAGCTTTGTTCATATGTTTGTTTAGTTTCAAATTGGTAAACATGAGATGAAATTATCAACCTGCTTCTGTTTGTATAATGTACCACATACAGATCTTGCCTAAGCCTGATTCCTCAAGCAAATAGAACAGTAAGAGTTAATGGTTAAACATTGTTTAGTAAAAGGAAGAGTTTTAAAAAATTAATTTTTTTTTTTACAGTAATTAAGACCACACACAAAAAATGGCCTGTTAAACAAAGTGTAAACTACTTACATCAAACTATACAAAACATTTTCAGGCACTTGAAATTCTCGTAAAACGCTGACAAAATATGAAAGTTACTGTTCTAGCTTTAGAACGTCTTAATCGTCCTCTGGAGTTGTTTTATCATGGACAAACCAATACTCTTGGTAACAAAAGTCTGTTATCTCTGCCTCCAAGTGCTGCCATCTTCAATTAAAACACTTAAGTTTTTATATTCCCTTAAACTTATAAGAATGCTAATTGTGTCAAGATTTAATGGTAAAGTAAGACATATAAGGAAATATTTTTAAATTTTATTTTTTCTAATGAGATGCTTCATCATTTTTGATTTAACCCGTTATGAGATCTAAATCACTCTTTTGCAAATCAATCACAAAAAATTTTTGTCGTGCAATTTGATAAAATAATGCCCTAAAACATGAAGAAAAAAAGTATTAGCGTAACGACAAAAGAAATAATTGTTTAGTTAACAAAGTTTTACTGAAAATAAAACAAGTAGTTGTTGCAATGTTTCATTCTAAATTGCAATTGGTTTTGGTTTCAATTAAGGGTTAATTATACTAATAAAAGGTATGAAATTACGAGGATACCAGATTTTTTATTGTATATTAAATGACGTGTGTTAAGCTGTACTACAAATGAAAGTAACATTAAGGAAATATTTTGCTATATTTTTATTATTAGGACCAAATGTAGAAAAATTACATTAAAATAGAAGATCTTTATTTTAATAACTAAATATCTGCGAGGTGTAGCTATTTTTTCATCTAATGGAAGTCGATCAGAGAATGACCATTTCTCAAAAATTTAGTGTTAAGCCCGTGGTTCACGTATTTCTTAAACAGGGTGATATTTGAAAGATTTAGAATCATACAAGAAAAGCGTTTATGTGGAGTACCTCATAAACTAAAAGAAATATATTAAAATTCAGCAGCGTTTAACAGTTGTGTTTAATGGGAAAATTACAATTACACGTTTAACAGAAAGAACGTTTTAAATACATAATAGTGATGGGTTCTATCCCTCTGAAAACAAATTTTAAACTTGAATGGTTTGGTTTTGAATTTCGCGCAAAGTTACATGAGGACCATCTGCACTAGCAATCTTAAGTTATTAGTGTAAGACTAGAGGGAAGGCAGCTAGTTATCACCACTCGCCGCCAAATCTTGGGCTACTGTTTTACCACTGTATAGTGGGATTGATCTTGACGTTATAACGGCCTCATGGCTGAAAGCACGAGCATGTTTGGTGTGACGGGCATTCGAACCCACGACCCTCAAATTATGAGTCGAGCGCCCTACCCACTTGCCAAAGCCTAGCCCAACTCGAATGGAATTAATAGCACGATTTAAAAAAAAACCCGCAGTGAAACCATATATGATCTATAAATTCCAAAATGAGCTAATTCAGAAGCTAATACAGTTCTTTTGCCATTAGCCATCAATAGTATTTATAGCTGGTTTTACGAATGGTAAATGTCCAAGAAAATGTTCTTAAAAATTATGCAGATGATCATCATATAGCTTTTCGAGGAATTAAACAGATCGTAATACTGAAAAGGTCATTGACTTTACTCATCAGGGATAATTCTAGAAGAGCAGGGAATACCGTTCAGGTGTTGCTGTGGTAAAGGGTGTAATGACACAAATGACGTGTAAACAAAGTGACATTTTGTATTTACTGCTACTAGATAAGGATCAGTGGTCCAACAGTGTTGAGCACTTCTAAGAGAACTGTGGATGAGCCTAAAGGTCTGATAACTAAATCAGTTCTTTCATTGCATGACTTGAGGTGGACAAAAAATATGCTCCCCCCGAGATTGTTGTTAATTTGTTATATCTTTTATTAGATAACAGAAAAATTTGTGAAACCATACGCTTTTAGAACGCACTCGACAAGATCTGTTTAAATACGGTCTCAAATTTTAATGCTATCTTTCGTAAATACCTGAAGTTTTCATGATTTTAGTTGCATTTTCGCATAAAAAGTGCTGTACACCTGTTGTGGTTTCTTGGATATTCCAATTTGCCTATAAAATGATCAAAGAAGTTTCTATGCAATAATCAAACATAAAAAGAAACTCAACACAAACAAGTGTCACAAGTTAATATTTAATAGGCATTTCCTTGGATTTCATTACTTCCTCACATCGACGTGACATGCTTTCAATAAGTCTGTACAGATATTCCTGAGTGATTGACTGCCATCCTTCCCTGAGTACTTCAAAAAGTTCATCTTTCATATTTGGCTTGCGATTTTCCTTTAATCGGTTTAACTTAGCCCATAAATTTTCGATTGAATTGATATCAGGTGATTGACCTGGCCATCCCATAATATCAATTTTATTACTTCTATAACATCTTTCAACGACTCCACAATTATAGAGAAACTTGTTTCATCATTTTGTAGGCTATTTAGAATAAGAAGATCTAAGAAACTACAGCAGATGTACAACGCTTTTTATGAGACCGTGTAACTAAAATCATCAAAAATTCAGGTATTTACTAACGGCAACATTAAAGTTTGAAGTTGAGACCATATTTGAACAGATCTCGTAGAGTGCGTTCTAAAAACATATAGTTTCACAATTTTTTTTCTGTTATCTAATAAAAGATATAACGAATTAATAATATTTTCGGGGGGAAGCATTTTTTTGTCCACCTCATGTCATGCGATGAAAGAAGTGGTTTAGTTATCAGACTTTTACGCTTATCCACAGTCCTCTCAAAAGTGTTTAACACTGTTGGACAACAGCTCTTTATCTTGTAGCAGTACATCTCGATGTAGCACTGCCGTCAGAGTACTATATAATCTCCAGTACGAGTTACCTCTGTTGAGAAGAGTTTTTCAAAGTTAAAACTGTTTGTCACAGGATAACCCACGCTCGCCATCGAAATGTTTGTTGCGAAGTGGTCTTACACCACTAAATTAGGGACGGCTAGCGTAGATAGCCCTCATGTAGTGAGAGGGAAGGCAGTTTGTCATCATCATCCACCTCAAACTACTGATCAACTCTTTTACCATCGAATAGTGGGATTGACTGTAACTTTATAACGCCCTCACGGCTGAAAAGGCGAACATATATGGTGTGATAGGGATTCGAACCTGCCACCCTCAGATTACGACTCGAGTTCCCTAATCACCTGGCCATGCCATGCCATGGAAGTGGATAGAATAATGCACACCTGTAGCTCATTTACCACGTGATAGATGGCGCTAAATGTATAACAGCTAGAATGCGTACTATGTAAGAATGTTCGTTGTAAACACAAAGCTGCACAATGGATTTTATGCGCTGTAGACACGTCAGGGAACGAAATCTGGATTTTAGCATTATTAGCGCCTTCAAGCTTAACGCTAAGTTATCAGGAAATGTAACTCTTTATATGAGCACCCATTGTAATGCTACTTCCTCAAGGAATGTGCTTTTATGATTTAGTCTAAACAGATTAACAAAAATAATTTTTTTCAAATCACGCATACGATAATTTGTTTAATAGATATTTATCCTGCTTTAGAAGATATTTTAACATTGTAATTAATATATTTTAATTTCCTCAAAATATCCTGAATGGTAAATTAATGATTGTTTTTCAAATAACTCGAAAGAACATTTCTTTAATCTTTCATTCTAACGTTCTACTTAACTAGTATTACTGCTGCGAAGATTTTTACCAGAAGGGTGAGAAGAAGGGTATAATATCCTTTAATTTTTACTGAATAACCTATTTTTTTTTCCTGCAATATGGCAGGTAAAACTTGAGCTTAAAAAAATATTTATCTTTGACGATATTTTGATACGAAAATTTGAATAAAGAAATTAATAACAAAAATATTTGAAATGACGATAGGGGGAGAAGCAGCACCTGGCAGGTAGTAAATAAAAATAAAACAGCTGACAACACTGCCCCTTCCTGAATTGTTAAATAATCACTCTTTACAATCAACAACGTGAAATAGAATTAGTAACAATAAATGAAGATAAAGTATTAGACAAGTTAAGAACAAGTAACAAAGGTAGATCGGTCTTTATTAACAGAAACGAACTCGTAAAAACACCTCTCGTTTTATGAAAATGACATATCCTGTGTAAATGAATAACATTTTAATTGGAGTAATTTGCGGATTATTCGTAGAACAATAAGAGTAATATGACTGATAATAATTATGGGCAAACATTAGATTGCTAAGACTGTGAAAAATAAAATTACTGTTCATCCTCAGAACTACTTTTTTACTTAAATCAGTGGGTACCTGTTAACATTTCCCAGGTTATTATAGAGTGACAAATGATCTATCCACTGACGCTTTAAAGTACTAAATTTTCCTCATTAATTATGAAGCAAAATATAAGAGTTTCTATTTTAATTCATAATTTACTCATAACAGGAACATATTCCACATTGCTGTTTTATTTATATTTTGAACATATCGCGAAGATACTAGGGTTATTTGCCGCCGTCTTCAATTTTGAGAGAAAGCAGTCATTGCAACGACACACCATCCACGTTAAGATTTATTTGTTTGAAGTTAAGTGGAAAGTTATACAATGGGTTATTTGTGTTCAGTCCACCACGGGTATCGAAACTCGGTTTTTAGTGTTGTAAGCCCGTAGACATACTGTTGTGTCACTGGGAAGCTTGATGCTAGATTAGGATATTGACTGTAAATATATTTAATCTGAAATATACTATTATTTACTTTTGTTTTTCTTTACTATGTATTTTTAGATGCTAACTAATGGAATGTTACGAAGTGTTATGGATGTACGAAAAACAAAAGTAAAGAAAGATATTCAGTATTGTTTTGGCAAGAATTTATTTTATTTTAAATGGTATATTGTGTATAAATGAACATTAGGTTTAATATATATATATATTTGTAATTAAGGGAATAGTGCTAAGCATATGCAATAGACTTTTTTTTTTTTTTAATTTATATTTCGTGACCGGATGTTATAGGGATAGTTCCAACCGTTTTCATATAGCATCGTAACCATATCCGTTAACGTGCTTGGCATTTATATATAATTTTTATGTACCAGTTATTCAGAATGTAAGCAAAACAGTGCATTAAACATATCGAGTTAAACGCATTTCACATTATCTGTTATTAGCGCCCATGTTTGTTTTTAATGGAATTCGTTATATGTGACGTCATCACAGTTGGCCAGACGCATTTCCACGATACTTGTAGCAGGAAAGCCCACGAGTTTTCTTCGTTAAAGGATCGTATTTCCAAATTTTTTAAGTGGAGCCATCTACAAAACGGTTCTATAAGTGTTTGCGGTCAAATATTTTGGTTCCTTACAGTTAATATATTTAGATTTCTATCTAAACATTTTGCTTCGTGAAAGTTACATACATCAAAAAGTGCGCTTCATTTAGTTGTTTTATTATTTTCTTACCGATAAAGATGAAATTTCGGATGTAGTTTTAATTCGTATTTACTTTCTTTGGTGTGTTTAGGATTAGAAATGTCTGAAGTTTATCATTTCCGTACTACCACTGTGGTACGAGAAGTGACGTGGGTAGCGCCTGTCCTAAGATCTTTCAAGTTAGTCTGAAAAGTAAGAAAGAATCACTGTCTCCTCACCTTCGTCCATTCTTCTTTGTTTTATATATTGTGTAATGTATTTTACTTATCCCACTTAAATTGGGCCTGGCATGGCCAAGCGTGTTTAAGCATGAGACTCGTAATCCGAGGGTCGCGGGTTCGAATCCCGGTCGCAGCAACCATGCTCGCCCTCCCAGCGTTATAATATTACGGTAAATCCCACTATTCGTTGGTAAAAGAGTATCCCAAGAGTTGGCGGTGGCTGGTGATGACTAGCTGCCTTCCCTCTAGTCTTACACTATTAAATTAGGGACGGCTAGCGCAGATAGCCCTTGAATAGCTTTGCGTGAAATTTAAAAACAACAACAACCCACCCCACTTAAATTTTTAGTTTTTAACTCCAAAACAAACATTTTGATTCGCTATTCCTATGATTCGCTATGACCACTTGAAAGGTTAGTTAGTGAACCTGATAATGCTAGTGTTGTTTTTTAACAAGTGGTTCGATAGAAATTGCACCATTTATAATCGTTTTACATTATTCCTCAATGACATTCATTGATTGTCCGTTTTACTATTACAAATTCTATGATATTAAGCAAATTTTACATGAGGGGAACTTAACTTTAAAATTTCATTTCTTAATCAAAATTGATGAACTACGCTTTTGAAAGAAATAAAGGAAGCGACTCGCTGCTAAATGAATTGCCGATTGAAATCAATATATCTTGAATACTTTGTATTTATATTTTAACGTCATAAGAATGCTCTTTCAGTGTCGGAATAGAAGAAAAACAGATACTTTAACTAAATGTTTAATATTTACATCCTGCAATATTTTGCCAAAACTCAAAAGATTCTCGGATATCTGTTTGGTTACTTTACAGGAAAACTTCAGTTTTACAGAGCTATAGCTGGAAGTGAAGTAGTAATTACAGTAAATATCATGTTTTTACAAGAGTGGTCAAGCCATTTCATTACCCACCCAAAAAAAATTAAAGCTTTCGTTTTTGTGTGAAGACTGATTTTAATTTCACGCGTCGTTATTAGCATCTTGTGAACCACGGGTTTCTAAAATGGTGGTGATAAAATTCATGCAAGTGGATCTCAACACATACAGAGATATTATTTTTAAAATGACTCTGGCATATCAAAAGTGCACGTGAGATCATTGTGTTCCAATTTAATTATAAAGAAGATGAGTGCAAGGTGAAGAAAAGAAACAACAGTAATATAAGCGTGAATTTATTGAATGGGAATCAAAAGTAAGGATGTGAGGTTAACAAAATAACAGATTTTGTGCCAGAACAGATGTGTAACTTAGCATGGTGTAATATATATTGTATTACCAAAAGCAATGGAACAAGAAAGAAACTTGTAAAGTCAGTAATTCCACAATGATTATTTCCATTCCTAATTGGATATTGGCCCATTTATGTTAACAGTCATGGTTCGAACTTCCTCACTAACATATTGTAACAAATTAAACTATTCCTCCTTAAGAGTAAATGTCAACTCTGGACCTGAGATGACTTTTCTAGATGTCCTGGAATGATTTCATTGGTTTAAAGTTGGGTTCTGGGATGGTCGTGACAGATGTTCATTGTTCTTCTTTTCCACTCAGTTTCTAACAAGCACTAACAAGATATGTTGTAACTTATTTCAAATTTGAGAATTTTTATTGTTTATCTGGAAATGCTTATTAATTTTATTTCAGACGTTTCATTATGACGCTTTGAGTTTTAGCAAAAGCTACAAGACATTATTAAATTTGTGAGGCGATTGGTTTGGACATAAACGATTAAAAGTATTCGATTTATTCTATATTTAAACACCAAATTCTTCGATCGCTTCCTCAGAGTATATGATAGAGTTTCAATTACAGTAGGTTTGTTTATTTTGTATTTCTCCCAAAGCTACATGCGAGCTATCTAACCGTTCCTAATTTAGCAGTGTAAGACTTGAGGGAAGGCAGCTGGTCATTACCACTCACTACTAACTCTTAGGCTACTCTTTGAACAACGAGTAATTGGATTGATTGTCACATGTATTACACTCTCGGTTAAAAGGGTGAGTATATTTGTTGTGACAAGGATTCGAACCCATGACCCTCAAATTGCAAGTCGAGTGCCCTGGTCATGCCAGTCTTAGTGTATGTATTATCAACGATACGCTTCGCTCTATACTAGAACTCAACAAGCCAACTGAGATACATCACACACAGTAATAGTCAGAAGGCTACTTATATAATCTATTTGTTACAACAGTTACGATGATAACGTATTTTGCTGTCAAACCTCTATTGCAATCAATCACATTTTCCATAAGACGTGATAGGTTTAATGGATTTTTAAACTGGTGGATCAGTTATCTTGATAGGCCGTCATGAATGACGAGTTTCCTAACATGACAAATGATCAGAAATTTAAAATTCCAGGATTATTTGATGCTGTAATTCTTTGTAGTTAATAAATTATCAGTAGAATTACTGATACAATATGAGCCAACAGTAGCTTTTTAAATACATTCTTTCTAAACTATTAGTTTGGTGACAAAATATTTGTGAACAGTAGCTTTTTAAATACATTCTTTCTAAACTATTAGTTTGGCTTTCTCGGCATTAAGATCCTCAATAACATACGAGTCCTAAAAAACAAGCAAAACTATCATGAATATTGTAGTTATTTCCACTAATTGCTGCTGCTGGGGTCATTTGTATATGTAAAAAAATAAGATATCTCACCCAGTTTGTTTTGGTCAATACATTAAGTGAGTGTTGTAACAGACAGTAGTGAATAGTACAAAAAGCCAAAAAACAACAAAAAATTGGTAACTTGAGGACTAAATCCAGCAATGAAATATCGTTTGGTTAAAATGTTTCTGAAATAACTAAAAACAAAGCTAGTGAAACATATTTATATGCAAAAACGGCTCGTTTGGGCTGAAGCTAGTGAAAAAGAGGTAACTGACCGGAAGCTGACCACATGTTTGATAATATATAATTTTATTTATTATATTAATATAGCATATAGTTTATTTTGATGTTTGTTTCTTTATTTAGTATTTGAGTGTTTTCTATGGTTATGTTGTGTTTATTTGACTTGCAGTGTTCGAAAACACAACATTCATAATAAAGAAACAAACATACTCAATATAAAGGAACACCTTATACCTATATTAATATAATAAATAAAATTATATATTCAAACATCTAATACCGCCCTCTACATTTCACATAAGTTACACAATCCTTTCAAACATGGGGGGTTTCTCGTCATCACTGATTACTTGTGAAACATAGCATATAGTGACGCGTTCATAATTACTCATGGGGGTTCGATAACAGATAATTAATTTTGTCTAGGCACTCTAGACACAATAAAATAAATATTACAAAAAAAAACCAGAAGATTCCTCACTTTCACTCCATGAATGATTTGTTTGTTTGTAGTTAAGGACAAAGCTATATAAAGGGCTAGGTGTGATCTGCCCACCACAGGTGTCGAAACCCACTTTCGAGCGTTGTAGGTCCATAGACATACCGATACGCCAGTAAGGGATTTCTGCAAAGAAAGAAATTGAAGTTACATGAAGTTAGTTAGACATTGTAACCAATTGTTCAGCATGTACTAAATACTATTGTGAAATCTCAAAAAACGGAGCAAGTGGGGGGGATAGTTAGTGTCCTTCTCCCACCCACAGATGGACATGCTTCTACTAGAAATGTCACCAGATCTGTCTGATGTGACTGCCCCAAGTGACACAGCGGACTTACAACGCTGGAAACTGGGTTGTTCAGAACACATATAGCCCTTTGTGCATCACTAAAAACAACCAACAAACCGATGTTACTTTATATTTTTATTTATATAAATCATTATTAACTCAAAACCAAATTAATCTATTCTGATGCGCGGGTCTATAACTATATAAAAAGAAATAGAAACCCTAAAGATAAAAAAACAAAACATTCACAATATTAAAACAGAAACACTTCAATTTTCTGACAGAATGTACCTTTAAAGGAGTGTGTGTGTGTTTTTATAGCAAAGCTACATCGGGCTATCTGCTGAGTCCACCGAGAGGAATCGAACCCCTTCATTATAGAGTTGTAAATCCGTAGACGTACCGCTGTACCAGCGGGAGACATGTGAAGCGGAAGCTTAGATACATAGTAGGTAACTTTACAGAAAATGAAGAATATATCTTTCTGTTGTTACTAGGTGGCGCTGATGAAAGATCTAGTGATATTCGACTGTGACACCCCCCATTGCAACGAATAACTTCATCGCGTTTTGTTTTTTTTCAGCGACCCTTTATAGGTTACCGTTTTGTTTGTGGAGTAATATCGTACAAACTATTGATCGTAACCAACAGCCCATGTATTATTATACACTATGATATTTTATTTTTCGTGCAATGGATGAAATCCCGAATTATAAGAACTGAAGTCTACTGCTGAGCTACTAAGGAACCAATGACACGTGCGTGCGTTTCTTATAGCAAAGCCACATAGGGCTATCTACTCAGCCCACCGAGGGAAATCGAACCACTGATTTTAGCGTTGTAAATTCGGAGACATACCGCTGTACTAGGGGGGGGGCCAATAACACACAAATACAAAGTCAGAAAGAAATATAAAATTTATAGTTTTCTTTTTTTCTAAACTTTGCCAAAAAGCCACCACATTTAGATAATTAAACATGAAAAACCGGTTAAAAATTTGAAATATTTTGCTACATTTAAATGTCAGCTATTGTTCTGACTCATTAATTTCAGCTCTTATGGTAAATATGTGAAAAAACAACCTTGGATTCTTATCTGATAATTGTTGGCATTTTGCTGTCCATATCGCTGATATGTATTATAAAATATCGCTAATTACACGTCTACGTCTGTACTTTTTTAGATAAACATAAAATACAAGTTTTTCCTTATGCTTCAGTACAGGCGTATAGCTTCAACATTGTTTTCAATCTTTAAACAAGGATTTTGATTTTTACCTCAACTATTGCCGCAGGTACGGTTTAGGTAAGAAAGTTAAACGCAGAACTGTGTTATTAAAGAGCGGCGGGCGATGAGTGAGGACGAGATTCTGAAATGTAATTTTTATTTCCTGCGGGGACAGCTAATGTCTGTTCGACCAATCAGAACGTCGGATGTAGTTGGGAGAGAGGTGCGGCGGTGTATCGGGTGCCAGGTAATTAGTCCAGAGGGTAGAGAGTTTATAAGTAAGGAGTGCCATATACTGTAGCATTATGGATTTTCCAGTGGACTTTCGAATAGTTAGTTTCTATTTATCAATTGTACTTTCATACACGACGTCGGAAAACCCGCCATTTTCGCAGTTATTTGAAGTTTAATTACACGTTCCTAAAGACGAATGTTATCGTTATATATGTATATATATAAACACACACACACACCAGAAAGGTAAAACGAGAAATAAAGAAAACACTACAGAAACCTAATGAATAAAACATTAAAACTGATGAGAGATTTTTAGCTCTATGTAACTGCGCACACACATACACACACACACAAAAAAACACACACAAACTTATATACAACCAAAAGTCTTACATTGTTACATCGACAATTCCATTAAAATATAAACTGGAAGAACTACTGGGCCTAAACTGATTGATTTTACACAGATGTACAAGCCATAACTTGCTATAGAACTTTGAAAAAGCGGTCCTCCGTCTGACTGACAGAAGTGAATAATAATAATAAAAAGTGTGGTGGTCAAAGATAACACGATATTTAAGCAACATACGGACTTAACATTCTTATGTGGTTTAGCAAAGAGGATAATACTATTTATTTGCAATAGACACTGAATATTTATCTCAGAGAACATCGTGGGAGCCCTATGTAGAGGGTCAACATTGGTGAGAGAAGTGGACTGGATGACCCCCTGAAATCTCAACTCTTAGTACATTTCGTTTATTAAACTAGTTTTTGACTTGACCTAATTATTTATCTCATTAACATACACACACACACATACACATTATGAAAAGCCAGAGCTGTAACTGACAAATACATTTGTTTAAGATGGATCGTAACTTTTACCTAATTAATTAACCAATCAGGTGAATAATTAAAACGTATTGTGTGTTGTTTTTACAATTAAAAGAAGGTGAATAAGTAAGTTTTATGTTAGTTTACAAAACACTTTCCTTTCTTAAACTAAGGATCCGGCATGGCCAAGTGGTTAGGACGCTCGACTCGTAATCTGAGGTTCGCGAGTTCAAATTCCCGTCACACCAAAACAAACTGCTCGTCCTTTCAGCCGTCCGGGTCATTATAATGGGACCACCAATCTCACTATTTGTTCGTAAAAGAGTAGCCCAAGAGTTTGTGGTGGGTGGTGATGACCAGCTGCCTTTTCTCTAGACTTGCATTTCTAAATTAGGAACAGCCAGCGCTAATAGCCCTCGTGTAGCTTTGCGCGAAATTCAAAACCAAACGTAAAGAAAGTGTTTTTAATTTTTGTCTTTACTGACTTACAAAACGTGGTAAGAGTTTGTCATGTACTCCACTGTTCCTACTCTCTAACGTACTCTACTTTTTCGTGAGTTTGTGACGGTCAATACGTGTCCAAAGAAACGAAGAAGAAATATAAACTTGTAAAAACGAAACAAGTGAACTGAAAAAAAAAAAAATCCTCCAATTAAGTTCCTAGTGGCTCGTTCTACGTATCAGTACAAGAGAATTTTCTAGAACTCATAAACGAGTTTCCTGTTGATATCGTAAGTCTTAAGAGTTTGTTAAAACTGTAAATCATCACATTGTTTCATGTTTTATTTCTATTTAAGGATAAAACTATACATTTGGGCTATCTGTGCTCTACCTGCTACGGGTGTCAAAACCCGGTTTTTAGCGTTCTAAGTCCGCAGACATGCAGCTGCGCCACTGGTAAGGGGGGGGGCAACAGATCACATTAAAAATAAACTTAGTCTGTTATTTGGGAATGTAATATACTTTAAAACTGGGGTGGTTAACATGTTCGAAGTGAGGATTTTCTGTTTGAGACCCGTTACTCTAAAAACACAATCCACACGTGGGTGCACTACAAGAATGACAGTCATCTCTCTATTCGATCAGAGAAGAGAAACTCAAGAGTTGGCAATGTATGCCGTTGACTAGCTAACTTCCCCTCATGTATAGTCAATCTATTAATTCGAAATTAGAGGCGAGGTAGAGGCGAGGGTGTGTAGACAGCCCTTATATAGCTAACTTTACGAAAGATTTTTAATGAAGAAACAGAGCCATATGTTAGGTACTTTTAATTTTCTTGGCGAAACGTGGTGTGTGTTTTTTTAGAGCAAAGCCAAATCGGGCTATCTGCTGCCGAGGGGAATCGAACCGTTGATTTTAGCGTTGTAAATCCATAGAGTTACCACTGTACTAGCGGTGGGTACGAAACTTGCTATATAACGAATTTTGATGTCACAGTTATCCGTTTAATGAATCAAGTAGAAGTGTGGTACAAAATATTTTGGATTAGATGGTGATCGAGTGTTTACGAATATTTTATTTCCACGTTCGTCATATAAGTTAAACTGTAATTAAGTTTTATTATAGATACTATTTATAATCTGCAACTATACAAAATTATAATCTCCCATAAGTTAATTTCTGTCCTTTGGAAAATGGCAAAGAATTAAACACCAAAGGGCATTTAATAGTCTTTCTTTTGATGACCTAACTATGGCCAGGTGATTAGGTCGTTCGATTCGCAATCTGAAGATTGCGTGTTTGAATCCTCCTCTCGCCAAACATGTTTGCCTTTTCAGCAATGGGGGCGTTATAAAATTACGGTTAATCCCACTCTTCGTTGGTAAAAGAGTAGCCCAAGAGTTGGCGGTGGGTGTTGATGACTAGCTGCCTTTTCTCTAGTATTTTACCCCTAAATTAGGGACAGCTATTATAGACAGTCCTCGTGTATGAAATTTAAAACAAACCGAACTGTATAGTAACCTTTGAACTAATATTCTAATGTTAAAAAGAACTGAGCTTTTTAGGTTTGTTTGAGAATTCTAAAATATTCTGTCTCACTGGTTTGAAACGTTTTGTTTAGAGCAGATATTAATGAAGATTGTAATTTGATATGATACGCTCCATCTTTTTTTTTGAGAATCAATCACATCTTTGTATATTCAGTCGTAAAACACACAAAGTTATTATATTCATAAGTTTTTATATGTAAACAGTTTTGTCATTTTTAGAGAAGGATTTCCGGCTCATAATTTCAAAAGCATATCACGTGAGAGCATCTTGTAGAGAGAAAGCCAGAATATATATATTAGTTCAAGTTACAAAACATGACTATTTATCATTTATTTCACTCTTTCTAAAGGTTGACACTTTTGTGCTATCATGAGTTGCCTGTAAGGAGAATTTAAAATTATTACAAAGACTAAATCCTGATAGCTCAGATGGAGACGACAGAGCTTTCTATCACTCTAACCACTGAACTTTATCGACTTTTGTCAATAAGTTTATTATTTTATATACATTTATATATACACACATAAACAAAACAAGAAAATCACAGAAGGTACAGTTTTTTATGTCTGTTAGCTTTCTACTACACTGTGTGCCTGTGTTATTATTTTGGGATGATGCAAATGCCATCCTTACTACCTTGTTTATATTGTTTATCAAGGATTGATATCAGCCATCCTTACATTTATTTCCTTTTTTAAAAGTTTTTCTTTACTTTTTTAATGTAGTATTTCAATAGACACAGAAAGGTTGTACTTAGAACCAAGTTCTAAATACAATGAGATTCCAGCTCTAATATTTATTATTCATCTATTATTAGCTAGTAATTCCTATTTTACCCTGTACTTAAACTTTTTAAAGTAACGCCAGATTCTTGTAATAAACCTAGCTTCAATGGATAATGATAATTTCGTTTACACTAAAAATATGATTTAAAAAACAGCAACAATTTATGCTTATTATCAATACTTATAAAAGCGGATGCTTCATTTGAAACTATGTCACCTCAGTGAAATTGGAGCCCGACATGACCAGGTGATTAAGGCACTCCACTTGTAATTTGAAGGTCGTGGGTTCACCAAACATGCTCGCCCTTTTAGCTGTGGGGTGTTATAATGTGACGGTTAATCCCACTATTCGTTGATAAAAGAGTAGCTTAAGAATTGGCGGTTGGTGATGATGACTAGCTGCCTTCCTGCTTGTCTTGCACTGCTAAATTAGGGACAACTTGCGCAGATAGCCCACGAGAAGGTCTGCGCGAAATTCAAAACAAACCAAACCAGCGAAATAGGTTGACACCACAGTTTCAGTTTGTGGTTATCATATATCTAATAAGGCAGATTTGTAGGGATGGCTCGAATTGTTCATCGAAATGCTAGTTTACATATCTTCTCAACAGGTTATCATAACTTTACTAAACTTTATAACAATATCTATGTAATGACTAGGTCACAGTTTCTGGGAATGTCTGTAAACATCATAGAAAATGACTGAATTTATTGTTCTTCTTTCGTTTATGTTCTAAGATTAGATTTGTTTGCTTGGAATTTCACGCAATGCTACACGACGGCTATCTGCACTAGCGGCCCCTAATTTTTCAGTGTAAGACTAGAGGGAAGACAACTAGTCATCACTACCAACTTTTGGACTACTCTTTTACTAACCGTCACATTATAACGCCTCCACGGTTGAAAGGGCGAGCATGTTTGGTGCGACGGGGTTCGAATCTGCTACACTCAGATTATGAGTCGAACGCCTTAACTCAAATGGCCATGCCGGGCCTTATGAGATTAGAACTAAATAAAGGAAAAATAGAAACTTAATTAATAATATATGGTTCATTCTAAATACTGGCATAATTATAAGACTACGTTATGTAACAAAAGAAAGCATCATAGCGTCGCTGATGTTGTTTGTGTTTAGAATAAAGACTGGTGTCAAAACACAGAAGTGTAACTGGGTTTTATTGAGAATTAGATATTAAGAATTTATCTAACAAACAAGATGAAATTAAATCAGAAAAGTAGACAAAACTCAGGACCTGAAAGCTAACAACAACAAATAAAATATTCAAAAATATAAATTAGTAATTTAAACCTTTAAACTATGAAAAACAAGTTGTATTTCAGAAAAGTAGAGAAGGTACAGTGAGAAAACTAGGCTAACATATTACATATGAAATTTGGTTTTATGAGACGATTAGTTTTTACATGTAAGAATTAAAGTTATTTATGAGTTTCTTGTTCTCAAAGATTACAAAAAGAGCGAATTTATTGATTTAATTTCGTAAAAAGGCTACTCAAGAGCTACCTACGCTAGCTGTTTGTAATTTAGAAGTGATAGACTAGAGGGGACGGCAACTACCTAGTCAACACCATCCGTTATCGGTTCTTCAGTTACTTACTTTTTGCCAAAATAAAAAGTAGGTTTGACCTACATTTCTACTGAAAGAGCTAACATGCTTGGTAACGAGGTTCAAACCACGCTCACCAAACATACTCGCCCCTTCAGCCGCTGGGGCGTTATAAAGTAACGGTCAATCCCACTATTCGTTGGTAAAAGAGTAGCCCAAGAGTTGGTGATGCGTGGTGCTGACTAGCACCCTTTTCTCTAGCCATAATCTGCTAAATTAGGAACGGCTAGCGCAGATAACTTTCATGTAGCTTTGCGCGAAATTCAAAAGAAACAAACAAACAATAGAAACCACGACTCAAAGATCGTAAGTGAATCAACTTAACCACTAGACTATGCAAGGCCCTAGAATGGAGAAAACCTTTAATTTGGTAATAAAATAATTTTATTTTATTTTTACACGTTCATTTTATGCTATTTACGTCTAATTAAAAAAAATGGTAGACATAAATAATTGTAACTGAATATATATTTTTTCAAACATAAAATACCATCCTTGTATAAGTAAAGAATTACTTTCCACCAGAGTATTTTTATTATATATTGTTTGTATAATTACATTCTCAAGAGTGACCTTCGAAGTTATCACACCGGTAAAAGAAATTAATAAATAAAAATTGAAGAATTTTAAACGTCGTAGTGTTTTGTTATTTGTATCTGTAGAAAGAAATGTATAAGTGTTTGGATTATATATATTTATAACAAAGGATCACCTTTGCATTTAGTGTTTTAATTCCACCATTCACCACTTACTGAATCAATCATTATTTGAAACGTTTGGTAGTGGTAGTCCTAAAACTGGCGCTGGATGCTTCCTGTATGGCCAACAACTCCAGAATATCCTAATCTTTTTGCCCGATATTTATGCAATAAACAGGAACAATACTTACTACGAAATATTTGTCAACATTTTGTAAATTAAATCACGTGTTTCGAATGTCACGATGCATATTTTGGAAGCATATAGAGTGAATTAGAAATTTGTTGTGATAGGGTTAAAAAGAATGTTGTATATGTATTCTGTATTGAAACAAAACGCTTTTATTTTGGAAACAAATCCTCGTGAAGGGTTCATAAACACCATAGAAGTGTAAACCGTACATTATCAATAAGTAGGAAACAAAAATATTAAGTGGTGCGACATTAATTCTCTTAAAGGCGTCCAATACGCAACAGGTTGTATAACGTTAACTGTTGTATTTATAAACATTGAAGGTCCTTAGGTCTTCAGTTTTGTTACAGTTTCAAGGTTACGTGTTGCCTATATGGCATAAATTTACATATATCAAGCAACAATGAATTGTAGCGCTTTCCTGTGTATAAAATAGAATAGCGATTAATTTGAAGCTCATTATATGCTATTTATATATATTGTTTATTATTACGGTTTTATTCTAAAGTTGCATTTTTAGCCTAATATCTGCATTTAAGACTGGCCTAAATTTCCTACACGATTGGCTAAAACTCGTTTTAAGTACATAACTCACTCTGATCGAAAGGTATTATTATTTGAAGACAAAATAAACAAATAAAATAACATTTCAAATAATAGAAAATGTGCATTTAAAAAAAAAACGTTATTACCAGTAACTTCTGACGAAAGCAACCTAGCGACAAAGATCAGAACTAAAAAAGAAAAAAAGCCTAAAGGAATGATATTGCTGTTTCTATATGGTGGACTAACTTGAAGTATATAATACCACAATACAATTCACAAGAAAACCAAATAACTGAAATGCATTAGTTCATAGGTTTACAGTAAGTTTAATTACTTTCAACGCTACAATTCGGCGTCCAGTTTACTCTGATGTTCACAATGCATGTGACTGACTCATTCATTGTGTAACTTGCACTAAGATACCAGTAACAAAGTTATCAAGATATATTTTTGGGGCAAAACTTTGCTTTAAGTGTTTTTATAGCTGACTTTAGAACTAAGTAATTCTGGTTAGTACAACACAGAAGCTGTTTGTTATTCTATTTTTTCTGCTTGTTCAATTTTTTAATTACTTCGATTTTATGTGTAAATAAAGAAAACACAAACAGCACTTAAGCTTGCTGTATTCGATATTTAATACCGCACATACAGTGATATATGATTGTCACAATTTAGTGCCTTTAAATTTATATTTAAACTTCATTCTTGTGTGAAAAATAGTTGTAACAAACAGGATAATTAGAACAAATCGGTTACGAAACTTAAAACAAATATACATGAAGCTACAGATGAATTACTTTAGATGAAAATAAAAGTATATAATAGAACAAACACTCTTATCTTGTCCCAAGTAGATGGCCCGGCATGGCCAGGTCAGTTAAGGCGTGCGACTCGTAATCTGAGGGTTGCGGGTTCGCATCCCCGTCGCACCAAACATGATCGCCCTTTCAGCCGTGGAGGCGTTATAATGTGACGGTCAATCCCACTATTCGTTGGTAAAAGAGTAGCCCAAGAGTTGGCGGTTGGTGGTGATGACTAGCTGCTCTCCTTCTAGTCTTACACTGTTAAAGTAGGGACGGCTAGCACAGATAGCCCTCGAGTAGCTTTGCGCGAAATTAAAAAAACAAAACAAAAAAAAACCCAAGTAGATAATCACATACAACTTAAATGCTTCATTATTCTTCCCCACGTGGGACAGCGTTAAATGTACGGAATTACAACGTTATAATTAGGGGTTAGATTCCCGTCGATGGAAACAGCAGATAGCAAAATGTGATTTTGTTTTAAAACAAACAAAGACTGAATTACAGCAAAACGTACTCTTTTAAAAAGCATGATTTCAATTATTGATTTAAAAAGAATATGTTATTAAAATAGAACAGAAAGCGGAACCATGATATTCATAGATTACAAGGTTCGTTTAGTGAAAATATTAGTACTGCTACTGCATTGTTATAGTTTACTATAATGGAATAAAAAAAGTTTATTTATATGTTTGTTTCAGAATTTTCGTGCACAGTTAATTACACAAGGGCCATCTGCGCATAGCCGATACTAATTTTGAACTGATATACCTGAAGGGAGGCAGCTAGTCAGTAACACCTATGCCATTTATTGAAATCCTTTTATGTGATCGAATAGTTGTATATGATCGTTAATCTCTTAGCGATAACCCATAGATTCAAAGTGCGGGCATGTTTTTGTTGTAAAAAGCTGCGAACACTGATCCTCACTCTAATTCTTATTTAGATGGGTTATATAGGGTTAAAAGCAAAAAACAAATTATCTTGAAATGCGGTATTAAGTTTATGTGTATTTAAATAAGTGAAATCTGAGATGTTGAAATTGTACGGCAGTGAAGGGCGAAGTTAGTGATCCAACATAGGAGAAAAGTGATGAATTCCTGAAAGGTGTATAAATAACAGAAAATTAGGTTTAGTGACGCCTATGCGCGTGGCCGATATTGCCCCACTGGTTAAAAAAAATCCAACAAAAAACCGTCCCACCCACCAGATGTGCCAATCCTGCCACAGAGTGATTGTAATTAAAGATCCATTACCATAAAACAATCTAAATCGATGTGGCAGATCCCTATTTGCAGCCATAACAGACAGAATAAGATATTTTCATTTATCAAATTCAACGTGATGGCTTGATTACCATGAGAGGGTTACAAATCTCGTACGTCAGATCTTCGATGTCTCGTTCGATCTTAGGGACTGTCCGTGTATTTTCTACCTGACTGTAATGAGACAGGAAATCCAGTGTTTGAAAATATTTGCAACTTTATCTTTATAGATGGCAGTATCATAGGTCATTGTAAGCTTCGGGCATAATCTGCAAATTTATTATTTTTTTAAATTTTAGTTTTAGGCCATTCCTTAACTAACATTGTTTTAATCAGAAAAGTTTGAATGAAATATGAGTGAAGAAAACCGGGTAATTTTAATTCTTTTTGTTTGAAGTCGGCTATCGCTAATCGAGGAAAAGGCCACAAATCACACTGTGACTTAAGATAATTCCAAAGAGCATATTGGCTTCACAACTTAATGAATGGCCCCTAAAAAAAAGAAAGAAAGAAAACATAATGGTCGGTTAGACGAAGCTGCCGAACAAGCTGGTGAACCGTGGCATTGACTCGTAAGGGGACTGGGGGGAAGGAGATGAATTCTGCAGTAAGTGAGCGGGCCCACCCAACAACACAAAGACACCATCCATATAACTTAATAACTTAACCACCCTTTGGCCTCCCCTTCCAAAGCAACCAACACCTGTTAAACATCAGCTGTGTACTATTCTCAACCGGCGAGGTCTTTTGTGGTTAACGTTTGCTGGTCATCAAGCATTCAGGGGCAAAAACGCAGGTTGAACGAAAGACTAAATGCAATAAAAACACTGTATTTGTGTATTTTCTGCACAAAATTCTGCAAACACTCTCAATGACATTGGATTAATTACGTTAACTTCAGATATTATAGTTGTTTAATAATGCCTGATTTATTCAACATAAGTGGATGGATTTGTAAATGCTATCAGTTTATGTTTTATTTTTCCGGTAGAAATAGTTTATAGTTTTCATTTTAAAAACGATAATATTATAAATCACCTGGTCAGTTTACATGTTTATGTATTATACTTCTGACCTCAAGCTCACGTTTAATTCATTGTTAAATAACAGCATTCAAAATCATTTTTTATGCAATAATTGTTTGTTTTTTGAATTTCGCGCAAAGCAACTAGAGGGCTATCTGCATTAGCCGTCCCTAATTTAGCACTGTAAGACTAGAGGGAAGGCAGCTAGTTATCACCACCCATCGCCAAGTTTTGGCGCTACTCTTTTGCCAACGAATAGTGGGATTGACCGTGACATTACAACGCTCCCACAGCTAGGAGGGTGAGAATGTTTGGTGCGATTGGAATTCGAACCAACGACCCTCGGATTACGAGTTGAACGTCTTAACACTCTTGGTCATGCCGGAAATTTACGTAATAAAAGCTTATGTGAAATATGTATACACTTTATTTTGATAGGCGCAGTTTTTGATTAAGAAAATTATCTTGTATTGACTCGAAATAAGACTAGAACTTCATAAAATCCACCACCAAGACCAACAATAAATGATATTCAAACTACAGTATCAATTGATCTAATAATTAAATATAAACTTGATAACCGTGCCCAGCATTACCTACGTAAAACAGTCGACCACTTGTTGTCTTCTAGTAAAGCGTGGTTTAAATCCGATTTGATGAAAAATCTAAGTCATTTGGATATATACCTATATGTGATATTAAAGCTGTTGTTATAAAAATAATGACTTCGCGGTTACGAATAAAAAACTATCTTTCAAACTAAGCAGCTTCAATATTTGTTTGTACTGTTAGGCCTGATGAGCCTCAATGGTGAGACGTGGGAAGAAATAAAAGTTTTTGGTTTTTTTAGTATCTAATGAAAATAAAAGTCTTTTTTTTCTACTTTTATTGCAAAATTTCTAATTCCTTTCAAAACGCTTTACCATTTCAGAGAAAATGTCAACATCCGGTATCAAACCGGAAACAGCTAGTGAAACTAGCTTTCTGTTGTTTGCTTGACGTTACCGCCTCTGTTATACAAAATCCTGTTTTACAGCCAACAAAATCAAAAAAAAACAGACAACGTATCACAAGTTTCAGGCCTGCTTTTCTTAGAGCACGAGCTCTCGTTGTTCCCTGCTTAGTGATTCCGCCCACCACTGCCTAGTTGAATCAGTAAAGTAATCCTTGGATGTGATTGTTTGTACAGATGCTGTTTAATTCTTTATAATCAGTAGGTTGGTACTATATGTTACACTGCTGACAATACTAAAGAACAAACAACAAAAACCGGTATCCTTAGAAATTTGTACAAGTAGGTGCAGAACGTTTGAGTAAAAGACAGGACAGGTGAAAGAGAAAACATATTTCTATTTTCCGTTTAATTTACTCGTGACAGTAATGGTTCCAGTCAACTATATTATACTAATATTTGCTGAATATTTATATAGCTTTGTTATTAATGTAGCGATTGATCACGTGAAAAACTGACTATTTGAAATGATTTTTAACCAAACTGTTCAACAAGTGGAAGGCGTATTGAGCATTTCTCCATATGACGTCATAAGGAAATCTACAGAATACAAACTTATGCTGTGTCGTATATATACAAATTAAAGCGATATAATACAGGCGGTATGTCCTCAGCCTAGATATTTTAAAACATTTAACTTTACGTATCCTATCTGTGGCTTTCTTATATGATGCTCCACGTTTGATCACAATGTATTTTTCTTGCTCGGGGGCAAACTGGCCCACCTAGATACTGGGCAGCTGTTTGGTGGCCAGGTGACTTTCACGCATTCTTAGGATTTTATTTTAATTTTTAATTGTTTAACATGTGATACTGCCCGAAATGGTCCTTCATGTTCTCGTTTCTTGTTATACTTATAAAAATAAACTTCTATGTATGCATACGAGGTAAATAATAAACTGCCTCGACTTGCAGTAGCTTAGAAATATAAATATTTAATAACTGGCTTATTTTCAAACGTAGTATTGGTGAACTAATATCAGTTGTACTATTAACAATATGGCAAATCTTTGTTTCTAAAATAAAATATCACAGGTGGTGTGCTTGCATGACTGAAGAACAAGAACGTGGCTATCAAAAATGGTATAAAAACACAAAACAAGCATTTTATAAGATTAAACTTACCATCAACCGTGTTAAAATCTTTAGTAATTGAAATCAAGAAAATTGTTAAGAAATACCGAAGTTAATCCGAACGCTTTTACTTTTCTCATTCAGTAAATTAGGGTTACGTTGAAAACTTTGGTACTTTACAAATTAGGGTTAAGTGAAAGCTTCAGTACTTTACAAATTAGGGTTAAGTGAAAGCTTCAGTACTTTACAAATTAGGGTCAAGTTGAAAGCAGTACTTTAAGATTTTGAAATATGATAAACTTATGATAGTATACCTCCTTACTTCTATATTAATGATATAGTTTTTTAATGTGATAATTTAAATAGAAACTGTATCCATAATACTAATTGCCACATGAGAGATGAGATGAGGCTGGATCACAAGACGAAGTTTCAGGCAGGCTCTATGACAGGTAAAATGAGGGTGGGTCAAAAGACGACGCATCAGTTTCTATGAGCGATTGGACGAAGTTTGTCTCGAGACGATGCTTCAGGTTCTATGACAGACAAGATTATTTCAGAGAGCTTAATTTTATGTCTAGTGTTTCGTGAGACCTTTCGTATCGATTTTATGACACAGTCACGCTCTGTCCAGGAGGACTTGTCACGAAGGTGTACTGAACTATTTATTTCCTTTTCAGTTTAGATGCCAACAAATTTGCTTTTCATGAAAGCATTTTCAACTTGAAATAGAGAATCATGAAAAAAGGTAGTTTTTTTTTTCTGTTAAAATGTCGCTTTCAACACTAAAACTGTTGTACTTTTTTTGGTGTTAAATAGGGATCTATTAACAGTGTATCAGTTGACAACAGTTCTCTCCACATTTATAGTAGTTTTTCAAAATTGTTCGTATCTATAGCTTGTAGTCACCATTAATAGTACTTGTCTTATCATTGCTTTACTGATTTGATGAACAGGAGCAAAAGGGAACAAAACTGGCCTGTATAAGGCCCGGCATGGCCAAGTAGTTAGGACGTTCGACTCGTAATCTGAGAGTCCCGGGTTCGAATCTCCGTTGTACCAAACATGCTCGCCCTTTCAGTCGTGGAGGCGTTATAATGTTACGATCAATCCCACTATTCGTTGGTAAAAGAGTAGCCAGAGAGTTGATGATGGGTGGTGATGACTAGCTGCCTTCCCTCTAGTCGTACACTGCTGAATTAGGGACGGCTAGCGCAGATAGCCTTCATGTAGCTATGCGCAAAATTAAAAAAAACAAAACAAACAAGTCCTGTATAAATCACATTGGTTTCCGACGTGGCGGCGAACAATCATACCATTCTATCCTTTTACTGAAAAAAACAAAAATACGCATTTGTCGTCATATATTTCCCACAGTTATGTATAACTTCATCAATGATTGCCATATCAATATTTCCAAATTAACGTTGCTAACAGTTTGTACTTCATGTATGACATGGTTTGACGTGTGTTATCTCGTGTTCTGTAGTAAAATAGTACGTCATTAAGGCACCAGGTTGTGCACTAATTGTTAAGTATTTCTTTTCATATGCTTCACAACAGTTGAAACATTTAGAAGTTAGTTCATAAACTTTCCATGTTGTTTAATTAATTGACAGTCACGGTTATTGTATCGAAGCATTCAAACAGATACCTAACTGAAAGAATGCTACTTTAATAACTATTTAAAATCATCATTATAAGTAACAGTGTAATATAGATTTCTTAATTAAAAACAATTATAAACAGTCTGGAACTGCTGAGGTCTGTGATAAGTTCGAATAGAGTGAACATAAACGCAATTCATTCACTACAAGATAAGTCTTTATAGTGATTTTACTTGTTTATTAGCACTCCAGAAACGTTGAGGTCCGAAACTTTCTAGTGGATGTTATGTTCACGACTGAAATTCACCAATAAGGAAAGACTTAACTGAGTACAGTATAACCCTTGTTATACTAGAAATCATTAGCAAGGAAAGTCTTAACTAAGAACAGGAAAATGTTAAAACATAATAATGTTTGTTTACAAAACGAGGTAAACAATAACATAAATAAAGTACAAGATTAATCATTAATGTGATGTAATTCTGTGACACGAGATCAACAGCATGAAAATATTTATACAGTCATGTGAAAAAGTTAGGACACCCTATGAAAGCCTGTATATGTTTGTAACATATTTGGATACAAAGATATTTAATCTCAATTTTAAAAATACTGAGATATTATAGGAATATAACCAAACAATTAAAACTGAAGAAAAGACTTTTCAAGATCTTCTGTAAATGTAATTCTACAAAAATGCATATTCCAACTGAGGAAAAAGATAGGACACTCCCACATTTATTCCCACTTAAAATGGCTCAACTCACACACAGGTGTATCACACCAGGTGCACATGATCGTTACATGTCATCACGGGACCTACAGCAGGCTCTGGCTACTGTTGATGTGAAAGTGCATGCCACTACAATCAGAAAGAGACTGCACAAGTTTAACTTGCATGGGAGGTGTACCAGGAGGAAACCTTTGCTCTCCTAGAGAAACATCAAGGCCGGACTAAAGTTTGCCAGAAAGAATGTAGACAAAGACCAGGACTTCTGGAATAATGTTCTTTGGACAGATGAGTCCAAAATTGAATTATTTGGACACAAGAACAGAGGACATGTTTGGCGTAAACCAAATACAGCATTCCAGGAAAAGGAACCTCATACCAACTATGAAACATGGAAGTGGAAGTGTCATGGTTTGGGACTGCTTTGCTGCAACAGGACCTGGACAGCTCACAATCATAGAATCCACCATGAATTCTACTGTGTATCAGAAGGTGTTTGAGGATCATATGAGACCATCTGTAAGAAAATTAAAGATGAAGCGGAACTGGACCCTGCAACACGACAATGACTCAAAACATACCAGTAAATCTACCAAGAACTGGCTGAAAACTAAGAAATGGAGAGTTCTGGAATGGCCGAGTCAAAGCCCAGATATTAATCCCATTGAGGTGCTGTGTGGTGACTTGAAACGGGCTGTACATGCAAGAAACCCCTCAACATCTCACAGCTGAAAGAATTCTGCATTGAAGAGCAGGACAAACTTTCTTCAGACCCATGTCAGAGACTGGTGGATGAAAGTGCCTCACTGCAGTTATTTCAGCCAAAGGGGGTAACACTAGCTATTAGGGGGTAGGGTGTCCTAACTTTTTCTCAGTTAGAATATGCATTTTTGTAGAATTACATTTACAGAAGATCTTGAAAAGTAAATATAAACATATAATGACATATAAGACTAACTTGAGCTAACAAAATTAAGTTCATTTTTATTAGTACTAACACAAATATAATGTAGAGATGGACATGCTTTTTGCTAATGGAAATTTAGCGTAAAGAATATTCATAACACGTTAATCAACAATCTCATGGACAAAAGCAGTGATAACCATTCATCTTGTCACCTAAGTATTGCAGACGAATGGACAAAGAACTGGTTCGAGTACACAAGTATTCAAATTCTTACCAGACATTCCTTGTCATATATATTTCTGATTTTGTATTGGTAAATATACGTTAAACCTTTTGAGAGTTTAAAATAAAAGATAATTACTTACCGAATTTCTAAAATTCACTATGTGAATTTGAAAACTGTAGGGGTGGAGACCATATTTTATAAAGTTTCTTCCTAGTAAGTCAGGCCAGGCATGGCCAGGTAGTTAAGACACACAACCCGTAATCCAAGAGTCGCGGGTTCGAATCCTTGTTACACCAAACATGCTCACCCTTTCAGCCGTGGGGGCGTTATAATGTGACGGCCAATCCCACTATTCTTTGGTAAAAGAGTACCCCAAGAGTTGGCGGTGGGTGGTGATGACTAACTGCCTTCCCTCTAGCCTTACACTGCTTAATTAAGGACGGCTAGCGCAGGTAACCTTCATGTAGCTTTAGTAAGTCTAAAAATGTTTTGAAGACGAACTTAAACAGTTATGTAGCACGATTTTCTCTGCATGACTTTAATGTTTGCTTTGACCAACAGATCTAAACTGAACTGTCAAACGGCTATCACGTAATTATAGTTTTTATTTTATTTTCCAATCATTGGATTTCGTACTTTGAGTACTTTGGTTTGTGATTCTCAGCTATACAACCTGTTTCATGCACACTCAGAGTTCTACTTACAGACACATAGCAGATTTAATTGACTGAAATTAAGTGCGTGCGCGTGCGTGTTTTGTTATAACAAAGTCACATCGGGCTATCTACCATGTCCATCGAAGGGAATCGAACTTCTGATTGTTGCGTTGCAAGTCCGAAGAATTACCGCTCTTTCAACAGGGAATCTTACTAAAAGATAATCCTTGATGGGGAAGGGTTAATCCAGCCAAAATTCGTATTTCATTTAAAACTAACAACAAAACTTACTAATTGTAACATGTATTTAATAGGAATAAAGATGATCTAACTTAGATAAAGTAAATATACTGTGGAAGGACAGTGAAGATATAACCCATATATCATATATATATATTATTTTAACATCAAACTTTCTTGCTACTCCAAAGTAAAATAACAGTCTAAACTATTGGAAACAAGAATTTTAATCTATAATATTACCAGTCCTCTGAGAAGCACTAATACTTTAGATAAACATAATACAATCTTGTAACAATCGTCAGTGGTAACACTGTTAACCCTTATTTTTGTTAATTAAAATACTGAGTTTATTAAAAGTGACAAATGAAAAAATATTTTTTGTTTCTTGTTGTCAGTTCATCCGACTAATGTTAACAGTATAAAATAGTTTGGAAGCTACTGTCGTTTTGATACCACTAACTAACGGGTGGTCATTGTGCGCACTTTCTAAAAATACTGGATCTATATTTACCGTCAATTATTTCATTCTGGTAGAGTATTATACTCAAAACTATACATTTAGCTTAGATGGAGGACCATACTTATGAATAGGCATATAAATGAAATGGAGGATACTAGTCGTAGCTGAACATCTAACTCACGTGGAGGACCCAACTTATAACTAAACTTTCAACTCAGTTGGAGGATCCTAGTCGTAACTAAACACATAACTCATATTGGTGACCCTATCTATAACCAGACATTTAGTTCAGATGGAGGACCCTACCCATAACTAGACATTTAATTCAGATGGAGTTGATTGAGTTAAATAAAAACTATCTAATACAGTAATGTACATATTTTATATCTTTTCATCTCGAAGGTGGTGTTTATTTGTCTGTTTGTTTAATGTTACGTATATAAACACGCGCACACATACATCAATAAATTTCCTTCCGAGTAATATACGACTGCTAATAAAGGTATTAATGAAGATGGTGGACATCCAATTTTATTATTCGGTTGTTAAGGCACTTAAACTAATAAAAACTCGAGGGGTCGTTTTCTGTTGGATCATTGAATTTTCCAACAATACGATATAAATAGAAGGGTCCCTTTTGTTAGTATTTGATCCCTTATCAAACAGATTTTCTATGTATATATATATTTTCACATGTGGCAAAATAAATCTATGTAAGGTTTCAATTAAAAGTCTATCTCTGTATTCTGTTTTTATACGGATTATCAGTGTGAATACATGGATACCGTGATATTAAATTAGCGCAATACAACCGTTGATATAATAGAAAATGTGCAGCTTTCGTTGTGCTACCACCTGTGACTAATGGATTTTTTTGTAACTTACTCTAGTGGTTTAATGTGTCACCTGAAGGATGTGGTTTATTACCGGTATGAACAGGATATAAATACAAATATACAATTCTGTAAAGCACCCGCCAGGGGAGAAGTGGCGACACCTTTGTAATGAATAGCCTATTACTCCGGCTTTACATTAATATATATCTTTTTTTTTTCTGTTAGGAGTTACTAAACTATGATAACCCTAGCCTGCGTTATAATGTAATAGTAGTAATAAAAAGGGAAGCGACAGAATATTAAAATGTCGGCTCGTAGTTTGATTTGGGAACTGAATAATCGGCTGTTTGATCTTACACATACCCAGGTAAAATAATTATACAATTAAATTTGATCAAGTTTTGTATATTTAAAGTTGTATAATGTTTTATTTTTTCTATAATTGATATTTTTACCATTACATTTTACAATGAAGTATTTGAAACATAATCAAAGCAGCGGCAGAAATACTTATTATATAAAGAAAGTCTGGCTTCAACGTGATCCACGTTCGCTGCTTGTGACATGGACAACTTCGCCCATTGTTTTTATTGTACGATTGGTCTCTGATTTCAGTATGATACCTGTTAGCTGCTTGTAACGTGGACAATTTAGCCCATTGTTTTTATTGTACGTTTGATCTCTGACTTCAATATGATCCCTGTTAACTACTTATGACGTGGACAACTTAACCCATTGTTTTTATTATAAGATTGATGGGTGACTTTAAATTGGTCCGGCTTGAACAGATGTGTAAGTCGCGGGTTCGAATCCCCGTCCCACCAAAACATGTTTACCCTTTCACCTGTGTGGGCGTTGTAATGTGACGGTAAATCCCGCTATTCGTTGGTAAAAGAGTAGTCTAAGAGTTGGCGGTGGGTCGTGATGACTAGCTGCCTTCCCTCTAGTCTTACACTGCTAAACCAGGAACGGCTAGCACAGATAGCCCACGCGTATTTTTGTGCGAAACTCGTAACAAACTGACTTTATCCACGTCAGCTGCTTCAAAATGGAAAACTTAGTCTAATGGAAATGATAGGGTAGAAGAAAAAAGGCATGCGATCCAATATGATCTTTTAAAAACCAAAACCTGATACCACAGAACTTACACGTGTTACATGCACAGTATTTTATTTTATTTTAAAATGTTTTGTTTGTTATGTTTCCACTTTTTCAGGGAAGTGACATGTTAAGCTCCATGTTGAGTCTCGTTTAGATCAGGGATATGACCACATTCTGAGCTCCATTTTGAGTTTCATTTAGATCAGGGAAGTGACAACATTCCGAGCTTCATGTTGAGTCTCGTTTAGATCAGGGAAGTGACAACATTCCGAGCTTCATGTTGAGTCTCGTTTAAATCAAGGAAATAACAACATTCCGAGCTTCATGTTGAGTCTCGTTTAAATCAAGGAAATAACAACATTCCGAGCTTCATGTTGAGTCTCGTTTAAATCAAGGAAATAACAACATTCTGAGCTTCATTTTGAGCCTCGTTTAGATCAGGAAAATTATGTAAAGAGCCACTTGAAGGTCAAAGTGACATTTAATAATGATAATAATAGAGTATATGCTGCCAATATACTGACTTGGGCCCGCCAGTGGCACAGTAATGTGTCTGCGGATGCACAACGTTAGAAAACGGGTTTCGATATTGATAGCCCACTGTGAAACTTTGTGCTCGTCTTCAAAATAAACAAACAGCATTGACTTGAGGTTAATTCACGCAGACACAAACACACAAAGAAAACGTTTTACGTTTATTCTAACATTACAAAACTGCTATTTTGTTTTTCTAAAGTTTTACTATTTTATTGTTTCTCGTATTTTCAAATAATTTTAGTGTGTGTAATTTGAATAACATGGAAATGAAGCAAAACACCTTTATTTAATTATGCGTTGCAAAAATAAACAACAAGAATTATGATTTTGCGTAGCAAAATGTCACTTAAGTCAAAATACCTACTGAAAAAACAACAACAATAGATCGTTCTGTGAGACAGTAAGGGGTATATTTCGTTCGCTAGCAGCTACAACCCGTGTCCTTGGTATTCTCAGGTCCATTGGTCACCTTAAAGGTCTATTTAGTCCGACTGTAAAAGAATGACAGCAGAAAAAGTTATGCGGGTTTAAATCGTATTTAAACTGAGTTGAAAGACAAATCGACCACTTTTACAAACCTGAAATTTACAGTGATCTTTCTTAATTCACAAACCTGAAGTTTACAGCGATTTTTCTTAATTCACAAACCTGAAGTTTACAGCGATCTTTCTTAATTCACAAACCTGAAGTTTACAGCGATTTTTCTTAATTCACAAACCTGAAGTTTATAGCGATCTTTCTTAATTCACAAACCTGAAGTTTACAGCGATCTCTCTTAATTCACGAACCTGAAGTTTACAGTGATCTCTCTTAATTCACAAACCTGAAGTTTACAGCGACCTCTCTTAATTCAGGAACAATTAAGGCAGACGAATACGCGACTAATTACTTCTTCTATTCATTATTCAATACCCTAAAGTCATGGCTTACGAACATTGTATTTGTATCGAAAAAATAGATATATAAATTGTTTGTTTTTGAATTTCGCACAAAGCCACTTGAGGTCTATCTGTGCGAGCCGTCCCTAATTTAGCAGTGTAAAACTAGAGGGAAGGCAGCTAGTAATCACCACCCACCGCCAACTCTTGGGCTACTCTTTTACCAACGAATAGTGGGATTGACCGTCACATTATAATGCCCCACGGCTAAAAGGGCGAGCATGTTTGGCGCGACGGGAAAGATATATAAATACACGTCGTACTGTTGTCTTGGCTAGTTCGTTGCAAGAATGGTGTTTGTTTGTTTATTTGTTGAATTTTACGCAAAGCTACTAAAGGGCTACCTGCTCTAGTCGTCCCTCATTTAGCAGTGATAAACTAGAGGAAAGAAAGTAGTGAATAACACCCACCGCCAACTCTTGGAGTACTCTTTTGCTAGTGATTAGTAGGAATGATGGTAACATAAGAATATCCCAAAGGTTTATTAGCCATCAGGCCTGAGTGTGTTTGTGTGTGTTTTTTTTATAGGAAAGCCACATCGGGCTATCTGCTGAGCCTACCGAGGGGAATCGAGCCCCTGTGTTTTAGCGTTGTTTTAGTGCTTGAAGAGAGTCCTTCATCTAGGAAACCTGAATGAAGAATATGCTTAAGATTTGAAGAGTATAACGACTGTATGTAGAAAACTACAGCGCCATCTCTGCCTATGTGCATGTGCTTTTGTATGTCATGTCTGGTCATTCCATTAAGAAAAATGGGGGTATAATGCAACAAAGTATTAAAAACCCTCCACACAATTGAAGTTACTCTAGAAACAACATAGTGTGTTAAACCACGCACCTCTGCCGCAACCACTTTCCTGAGAAGACTTGAATGTTATCAAAGAAGAATGGCCCAGAACAATAGGTAACTGGAACGCCAGCAGGTTTCTCGCATACCAGAACCGTTTGTTTATAGGAATAAAACCCTCTACTCACACTCCCATACAGGCGTATGAGAGAAAATTTTCGAAAATGCTGTTCATCCGTTTAAAGGAAAGAGAAAAGATAGACACTGACCATAGTCTCACAATATACAACCAATTAGACCGACTGTATATATATATACAGTTAACTTACTTTCATCATTTATAACAGGGTGCTCGAAAGAACTTTCAAAACTTTCACGTCTAAATTCACAAACACATGTTTACAGAACTTATAGTAACGAATTTTTATATATTCCAAAATTGCTACCTGGTGCTGACTCGATGTATATACGTTAAAAAAAAAGTCCTTGGACATTTTTGGATATTTTTCTATTTGACTTTTACAATGTGAAAGTTCACCTGTTAATATACCTAATACTAATCTTTCTGTTTAAAACTTACAGCTGAGACTTATTTAACTTCTCTTAGGAGTCTATAAATCAAACTTTTCTCTGAGAAAAGTAAAGAAAATAATAATTTGTACACTCTAAACACGCAGTTTCTCCACATATCCGATTCTAAGTGAAATCCAACTATTATTTGAATGTTGTTCGCTCCTCTACATAAAAGTTTTCTCATCCCAAACCAGCCGATTTTACACACATATTTAACTCTTGTGTTTGTTTTTTTATTGTTAAGTTGAGAACAACACAATGACTATCTGTACTCTACCGCGAGTATCGAAACCCAATTTTTGCGTCATAAGCCCTGTGACTTTACCGTTAAGCCACAATAAGTTTTTGTTTGTTTTTGAATTTCGCGCAAAGTTACTCAAGGGCTATCTGTGCTAGTCATTTCTGATTTACCAGTGTAAGACTATAGGGATGGCAGCTAGTCATCACCACCGACCGCCAACTCTTTGGCTAATTCTTTACCAACGAATAGTGGGACTGACCGTCACATTATAGCGCTCCCACAGCTGAAAGGGCGTGCATGTTTCGTGTGATGATGATTCGAACCCCCGACCCTCAGGTTACGAGTCGAATGCCTTAACTACCTGGCCATGCCAGCCCTACCATGAGTTTAACTTTATTGTTGTCAAGCACAAAACTACGCAATAGGTTACTTGTGCCCTATCTACCACGGTTATCGAAACTGGATTTTTAGTGTCAGAAGTCCACAGTATTACTGCTGAACCACCAGATCTCCATTACAACGCACGTTTTTTTATTTCATAATATTTAGTTCTGATTAACAGTGCAGTACGTATCCTGATATAAAAAATAATAAGAAAAAGTACACTTTATCGTATGTTGTTGTTGCATTAGCAAAAACATCTTTCTTTCAAATTACTTTGAGACTGGTCTTTCTTGTAAAGATAACCAATCTACTTGGATTAAGTTTTGTCATTTCAAATACAAGAAACAAACAAGCAAGAAGAAAGCAGAACGAGTGCTTCCGATGTTAGATTACAGCAAGCCCTGTGCGTAGAACGAGTGCTTCCGATGTTAGATTACAGCAAGCCCTGTACGCAGAACGAGTGCTTCCTGTGCACGGAAATGAGGAATAACAAAAATGCATGTTTTAAACTCATATGTCGAGCAAATTTTTTGTTTACGGTTTAAAGTATCACATGCTACTGGAGAAAAAGAGAAAAAAAGGCTTACTGGGTAGTTAAATTTCAACAGCAAAACCCCTATTTCGTTTGCTCTACGTGTATAAGTGTTGGAGCCAAAATTTTTATCTTTTCAGCAAATGTAAAGTACTTCCTATTATTAACACCACGAACAAGAAACATGCATCTGCCAGCTATGATATATGAACTTTTCAGGTCCATCAACATACCACAGCCTTACAAACAGAGTATTTATAAGAGCGACACCTGAAGCCAGGAACAGATATAGCAGCAGAAACATAACGTTTAATAACATAAAATTTAACACATGAAAAAGGCAGCAGTGGGCCAACATTAAAATAAACCACGTTCAATAACGAGGTGTTAATTTTATCATGCCGTTACTTTCTTTGTAATTACATTTTTTAACACCTTAGCACTGTTGGCACATTTTTACTAAGTACGAGGTCTGTTAAAAAAATACGCGGACAGACGTCATAAAACAAAATGTACTTTATTTAGAAATTACAGGTCTGGGACCCCTTCAAGGTACTCTCCTCCCCAACGCACACACTTATCCCAACGGTGTTTCCACTTGTTGAAACAGTCCTGGTACGCTTCTTTTGTAATGTCCTCCAGCTCCTTCGTCGCAGTTGCCTTAATCTCGGGAATCGTCTCAAATCTTCTTCCTTTCAAGGGTCTTTTGAGTTTGGGGAACAAGAAAAAATCGCAAGGAGCAAGGTCAGGTGAGTAGGGGGGTGGGGAAGAACAGTGATCGAGTGTTTGGCCAAAAACTCACGAGTTCTGAGGGCTGAATTTCGCAGCAACGCGGTGCATCTTCAATTTTTCGGTCAAAATCTCGTAACAAGATCCAACTGATATCCCACACTCTTCAGCAAGCTCCTGACAGTCAGACGTCGATTTGCCCGCACCAGGGTGTTGATTTTGTGGACGTGTGGGTCGTCAGTTGACGTGGAAGGACGTCCAGGACGCCCATCATCTTCAATGGACTGTCGACCATCCTTAAAACGTTCATGCCACTTGAAACATGCCGTACGCTTCATAGCAACATCACCGTAAGGCGTGTTAAGCATAGCAAAAGTTTTAGTCGCAGATTTTCCAAGTTTAACACAAAATTTCACAGCAAGTCGTTGCTCCTTCAGGTCATTCATTCTGAAATCCGCCTAACGAAAAAATCGCACTTCACTTAAAACCGCGCAGCTAAGACACAAATGAAGATATCTGCAATCGAGAAATGGCGTCGTAATCAGCTGATCTGTGCGAACCTAGCGACACCAAGCGGATTCCCCTGGAACCAACTGGAGCCGCTCAATTCAAACAGTCCGCGTATTTTTTGAACAGCCCTCGTATGACATCCAGGGCAGTGAGGAAGAAGCATTCAACTCAGTATCTATTTGTCAAACAAACCTTGCTTGATCTTAACCCCAGATGTTATTCCTTTTTATTTAACAGACGCGAAATAACAGAAATAATTGGCTGACTGAATTTACGTCTTCTAGTTTATGCATCTGGAGATTCTTGTTTCGAAACCAGCCCGGCATGGCCAGGTGGTTAGAGTCGCAGGTTCGTGTCCCCCTCACCCCAAACATGCTCGCCCTTTCAGCCGTGAGGGTGTTATAATGTGACAGTCAATCCCAGTAAAGTAGTAGCTCAAGAGGTGACGGTGGGTGGTGATGACTATCTGCCTTCTTTGTAGTCGTAGACTTCTAAATTAGATACGGCTTGTGCAAATAGCCCTCATGTAGCTTTGTGCAAAATTTAAAGAAACAAACAAAATACTGTTTGGAAACCCATTTCCCGAAACGGGCTTTACTCTTTGAAAAAGTGGATGCGCTATAAGAGTGAAGGTCAAATCCCGCTATTCAATCAGAAATGAGTAGTCCAAGGGTTTATTGATTGTACTGCTGACTGGCTGTCTTCCCTTCAGTCACATTAGTTCACAATTAGGTACAGCAAGGGGAGGGAGGGCATGTGCTAATAGGCATTTTGTGACTTTGCGCAAAATTTTGAAACAAAATAAACGTATTTGTTTCACCATTGATAAAAATGCCACATGAAATAGTTCCTAAGGACCTTGTTCGTATTGCTGACGACGCGTGTACTTCTATACAACGAACTCACGCGTTAGACTGTTTCACGTTCGTTTCGCCTAGTTAATTCATCAGCCGTCGCTTCCCCTTTTCCAAAAATGTTTTGTGTCTTAATTAGTGCTTGTGTTCGTGCGAGTCAGTTGAGTTTGCGTGGTTATCAAAGTCAAAACTTTCCCTTATTGTAGAGAAGTATTTTATGTCAGTACGTATATGATTAATTTCCTATGTTGGCAGCAAATGCTGCGGTTAATTTATGCTTCTCTTGAATGAGATACACAGTAAAATGTTCTGAATAGAATAACTTGTTTGTGCTGCATTGTTCTGTTATTATTATTGGCACATTAGAACGTTTACCCAATACGCAATGTTCCTTAATACCAATTAACCCTAAAATAACATTTAATGTATTAATTTATAAATATTAATTATATGCACGCTTTTTTGTATAAGTATCTCACGTTAGCATGCACGGACTGTGTTTTCGAAAGTTCATGGTTCGCGACCCGCTTCCGAAAAACAAACAAACACACCCTCTGTGCTCTGGAGGCACTTTAAGGTTTGTTTTGAATTTCGCGCCAAGCTATACGAGGGCTATTTCCGCTAACCGTCCCTAATTTAGCAGTGTAAGACTAGATAGAGGAAAGGCAGCTAGTCATCACCACCCACCGCCAACTCTTGGGCTACTCTTTTACCAACGAATAGTGGGATTGACCGTCACAGTATAATGCCCCCCACGGCTGAAAGGGCGAGCATGTTTGGTGTGGCCGGGATTCGAACCCGCGACCCTCGGATTACGAGTCGAGCACCTTAACACGCTTAGCCATGCCGGGCTCTATGATGTGAGAAATTAAATCCAAGTGTTCCCACCTCACACTTGGATTTGTCTATACATTAAACCCATTACAAACCTATAAGCACAGTTCTTAAGGACAGTGTTGAGTTCGATACCCAATCTAATAAATGAATTAATCTAAATATTAATCATCTATAATAATGTGTGTGTTTTACTTTAAGAGTGACATTCAAACCCCAGAGACAAAAGAGTTGGCGGTGTTTGTCGTCGACAAATTGCATTTCATCTGGTCTATCAGTTTCAATTTCGAGAGAGCTATGCAGTCTATGCTTAAGTCTGCGCAAATAGTGTGAGAAAAAGGCAATCTAAAAATATAATATATTTATAGAAAGGTTTTTCATAATTAGCTACAAATGGAATTGAAATATGTGGTTAACGATTCCTGAGTTTCTTGAAACACCATCATTGTGAATAATATATTAAATGTAGGACATGACTATAGAAATCGTTTTTATTAATACGTGGACATACATTACCGTTCATTCTCTTACCATATGTTTATATAGATATATAAACAGACAACACGTTTTAGCACTTTGGCTAGGTAAAGCTATCTCAATCAAGTCTAGTATCATAAGAGAGTTCGAGCTAAGCACCTGCTTATACAACTTTATCAAGATATAACACAGTCAGATGTATAATAAGAGGAATCTGGAATGTTCGTTTGTTGTACAAAGTGCAAAACGAAACACATTTT